>NC_136463.1:66546777-67146777 GCF_902686455.1 Sciurus vulgaris
AGACCGAGGTCACAGAATGTCAAGCAGAAGGGCCTTCCTGGGTACAAAGTATTCATCTTTCTGTCCCCTAGAAAGTGGTCAATCTGCCCTTATTGAATACTTCTAAGAATAGCAAAGTGGTTTAGAGAATGGGTTCTGGTTGGGAGGCTGAGGCAAGAGGATTCCAAATTTAAGGTCAGTCTGGGCAACATGATGACACCCTGTCTCAAAATAAAAAATAAAAAGGGTTGGAGAGGATTGGAGATGTAGCTAGTGGTAGAGAGCACCTGGGCTGAATCTTCAGTACTGAAAAAAAAAAAAAAAAAAAAAAAAAAAAAGAAAACAAAGGATGGACACTCTGGGTTTAGACTGAAGTCCAGTTCTGGTTTGAACTCTGTCACTTGTCACCTAAGTGATACTGCACCAAGTAAACCCAAGTCTCTACTTCATTTGCAGAATGAAGTCAATAGCACTGAAATTCATAGGGTGGGTATGAGGAATAAGTGAACATGGTACAGCTTACCACAACACCAGAGTACACTCAGTCAAGGAGAATTTATAACAACCAACAGACAATGCTAAGTGTAGCAAAATTCTCACTTAACTTAGTCAAAACCTGCTTACTAAATCTTCTCCAAGTATGAACTCTGCACATAAGGCGAATAAACAAGAAGTCCATGGGAAGCTATCATGCCAAATCTGTTTCTGAATATAGCTCTCCAGCTTGCTCAACTGTTCCTCATGGAACAGTTTCTAGTCCCACAGAGCCCTGCGTTCTATCTTCTGGAGGCATGTTGGTGAAGTCAGAAAAGGCTTCTCAGAAAAGGAGAACAACACTCTGGATGTGTCCAAGTGTTGGGCCCAGAATCTAGGGCTCTTGTCATTTGGGAAACAGAACCCACTAATATAGCCAAAGCTGTGGATCTCATGTGGTCAGTATGTGTATAAGAGCAGAAATGCCGCTGGGCGCAGTGGTGCATGCCTGTAATCCCAGCAGCTTGGGTTCGGGAGGCTGAGACAGGAGGATTGCAAATTCAAAGCCAGCATCAGCAACAGCAAGATAATAAGCAACTCAGTGAGACCCTGTCTCTAAATAAAATACAAAATAGGGCTGAGGATGTGGCTCAGTGGCCAAGTGCCCCTGAGTTCAATCCCTGGTACCAATACATACATACATACATACATACATACATACATAAATAAAGCAGAAGTGCCTATGTCTTGGTGGAGGGCCAAGGGGAGGATGGCAGCAGGGCCTGTGTAGAGCAGGCTGGTGTGATCATCAGCATATGCAAGAGACTCAAGAAAGCAGGGTAAGGAAACCATTTTTCCTTCAGCTTCAGGGTGAGCTATACATTGTAGTAAAGGAATGCCTTGAAGAAGGCAGCCTGCCAGTCACGTATAGACAGGAGCAGAGCAGGCAACACAAAAATGCTCCTGACCCATCCCTTTAGTGTGGGAACAATAGTCAGGACACTGCAACATCAAGTGAACCGCCATATGTTGAGCCCTGGGTAAGGTAAAACAGGGAGAGAAGAGACCACTGTGCCACTCCAGTCGTGCCAGTAAGGTCAGAGGGTGCCTAATGTTTCCCATCACTCGTTGGTAAGGAAATGAAGTGAAGGGAACTTCTTTTTCAGTGCTGATGAATATGTCTTCCTTAGGTGAATCTGTTTTTTGTCTCTAAATCATTACCCTTACTCCCCACCTCCAACCTCCATCTCCTTTCTGAACAGATAATAGGAGAAAGGCAGGCAGAACCAGTGGGGTACAACTCCCTTCTAGCCTGTCTGTGGGCCCCAGCGGCAGCACCTCCTCAGCACCAGTGCTCACCTGGGTTTACCCCGGGGCTGGTATCCCAGGAGGAACTTGCCGGGCAGTTCCTTGCAGGCACAGATGAAATAAGGGATGAAGGTGGGCTTCTCCTTCTTAGTTTTGATGAGCAGCTCCTCTAATTTCTGGGGGTAAAATGAGGGGGAGAGGTTGGGACAGCAGCATGCTTGGTACAAAATGTCTGGTGCATATTTATGTACACTTCCTTTACCACCTGAGCATCCCCTACACTGAAGGGAAAGCATACATCCTTAAGAGCCTGGAAGGTGCCATCCCTCAGAGGTCCTAGGCTCACCTTGCGGTCCCCACCACTGCAATCCTGGTAATACTTGTGGTTAAGAAGGTCCCGGGCAAAGGACGCCATGGGCTGGACATAGCGGGCAACAATCTCATCCAAGTCTTCAAATTCCTATGGGAAGAAAATAAAGCCCCCATATGTCACATCCAGAGGTGAGACTCCTGGCCTTTCATCAAATGCACCCTGAAGAAAAAGCAAGGCAGGGGGTGGGCTTCTTGGTCCTGCTTAAGCCTCACTCTACTGCAAGGTCCCCTCGACTTATCCATAGGTTTGACTCATGTGCAGACACACTGGCTTATGGGGTATAAAGTCCTTTAGGTCCTAACTGAAAAACAGGGAACATCACTAGATTTCTCTTCCTGAACACAGGAATGAGAAATCCAGTATGTGTATGCATACATATGTTTTGTTCTCTTCCTCACTGACTCTCTCAAGTAGTTTATTCTAAAATTTAGAGGACAGGGAAGGAAGGGGAAAAATATATAAAAACCAATAAATGACTCATTCTACAAAGCACCTCCTGTTTCGCTGCTCCACAGCTAAAATATGTATGATGCATCCAAGTTACAACTGTCAGGTGAAAGTAACCAGAAAGGGCTTGTTTCTAGAACTAGGAATGGGGCTGGCAGGTGGACAGGTGTGACTCTCACCTCACTGTTGATCCACAGAGTGGCTCCAAGGCTGAAGGCATTTTCCTTGCCCTCCTCCCGCACATCCACATGCTGGTAGATGCCATCACTGACTTTCCAGGTCACTGTCAGGTGGTTCTCACCCTTGCTGCTAGGCCGGATGATCACATCACCCTGATCCATGGTCTCCATCATCTTTTCTGCTTGTTTGAAATTGATATTATGGAAAGATGGGTGTGCAATCACTCGCTTGATGTATGCTGAAGAGGGCAGGAGAGAAGTACAGATCAGATGATGGGGCTAGGAGATGGCAGCAACCGATTTCTGACTCACTATGGGATTCCGAGACTCTTTCATCCACTCTGGGCCTGGATTCTCTGATGTGAATGACATGTTAGCCTACTAGGTTCCTAGGATTCTGAGACAATGAGGCTTTAAGAGTTACAAAGCCTTTGCAAACAAAATGTGATCCAAGAGACCCTGGGTTCAAGTACTACCCATGACTCCTTTTCATGATGATTCCAGACCTCAGCACCCTGAAACTGAGCACCCACTCCCATCGGGAGAATGATACACATCTACCCTTTGGTCTGAGTTCTACGGCAGCACTGCTGCCAAGATTCAGGGTGGTGGGCATACTCACTGGTCCGTTGCTGCTTCCGTTTCATGTCCTCCTCTTGCTTGTGGTCTGCTGCTTCAGCATCAAAGTCATAATAAGTGTCCTTGGGCAGTTTCCACTCATTGTTCCTGTCCACAAGGTCCGAGGTACGGCAGGTCAAGTCTGCACTGAACTTCTCAATGTCAATCTTCATGATGCGGCAGTGAACAGTCATTCCCACCTAGATCCACAGAACATATGAGCTGGAAGGGACAAAGATTATCTAGCCCTATGCCCTACTTCACATATGAGAAAACCAAAGTTCAGGCAGAAAGGTGGGACCTGCTCAAAGACTGCCTGCTATTGAATGGCAGAGGAGTAGTCAGGGAATGAGTGTGCTATGCAGACTACACATCAAGCCCTGCAATGGTGCCTCTCACTCTAGGCAAGAAAACCAACTGGAGCCTGCTAGAATTTATCCTGTCACTTGCACTCTTTCCTTTTTCCATAAAGTTGCCTGGTTACTGCTCCCAGGATCTGTCCTTTTTGGAGGGGAAACAAAATGATAGCTGTTTTCTGTACCTTATCCATGTGAGCCCTTTTGTCAGTCATTCTGCATGGCCCTCCTCAAGTTGCAAATCTTCCAAGATTTGTTATTAGGAATGTTTCTCCCTAGCCCTTCTAAGCCCAAACCTCTCCTGGTTTATAACACTGAAAACCAGAGAATTAGGCAGATCTGGCCCTACCCATGTCACTGACTGGATGATCTTGAAAAGACACCTGAATTTCTCTGGGAAAAAAAAAAAACTCCCATTAGGTTGTGGGACTAGAGAGAGCATACATCAATGTGGGATGCTGATGTTTAGTGGGTATGTAATAAATGGTAGCTATGGCAGGATAATACTACAAGCCACAGAACTTAGAGAAATCCTCTTAGGCCAGAAACCATTTGAAGGTATCTTCTGTGTTCTCTGGTTCTGCTGGGGAAGCCCAGATGTGATCTGTACGTGGGCTATGCCACACTTCCTTTCCATCTCGTAGAAGGGTAATGTCTGGCCTTGGAGATATAGGCAGAGACTTCCTATTTTGCAGCATATGATGGTGGGCCCTGTTTTCTGCCCTCTGCCTAAGCTGCACTTTCCCACAATGGAAGAGAACACTCTCTGAAAGGGCTGGCAACTGGCAGAAAATGCACAAAAGCAGTGGACAAAAGCTGCTACTCATTCAGATGTTTCTCACCCTGGTTTCTTCCAGCTAGTTATAAATCCTTCCTCACACTCTCTCCACCAACAGCTGCTGAGGACAGAGCTTAACTTCTAGGGGGGACAGCCCAAAGTAAGTCTAACTGGCGTGGCTAAAAACTGTCCTTTGTCCTTAGGCCAATCATTTACCTTCACTCGCTCCTCTGGCCGCTTTACCACTTTGTCACTGAGGAATTTGGTGGGGATGAAGCCAGTGACACCATTGTCTAGCCGTGTTTTGACACCAATGGCCTGGCCTGGGCATGAACCACTGTCAAAGTGGTTCCAGACCTGAAGAGGGCACAAGGAGAAAAGATTCATTATTAAGATTCTGGAGATAACATGTTCAGAAAAGAGCAGCTGGGTTGCTGCAATTTATTTTACCACTGAAGTCTGACATGGGTATGAAAACATGACTCAGTCACCTGCTGGAACATATACAGCAATCCTTGACTCACAGCTGATGCTTGGCACCATGGGCTACCAGGTGAATCTCTCATGCTTCTCTAACCTACAACCCTCTAGCTCCAACTGAGGCCGCTCCTGTTTTGTTCTGTTCTAGCAAGCATCAGGATTGTCTGTGTAAGCCTTCTCAGAACAATTCACTAAGTGAACCAGACATCCTTTGGCTGTCCCTTGGACAAATAATACCAGCTTCTTCTACTGGATAAAATTGAGAAAATCTGCCTAATTATATATTAAAGCCCAGAAAAAGTCCTCAGGTAGCTTTAATGACATCAGAAAGGCAGATGATGTCTACAGGAATATGGGGAAGAGATAAAATGTTAAGAATATAAATACTGAACCTATAAATAATTTCTTTCTTGCAGTATTGGTGACTGAGCTCAGGGACTACCAGTGAGCTATATCCCCAGAACTTTTTATTTTTTACTTTGAGACAGGGTTAGGCCCAGGCTGGCCTCTAACTTGTGATCCTCCTGCTTTAGTCTCCCAAATTGCTGGGATTAAAGATACATGTGTCACGTTCAGCTTCTACAGATATCTTCTAACAAGAATGTATAGAGACGCTGAGCCTACCCTATAGGTAAGAAGTGCATATTCTTATTTCCATAATCTGGTGGAATGAGCTATCCAGAGAATGGGACTAGGTAAGTACTCTAGAATAAAGGAAAACATAAACTTCTCAGAAGCATATGAAGGGCTTCACGTTAAACACTTGTGTACATTGTACCCTCGCTTTCTTCTTTGTGTACTTGGTAAAAGCAAGATCTAAAATATCTTTGATTCCTTTGTAGATCACCAGACCATTCAATTAAAGAAGCCCAATGACCACAATTACGATAACACTGCAGCTCGTACCTCGCTTAGTTCAGGGAAATTGTCCTGCTGACAGAAGGGGCACTGCCACAGTCCTGTCTCATCATTGCGGATGGCCTGGTCATAGCTTTCACCCTGTGGACGCCTGTGAGCAATGCCAGTGACATTGCAGATGATGAGCTTTCCTGGTATCAAAAGAGAACAGGAAAGGAAGAGAACAGGCTGAGAAAACAGGAGTGATGACTCCTTCCCACCTTTTAAAGACAGAACTCTTTTTTTTTTTGCCTTACTGGGGATTGAACCCAGGGGTCCTCTACCACTGAACTACATCATTTTTATTTTTATTTTTAAAAAATTTTCAGATAGGGTTTTGCTAAGTTGCTGAGGCTGAGCTTGAACTTGCAATCCTGCCTCATCCTCCCAAGTAGCTGGGACTATAGGTGTGCATCACCATCCCAAGTAGCTGGGACTATAGGTGTGCATCACCATGCCAGACTCCCACATTCTTTCTTTCTTTTTTTTTTTTTTTAACTTTTTTTTTTAGTTGTAGATGGACATGATACCTTTATTTTATTTATTTATTTTTATGTCGTGCTGAGGATTGAACCCAAAGCCTTACAGGTGCCAGGCAAACGTTCCGCCACTGAGCCACAACCCCAGACCACTATGTTCTTTTTAAAAAGTTTTCCTGATCTTTCCTGCCTACACACAGGCATGCCTTGTTCTGTTGGAATCACTGATCTCACTGCTTAGTCTGAATGTATACAGTAAATGTTCCTTATTCCTGACCATATTGTCCTCCAACTAAAAATATAGCCCTGGAACTTACCAATATAGAAAGTCTCTGGTGTTTCTTTGGTTAACATATTGAAGATCTCTTCTGTGTTGGGAGAGCGGTAGGCTGTTCGGAGGTCCTTATACCGACAGCTTAGCTCTGCCCGGATGTCATATAATGTGATGTGTTTGTCGCCGTAGCCCTGAGGAAGACACTCATCAGGAAAAGCCTTGCAACTATTCCCCGACCTGAGCCAAGGGAGAATTCAATAAAGGAAGCAGGCTAGTTGGCTCCTGTCAGGGCCTCTTCTCTTCTTTCCTAGGCATTTAGTAAAGGTCATTTTCTTTTTTTCCATTTGAGATGGGTTTTCCCTATGTTCACTGTTGCCAAAGCTGGCCTAGAACCCAGTAGTTGGTGGGATTACAGGTGTGCACCACATGCTCAGCTCTATTTTTAATTTTGAGAGAGGGTCTTGCTTAGTTTCCCAGGGTGGCCTTTGAGCTTGCAATCCTCTGTCTAGCTTCTGCTTTCTGAGTAGCTGGGATTAACAGGCATGTGCCACCATGCCTGGTTAAAGGAGGTTTTCAAAATTAGCCAAAGGGCATTGCTGTGTATTGAAAATGCTTCACGAAATCCCCTGTGTAAAACAGATAAATGCAAAGCTGTACTTGGAAAGAAGAAGAGACCTAGAGGAAACTGTAGTGATGAAACCCTCCTAACTCCCGCCTCCTCTTCGTAATTACAGTCATTAACATCAAAGACTTCCTTGGCTCTTTAAGAAGCTAAAACTTTTCTTGAGAAACCTGCTAGAGTATGCTCAGGGAGAAGAGAGGATCAAGTCTGCTGTTCTATTAGCACAAGGGTTTCTCTGGCCACCTGTGATGGGTTTTTCTGCCAGGCATTCCATATTTTCACCCACCTGTCTCTCCAGCTCTTCTGCAAAGGCATCGAGGTCCAGGTCTTTGAGTCGCTCTGGATTTTCCAAGATTTCTTCAAGGGCTCCTGCAGGATTGGCATCCTCAGCTGATTCATCGTATTCTAGGGCATCTACGGCCATCTTCCTGGCCCACTCATAGGTCTCAGGGTGAACACGAGAACCATCAAGGACTTCAATGTATGAGTCAGTGCTGAAGGAAAGGCAGAAAAGGAGCAGGATATAGAAGGAGACGCTTCTAGGAGCAACCCAAATGTCCACCAATGGGGAACTGGTTAAATAAATCAGGGCACCTCCATACGATGGAACACCATACAGTCATTAAAAAGAAATGAGGTAGATCTATGTGTGCTGATATGGGAAGATGGCCACGATATACTGATAAGTGAAAAATGCACTGCAAAACACTATGAACCATATGATCCCATTTTCATAATAAATGGGTAGTTAGTAAATGCATAGCAAAAATAAAATTTAGAAAAACTATAATATACATAAAAATTGTTATGGTAGTTATCTCTGGGGGGTGGGATTATGGGGGACTTCCACTTTCTGCATAATATTTATATATGTTGAATTTTATATAATGAACTTATATGAGTCTTAAGATAAAACAAGAAGGGGGAAAAAAGACCTCTGAGAATTTGCTGACAGCTATTTTCCCCCATAAAGCCTTCCCAGGCTGGTCTTGCCCGTGCACTCACATGGACCTATGTTATTCGTGGAGTGTTACAGCAAAGCTGAGTGGAAAATGAAGTTTTAGAACTTGAAGCCTATTTCCCCACTGACTTCCATTACTGAATGAGGAGCTATGTGCCCGTGGAAAAGATCCTCCAAAGACTGAGTTGATAACTTCTGGAGAGGAAGAGGTCAATAGTGAAGTCCAAAGTCCAAGTGAATAGAACTTTCTCTCAATAACATCATCTTAAAACATAACAAATCTCTCTCCCCTTTCCATATCTGTTCATACCCACACTTTTTCCGCAATTGCCCCTGCTATTCCCACCCTTATATGACTGCATCAAACCAATAATAACAAAATAAATTTGTGTTCACTGAACAGAATCTGTTTTCTGTCCTTAATTTATAAACTAAGTTGGTTCTTTTATGTTTCTGTCACATGAAAAAAAACCTCGCATAATTGTACTGATCTTTTCCATAGGTCAGGGGCTCTTGACCAAAGAAAGACTCTTTTTTATTTTTTCTTTAAAACATTTCCTAATTTAAATGTCTTGGGGCCCTTTGGCAGCCCTAATCCCCTGAAACTCCAAATCAAAGCCCAAAGGGAATTTCTCCTGGCCCATCTAGGCAGAGGGCATCACCTGTCCCCCAGGGAGGCTGTGTCAATCTTGAGGAAGCCAGCACAATTCATGAAGACTTTGGGACCCATGTGGCACATGGTGACCAGCTGGGTCCGGCTTTCAAGGCGCGTATTGTTCTGCTTCAGGATCTAGAGGAGAGAGCTTGAGTGAGCCAGGGCAGTAAGCACACCCTACCTCCATAGTTTGCTTTTGGGCCTCTCTGTTACCCCTCCATGACTCCACAACAGAAACTCTGCTCCACTCAATATCTAACTATGCACAAAACCACATTATCTACCACTAAAATCATTTCTTTAATGAACTACATTATAGCCATCACACTATCTATAATTAACAAACTTTGAAGTTTGACATAACAAGTACTCATCTTATGAAAAAGAATATTACCAATATTTTTGAAGATCCCTGAATACTTAAAGAAATGCTGACTGAAATCCTTTTTATTCCCACTGGAAAAATTATTCCACCTTAGATTTGCATCTAGCATTCCCTTGCTTTCTCCTATTTCAAATCATGGCTTATGGCCATCTTTTCCATGACCCACTAGGGTATAGTAGTGAAGAGGACAGCTTTGGCCACCTGGTCTGAAGTGGTGACTCTCACTAGCTGAGTGATTCTGAACAAGATGCTTTACCTTTTTGACCATGGTCTTCCTGATCTATCAAATCATATTGAAAAAGTATATCTTTATATGCAATGAAATGGTAATTTTTAAATTTTCTGATTTAACCCAATCCTACCTTCAGGAGATGAGTCCCTTTACGAGGTCCCAGGCCACAGACATACTGGATCAAAGCCTGGCTGTAAGGATGTGCAATGGCACGGTTGACATCGACCCCGACTTCATTGACCCGGTTGATAAATTCACAGTACAAGGCGTTCAGCAGTTCCTCTTTCACAACATGTTCCTATTGACATATAGCAGGCAGGAATAAGGTTACTGTGCTTTTTTGCTTGACTAGCCGGCCTGTCAAATCTACTCACCTGCAAGGGGTGAAACTTGAGACACAGTATGTCTTCATCAGAGCTGCACACTTGAGCAAATTCTATCAGAGGGTCTTGGATGCGCCGAGCCAGAGAGACCGCCTGTCTCAGTACAGGAGGGTAATCCCGGAACTCTGCCTAGAGTCAAATGAAGGTTAGCAGGGCCTTAAAGTCCCCTCATACCAACATCAAGAGGAAATTCAAACTATTCTGGGTTGAAGCCACTTTCTCTTCTTTTTTGGGACCCTTTTTCTTGGAATCAGTTTAACCTCAGGAGTTCCCAATATGAACTACAACTGACAACATGGAAAATTTCTGCACATGTTAAGTGAACAGATACAGGGCTATTCTAATAACCTTTTCTTTTTTTCTGTACCAGGGAATGAACTCAGGGGTGCTTAACCACTGAGTCACATCCCCAGCCCATTTTTGTATTTTATTTACAGTCTTGCTGAGTTGCTTAGGGCCGTGCTAAATTGTTGAGGCTGGCTTTGAGCTCATGATTCTCCTGCCTCAGCTTCCCGAGCTGCTGGGATTACAGGTGTGTGCCACTGTGCCTGGCTTAAACCTTTCTTTTCTAATTAAATATATCTAAGATTAATAGCACTTGTCTGGGCACGCCCTAAGGGTGGGGCTCCAGTATTACCTCTGACTTCTTGCTGTTCATATAGAGAATGGCCAATTCGTTGTCAACCAGCTCCACCCCAATAGAAGACAGTTGTTGGCCCTGGTCCAGCTCATGCACAATGCGCTTCACATCCTCAATCAACATTTGGGCATCCCTATAGGGATGAGGAATATTGGTCAATGGATATATTTTCTCAGGGATGGATCGTCTCATGTCTGAGATGGGGTGAGGAGCAAAGAGCTTTAAAGACAAAGAGGAACAATATCCCTTGGCCATATCAACCATTACAGGCATATGCCAAATTCAACAATAAGGGATGAGTGACTTTTGGTCATGGCCTTCAACCAGGCCTGGCCAAGTGCCTCTACCTGTTCTCTCCTGCAACTGTCACCACATGAGGCTTCTTGTTCAGAAGAAATTTCTTAAGGGTTTCAATGTCTTGAGCCTGGATTGAAAGAAAATCAGAGCTGAATGGCTCTGAGCATGGAGATTTCAGGCAGTTTTCTCTCCCTATACAGCTTGAGAGCTTTTAAGATCAGAGAACAGCAAAAGCTAAAAGTCTCAGAGAACATCTGATTCAAGTTGCCACCAAGGATCCATTCCCTCACATCTGGCCAGCCTGCTTCTGCTTAACCATTCCACTGACTAGAACTCACTGATGACATTAGTAGCCAATGACCACATCTGAAGAATGGAGGCAGGAAACTGTTCTTTTATTGTGAACCAAAAACTGTCTCCCACTAACACTTAGTCATTGGCTCTAGTTCTTCCCCACCACCCACCCTGGTCCTAGTTTTTATCAAGGTAAACAAAGAACTGGAGTTTGCACTCTTCTGGGTGAGGCACCTTGGAAAAGGTCAACATGGGAAGTATATCTCTTTATGTTCTTCAGGACAAAGATGTGGAGTTCCTATTACAGTTCCTTAGGTCCTAACTTCTAATGCCTCACACACCCGATATCCTGTAGTTTTTGTGGATTCCTATTTCATTTCTGGTGTGATTTCTGCTGAAAATCTAAGTATAACAAAGTGAGGGAGGTAGTAGGGTTACCAAAAGCGTCTGGCACATGATATGAGATTGATAAGCAGGCTTATCTGGGCCCCAGGGAATTTCTCACTGGTGACATTTCTCTAAAATCCCTAGATTTCTAACTCTAGTGCCATTTTGTTCCTCCTTACTATAAATGTTGCACATCTTTCCTTTTCTTGGGGTGCTCTCAACTTTCCTTACCCTGTTAATTTCCTAAGAAGAATAATTCAATACCTTTCTGTTCATCCCCCAAATACAGCTGGGCTATGCACAGATGGTCTGCTGTATAACTAACTACATGCCCAGTGGGGTAAGTGCCTAAAGAGTCTTTGTCCTTCTTTAAATAGGAAGTTCAATATAAGACATGGTGTGTCATATGCTGTATAAGTAGAACACAAAATAAGGAGCCTTGGGCCTTTTGTTTCAGTATTTTGCACATGTTAATATTTCCTATGATTATTATGCTTCTGAATTAAACTTGGGGTGTGATATAAATACACTTGGGCCTTACTTATATAAATCATGGCCTATTAGGACTATGCTGATGTTCTGATTTCCATTTTAAGATCTTTATAAAAAAATTGTTGGGGCTGGGAAGATAGCTCAGTCGGTACAGTGCTTGCCTTGTAAGCACAAGGCCCTGGGTTCAATCCCCAGCACTCAAAAAAAAAAAAAAAAAAAAAAAAAAAAAAAAAGAAAAGAAAAAAATTGTTAATAAGCTTTTGTTGTTCTTTTTATTTTCACAATCCCAGAGTGCTGGGGACTCGAACTCGGGCCTCCAGCATGAGAGGCAGGCACTCTACAAGATGGGTTATATGGCCTGCTGTTGTTCTTTTTAGAATGGGTAGAATGGGGCTCTGACAATAAAATTGTAAGATATCATTATGGGGGAAAAAATTCAGAAGTTTACTAACTAGATGAATTCAAATCCTCTTTCCCTGGCAAAAGGAGGGTTGAAAGGATCAAGTGGGAAAAGGTTGGCTGCATGCCGCAGTGGCTTTCAGCTCTGGGAACAATCTGACCTAGATGCTAGTGAGAACAGAGGTAGCAAAGGCAGCCCCAGAAGTACACAGGTCTCTGAAAATTCTGTATCAGATAACATGAGTGCCATCTACTGCCCCGGGAATGAGGCTGATCTCAGGTGATGAAAAGTCAGTGACCAGATCAGAGATAATCAGGGTGTTAGATGTGATGCTGCTTATAACACTTATCCCACTGAATTTTATGATGTATATTTGTTAACCACCATCCTGGAGACTTGCCTTCTTTTCCCGCTCTTCCTCTCTCCAGGCAGTTCGCCGTTTGGTAAAATGGGGCAGCCGGAGGAAGTCTGTCACTTCTCCTTCACCATTGACCAGAGCACAGAACACAGGGTGATCTCTGCGGTCACACAGAAAAAGAACAGAGCAATATTCAGTTATGTAAAGCTACAAAAAAGAGAACAAAATGAGGAGTTAGGTAAGAGACTGTGCAGGGCAGGCAGGAAGAGGCAGGTACCTGGCAGAGGAGAAAGCAATGCCTAGAACTCTAATGCCTTTCCCTTGGTTCTCATCCATGAAGTCATCATCTTCCTCTACCTGCTGATCTGGTCGGTAGGGCGCCACTCTCAACCAGTTGTAGAGCTTTCGGCTACAGGCCTAGCAGGGAGACACACAAGACACATTATCATCAGGGTCACCAAAAATGGCAAGGAGGAGCACACTTATGCAAAGAGGTACATTCACATGTGTATATGCTCCTAGATTCTTTGCAGACTTGCAACCCCAAAGCATACTTTGCTTTTGGAAATAAGACAGTGCAGACTGTGACACAAAAAAGAATGTCTTGATGTGTGGGCAAAGGGAGGAAAAAGATCCTCAGGTGGAGAGTTCACACGCCTTGCTTTCATTGCCTCTGAGTTATGCTGCTTGCCCCAGTATTTCTCCATCTAGGTTGGCTTCGAACATGTGATTCTCTTCCCTTAGCCCAGAGCAGTGAGAATTAAAGGAGTACACCATCAGACCAGGCTTATAGTCTCACCTTTATGACATATTCCTTGGCCTCAGCTAGCAGCTTATTCTTGAGCTCCTTAGCCATCTGCACATAGAGGAACTGCTGTAATGCTCGTTCAATGGCCATGGTGCGTTGCCGGTTCCACTCCTGAACCTGGTGGCTGAACTCATCTCGGTAGTAAAACTGTTTAATCTCTTCAAAGTATGTCTGGTCATTGCCATAGCTGGGGAGAGAAATGAACTATGTCAGGGATGGATAAAGGTGACACCCAGATGTCCATGAATACTGTGAGTGAGCCAGGGACAATGGCTTGCTCAATTCTGAAATGGTGGTTCATGAGGTACCCCTGCTTCTACCAGCCTTCCCTAAAAGTTGCCATTCTAGGGCTCCACTTACCCTTCTACTCCCTTCATATCTATGCTGATGTCAATGGTGAGTAGCCCTTCATCTTCTGCCAGGCCTATCTTGAGGAACTGGTCATCTCTCAGTTCTTTAACAGGCTTGTTCTTTAAGTACTTAAAGGAATAAGCGTAATGGGCCTCATCCACATCCTGTATATATTGAGAGGGAATCATTAGCCTATGAATAGGTAGGTCTTGACCCTTGGAAAAAAGACTGCCACTTTTTGTAAGCAGACAGCTCAGCTAAGCAGAAGGCACAAAATTCAATTTGATTGAATGGAGAGCAAGGCCACATCTTGGATCAAAGCCCATTGCCCAGCTCACCTTTCTACCTTTCTTGGTAGGGGTTATATTTAGCTTGGCTCTCTCCTGGAAGGTTTGCCTCAGCACCTGCCGGACAAGGGGCTCACGTGCAATCTGTAGTGCTACCATGTAGCGGGCACCTTCCAGCACGGCTTCTGGAGTAGGAAACTGGCTGTGGGGAAAATAGTGGAGTTGAAGGATGAGGATGTATTGGTCCTCAGGCCTTCTCTTACCGGTCACCTTCATGCCTACCTGCAAACATAATCTTTGGCCAGCTCCAAAGGCTCTGCGGGGAACTGCTCTGTCTCATGCCGTTGGTAGCTGTCCCGGAGGTTCTCCCCAAATTGCTCAGGAGTAAGTCCAAACTTTTTGGCCAGGCCATCTAACAAAACAAGAGTAAAATGTAAGGAAGCACCTGGGCTGACAAGTCTTTTGGCTTTCAAAGTCTAGTTACTGTTCTGGGCATCAGACTTTAAAAGGGCCATGAATGAGCAGAACCAGACTTGTAAAAGGACAATGAAAAAACTGACTTTAAGCACAGAACGCATTTTTACAAGACACATGAGACAGGACAGATTCTTCCTTTGAGTGTGAGTTTCTCATTACTTCAGGAATTCAGGGAGAGGTTAGAACATTACCATAAAGTAGAGGTAGGGGGTGAGGAACAACTGATTATGGGGACCCTGTACTAGGTTGCTTTGGCAATGGATTGGTAATTAACTTTAGATATCCTTTCCTCTTCCTACCCATTAGCCCTCTTCCTAGGTAACTCCCTTGCTGAAGGGTAGAATGCCCAGGTTGGCTGTTACCTAGCCCTGCGCTTTGGCAAATGGTATACATGTCTCGGCGGGAAGCCTGCTTGAGCTCTGGACCCCTCTGCTCCTCGTCTTCGGCCTCTTCACCTTCACCTGGGAAGAAAATGCATAGGGAGTTAAGCTTTTGCGTCCAATCACTCCTAAGAATCTGGCGTGTTGAGAAGCCCCAAAGGGCACCAAGTCAAGGGCACCGCTGGAAATGCTACAGCCATCAAGTCTCCTGTGTTTTCTTTTTCTAGTGCTCACCTTCTTCATCTCCCTCTTCCCTTACACGCTTTAGCTTCTTGCGGCTAGCCTTGGCAGCATTCTGCATCCTGGGGATATCACGGCCATAGTAAAGCAGGAAATGATTATAGACATCTTTTAACTCATCCATTGATTGTACATCCTTGAGCCTGAAGGGAAGGGACATAAGATCTCAGTCACCACTGGGGAATTGACTCAGTCATCACTCAGTTTTTCTATAAGACATCCAATTCTCAGGAGGGAAGATCCGAAGTAGGATGGGCACCTGTAATCTCTAATTACTAAAAAAACAAAAGCTAGATGTAGTGATGCATGCCTATAATCCCAATTATAAGGAAGGCCAAGGCAGGAGGATTGCAAGTTCAAGGCCATTCTCAGCCACTTAGCCAGACCCTCAGCAACTTGGGTAGACCCTACTTCAAAATAAAAAATACATATAAATGGCTGGGGATGTAGCTCCATGGTAGAGCACCACTCAATTCCTAATACCAGGAGAAGACAGATACACACACACACACACCCCAGACCATAGCTTAAGAGTTATCTTTTTTGTTGTTGTTGTTACTGAGGATTGAACTCAGGGGTGCTTAATCACTGAGCCACATCCCCAGCCCCTTTTTTTTTTTTTTTTTTGGCATTTTATTTAGAGACAGGGTCTCGCTGAGTTGCTTAGCGCCTCACTAAGTTGCTGAAGCTGGCTTTGAACTCTTGATCCTCTTGCCTCAGCCTCTCAAATTGCTGGGATTATAGGCATGCACCACCATGCCTGGCTCAACCAAGGTATCTTAAAGGAATATGTTAAACTGAAGATGTCTGGTGGTCCTTAGAAATGGAAATATTAGGGGGCTGGGGATATGGCTCAGCGGTAAAAGCACTTGCCCAGTATGTGTAAGGCCGAGTTCAATCCCCAGGAACACCGAAAAAAAAAAAAAAAAAAAAAAAAAGAAGAAAGAAAAGAAATGGAAGCATTAAAGAAGAGGTAGATGAACTCACAAAATTCAAAAAGTTCTGAATCCTTGTGTTCCCCCCATACTCCATACCCTGACTATAAGCTTGCCAAGCTATTTTTTAATTATAATTTGCTTTCCATGTAGCTTTATGTGCATGGAATAAATGTACAGATCACCAAATGAGAGTATCTAATAATTCTAACAGTTAAATTTTTGGTAAGTAAATCAGAGTTTATCTTTTTATATGCCAACATGGATAACTAAGGCAATCTGTCTGTGAGAAAGATCACTTCTGATGTGTTGACAAGTTGGATTTCTAAGGGATCGGGCCCTGTGCCATGAATTTTGCAAAGTAACAATGCTGGGCCTTTGGTCTGAGGGCTCCCTGTAATGAAACAAACTACATGTGCTACCTCTCCATGTCAGTGGTGTCCAGAGCCCGGATGCCATCAGCAAGAGGTTTGTCAGGGTCAGCAGAGATTTGCTCATATTGATAAGCTTGCATCTTCTCAAACAGTCGTGTTAGGTTCTCTTTGCGGATCCTCAACTGGGTCCACTAGGGCAGGGAGGGTAGAGCAGGAGTGAGGACT
Organism: Sciurus vulgaris; assembly: GCF_902686455.1. Lineage (NCBI taxonomy): Eukaryota > Metazoa > Chordata > Mammalia > Rodentia > Sciuridae > Sciurus > Sciurus vulgaris. The sequence goes on from NC_136463.1 coordinate 66,563,603, forward strand.
GTTATTCAGCCCTGAAGACCCAAGGCTGCTGTTCCCTCATCAAGAGATCCAGTGTGGGGAGCCTGGCAGACCAGCGAGTGGGGAACTGGGTTTATAGTACCCTGGTAGTAGTGGTGACCAACCCTGCCCATAGCACCCTGGGGGCCATGTGTCTATGTTACCTTTTCATCCCACTGCCACACTCTCCACAGGTCATTGATGTGCAACTCAGGCTCCACATACTCCTTTCGGTAGAAGGCAATAAAAGGCACCTAGGGTAGCAAGGAAACCGCAGTCACCCAGAAGAAAGATCTGCAAGGATCCCCTCTGCCAGAGAGTAATCATTTTTTTTTTTTTTTTGGGGACAATCAGCTTCAAGGAATTTGAAAGTCAAAAGCATGGCCTCCTCAACAGGCCCATCTAGGGGAAGATAATATTGCAGACAGGGTAGACTGTCCTCTTGTTCATGAGTCTCTGCTGGTTAAGGGACTACCTCTGGGTAAGGGGAAGAGGGGGTCCCTTCTGACTTAGGTAGCTACCTTTCCCCTCATTCTCTAACTAAATTTCTAACCAAAGGACTACTTTAGTAAGCCTGAGGAAGCTACCTCAAAATGCTGATTTCGCATGAAGCCCAGGGCTTCTTTAATCTTCTGAATTGTACTGGGCCCTTTTCGACTGAAGCTGCTGGTTGGCTGCCCTCTGTCTAGGTAATCACAGCTTTCCTACAGTAGGAAAAGAAAAACAAACAGCAAGACACTGTCACTTGCTTTGTCTTACCATATGAAACTGCTTCAGAGCAGAAGATGGCCTTCTAATGAAATCTAAAAAAATCTCTCTTTCTCTGTCACACAGACACACATACACTTTTCTGTATGAGGCGCACAGAAGCATGGGATAGGGAAGGAGCAGATCCCCAATCTTAATCAAGTGACTTTTACTTCATGTCAAACCCAAAATATCTTTTTTGGTTACCTGTAGAGAAATGGTTGGTGTTGCAAAGGCATTCCTGTAGATCCAGTCAGCTTCTTCTTCTAATTCATCATCTTCAGCCCCCTTGACTGGGATGGAGCGGAGCTGCAGCAAGTAAGATAAGAGGCTGAGACTGACTTTAACTTGTATTCTGCTTATGAAAACATATGCTGCTTCTGGATATAAACTGTGATACTTTGGCACACATTTCCAGTACCCAGCAGTGTTGTCTGACATGAAACAAACACTTCACAGATCTGCTGAAAAGCTCCATTTCACGTTCCACAAGCAGGGTGATAAGTCTATTTCCTATAAGAGCTGGACTTCTTGGACTTTGGCCAGATGGGGTTCAAAGGCTATGCTAGATACTAGTTAATTTCAGACTGCTGAAATTGTTTGGTGGCTATAAGATGAGGGTGAATCAGCAGAAGGCAGAGGCTGGTAGTTTCTTACCTGGAACCTCTCAGGCAGGTCAGTGGCTCGGATTTCGTTGTCCTGATCTGTGAGGTGGCTGCTTTCCAGCTCACTGGGCTCGTACATCTCAAAGATGCTCCTGCGGCTCACACGCTTCTTGGTGGTCTTCTTGGGGCGCACTCTGATTTCACCTTCGGCCTCATCATCCTCATACTCATACTCTTCCTCAAGTTCTTCATCATACTCATTGTATTTCTCAAATTCATCATAATCGAAATCCACACCAAAAATCTCCTGGGCTTCTTGCAGGGCTCTGTAGGTGAGGAGAGAAAAATGTAGACCCTGCACACATCCTTGACTTGCTCCAGGGAACTAAAGATTAGAAGAGTAAATATAAAAGAACCATATTCACTACGGAATAAAGGCTTAGCTGGGGGATATTTCTAGGTTAATTATTGTTTAACAGAGAATAAAAAGCCCATCTTTGGCACTTGTCAACAGAAATCAAATAGCAACAGGGCAGATGGGTCTAACACCCTACTTGGCAGATTGATCTGTTAAGGCAGTACAGTAGTCTCTCAAGCAAAAGCATTTCAAGTTATTTTTTATTATTATTAATATTTTTTGGTACCAGGGATTGAACCCAGGGCACTTAACCACTGAGTCACATCCTCAGCCCTTTTTTATATTTTGTTTAGAGACAGGGTCTTGCTGAGTTGCTCAGGTTGGCTTTGAACTCATGATCCACCTGCCTCAGCCTCCCAAGCCACCAGGATTACAGGCATGTGCCACTGTGCCTGGCAAGTTTTCTAACAATTAAGCTTTGATGCTGGTACCCTTTTCCCACAGAGGCCTCTGACCTCCTTCCTGGGTGGGCATACTCAATGCCTTTATCACCACCTCGTACCAGACCCCACTTACGCATCTGTGTATCCGGGAAGTTTTTTCCGCCACTTGGGTTTTTTCAGAGGCTGTCCATCATCATCCACAATGAAATCATCAATATCTGGGTAGGGAAGTTAACAGGTTAGTACTCAGAGTCAGAGCCTGATGTAGGACTGAATGGTTTTAGTTCCTGCCAGTGAGAAGGGTACAAAGACTGAAAATAAACTTTTGTTTCAAATGCAGGGGACTGTAGCTGAAGAACGGCCTTCTACTCTTTTCCTAGGGGCCAGGACAGCCCAACAACTATGTGAACATTGTTTTCCCTGCCCAGTGCCACATACCTGACTCTTCATCATCTTCTTCTTCCTCCTCTGGAGGAGCCATGGGGGCCTCCACAGCTTCCTGTCCTTCTTCCCCTTCCCCATCCTGGAATATTTCTTCTGCAATAGCCTCTTTTTCATGTTCTTCCTTGCCATATTCCTCTTCGTCATCATCCTCATCATCTGACATTTTTTTGACGCGCCGGTACTTTTGCTGGTGGTGAGAAAACCTGTCTCATCAGGATCTGAAGTGTAAGAATGCCTGCTCTTTAGTCTCATTCTCATCTTCCCACTACAGTTACATTAGCCAAGGGAGATTGAAAAGAATATGTTGAGTGATGCTCTTTTGGCCCCATGGCCCACCCTTGAAACTGACAAGCCTTTCTTTAATAGGCACTCAGATCTGGGATGCAAATCTAGGCTTCACAGCATATTGAGCATCTTTTTCTTCTCTGAAGTTCCCCAAACTGTTCTGATGTGTTTCCTCTCCAAAGGATACAATTTTAAGGGCTTTCCTTCACCCCCAGGACAAAGACAAAGAACACACTTACGCCTCGTTTCACTTTGACACCCAAATTCTCCTCAATGAGATCAAAATCATCATCCTCCAGGCGGTCATCAAAAGATGCTGAAGAAAACAAAGTGTTACCAATGACAATGAGGAGGCCCCTTTCCCAATGCAACTTCTACTCCAGTCTCACCTGACTTGAGGAAAGATTACTCACTGCGTTTTCTCTTCTTGTGGCCAACATCATCTTCGGAATCACCAGAGTCACTGCCTTCATCCTCTTCCCCATCATCTTCATCATCATCATCATTGATAAAGCCTTTCAAATTGCCTTGTTCATCTTGATCATCTAGATTCTCCTCCTCCTCCTCCTCATCTGGAAAACATGTATGTATGAGGCATGGAAATCAGGGAACAGAATGGATGGTTGTACAGGGCCACCTGCTTAACTGTAATTATCCATCCACCCTGAACCTAATGACTCAGGTGCCACATAAACTCTTCTGCTCATGTAAAGGTATAAAACATGGCCATCAACTTGGAGCACCAGGATGGTTTATTTTCTACATTAACCATTTGTCTTAAGAAAAGACTGTCTTTAATTTCTTTGATTTTATAAAATTATTAGTGGCTGTTTTATAGCCACCAATAACCTATTTTCCTCTGTTTACAAACTCAGTGGCTACATTCCTTCTTTTAGTCATAAATCTTTGATAAAACTTACATTTCCCTTTAAAGTCATTTTACAGTTCTCTGCTGATGATCCTAAAAGTTGGGTTTGGCTAGAGTAATAGGAAACTAGGTACATAAGCACTGCTAAGACTAAAAGCACAATGCATTCTATATGTATCTATTTATTGTCTGTTCCCTCCTTCTAATGTAAGTTCCACAATAGCTGATGTTCTGTGTTCCTTCTAAGCACAGTGCCTGGCATACAGCAGAGAGATGCTCTAAGCATTTTCCAAGAATGACTGAAAGTTCTCAAGCTGGTACCTCATATGTGAGAACTTCTGTGCTCAGCCTGAGCCTTTCATCAGCAAGAATCCAACTATCCAAAGTTTAGCAATAGTGGGGAGAAGCTTGAAGCTGGGGCCTCCTCACCATCATCCTCCTCTTCCACAAATTTCTTGGTGACTCGGGGCACCACTTCGCCTTCATCATTGTATTCTTCTTCTGACTCCTCAGCCTCACTTTCCACAAAATCAGACATTGCTGCAGCTTCTTACAGCTTGCCTGAAGAAGACTGAGGAGGTGGGGATCAAAAAAATTACATGATTTTACAGAGGGCTCTTAAACCTTTGCATTAAAAAATCTTTCAGCCATCTGTCCCAGCTCTGAACAATCATTTCTGCTCAGAAAAGAAAGAATCAGATAGCCAGAGGTGTAGTTTAGTGGTAGCGCACTTGCCTAGCATGCACAAGACCTTGGGTTTGATTCCCAGTATCTCTTTCTCTCTCTCTCTCACACACACACAAACATGATGACGCCAACTCTTTCACTTCCCAATCCTCCCAGGGTTGCTTCTCTCCTGTATATTTAAGGGGGGGAAAAAAAAGCAATTATACTGAACTTGTATATGTATCATCTCTCTTACCCAGAGTTTTATCTCACTTACTATTCAAAGGCAGGAATGGGTGGATGAGGAAATAAACTAATGTATGGACAATTATGTAGGTGGGGACGTGGTGGCAGAGTGATATTCTGTGACTTGCTCTCAGTAGGCTGGGGCAACAATATGTGTCACCTTTATAAAAGGTGCTTTCATACACACTATTTCTAGTTATTAGCAGTCAAAAGTAAAATCCCTTTTCGACAAACATGTCATGAATTTGAGGCCCCATGTAAGACCGCTGGTTGGGAAAACTTGAGTGGAAAAGTGTCTTTTTAGAAACATTAGAACCATGACTACATTTCTATCATTTACTGCCCTTGCAAAAAAATCCTGAAAGGTTTCCTTGGTCAAAATATAGGCAACATATTTAAAGAAAGATAGAAATAGTACTGTGCTTAATTTTAGAGATTATATTCTGATCCCATCACCTAATATCTATTAGTGTATCTGGATATCAGTTCATCAGGAAAATGACAGCACTACCTACGTCACAGGGTAGCTGAGAATATTATATGACATGGGGAAAGAACCTACTACCTACTATTTCAATAAATGTTAACTGGGTTTGAATTTGAATCCTGGTTCTAATTTTCCTTGGCATTCTACAATCCTGTACCAACCAATCCCAACTTCTTCTTCTTCTTCCCATTTTCAGACTCAGGCGATGCCTGGAAGTGGCAGTGGAGAACACTAAGAACTGTAACAAGAACTTTGATGGGTCTGGAGTAGGACTTTAAAAAACAGTACACATCACACAAATCACAAAAAACCTAGCAAGCTGGACACAGGGTGCATACCTGTAATCCCAGTTACTTGGGAGGCTGAGGCAGGAGGATTGCAAGTTTGAGGCCTGTCTGAGTAACTTAGGGAGACCATGTCTCAAAAAAACCCAAAAAACCAAAAATAAAAAACCAAATAAACCCCCCAAAAAACGAAAAACAAAAACTGGGGGGAATGGCCATAGATCAAGTCCCATACTGCTAATGAACAAAACAGAAAATAAGAAACAAACCCAACCAAAACTAATACAGGTTTTATTGCACAACTACTAAGTGCCAGACACTTAATATATACCCTGATCCTGTTAATACTTACATTGTCTTGTGAGTTATAGCACACTTCTGTATCCATTACAAAAGGGAGGAAATAAATTGAGAGAAGTAAAGTCTCTTCCTCAAGGTGACACAACTATTAATAGTTAAGGTCCACCTAACTCCACAGTTGATTGTACTGTGTTAGTAGTTCTCAAAGTGTGGTCCAAGCACCACCCCCTCTTTTCTCTCATGAGCACAGTGGAGTTTTTCAGATATTATATAACAGGTGGCATTAGAACAGACAGAATGCAGAAACATAAGAGAAGTCATCTGTATTCTCTTAAGGCACACAATAAAAAGTTCTGCTAAAAAAAGTAAAAACTTTTTTTTTTCAAGGGGATGGGCAGTACTGTGAATTTAACCCTGGGGTGCTTTACCACTGAACTATATCCCCAGTACTTGTTATTTTGAGACAGGGTCTCACTAAACTGCTGAGGTTAACCTTGACCTTGTGATTCTCCTGCTTCAGCCTCCCAAGCTGCTGGGATTACAGGTGTGCCCACTCTGCCCAGACCAAAACAATATCACTCTAATCATTCATTCTTTCATTCATTTATTTATGGTGCTGGGGAGTGAAGCCAGGGGTAGTTAATCACTGAGCCGCATCCCCTGCCCTTGTCTAAGTTGCTAAATTGCTGAGACTTGCTTTGAACTTGCAATCCGCCTGCCTCAGCCTCCTGAACCACTGGGATTACAGGTGTGCACCTGGCAATTTTTTTGTTTTAAATACTATTGTTATTTTTCATAAAAAACATTAATTATGTTAAAATGCAGTGGGCTTAATACTTTATAATTTTTAAGACTATAAAGAGATCCTGAGACTGAAAGGTTTGTGAATCATCATAGGGCCCGGCAGGGCCACCACAAAGAAAACCTTAGGATTAGACTGATACCCTTTTTTATAAAAATTATTTTAAGATCTGATTCCTTAAGGTCATTTAGCTTGGGTACTGCCAAAAGTGAATGTCTTAAACTTCTGCCAATCAAATCTGCAGCTCTAATTTTACTTTTTACATTGCTCTCTCAGCCCTGAATTGAGCCACTAAAAATAGATCATAGTAGTACAGCGACCCCTCCATAATGTGCTTTAATTAGGTTATGAGACCCCCAAATTCAGTCTTTTAAGGTTTCAACATCTTCAAATTAAATGCCAGTTCCTACAGATCAGATGCCCCCAGCCTACTCACCAGAAGAGAGAGCCTACCTGATCAGACAACCTGCCTTGTATCCCTGGGGCAGTTGGTGCTCTGGGTTGCATGCACACAGTTTAGGAAGACAGCTGTGTTCTCCTCCCTTCTACTGCCTAGGTTAGTAATGAAGCACATGGTGTGCTATAGCTGGGGGATGCCTCTACTCTAGCTCAATGTCAAAAGACTACCAGTTAAAAAGAGGTGTATCAGAAGCAATCCTGACTTGCTACAACTTGCAGGATCTAGATGTGTACAGAAAGTGCTGCAGCAGCACTGCAGGCTAAGGATACCAAGTGGCAACTATTCCAGAACAAAGACAATAAAATTTTTTCTTTGTATATGACTTTCCCACCCCACTCCCCAGCACTGGGAATTAAACCCAGGGGTGCTCTAACATTGAGATACATTCCCAACCCTTTTTATTGTATTTAAAAAAAATTGAGCCAGGGTCTTGCTATATTGCCCAGTCTGGTCTTGAACTTGCAATCCTCCTGTACTAGCTTTGTGAGTAGCTGGGATTATAGGCATGTGCTATAGCACCCAGCTTGTAGATATCACTGATACCTGATATTTGGGACCAGTCTAATGTGGTTTGGATTTTGCATTTAGTATTTACACTCTTAAAATTTTCCCCAAACTCAGAATGTAAGTTAAATTTGCAACTGGAATAAGAATAGGAATGGGGTGATGGAGGAGACGATTTCTCCAGGCAGAAGTCCAGGGTGGATGTGGCAGAGAGAGAGGGAAAGAAAGAAAGACGGGGAAAGAGGATGGTAGTTACCATGACATTTTCTGGAAAAGAAATGAAGCTGGGATCATATTGCCACAGGGGAGGTCCTCAGCAGTCTCTCCCTTTGAACAAGAAGTTGTTGGAGAAAAATTAAGAGAACAGAATGAAAAGAGACCTCATCTTTTAATTCTTTCAGCTTTACAGCTTCAATTAACCCATTCTGTTCCATCATTCTAAATGTGGACACCTATAAAAACTTAAATTGAGCCAGGTGTGGTGGTCCATACCTGTAATCCCAGCAACTTGGGAGGCTGAGGTAGGAGGATCACAAGTTCAAAGCCAGTTTCAGCAATTTAGTGAGGCCCTAGATAGCTTAGTGAGATCCTGTCTCAAAATAAAAAAAATTAAAAGGTTAGGAATATAACTCAGTGGTAAAGAGTCTCTGGGTTCAATCCCTAGTACCAAAACCAAAACCACAAACAACCCCCACCACAAAGCTTAAATTGAGCAACAAATGTACCACTTATGGTAACTATGAAATAATTATTATGTTTTTAGATGTCTATTCTTTAGAGACTAGATGAATAAATGATTAGTTTGAAAATACATGTATATTTCATATATGTACATGAAACCATATATAAACAATATACAAACTCTACATTGTGTTTTCCAAACTATTTTAATGCACCTTTCAATTTCATTGAAATATTCATAGAATTGAAAACTTTGGACTTAATGGGTTAACATTTACTATTTTGTTGGGGTGCATAGCTTTATGGTGGGACTTGGGTATGTAAAAATGAGTAAAATGTGCTTCCTATCCTGATGTAGTTCACAATCTATCTCAAAAAATTGTAAATAAAGCTATGACAAAAGATCACTGGGGTTAGGGATATACAGCTCAGTGGTACAGCACTTGCCTACTGGCACAAGGCCCTGGGTTCAATCCCTAGCATCATGAAAGCAAAGTAAAACAACAAAACCCCCATAATTAATGCTGTATTAAGCTATTTATTAGGAAGATGAGATCGATGTGAAGACAGAAGTTGGGGAATACTTCAAGAAAGGTGATGCCTGAATGAAGAATTAAGAACATACTTGAAAAAGGCAACATGAGCAAAAACTTGTGCTTGATAAAGCCAAGTAATCTATGGAATAGTACCAAAATCTGTTGTAGAATTTAAACTATAAGACATTTCAAATTATGTATTTTCTGAGCAAGGGTCAAGGCCTGTTTCAAAGGTATTTATTAGTGAATACCCAACTTGGAATCTAAAAACCCAAAAGTTAAAGTTTCAGAGCCTACTTAAGTTCTTTTTATTGGGGGGTTGGAAGTACCAGGAATTGAAGTCAGGGGCACTCAACCACTAAGCCACATCCTCAGCCCTATTTTGTATTTTATTTAGAGATAAGGTCTCACTAAGTTGCTTAGTGCCTTGCTGTTGTTGAGGATGGCTTTGAACTCACCATCCTCCTGCTTCAGTCTCCTGAGCCAGGATTACAGGCGTATGCCACCATGCCTGGCTTAAATTCTTTTATTTTTTCATTTTTGTATTAGGGGTTGAACTCAGGGGTGCTTAACATTGAACCACATCCCAGGGTCTCAATAAGTTGCTGAGGCTGGCTTTGAACTCAGTCTTCCTGTCTCTGTCTCCCTAGTCACTAGGATTACAGGCATGTACCACCATGCCTGGCTTAAGTTCTTTTAAATCTAGGATTTAGAATCATTAAACCAAGATGTTAAAACACAAAAAAATTGTTTGTTATTTTAACATGCCCATCATATTTACAGGAAAATTGTCTTAGAATCTTTTCAATGACGATCTTTTCAGTAAAAAAGCATTATTGTCAATATTAGTTCCTAACATTGATAATATAAAAATATTATTTGTCACTTTTCTTTCCACGTTTCCTTGGGGAACAAGGAAAGTGCAAAAGAGGAGCAGAAACAAAAGACACATGTAACCAGATTCAGAACCCTTGCAACATAGGGAGAGAGAACAGTTACTGAGCCTTGTGCCACACACATGTTCCTGCTCTACTGTAGGGGCTGGCAATCTTTTTCTCTATTACAGCCAGATCTGCCTTGCAACACAAAAGCACACAGTATGTGAATGAACAGATTGGCTTCATTTGGCCCATAGGACTTTGGTGACAATTATTCAAAAGTATAGGTCTTCAAAGAATTGATGATGAAAGTACCAAGACATCCTGCAACAGGGGAATATAACCTGGTTTTGAGGAAGTGCCTTTACACAAAGACCTTTGGAGTGAGGAGTGAACAAACTAGAGAAATTGATTCCTTCCAGAGGCGAACTGGCAGGGAAGTGTTGGGGTTGGAGAACTTTCCAGCATAAGCCATGCACTGTGGTAGGAACAGAGAGGGCTGGTTTGATGGGACAGGGAGAATGGTTCATGAGTCAGAGATGGAAGACATAGGGATTTCTGCACGATAATTTAAGAATTTTAGACTCTAAGGTGCTAGGAAGACAGTTCAGTGTCTAAAACAATTTACTTGCTAATTTTATGATTACTAAGAAGGAAATACACTCACCTCTGAGGTAAGTTTAGTTATGCTAAGATGTCAAGAATAGGTAGGGGCTGGGGTTGGGGTTCAGTGGTATAGCACTTGACTAGAATGCGTGAGGCACTGGGTTGGATTCTCAGTACCCCATATAAATATATAAAATAAAGGTCCGTTAACAACTTTAAAAAAGAAGAAGAAGAAGAAAAAAAAAAAAAAAAAAAAGAATAGGTAGGATAAGGCATATGGAGCCAGGGGGAAGAGGAGCCAGTAGAAAAAGTGGGTAAGAACTTGGTATCTGGTAGCTAATGTCCTAAGGTCAATGTAACCAGGGCATGGGGAAGGCAGAAGAACATGAGGGAGGAGAGAACTGCTTATGGTAACCCAGGCAAAAGATGGTGGCTTGGAATAGGGTGGCAGCAGCGAAGATGGGAGGATAGAAAACAGATTTCGGGTAAAGGAGTTATTGAAAGGCTGGAGAAAACATGGAGTAAAGAAGGGTTAAAGATGAGTCTCAGAGTTCTGGCTTTGGTATAACCACATGGTTGGAGCACTACCATGGGAACATCATGTTTGGATTGATGGGAAGATCAAAATTTATGTTAACATAACTAAACTAATATAACTAAACAGGAATTATGACATTATGATTCTGGAACACAGAGAAAAGGCTGAACTAGGAACTTAAGAAACTGAAAGAAAACTTAAGGAACTTAAGAAAACAAAGTTTTCAGCTTTCAGATTGTAAATAAAGCCCGGGGACTGGATCATCTAAGGAAAGAATGTAGAGGATTAGGGATTAAACTGAGAGAAATCCAACATTTAGACATTACATAGAAAGGAAAAGTGGCTAGCAAAGGAGAAATAAAATATGGAGAAACTGTTTTGAATATTCCAGAGATTGAGGAAGATGAGAACAAAGTATCCATTGGATTTGGCAACATAGAAGTCACTGGTGACCTGACAAAGAGCTATTTTAATAGTGGTCAGGAAAAAGAGATTGGTATGCAGACTGAAGAAAGAATAAAAGGTGAGTTGGCACAGGCAGAAATCCGGCCATGAAGAAAAAATTTAAAAATTAGGATAATAGTTGAAGGAGCATTTGAGAGATACCAGGATATAAACTGTATTCTGATGGAAATAGAGTTTTCTGGAGAGAGGATTTGGTGGTTGATTATATGGAGAAAAACAGAGAAGAAGGAAGTCAAGGATTACACACAAGACTGATAGTGGTGCCATTTACCGAGATGAAGAACATAGAAGCAAAGGACAATTTGTTTACCTCCAAAGATCAGATATTTCCATAGTAGGCTTTCTTCTCATGGAAGAGGATTTATAGTGGAAAAAAGTAAAACAGTGACTGTGTTTCTAAAAATACTTTCTTCTTCTGGAACTGGGGATGGAATCCACAGGCATCTACCACAGCCCCTTTCATTTTTATTTTTGAGAAAGGTCTAAGTCACTGAGGTTGGCCTTGAACTTGGGATTCTCCTGCCTCAGACTCTTGAGTAGCTGGGATTACAGGTGTGCACTACTGCGTGGGTCCATACTGTATTACTCTTAAAAAAAGATTAAAATTCTAGAGTAATGCTATACTAATCTAATCTAGTAGTCCGGACAAAAAAAAAAAAAAAAAAAAAAAAAAAGAAAAATGAAAGGGAGCTTGTATTGATGGAAGGGAGACTAGTCATGGAAAAGGGCCCAAGATTCACAGCTGATTTGGGAGCAATCATGCTTTTGTAATCGAAACACTGAAGACAGGCCAGGCATGGTTGCACAGGCCTGTAGTTTCAGCTACTTGGAAGCAGGAGGCAAGAAGACTACTTGAGCTTAAGAGTTGGAGCCAGCATGGATAACACAGCAAGATCCCATCTCAAAATAAAACAAAAGAGCAAAAACAAGGAAACACTGAAAACTTAGAAACTGGTAACTTTTAATAAACTGAATTTGTTTACTGAAGAAAATTTTTGCTGAAGAAATTTAAGCAAACCCAATATTGCTGACACTCTGGTGTAGCATATTCCTTTGCTACTTATGATATTACATTGAATTTCTAAGGAAGTATTTCAGAGAGCTTAAGTTTCCTTCTAAAGGAAAATAAGTATCAGTTCTACTGAGAACCCAGGGAAACGATCTGCTCCAGCTAGTTCAGGCGTGTGCATGGAGAAAAATGCAAAAACGCAGGATAAAGTTTTGATTTAATGAACAGTCTGATGTTTACAGCAGGCGTTAGCAAACGTTTTGAGAAATGAATCTATGAAGAATGAAGGGATTCCGTACTTCTACAATATCTCTGATCTTTAGAAAGGGATGAAAGATGCAGCCATCTACTTCAAGTTCTTACTCTATTATTCAACAATACGGGAAGAGCTAGAATTTAGTATAGCACTCTCGTCTGATGGCTGAGCTGTTCAAAATCTGGTAGTAGTCACATTCCCTGAAAAACAATTTTTTCACCTGATCCCAGGCAGAAGCCCTAGGTCCCTTCCATTCCTAATCCTTTCCCGTGGCCGTTTTCAGAAATTGCGGAGAGAAGGATGGGATCCCAGGAAGCCTGTTGATTCAACGGGCCATCCAATTCACGGGTTCAGGATGCGACGGCTTTGAGAGAAGCACTGAGACTGAGCAACTATTCTGTTTTCCTCTCCCATTCCCTGTAGACAGCAGGGAAGGCCTCCCCCCCGCCCCCCCATACTTCTTCCCGCATACGGCTCCCCAGAGCCTCTTCCCTTACGGGACCAGGCCATAAGAGCCCGGTTCCGCACCTGACCCATGCAAGAAACACAATCTCCAGTCTGAACTTTACCTGCTTGAAGCCCGCCGTTTCTCTGATGCGATAAGCCCCCACTGAGGAAAATGGAGTCGTCGAACCGAGACTGGGAAAGGATACTAGGGACCCACGGCACGACCCCTCCGCCGCCACCGCCGCCACCGCCGCGGCTGCTGCGTCAACGTGCTACGTCACTTCCGGCTCCCTGTCACTGGGAGTGGGCGGACTGTTCCTACCTCTCTTCTACAGGGTTCTCGGGGAGTTTCAACAGAGAATGCGAAAGCTAGCAGGTAGTGTTTCGGGAAGGCAGCTGCCAAAGGGTCCCCCAAACAGAGCAAGGGGATTAAAAGCAATCTGACTGGGGGATGATGGGGTGGGTTTCTCAGGCCGCTCTAGCCAAATGAACCATAAAGATCAGACCAGGGCCTCTTCACTTCCGCCTCTCAATAGTTCCGCCTTCACCTTCCGGTTCCGGGGAGGAGCCAAATTTTCTTGGAAGATTAGGGGTTGCGCGATCTACTTAGGATGGCTGTTGTACAGCTACTGTTGTTTGGGGGTTTGTGGAGCGTTGTGGGGGCGTCCAATCTGGCTGTAGTTACTTGCGGCTCTGTGGTGAAGTTACTTAATACGCGCCACAACGTCCGACTGCATTCACACGACGTGCGTTATGGGTCAGGTACTGTCGGGCACCCGGTTTGGATGGGCGGGGGAGGCCCGGTAGCCTCTGAAGGGGGCGGAGCCTTGGAGACTTAGGGGTGCCCTGGGGAGGCTCATGAGGTCCAGAGGGGGTGAAGAGCGGAGTAGTTCTAAGGGTAATTTCGTCGTAATACCAGCTTCTATTTGGTGAGCTAAGTGCCAGGCAAGTCGATATGTCCTTTTTTTTTTTTTTTTCCAACCACAGAGCTACATCTCCACTCTTTTTATTTTCCATTTTGAGACAGGGTCTCACTAAGTTGCCGAGACTGGCCTCGACCTTGGGATTCTTCTGCCGCAGCCTTCTAAATTGCTGGGATTATAGGCGTGCGCAACCATGCTCGGCGTTTTTTGTTTCTTTCATTTTTTTAACAGTCCAGTGCGATAGATGCTATTGTTATCCGCACTTGAGAAAATAGACTCGGAAATTAAATCTCTTGCTCAAAGCCTTGCAACTAAGGTTTGACTCAAATCAGTTAAGATTCAAAACCTTTCAACTGCTTTGGGCTGTCACTAGTTTGGGAGAAACACGATGTAGAAAATTATAGTAAGTGCTGTGTCTCTGAAGTTTTAAAATCCAAGAATTTACTCTTTGATTACAATAGTCTGCCTTCTAGCTCATTTGGTATTTAGCTCCTATCTTTTGGTCCCTTTTTACTCAATCTTATCCTCCTTGTAAAAAAGCAACACGGGTGTGGTGGTACGTGCTTGTAATCCCAGCTACATAGGAGGGAGAAACAGAATGATCTAAGTTTGAGGCCAGCTGGGGCAACTTTTAGACTCTGTCTCAAAATAAAATTTTAAAAAAGGCCTGGAGAAGTAGTTCAGGAGTAGAGTATTAGCCTAGCATGTGAAGGACCCTGGGTTCAGTATTGCAATTAAAAAAAAATAACAACAAAGAAAATCTTAAAGCAGTGACAGACATTGGCATTGTAGAGGAAGCTTCTTTGCCTTTTTTTTGGCGGGGGAGGGGGTGCAAGCGTTGGGGATTCAATCCATGGCCTTCCAAGTGGTAGGCAAGTACTCTACCACTGAGCTAAATCCTCAGCCCAGGAAACTGCTTTTTGCTATATGAAATTAAAATATTTAATAGTCAGTTACTTAAGGGTCCATTCATTCAGAATAGATTTAATAAGCTCCTACCATGTGCCTAGTATTGTTCTAGATGCAGGAGATGCAGTAGTGAATCAATCAAGTTACAAGGAAGATAATAAAAATAGATAAATAGAAAAAAGTTTAAGGACTGGGGCATTAACTCAAATGGTAGAGCACTTGCCCAGCATGCACAAGGCCCTGGGTTTGATCCCAGCATTACAAAGGAAAAACAAAAAACAAAATCAGTTAGTGAGGAGTGATAAACTTCTAAGATAACTTGGATGACCAGTTATGCTGTTCGTTCAGAGATGAAGGAGTTCCTCAGATGGACTAATCTGTGATTCATGTTTCCCAAAACCTGTCTGACCAGTTAGAGAGGGAAATGAGTTGTCATTACTGGGATGTCTTAATAATACTAGCAACCATTCAGTGAATACCTACTATATCTCAGGTTTATTGCTTTTTTTTTTTTCTTTTTTTTTAAGTTTTAGGTTTTGGTACCAGGGATAGAACCCAGGGGCCACTCAACCACTGAGCCACATCCCCAGCCCTGTTTTGTATTTTATTTAGAGACAGGGTCTGAGTTGCTTAGCACCTCACTGTTGCTGAGGCTGACTTTGAATGCACCATCCTCTTGTGTCAGCCTCCTAAACTGATGGGATTACAGGTGTGTGCCACTGCATTTGGTCTCAGCCCTTTTTAATATTTTATTTAGAGAGAGGTCTTGTTGAGTTGCTTTGGGCCTCACTAAATTACTGAAGCTGGGTTTGAACTTGAGTTCTTCCCACCTCAGCCTCCTAAGTCGCTGGGATTACAGACATGCACCACCGAGCCCAGCTTATTGCTTTTTAATTTGATCTGATTCTCTGCTTTAGATCTACTTAATTTAAATGGAGGTGGTGAGAGGCCTAGCAATAGGACTCTTGATAGTTTCAAATACTCTTGAGGTGGTTCTGATAGGCAGCCAAATTTGGGATTCAGGTTCAGTCTGGAGTGCAGGAGGATCTCTGCTGAACCTGAGATACAGAGTTAGATACAGTAATATTAGATACAATGATGGTTGAAGAGTGATGGGAGTAGATGAAATTGTCCAGAGTGAACTATGGTTCTCAATATGAAAATTACAATAAGTGCTGTTGTTATTCCGAATTACTTGAGAAACTTGTTAAAAATACAGATTTTTTTTCCTGACCCCCAGTATATTTCAGAATCTCTAATACAAATAGATGAGGTCCATGGGCTCAGGTTATGGCTGATTGATAGGGCGCTTGCCCAGCAAATGTGAGGCAGTGGGTTTGATCCTCAGCACCACATAAAAATAAAGTAAAAAAAAAAAAAAAAAGAGAGAGAGAGAGAGAACACAATTACTGACTTCTTTAAAAAAGAAAAAAATAGGGCAGGGTTGTGGCTCAGTGGTAGAGTGCCTGCCTCGCACGTGTGGGGCACTGGGTTCGATGCTCATCACCACATAAATAAATAAAATAAAGACATTATGCCCACCTACAATTAAAACAAAACAAAACAAAAAAAACCCTGTGTTTAAAAAAAAAAAATAGATGGATATAGATGATGTCCAGGTATAGAATTCTGGGTAATCCCAAAATTCTGGAATTGGTGGGAGGAAAAAGTGGGTTGAATAGGAAGTATGAAACGGTAAGAAATAAAAAGTAGATTATGATATAGTAAACAGTATTGTGCATAGTGAGAGAACTGTGAGGCAGTAACCAGAAATGGAGCTTGTTTGCCCCCAACCTGCTGCCCTTTTTTTTTTTTTTTTTAAGATGTAACAAAGTCACCACCTGGTTGGACAAGCCAGTAGAGAGGAGCTGATAGTTTGTTGCATTTACCAAGATGATTAGTACAAGGCATAAAGTGTTAAATGGTAAAAGGGAAATATCAAAACTTGTGATTAGGCAGGGCCATGAATCTCAAGGCAGAGCTGGGAGGAGCAGGTGAGAGTATTTAAGGTAAGTAGTTAGAAAATATGAAATTCTTTAAAAGAATGGCAGTGATTAAGTCCTGGGATGCGGGTCAGTGGAATATCCCTGGAGTTTACGAGAGAGTAATCTGTTTGGAGGAACTTGACAGAAAAAGCTGGAGAAAGATGTCCTTGTATGAGATGCCATGCAATGGAGTGACTATGAAGTTCTAGAATTAGGTTTCCTAGGTTAAGCCCCAGCCTTGTTAACCTCAGCCTCATTAGAACTGCATAACCTTGGGCATACTACTTAGCCTTTCTAATGCTTCATTATAAAATGGGGGTAATAATAATTACTATCTAAGAGAATAGATACATGTTTTAAATAAGAATATTCAAGCAAAGGACTTGCGGTAGTGCCTGATACCAAGTAACTGCTCAGGACATATTAGCTAAGTATGAATTACTGTTTGTATGTATTTCCTTTTTAAGTCTGTAGCTACTTTCTTTTTTTTTTTATATTTTTTTATTTTTTGGTACTAGGGATTAAACCTAGGGGTGCTTAACCACCAAGTCACATTCCTAGCCTTTTTTATTTTTAATTTTGAGACAGAGTCTCACTAAGTTGCTTAGAACCTCATTAAGTTGCCAGGGCTGGCTTTGAATTGTGATCCTCCTGCCTCAACCTCCTGAGCCACTGGGATTACAGGTGAATGCCACAGTTTCTGGTTGTAGCTACATATTTAACTCAGTGCCTTTTAACCTGCAGAATTGCACCAGTTAAGGCAGGATTAACCAGATTTAGATGTCCTAAGAGTAGTTTTATAATGTATTGATAGACCACGTAACAGGAGTTTGGGAGTTATAATGGCTACTTGGATTAAAGTTGATGATATAAAGTTGTCTTATTTTAATTACAAAATATGAAAATTTTTATTGTAATGCATAGTGTAAACACTGAGTAATACTACATATGTGTTAAAATTATATACTTAGATACCTGGCATATATTAGGGATTATCCAGGCTAGTACATACATGTAAATATTGTCTGTACTTCAAAAAAAATCCACACATATTTGTGGATTTGCATCTAATCCTTTTGATACAAATTCTTGGAATTTTCCGATCCAGTATTCCCTTAAGTATAATATATGATATAATAATTAAAACCACAATATATGAACATGTTTAATATTTTCACAGATACTTTAATGTCATAGAAAAAAATATTACCAAGTATGTTTCCTCCCTACACCTCCATGCCCGTTTTATGACACAGGGCACATTACTGGCCATAGCATAGGATCATAGGATTAGATTAAATTCACTTGCTTTTTTTTCTCCCGACTGTAGGTAGTGGCCAGCAGTCAGTAACAGGTGTGACCTCTGTGGATGACAGCAACAGTTACTGGAGGATACGAGGGAAGACTGCCACAGTGTGTGAAAGGGGAACCCCCATCAAATGTGGCCAGCCCATCCGACTGACACACGTCAACACTGGCCGAAACCTGCATAGTCACCATTTTACTTCACCTCTTTCTGGAAACCAGGTGAGGTGGCATACAGTGGGTCACTGCTGCTCTGCAATAGTATTGTTTTGTTTGAGCTCCTGGTTCTTAACCCTTTCTTTTCCAGATGTAAATGTTCTTTTCTGCAGACCTGGAAAAATGACTTTTATAAGTGTGAAGAAAATTGTTTCTGGTCAAATGGAAACTACATCTAAATCAAATCAAGACATGGGAAGAAAAGGCAGAATATATATAAATTAACATAAGTTCTGATAAATTCTGCAGTAAACCCAATGTTTCCAAACTTGTAATAAAAATAATTATTATTTTTAATGAGGCTAACTAACCACAATGGAAAAATGAATTCTACCTTTTTTTTTTTTTAATACCTTCATTTTATTTAGTTAGTTTTATATGGTGCTGAGGATTGAACCCAGTGCCTCACACATGCTGGGTGAGCACTCTACCACTGAGCCACAACCCCAGCCCAACCTTTTTTTTTTTTTTTTTTTTGGGTGCTGGGGATCGAACCCAGGGCCTTCTGCATGCTAAACATGTGCACTTACAATGAGCTATACACACAGCCCCTCTGCCACTTTTTTAAGTCTTGAACTTTCATGGGATGTAAATCCCTTAATGACTTCTTCCCTCTGACCTCCCCTACTTTAAGCACAGTTTTAGCAATGAACACCTTGTGTTAGTAAAGTTGCCAGAATTGATGAAATAATATTGATACAGTATTATCAACTAAGGTACATAGTTCATTTTAATTTCCTTACTTTTTTACCTAATGTTCTTTTTCTGCTTCAGGATCCCACATTACATTTAGTTGATATGTCTTGATAGGATCCTCTTGGTTATGACAGTTTTTCTAGCTTTCCTTGTTTTTGATGTCCTTGACAGTTTTGAGGAGTGTTGTCAGGTATATTATTGATGCCTCTCTTTTGGAATCTGACATTTTTGTCATGATGATACTGTTTATAAAGGATTTTGGGAGGAAGGTCACTGAGTTAAAAGTGACTTTTTCCTCACATCCTATGAAGGTTACATGTTATCTACATGATTTTTGATTGCTGATATTGACTTCACCTGGCTATAGTAGTGTTTTAGTGGGTTTCTCCCGTAAAGGTACTCTTTTCATTTTACCCCTTTTTATTTTGTACTCTTTGGGAGGAAGTCACTGTGTCCAGTCCACAGTTAAGCAGTGGGGAATTAAGCTCCCCTATTTTAGGCTGGAGTAGTTACATAATTTATTTGGGATTTTTCCATTTGGAGGATTTGTCTCGTTTCCCCAGTTCATTCGTTTATTAATTCATTTATATCAGTATGAACTCTTGGATATATATTACATATTTTGATTTATAATCAGTATTGCTGTCTTCACTTTTTTGCTCAAATTATTCCAACTTTGGCTATTGGGAATTCTTCCAGTTGTCTCAAGTTCATTTGACAGAATCTCATTGTGTGTGTGTGTGTTTGTGTTTTAAAGCACTTGTTTACTTTCTGGCACTAAAAGATGCTTGAGGTTCATTTTGTTTATTGCTTGCCCCACTCTTAGACTCTTCCATTTCTCCAAGGATCCCTGCTTCCCTTTATTGGAGAGTAGTGTTAGAACTAAAATCTAGGCTTTATATGAGCTTATTGCTATTGGGATGTTATTTCTTTTAGGCCCTCTTACCTGACACAAAGAAGTATATGTATGTATGCTAACCTATACATCTACACATATATACTGATATGTTTAGCCATCTGTGTATTGTTAAACATGAGTTTTTATTAATACCTCCAGCTTTAATCCATTACCACATATATCAGTCTAGCATGTTTATTTGTAAATCCCTGCTGCAATATTGAGGTACCAAGCTTCTACCATCTGCCATCCATTTCCTCCTTCAGTTCTAGTATACAAATATAGTGTTAGAATTGTTAACTGGCACTCCCATGGAGTACTTATTTATCAAGTAAGTGTTCTGTGCTTAAGTGTAGTTCCTTTTATCTTTAGTTTTACAGACTTTATTTCCAAAGGTCTGCTTTTTATTATCTAAAATTATATAGTTATTAGTGTATATTTAAGTCAGATGTTTCTGAAAAAAATTTTAAATCATCATTGTATAAAACCCTAAATATTTGGTTTGAAGGAGAATGAGTTTTAGATGTGGAAAGGAATATAGAGAACCTGCTATGTTTTGTTCAATTAATATTTACTATTTTTCTGGGCATAGTGGTGCATGCCTATAATTTGAGTGACTCCAGAGGCCAAGACAGTAGCATTGCATGTTCAAGGCTAGTCTGGGTAACATGGCAAGACCCTGTCTCAAAATAAAAAGGACTGAGGATGTAGTTCAGTGGTAAAAGGCCTGTGGGTTTAATCCCCAATAGCAAGAAGTAAATAAACAAAGCCAAGTAACAAGCTTTATAAAGTATTTTGATAGACCAGGTATAGAGGCACATGCTTGTGGTTAACAACTTGGGAAGCTGAGGCAGAGGAATTGCTTGAACCCAGGGGATTGGGTCAACCTAGGCAACTGAGCAAGAACCCATCTCTAAATAAATAAAAATGTTTTAAGACTATTATAGAGAATAAAAGGCAATATAGTACTAATTGCAAACTAAGGGTTTGAACCATAATCTTATGGCAACTAATTTTTCTCTCATATACTATGTTTTCTGTCCCCCACCCCCAGTTTATTTTATTTTTTAACACTGGAGAGACTGTCATTTGTTACTGTTGACTTAGCCTTATTTTTCTTCCCATTGCCGCCTTCCACTCTTCATGCCTGTGTGTTAGCCATGCTAATGTTGCCACCTTCTGTGTTTTCTAGGAAGTGAGTGCTTTTGGTGAGGAAGGTGAAGGAGATTACCTGGATGACTGGACAGTGCTCTGTAATGGACCCTACTGGGTGAGAGATGGTGAAGTGCGGTTCAGACATTCTTCCACTGAGGTACTGCTATCTGTCACAGGAGAACAATATGGTCGGCCCATCAGTGGACAAAAAGAGGTGCATGGCATGGCCCAGCCAAGCCAGAACAACTACTGGAAAGCAATGGAAGGCATCTTCATGAAGCCCAGTGAGCTGCTGAAGGCGGAAGTCCACCATGCAGAACTATGACTCTAGAAGCTCTGAGCTGCTGTCACCACACAGTGTTCATAGACATCTGTTGCTGCTTAACCGTGGGATCCCTGCCACAAGTAACCTGTGTAGCAGGTTGTCTCCATTGAGAGGAAATTGCACAATAGAAAACAGTGGTTGACTTTGGAAGCTGCAGCCCTTTGCATTTGAATTGGTTGCTCTCCCAGATTTGGGTCAGTTCTGAGCAGAGGACTTGTTGAAGGTGCAGGTGCTTTTTATTCTTACTGGTAAAAAAAACAAAAACACAAAACTAGGAGAATTTCTTCTTAGCTGGGAAATTTGTACTCCTCAGGAGATTGGAATCATGGATTGTTTAATGACTCCTCTTTTTTGTTTTGCAGTGCTAAGAATTGGGCCTTGCGCATGCTAGGCAAGTGCTCTACCATTGAGCAAGACCCCCCTTTCCGTATCATGGATTATTCATGTGTGTGACTTTTCCCCTGTGTATGACTTTTCCCCATTTTTCTTTCTCCAAAATGATTTAAAAAAAAAAAAAAGAAGAAGAAGAAGAATTCTATTAGTCATTGTGTTATTTACTAGGTGTGCTATTGAATTGCTTAATTCTTAAGTCCTAAGACTCTTGAGATGCTGGGAGTCTTCAATGTGGGCCATTATAAGAACTTTACTTGCATCCAGTACTTTCTGTACCTTCACTTCTCCCCAGGTACCTCATCTTTATTAGATTTTTGACTAATTATGGCCAAAGACCCTCAAAAGAATACAGCATAATAAGTAGCTAACAAGGGGCTGGGGTTGGGGCTCAGTGGTAGAGTACTTGGTTAACATGAGTGAGGCACACGGTTCAGTCCTCAGCACCACATAGAAATAAAGTTATTTAAAAAAAGGAATGTTTAAAAAAAATTAGCTAATGAAATGTTTTACTCTGGATCTTAATGCAAATGAAAAAAAGACAGGAGTACAAAGAACCAATGCTATATATATATGACAAAATATATATATATATATTTTATTAGTTGTTGATGGGCTTTTATTTTATTCATTTATTTATATGTGGTGCTGCTAATCAAACCTAGTGCTTCACACATGCTAGACGAGTGGTTTACCACTGAGCCACAACCCCAGTCCTGAATTTTTTCTAAATACATATATACTTTTTAGGTGTAGATGGATACCTTTATTTTAATTATTTATTTATTTTTTTATGTGGTGCTGAGGATCAAACCCAGTGCCTCACACATACCAGGCAAGCACTCTAACCACTGAGCTACAACCCCAACCCCTGAATTCTTTTTTTTTTTTTTTTTTTGTGGTGCTGGGGGTTGAACCCACGGCCTTGTGCTTGCGAGGCAGGCACTCTACCAACTGAGCTATCTCCCCAGCCCCTGAATTCTTAAAAGTAGTAAATTTTGGGATAGAAATCCAGCCGTGTCTGATTCGCTTTTTTTGCTACACAACAACTGTGTTTAGCTCCTGGAATACAATCCTCCCTCCCCCTACCAAAGGGAGAGATGTCTTTTTTGGAAAAAGTGAATGGGAACATTTTTTTTGTTCTTTATTCACACCCTTTCCTTCTTTACTGTGTCAGTTAATTCCAGAAAGTTAATTCCTATAGCCTTCAAGCATGGTTGTGAACTGAAGTAGCTGCCATCTGCTGGAATTTTGGTGATTAGCAAACTTTTTTATTTTAAGGAATTACTGACTTTTTCTTTTCTTTTTTTTTTTTTTTTTTTTTTCTTTCTTCTTTGCTTTGCTTTGAGTTGTTGATGTTGAACATTTAGAGATCACTAGTTCTGTGCCAAGACATGGCCTATGACATTAAAAGATTTTCTTTTTTGGTACCAGGGATTGAACCTAGGGGTACTTAACCACTGAGCCACATCCCCAGCCCTTTTTATTTTTTATTTTGAGACAAGGTATTACTAAGTTGCTTAGGGCTCACTAAATTGCTGAGGCTGGCTTTGAACTCGAGATCCTCCTGCCTCAGCCTCCCTAGTTGTTGGGATTACAGGTGTGGGCCACCTGGCAAGACTTTTTTTTTTTTTTTTTTTTCCCCAGAGTGGGGGTCCAAACTTGGCCTTATGTCTGGTAGGCAAGTGCTCTGCTACTGAGCTAAATCTCTCAAGACTTGATTTTTTGGACCAAGACTTATTTCAGAAAACTGAGGCCATGAATAAGTAGAACTTCTTCTCTGTCTTTACCCCGCCACCCCTTATTCCACTTAAGTTGCATTGATTTTCTTTTATTTTTTTAGGACATTTTCTGAAATAAGTAGAGAAATAATAACAAATAATTAAATTGAAAATTCAAGGTATGAAGTGGTTGGGAGTAGGTGTTATAACAGTCTGGAGGGGAGGGAAGAATAGAAGTTCACTGGATTAGACAAAAAAGGGAATAAAGGGAAGGGAGGAGGATGGGAATAGGATGAATCAAACAACTTTCCTATGTTCATATATGAATACAAAACCAGTCAAACTCCACATCTTGTACAACCGCAAGAATGGAATCCTAAGTTATACTACAGCTATGTATGTATAATATGTCAAAATATACTCTACTGTCATGTATATCTCAAAAGAAATTAAAAAAAAAACAGTCTAGGGAGAAGGAAGGAAGTATTTCAGCTGAATAAAGGAAATCAGATTGGAAAAGGTAGAGTAGGTAGACGTGTTGCAAGGCACTCTTCCTTAAGAGTTGTTGGGCCTTCCCTGAGGACATAGTCTGACAGAAAGCTGGAGACTTGAGGATTACATAGAAATATAGTGGTTAAAAGATAAGTATGATCTTGAAATAGTGGTGGAGCCCTTGGGGATATATGAAATAACTGAGAGGACTAGATAAGTGGAGGTATAAAAGCAACTCTGGGTAACATGCAAATTGAAATGGTGCTTTATCTGTAAAAGCCAAAAAGAATCTCTGAGTAAATTTTGAAGGATGTTTGTGAAGATTAGGGCATTACTCAAAGGGACATAATGTATTTCATAACACTTACTTTGAAACCCTCAGAATATTTTTAGCTTCTATTGTATTAGTAAATCATTCAGATGCTCATAACATCATAGCAATTCTAAAGGACTTCTGTCCAGTTCCCTCATTTGACAGAGAAGGAAACAGGCAAAATTAACCCTGACCTGAACTGACCTTTAATTCTTAATTCATGTAATTATGTATGCTTCCCAAACTATTGCTGAAGGACAAGAACAATATTCACTACCTCTGAAGTATCTCTTTACCCCCACTCCTAGGTCGTTTGTGTTATACACATTACAGAAACTTTAAATTTCTCTAGTGAAGTGTTCAGGATAGTGCTGCGCACACAATAGGTTAGTACGTGTTAACTGACCTTAACAATATTCAGACAGTAATGATGGAATAAGGTGAGATTTCCGAGTTGTCTCCCTGCCACACCGCTTCGGGGCTGCGGATTGAAGCTAAAGCCTTACTACCCGCTAGGCAAGCGCTCTACCTTTGAGTTACATTCACAGCTCTTCTAAGATCTTTTAATTACCTCTTGGTTTCCTCCATCATTTTCAGACAGGATCGTTGAATTAGAGGAGAGTGCTACGAGGTCTGCTTCAGGGGTATAACTTTGGTAGACGCCTCAATCCAAGCCCAGAGTGGCCAGGCAGACTCTGTAACTGCCCCAGAACATCTGTTTTGAGATTGGAATTCTTCATGGCCAAAATATGCCAAGAGGTCACTCACCACCAGACTGAAGAGCAGTCCCAGGCTTCGCAGTCCGGGCTCTGCAGGGTGCGCCCGGGGCGGGGCGCCTGTGTCAGCTGGATCTCGGTCTGCACTCGCGCTGTTCCCTTCGGAGCCACGCCCTTACTCCGTGCAAGCAGCCAGTTGGCCCTCATGGCTCCCAGGCGCGGGGCGGGGCGGGGGAAGGAGGGAGACAGCTGGCTGGCTGGTGGGTGCAGGGGGCGGGGCGCGCGCGCGCACCAACGCTTCCTCGCTCAGCGTTGCCCCTGCGCGCGCGGCTGGTCGGCCCGCGGCGGCGCTGCGCGGTTCCGGCGTCGGGGCCCGGCATGGCGGGGGCCGGGGCCAGGCCGGGCCGGACCCGGACCTAAATGCCTCTGCTTCTTTCCGCGCTGTTGGTCTTGCTGCTGGTTGCGCTTAGCGCCCTCTTTCTAGGCCGGTGAGGGGCTTCCAGCCACAGCGATGGGGAGAAAGGAAGAGCGACTGAGGAGGGGGCGCGCGCCGCCCTTCCCGGGGGAGGCGGAGAGGATATCTCCGAGGAGCGGGCGCATGATAAAGGCGAAGGGAGGGAATGTGCGGCCGGAGGTGCGGGGAGGGGCTGCGAGTCCCGGAGACTGAAGGAGCGGGCGGGGCCTGAGGAATGCTGATTCCGGGGATTTAATGTGTGAGGAAGGGGCCTCTCGCTGGTTACCCCTTCCTGCCCCACACGCCCCACACGTCTCCTTCATCCAGCGCGAAGGGCACCTGCAGCCTCACTCTGGAGAGCGAGGTCAAGAGGACTGGAAGTCCAAGGGAGAGCGGCATTTGAACTGACCTGGTGTGACCCCGGACTTCTTGAGGACACCAGTCTGGAGGGTGTGGGGGGAGACAGACCCTCTGGGGAGTGTGTGGTGGCACATTTAATACATCTGCCTCCACTTTAACTCCTGTTGGGGTCTCTTCTGTCTCGGTTTTCTAAAGATTTAGGGCTTGCTTTTTTTTTTTTGTCCCCATATTTGAGGGTGGGGTTTAGTTTATCTGGTTTCATCTGAGTGGCGGGGTCACTGATTCTAGAGTGCTGATTATTGTTGCTGAATGTGTGTGACAGGTGCTTTGGGAGACAGGAGAGTTGACCAGGAAAATCCAGTTTCAGGACACAACCCTTTGCAAGGTCTTCTAGGACCATCAAGGGGTTTGGGAAGCCATAATTGAGATAGAGCCCTTATGAACTTATGATTTTTTTGCAGGTGGCTTGTGGTCCGGTTGGCCACCAGGTGGTGTCAGCGGAAGCTTCAGGCAGAGCTAAAGATTGGTTCCTTCCGCTTTTTTTGGATCCAGAATGTCAGTCTTAAGTTTCAGCAGCACCAGCAAACAGTGGTGAGTTTTGGGAACCTCCTTGTGGGAGGTGAAGTGTGTGTGTGAGTGAGAGAGAGAGAGAGAGAGAAATCCAGTTGAATTTCAACCTTTAATTTGCCTTTTTTTTTTTTTTTTTTTTTTTTGGCGGGGGTGGGGAGTACCAGGGATTGAATCCAGGGGCACTCGACCACTAAGCCACATCCACAGCCCTATATTTTGTATTTTAGTTAGAGATAGGGGTCTCACTGAGTTGCTTAGTGCCTCAACTCTCCATCCTCCTGCCTCAGCCTCGTGAGCCACTGGAATTACAGGTGTATACCACCGCACCCTGCTCATCCCTTAATTTACTTATAAAATATCCTGGGTCCACAAGTCCAGTGGTACACACCTTTAATCCCAGGGACCAACCCTGGAGGCTGAGGCAGAAAGATCACAAATTGAAGGCCAGCCTCTGCAATTTAGCAAGACTGTGTCTCAAAAAAAAAATAAAAAGGGCTAGGGATGTAGCTCAATGGTACAGTCTGGGTTCAATCCCCAGTACCATAAAAAGGAAAAAAAAAAAAAATTCTCAGTGATTTTCCTAGTTAACCTCACCCTTCCCCCCTTGCCATAGTGATCCTAGAGCTAATTGGGGAACACTGGGATTGGTGCAAGTTGTTTGGTTAAAGATGTTTGTAGGGCACAGAGTGGCCAGGGCACATAAGAAAGATGCAGAAATAAAGCACAGAAGAAAGGTAACAGGAACTATAAGAGCTTACTGTTCTAATTTAAGAGAGGAAACAGGACAACGTATCCTTAAAAGAAATACTAAGCAAATTTAACTAATGTCATTTTGAGTACCAAGATATCTGGGCAGAGAAACCAGTGGAAATGAAGTGGGGCATATTTAGTGAGAGAGTTCATAGCACTTCCTTCAAGCCAGAAACCTTTCCTGCTTTGTCAAGCTGCACGCTGCTTACCTAGCAATTAGCGTACAGAACTTTCTCCTGCACTGTTTTAGGAAATTGATAACTTGTGGATCTCCAGCAAACTCCTCAGCCATGATCTGCCGTGAGTACTCTATGTCCTTACTTCTCCTTATTTCTCCTGGGAAATATTTTGGGATTGATTTTACAGAATGAGATTCTGTACAGAAACCTCTTAACCCAAGGAAGCAAGGAGGGATGCAGGTGTTTCCTGGAGTTTCCTTCTAGTCTGAATATTATTAGTGCAATGAATTGAGCTGTATTTTTTGAGAGGGGACTGTTAGGAGTGGATCTGGTGGCAGTGAGGTTTCTCTTTTGGGCAGACACTATGTGGCATTATGCTTTGGAGAAGTACGCATCAGAACGGACCTACAGAAAGTTTCTGGCCTATCTGCCCCGTTCTCTCAGAGCTCTGGGGTGGATCAAAAGGAGTTGTCCTTCAACCCATCTTTACTGAAGATCTTCTGCCAAGTGAGACTGCTACTTCTGCTATTCTTCACTGTATTCCAGGGATGATTTGCTTTGGAGTTGTGGGTGGATTATTCTGCTATTCTGGGGGCATAATGCTAAGATCTGACACTCTTTCTCAGCTGGAAATGAAGTGTGATGCCTTAAAGTTAATTATTGTTCATCCTTGCTCATTCTTTCCAGCTATTCTCCATTCACGTTGATGCTATAAACATCATGGTTCTCAAGGTGGCTACCTCTGAGTCCTTGTGGCACATTCAGATCAGTAGAAGCAGATTTCTTTTGGATAGTGATGGGAAAAGGTACGTAATGGGTAGAAAAGATCTAGAAATCTCATTCTTGCCTTGGAGTTGCTTCAAAGAAGGTGGATATCGAGACCTTATTATCAAGGTGTCAAGTTTTCATTCTCTGCAACTTCAAGAGAGGCTAAGATTAGGTATTTCACTTGCCTTGTTCCTTGTAGTCAGTAGAACTTGATTGGAGGTAAATGGTGAGGAAAGGTGTCAGGTGCTTTTAATTGTTTTTCTTTCCCAGGCTAATCTGTGAAGTGAGCTTGTCTAAGATCAACAGCAAAGTTCTGAAGAGTGGTCAGCTGGTGAGTATGCCTCATTTCCTCCTGGACATAAGATTTCAAGGAACTTGGGCTTACATTTCTAGATTCTGTGTCTTTATGAGGTTCCCTCAAGGCAATACTCAGGATCCCAGACCAATGCATTTCGACCAAAAACTCCCCAAGCTTCCTGTATACAACTTAAAGACTTATCCTCCCTACAGGAGGATACCTGCTTAGTGGAACTGTCACTGGCCCTGTGTCTAAAGGTGGGCATCAGCAGTTGGCATTTGAAGGCTATCACTCTGGATGTGTGGACACTCCATGCTGAACTACATGAGGGTCTCTTCCATAGTCAACTGCTATGTCAGGGCTCAAGCCTGGTACCCAAGCCTGTTCCCTGTTCAGGTAAAACCCCAGTCATTGAGCTTCTTGGCTGTCTTGTTCTCAGGGTTATTTTGTAAGTAGAGAAAAGCAGGGCTTTCACTACTCATTTAGGTATGAGTCATTAGTCACCAGGATTTTTTTTTTTTTTTTTTTTTTTTCATTGTTGATTTTTGTTTGTTTTTTTGTTTTTGGTGCTGGGGATTCAACCCAGGAGTACTTTACCACTGAGCTACATCCCCAGCCTTTTTTTTTTTTTTTTTTGGGGTGCTGGGGATCGAACCCAGGGCCTTGTGCTTACAAGGCAAGCACTCTACCAACTGAGCTATCTCCCCAGCCCCTTTATTTTTCATTTTGAGACAGGGTCTTACTGAGTTGCTTAGGGCCTCACTAAGTTATTGAGGCTGTACTTAAACTTATGATCCTACTGCATCAGCTTCCGCTGAGATTACAGGCATGCACCACTATGCCCGGCTCACCTTGGCCTTTGACCCTGAAGATAGTTGAGAAAATTGGACATTTGCTTGTGCTGAGTAAACTAACATTTAGTGGGTATGATTTAGACCTGTACTGTTGTTTTACATATATTCTCTCCCTAAATTGTCAGCAGTTCACTAATAAGGAAACTGAAGCCTTGGATGATTAGCTAGGTAACTTGGCTGAGGTCACACAGATAGTCACTAGTAAAACTGAAGTTTAAATTATTTGACTGAAATCCATATTCTTTCTGTTATACCAACCTATTCCCCATCCCTTTTATTTTTTGTTTTTGTGGTGCCTTGCACATGGTGGGCAAGCACTCTATCACTGAGCTACATGTACCCAATCTCCTGACTATGTAGAGTCTGAGGAAGGAAGTATACCAAGTACCTGGATCTGGAGTATTTGCCTTATGACCTTGTTTGGACATTTGCTTACTTTTTTTTTTTTTTTTTTTTTTTTTTTGTGGTACTGGGGATTGAACCTAGGGCTTTGTGCTTGTGAGGCAAGCACTTGACCAACTGAACTATATCCCCAGCCCTGCTTACCCTATTTTATGAAGAAGGATTTGGCCAAAGAGGGCAGAGCTTCTTGAAGTAATTGAGTGTTAAGAATTGATGACTGTTATGTTATTCATTGCTCTCAGAAGTGACAGAGAACTTGACTGAGCCAACTCTACCTGGCCTATACCTCCTCCAGCAGTTGCCAGACCAGGTCAAAGTGAAGATGGAAAATACAAGTGTAGTGTTATCCATGAACAGTCAAAAGAGGTGAGTCCTCTTCTGGCACAGTATGGAGAATGATAATGTGAGCTACATGAGGGATCTCTGTAACCAGTCTAGTGGGTACTCTGAGCTTATCCGTGGGGAGAAAGGAAGTGGAAATGTCAGTCCACATCTTTCTGAGCCATATTCTATCTCTGGACCAGGCACCTGACTTGGACACTGAAGCTGCTGCATTTCTTATACCACCGTGATGAGGATCAATTGCCCCTTCGAAGCTTCACAGCAAACTCTGATATGGCACAGATGAGCACTGAACTCCTATTAGAAGGTTCCTGGGTGGGGGTTCTGGTACTGAGAGAATATTGACATAACTGGAGGTAGAGGGAGGGAACATAATGAAAGAAAATAACCCCAGCTTGCAAGTGTTGGTGATATTCTGTTCATCTCTTTGCCTGCCTCTGCCCCTCACCTAGTTTTACCCCTTGCCTCCCTATGCTTTCCTCTGATCTGTTTCCTGGTCTTTTCAGATGGGTTGTTGCTGTCCCAGAGTCGCCAGCGCATCATTTGCCTCAACTCCCTCAAGGCTAGTGTGCAGGTATAATGACCATGATAACAAGAATCTATCCTTTCTCTGAACATGTTGTGTTATGAGTTAACAAAATAAAACCCAAACCTACAGTTCTGATCTTCTTGTTTCCAGGTGACCACCATTGATCTCTCAGCTTCCCTAATTCTGAACACTTGTATCATTCACTACCGGCACCAGGAATTCTCTCACTGGCTACACATGTTAGCACTGGAAGCCCAAGGGACTAGTTTACCTGTTTTTAAGCAAAGGAAAAAAAGGTCAGTTTAATCTTTTTTAGTCACCGTCTTAACAGGTGTATTCTCTTTTGGTTCAAAGTAACATTTTGTATCAAATATGTACTAGAAGGTTTGATCTCTCCAAATCTTAGCCTCAGAAGCAAACTGTTTTGTTTATCTTCCCAATTAGATTGAACTCCTTGATAACAGGAAGATGTGTTCTTAATTTTTGTGTCCTCAGTACCCAGCACAATGCCTTAAAAAAATAAACATTTGTTGAACTGAGATTAAATGATTAACAGTGTCTTGTCTGCCTTAAGCTATAAAGGTGCGAGTATCAGATCTGCAGAGCCATTTCTGTCTTTATGTAGTGCCCCATAGAGAACTTAAGGTTAATGGTTTGGAAGTCATGCTTCTTGGTTATATTAGATTGAATATTAGATTTTCACCATATTTTGACTATGAAAATGGCAATTTCATGTGGTTCAACCTCCTGTCTATGGTTCTTGAAGGTTACCATTGGGACTAGCAATTAGCTGATGAATTTAGCTGCTTACTTTCTAGTTGTAGCTCATTCTAAGAATCACAACGAAACTCTAAATTTACATTCTGGTTTTGAGAGTTTCAGGAATCTGTTCCATTATAGGAAGCCACAGATATTTCCTTATCTCATAATGATGTCTTGTCCCTACATAGAACCTTCCCTCAAATCCTGGCTCCCATCATCTTCAACACATCCATCTCCAATGTCAACATTTCCATTCAGCTTGGAGATACACCACCTTTTGCCTTGGGATTCAATTCCATCTCTCTGGGTAAGGCTCTGGGATGTTAAAAGAACAATAATTTGTCCATTAGTGGAACTAGTCTAATTCATGGCCTCAGTGACTCAATAGAACCCCTCTTTCCCACCTTTATTCAGATTACCAGCACCTCAGGCCACAAAGCATCCATCAGCGGGGAGTCCTAACTGTGGACCACCTCTGCTGGCGTGTGGGTAGTGATTCCCACATTCAGCGGGCACCGCACCCACCCAATATGCATGTTTGGGGTGAGGCGCTTGTCCTGGACTCCTTCACACTACAGGTATGTAGAAACTTTGGTGAATAGGGGCCCACACAGTTTCCTATCCAGACATCCTTCACTGAGCATCTTCTTGGTGGTAGGTAATGAATAAGGGCATTACAAAACGTGTGTATTGGCATGCTTTCAATGGGGTTCATCTGTTTCTTTTCTAGGGTAGTTATAACCAACCTCTGGGCCTGTCCAGTACCCAGTCAGATACCCTCTTTCTCGATTGTACTATTCGAGGACTTCAGGTAGAAGCATCAGACACTTGTGCCCAATGTTTGTCTCGTGTCTTATCTTTGATGAGTCCACAATACGGGAAGTCAGCTTTCTCTCGTGAATCTTCATTTGGGGATTCCGTGACATTACTTTGGAAGGTGGACTTGAAGGTGGAGGATATGAACTTGTTCACTCTTTCTACGCTGGTGGGTAAGTGGGACAGGAGATGTATACTGAAGTGAGTATTGCGCAAACTAAGCTGATTATGCTCCTTCTCATTTAATGGAGCTGATTTTTTGGAATTTTTCTAAGTTAGAATGCCAAAAAGTCCTGCACACCTGTTTGACTTCTTGCTATTTCTCAATGACTTGTGAGAAGCAAGTATTAAGACATAAGAAAAACACAGCCTTGATGTGGCCAAGAGAATGAGACCCATATAACTTTTTATTTCCTTGTGTGTTTTAAGTTGTAGGGAATAAGTGATATATCTCTGAGCAATTTGTAGGAATTAAGGCACTTCTTTGAGTCCATTAGACTTAATTAGTAAAAGAGGGGCAATTTTCCCTAAATATGAGGACACAGTATAGGGAGGCATGGGGAATAAAGATAAGTAGAGTAGGGGGAATAAGTAAGAAAGGATAATGAGAATTGAAGTTGCCATTTGAGAGCTGGGAACCAAAGCTATCATGGTTTCTGGATGGTAGGTGCTTCAGAGATACGACTAGACACACTGACTGTCCTGGGCAGTGCTGAGACTTCCACTGTGGGGATTCAAGGTCTTGTGCTTGCACTGGTGAAGTCGGTCACAGAGAAGATGCAGCCCTGTTGCAAGGCTCCTGACATCCCCACTCCAGTGCTTGGCCTCTCCATGCTCTCGCTCACCTATCACAGCAGCATCCGCTCTCTGGAGGTAATGTATCTGCAGAGAGGTGGGGCCAGGCTGGGCTTTTCTGCTGCTTAAAGCCTTTCTCAGTCATTTTGACTCTTGTTGTGAAACTTAGGAGACACATGATACCTGATGTCTGTCTATCTTTTTTTTTTTTTTTTTTTTTTAGTTGTAGGTGGACACAATACCTTTTATTTTATTTTTGCGTGGTGCCAAGGATCAAACCCAGGGCCTCATGTGTGCTAGGCAAGCGCTCTACCTCTGAACCACAACCCTGGCCCCCCCCGTTTTTTTGCTTATTCTATACATTTTTTTTCCTTTTTACTATGGAATTGAAAACATGCAAAACTAGAGAGAATATTTAAGCTTTTGTGTATTTAACTTCAGTAATGACCAATTCATGACCAACTTGTTTCAGCTAAACTCTTACTAGTCTCCCTTTCTCCAGGCTTTGGGATTATTTTAAAGGAGATACCAGTTATAATTTCAATTGTAAATATTTCAATGTGTCTTTGAAAAATTAGGGGCTTTTAAAAAATAATGATCCAGTGTCATTTTGTGGGAGCACTCAGCTCCTCAGAAAGCTAAAAAGGATCAGAAGATAGAGGTACTGACAAGTTCTGGGAGGCTTTGCAAAAACTTCTCAAAAGGTGTTCTTTAGCTGGGTGGGGTGGTGCAGGTGCATACTTGAAATCCCAACAACTCAGGAAGCTGAGGCAGAATTGCAAGTTCAAAGCCAGCTTCAGCAACTTAAGGAGGCCCTAAGTGACTTAGGGAGACCCTGTGTCAAAATAAAAAGGACTGGGAATGTGCCTCAGTGGTTAAGTATCCCTGGGTTCAATCCCCAGTACCAAAAAAAAAAAAGGTCGTTCTTTATTCTTGGGGTATAAGAAGGACATAGGATCCTATTAAGAGAGGGTAGAGATTTTCCTGTTTGTCAGACTTGTCCTTCAGAAACTGAAGAGGTTCCTTTTTAGAGACTTTAAGTTAAGAGAATTTCTGTCCTGGAATTTTAATCTTCTCTATCTACTTAGACTTTCAAACCTGACTTTGTTTTTCAAGTGAACAAGGGCTCTACTCCCTTCCCTGAGGCATGCTTTCATACAACTCAATTGCTGTGTTGTCTTTTTATACACTACCTTTTTTTTTTTTTTTTTGGTACAGAGGATTGAACCCAGGGGTACTCGACCATTGAGTCATATCCCCAGTCCTTTTTTATATTTAATTTAGAGATAGGGTCTCGCTAAGTTCTTAGGGCCCCACTAAGTTGCTAAGGCTGGCTCTGAACACACAATCCTCTTGCCTCAGTCTTCTAATACAGTGGGATTACAGACATGTAACCACTGTGCCTGGCTACATTTTTTTCTTTTTTCAAATTCCTTTTTTTTAAAAATGTTTTTATTAGTGCATCATAGTTATGCATTTCATACTAACTTTTACAAATTAAGATGCATCAGTTCATAAAACATTTCAAATTACAGTAGTTGGACTGGGGCTGTAGCTTAGTGGTAAGAGTGCTTGCTAGCATGTGTGAGGCACTGGGTTTGATCCTCAGCACCACATAAATAAATAGGTAAATAAAAGTATCATGTCCATCTACAACAAAAAATATTTTAAAAAATTTTCAGTAGTTATTTAGAGTATGACTGTGACTCCTGAATGGAAACAAAGCCAAATGATTTATTAAGTACATGTTGTTTATGCTGGATATACCTTGGTAGATAACAAAGAATTACAAAACATAGCCCCTTTCCTCTGACATTTAGAATCTATCTGAGAAGAACTTAAAGTGTAAGTGCTCTAAAGTATAAGATAACTGACAACTGTTGGCTCAGCATATTAGTGCTAAGAGGAACAAAATAAGGCAGTAATTAATGTGGTTCTCAGGAAAGACTTCTGGGTGGAGTTAATTCTTGAGCCAGGTTTGCATGTATAACAATCCCTATTATCTCTACTGTTCTGAGACTTAATGATTGACATCCTTTTCTTTTATTTCCTAAAGGTCCAGTGTGGTGCAGGGCTGACCTTACTCTGGAGCCCTCCAGATCACATGTACTTATATCAGCATGTCCTGGCCACCCTGCAGTGCCGAGACCTACTAAGATCCACTGTGTTTTCTGAGACTGTTCCATCCCTTGCACTAGAGACTCCAGCAGCTACTTCTGAGCCAGAAGACAATCTTCCTGAGCCTCCTCCACCGAGGCGGCTGCTAAACCTGACACTGGAGGTGAGCACAGCTAAACTGACTGCTTTTGTGGCTGAAGACAAGTTCATTACCCTGGCTGCAGAGAGTGTGTCACTGAACCGGCATGGAGGTTCACTACAGGCTTACTGTCCAGAGCTGGCTGCTGGCTTTGACGGCAATAGTATTTTCAACTTCAAGGAGGTAGAGGTTCAGCTGCTGCCTGAGCTGGAAGAGATGATCCTCCATCGGAATCCCTTCCCGGTGCTGCAGACCCTCCGGAACCGTGTTTGGCTCCTCTCCCTTGGTTCAGTCTCAGTGGAGTTCCCTTATCAATATGACTTCTCTCGAACTCTGGATGAGGCAGTGGGAGTTCAGAAATGGCTAAAGGGCCTGCACCGAGGGACTCGTGCTTGGTCCTCTCCAAGCCCTGCCCCACTGCCACCTGATCTACTCTTAAAGGTTCAGCACTTCTCTTGGGTTTTCCTGGATGACATTTTTGAGGTGAAACTTCATGATAACTATGAACTGATGAAGGATGAAAGTAAAGAGAGTGCCAAAAGACTGCAGCTGCTTGATGCCAAGGTGGCTGCCCTTCGGAAGCAGCATGGGGAATTATTGCCGGCCCGAAAAATTGAGGAGCTCTATGCCTCTTTGGAACGCAAGAACATTGAAATCTACATCCAGCGCTCTCGTCGTCTCTATGGCAACACACCCATGCGCCGGGCACTGCTCACTTGGAGTCTGGCAGGGCTAGAGCTGGTGGCTCTGGCAGATGCCTCCTTTCATGGGCCTGAGCGTGTGGTAGAACAGGTTCGAGAGCTTGATCCAGGCAGCCCTTTTCCTGCTGAGGGAATAGATCTTGTTATTCAGTGGTGTCGCATGCTCAAGTGCAGTGTCAAGACCTTTTTGGGTAAGTACTATTTCCCTTATTTGTGGAGCCTGGTGTTTGCTCTCTGAGAGATTACAGTGGAGCTAGGTTATATTAGGAACTGTGATTGTTATTAGATGGGTGGAATGGGATGAGTGGGCTCCCTTTCCCTTTCTTTGTTCCTGAATCTCACCCTGAAACTGCTTGGCTGACGTAAAGGGACAACTAGCACAGTCATCTTTAAGTTGTTGTGGCTCTTGGAGCTCAGTGCTATCTGATGCCCCTTACCTTCTGCTCTAGGGTCTCTGTGACCTTTTTCAATTTTGCTACTTATCAACTGTCAGCTCTTGTTCTTTCAGTTAACTTTGTAAATATAGGTGGGTAAAAAGAGGTGGCAAGGGAAAATGCCTGCGACTGCAAAGACAGCCCCCTGAAAAGGCGCTTTGTATCTTTTCTTTTTTTTTTTTTTTTTTTTTGCGGTGCTGGGGATTAGAACTCAGGGCCTTGTGCTTGCGAGGCAAGCACTCTACCAACTGAGCTATCTCCCCAGCCCGCTTTGTATCTTTTCTATCATAACAGTTCGGATCAGAGACTATCCACGGTACCTGTTTGAAATCAGGGACTGGCGGCTCATGGGCCGAGTTGTTGGTACTGAGCAGAGTGGTCAAGCTTGCTCCCGTCGACGTCAAATCCTGCCCTTGGGGCTTCCATGGGGTAATGTGGCAGTAGAGAGGAATATGCCCCCACTGAAGTTCTACCATGACTTCCGCTGTGAGTAGAGAGGGCGTTTGGTTTGTGAGAGATTTGTGGTGATTGGGATGGGAAATAAGCTTAGGACCTTTTGGAGTCAAGGAGGAAGAGAAGGGTGAAGTTGTATAACAGGATATAGCCTTTGTTCTCCTACCCCAGCGGAAATCTTCCAGTACACAGTCGTATGGGGCCCATGCTGGGATCCAGCCTGGACACTGATTGGCCAGTGTGTGGACCTCTTAACCAAGCCATCAGCTGACCCCAGCCCACCCTTGCCCTGGTGGGACAAGAGCCGTCTTATGTTCCATGGAGACTGGCACATGGATATTGAACAGGCAAATTTGCACCAGCTGGCCACTGAGGTGAGGGATCCCATGAAGTCGTTCTTCTACTAAGATGGCATGGTTGGGACCTATGTAGCATGTAGGGGAAGAGACAAAGGTACTAATTTGGGAGATGAGAAGGGTTCTCTTACCTGTATCTCACCAAGTTCTTGGGCGTGGTTATAGGATCCATACAACACAACTGAAAATATGCACTGGGAATGGAGCCACCTTTCTTTTCACTGGAAACCTGGTCAGTTTGTTTTCAAAGGTGACTTGGATATCAACGTGAGAACAGCCTCTAAGTGAGTGGAATGAAGGGTGGGGCCTCAGTGGGATGGGGAACTCATGGTGGAGGGAGAGGGGAAGAGCCAAGGGGAGGCAAGTGAACAGGTCACTGAGGGCTGGGGCTCCGTTGTGAGGCAGGTATGACGACTGCTGCTTCCTTCACCTGCCTGACCTCTGCATGACACTGGACCTGCAGTGGCTGTGCCATGGGAATCCCCATGATCACCACAGTGTCACTCTGAGGGCCCCAGAGTTCCTGCCTGAGGTGCCCTTGGGCCAGCTCCATGACTCCTACCGGGCCTTCCGTTCTGAGAACCTCAATCTCTCCATCAAGATGGATCTGACTCGGCACAGCGGGAGTGAGGCTTGGGCCTGGGGCTGTGGGGAGGAAGGGATTAGAGGATGGGCTTGGACACTGAGAATTTAAGCTTGAAGGCAGAAGGGGGAGAATGGCAGTGGGGAATTTGGGTTATGACCTTTTTTGGGAAGAGGGTTGATATTTTCCAACTGCTATAGTAATAGTACTATAAATTGGGTGGCTTGTAAATAATACATTTGTTTCTCACAGTTCTAGAGACTGGAAAATTGAAGATCAAGGGGTGCTGGTTGTTGAAGTATTTGGTGAATTCCTCATTGATGACACCTTCTTGTGTCCCTTACATGGTGGAAGGAGTCACTGAGCTCCCTTGTGCCTGGTTTATAAGGGCATTGATACCATTCCTGAGGGTTTCACTCATGTGACCTAATCACTCCCCAAAGATCCCCAACTTCTTAATACCATCACATTGGGGTTTAGGATTTCAACATAAGAATTTTGGGGCAATACAAACATTCAGACCATAGCAGTAGGTAAAAGCTAAGAGTTTAGATCCTTGAAAGACGAAGGTGCTAGGGAAACTGAATATGAGGCTGTATGCTGTTTGGGATTTTAAACCTTTAATACTTGAAGCTAGGAAAGGATTTAGCATCACTTCTGTGTTTCAACCACAACCAGGATATATCTACTCTTTCCTTTGCAGCAATATCCCAGCCCCGAATTCTGCTATATAGTAGTACCTTGCGCTGGATGCAAAACTTCTGGGCAACTTGGACTAGTGTCACAAGGCCCATTTGCAGAGGCAAGCTCTTCAATAACCTGAAACCCAGCAAGAAGAAACTTGGCCAGCACTACAAGCAGCTTTCCTATACTGCGCTCTTTCCACAGCTGCAGGTCAGGCTCTGACCTCTGACATCTTCTGTTCCTTTTCCCTAGTTTTCTTTCTCATATTGGGGTTTTTATTATTCCCTCTTGTGCCATCCTTTGTTCAATCTCATACTCTCTTGTTTCCAGGTGCATTATTGGGCCTCATTTGCCCAGCAACGGGGTATCCAGATTGAGTGCAGTCAGGGTCATGTCTTCACTCGGGGAACTCAGCGTCTTATACCTCAAGGTAAGAGCAAAGACTCCTTTCATTTCTCTTAGCCTGTTCCTTGTCCTTTTTCCCTTCTTAGTTCCTTTCTTTCCTCCCTTAATGACTCACTATCTTTATCTTTTCATACTGTCTGATGGACTCTGTGTGCCTCCTCTTTCAGCAGGCACAGTGATGCGGCGTCTTATCTCTGAATGGAGTGTGACCCAGATGGTGAGTGATCTGAGTCAGGTGACTGTTCACTTGATGGCCTCACCCACTGAAGAGAATGCTGATCATTGCCTTGATCCCTTGGTAACAAAGACCCACTTGCTGAGCCTGTCTTCCCTCACCTACCAACGGCATAGCAATCGTACTGCTGAGGAGGTACTGCCTGAAACAGTTTCTTTATTACCTTAGTTATATTAGTAGGTCTCCTTGAAGCTGCCTTTTAAAACAAAACAAAACAAAAAAAGTCTTCGATTGGTGACTTAACAGTTTTTGAGGGTGGGAAGTCCAAGATCAGGGTGCTGGCATAGTTAGGTTCTAGGGAGGGATCTTCCTGGCTTGCAGATGACTGCTTCCTTTGTCTACAAATAGCAGAGAGAGAGAGAGAGAGATAGAGAGGGAGAGCATGCATATGCACACGCACGTGCTCTTGTGCAAGAGCGATAGCATGAGTGTAGATGTGGTGTGTCCATGGAAGTGCTTTGGTGTTTCTTCTTTTTTTTTTGTAAATATATAGTTTTTTACTTGTTGATG
Organism: Sciurus vulgaris; assembly: GCF_902686455.1. Taxonomy (NCBI): domain Eukaryota; kingdom Metazoa; phylum Chordata; class Mammalia; order Rodentia; family Sciuridae; genus Sciurus; species Sciurus vulgaris. The sequence continues at coordinate 66,603,056 of NC_136463.1, forward strand.
GACCTTTATTTTATTTATTTATATGAGGTGCTGAGAGTCGAACCCACTGCCTCACACATGCTAGGCAAGTGCTCTGCCATTGAGCCACAACCCCAACCCCTGGTGTCTCTTCTAATAGCACTAATCCTATCTTGAGGACCCTACCATTGTGACTGCATCTAAACCTACTTACCCCCATATCCAAATACCATTACGTTGGGGGTTAGGGCTTCAGTATATGAATTTGGTGGGCACACGGTTTGGTCATAGGTGTAGACTTTAGGCTGAATTCCTGGTAAGGTACCTAACTATATTCCCAGCATATGTCTTAACATTTGATGCATTCACTTGATTTAGCTGTATTGGCATCCTTCTTTTGAAAATTCCTTTTTTCACTCTCCTTCTAAAGGTAGTTTCTTCAAAGTTTGTATGATTGTCAAAATGAACCTTTTTTTAATTAAAAAAAAAAAAAAATAGTAGTCTTTTGCCCTTCAGGAAATAGAGTAAAAGTTTTTAACTAGTACCTCATTTGTTGTTGACTTCCCCCATCCAGTTTGGGGAGGATTTTAAGTTGAAATTCTGTCATTTAAAATGTATTAGGTCTGGTTAGAATGTAAGATAATGTGCAGACTTTCTCCATGATCTTCCTGTCTCCCCCAGAACAGGTTTCTTATTCAGCAAGCTTGTTCTCTTTGCATTTGTTGTCCAGGAGCAGTTGTAGGAATGTCCACACTACCCTAAGGTCCTTTTCCTGTTTCTTAGGAGCTCTCTACTAGAGATGGAGATCCTGCCTTTCATACACACCAACTGTACTTGGTGGATTTAAGGATTTCCTGGACAACCACCAATCGGGACATTGCCTTTGGTTTATATGATGGCTACAAAAAAGCAGCTGTACTCAAACGTAACCTCTCCACTGAGGCCCTGAAGGGTTTAAAGATTGATCCCCAGATGTCAACCAAAAAGCTAAAGCGGGGTCTCCTGACCAGTGCCCCAACCCCACCCCATGTCAACACTTCCAGCTTCAGTGGACGGCCTGATAAGGGGTCATCAGGAGGTAGGCTGGGGCAGATGAAACTCGGTGGATTTAGATTTAGAACTTAGATATGGGCTTGGACAGGGGATTGAGAAGATCTGAATCCTGACTGGTTCCATCTAGGTATAGAAATCAAACTATTATTTTTCTATATTAGGCCACATTAGTCTTATGTACCAATAATATGGGGTCCTTAAAGGGTCTGATTCTTGTGGCAGGAGAATATGATCAGGAATGATGGGACCAAAACAGGATGAGTAAGGGAAATAAGCAAAGGATTAGATAATTATTTCATGTTTTCATAAATTAATAAGTATGTAATAGACACAAAGCACTGCACTGGGTTCAGTGAGGCATGTGGGGGACAAGACATTTTGTGGACTCCACAATCATCTCTGAATGAGCTTAGATTAGTTCATTAATGTGCTCACTCATTCATAGATTCATTTTAGCTTTTTAAAAAAATTTTTTTTTTAGATGTTGATAACCTTTATTTTACTTATTTATATATATGTGGTGCTGAGAATCGAACCCAGTGCCTCACACATGCTAGGCAAGCACAACCCCAGCCCTCATTTTAGCTTTATTGAGGGTTAATAATATATTAGACATGACCATAAACCTTGGGGATACAAAGATGAGGGTAAGCTCAGAAACTAGTAGGGAATGAGCTAGGTAAATTATAATTTCATTATGAAAATACTTTGTAAGAATGTTCAAAGCCACTAAAAGCTTACAGAAGAAAATGATTAAATCAGTATAGGGAAGTCTCAAGGCTTTACAGAGAAAGTGATAACTGAGATAAATCTTGAAATATAACACTTCATACACAAAGAAGAGAGGGAATTTTAAGGAGAGGTAATAAGTGCAGAGGAATGCAAGTTCATGGTGAATTTGAGAACAAGGCAAAAAGTATTAAATGCCAAAAGAGAGAAGTGAAAATTTGACTCCTGGCTGGAGTGAAGGAAGGAATGCAGTCAGGGAAGGATTTATTGAGGAAATAGCATTTGAACTGGACTCTAAAGGCTTAGTATGGTTTGACCATGTGGAAATGGGGAAGAAGGGCATTCAACACAGAATAACCCAAGTAGGAGTACAGTTAGGAAAGCCCATGTTCAAAGTAAAGTGAACAAGCTGGACACAGAGGTACACACCTGTAATCTCAGCAATTTAGCAAGGCCCTAAATAACTTCATGAGACCCTGACTCAAAATAAATTATAAAAAAGGGCTGGAATGTGGCTCGGTAGTTACATGCTCCTGGGTTCAATCCCCAGTACCCCCCTCCCCCAAAAAAAAAAAGAGAGAGAGGATTAACAGTCTGTCTATCCTGGTTGACAATGTAAAGGAGTGAGAAGTAGTCTGGAAAGGGAAGATGAAGGTAAATCATCAGAGCTTTAATACAGGGCTGAGGAGCATTTGGTCCTTACTCAGTAGGGAATTGTGACCTACTGAAGGTTTTTGAATAGGGGTGTTCCATCATTAGAGTTTTACTTTTAGAAGATAAATCTGGCAGAGGCATGTAGGAGGACTAGAGGAGAAGAAACTGGAGGTGGGGAGGCGAATGAGAAAACTATTATGTGTCTCAACAAGAGGCAGCAAGGGCTGGAACTAGGTAGAGGCAGTAGGAATGGAGATGAGATGGAGAGAAATGTTGTGCATATAGGAGATTTGGGCACTAATTGGAAGGAGGTGTTGAGTTCAGATTTGTGCATGCTAAATTTGTGTGTGTCCTTAGCAGGACATCTAGGTAAGATCAACAAACAGCTGGAAATGGAAGAGTTTAGGGCTAGAAATAGAGGCTTGGGAGTATCAACACAGAGGTAAGACTTAACACCAAGGAGATAATAATAATAGTTGCTTTTTATTGGGGGACACACTTCAGTCATGGGAGTAGTAGGTACTCTGTAGTTGTTTTTGTTTTGCTTTGTTTTAGTACTGAAGATTGAACCAGGGATACTTTACTACTGAGCTATATTCCTAACCCTTTTTACTTTTTATTTTTATTTTTGTATGTTTTTAGTTGTAGATGGACACAATACCTTTATTTTTATTTTATTTATTTATTTTTTCATGTAACTTGAGAAGATACTTTTGAAACGCATATGGAAACACAAAGATCTCTTTTTTTTTGCGGTGCTGGGGATTGAACCCAGGGCCTTGTGCTTGCAAGGCAAGTACTCTACTGACTGAGCTATCTCCCCAGCCCTTTATTTATTTTTTGATGTGGTACTGAGGATCGAACCCAGTGCCTCACACATGCTAGGCAAAGCGCTCTACCACTGAGCTACAACTCCAGACCTTACTTTTTATTTTGAGACAAGATCTTGCTGAGTTGCTTAGGGCCTCACTAAGCTGCTAAGGCTGGCCCTGAACTTGTGATACTCCTGCCTCAGCTTCCCTAATTGCTGGGATTACAGGCATATGCCACCACATCTAGCCAGACTGCTGTGATTCTGGAGACTGCTCTTACTGTAACACATTAGACAAACTTATTAAGAGAAAGAGAAGGGAACATGCCAAGGGTGGATATTAGGAAATACTTATTTTTAAAACTTGGAAGAAAGTCTAGAGATGCAGGAAGTAGCAAAACCAGGGGAACACAGTGGCACTGATGAAAAGGGAGTGGCTTCAAGTGGAAAGAAATAGTCACAAATAGTATGTAACACAAAGTAGTATGTGAAATAATAGGAAATGAGAAATAAAAGGAACATAGTGGGAGTAAACAGAGGTGGTTATGCCTAAGGAAAAGAAATTGCTGCCATTTACCTAGCATTTCTTAGTTTCTATTGGAAGTCTGTTACTTTTATGGACATTAAGGAGAAAATGAAATGACAACTCTTATTTTACCCTCAGGGGTTAAGGGTGGGGTGAAGTGGGCTGGACTGAAGTTCTAGGTTGGGGAGGATGTATCCTGTTCCTTACCTAGTCAGATTAATTGAGGGTTTGGCCTTGGATGTGTTCTCTTTCCCTTTGGGACTATGACCTTTCCCCACTTCCTATTTCTTTTCTTTTCTTTTCTTCTTTAATTGTAAACAGATGGGGTACAATTTGTTTCTCTGTACATGAAGTAGAGGCATCCATTTGTGTAATCATACATTTACATAGGGTAATGTTGTGTGATTCATTCTGTTATTTTTTTCCCTTCCTCCCCACCCCTCCCACTCCACTTCCTATTTCTTTTCCAGGTGCTTACATGTTGCAGAAGCTGATTGAAGAGACAGATAGGTTTGTAGTATTCACAGAAGAGGAGTCAGGTATGAGTGACCAATTGTGTGGCATTGCTGCCTGCCAGACGGATGACATATATAACCGAAACTGCCTTATTGAGCTGGTCAACTGCCAGGTACTTTTTCTTTACCAGAGCACCCCGACATTAGGCTAGATCATAATCATATTCTTACCTCCCCCCCATCAAAAATTTTGATAGAGTTCCAAAAATTTTCCCTTATTGCAGGTGTCATGAGTAATACCTTCCATATCTAAAAGGCAACAAAGTTCACTTAGTAAGCCAAAATTAGACCTAGCTGCAGTGGTTAGTACAGTGCTCTTAATAGCCTTCTTATCTCCCTTGGTGTCTTAACTCTGCTTCTATCTCTGGCATAGATGGTTCTTCGTGGAGCAGAGACAGAAGGCTGTGTCATTGTGTCAGCTGCCAAAGCCCAACTGTTGCAGTGCCAACACCACCCGGCCTGGTATGGTGACACATTGAAGCAAAAGACATCTTGGACTTGCCTATTGGATGGCATGCAGTACTTTGCCACCACTGAAAGTAGCCCTACTGAGCAGGATGGTCGACAGCTCTGGTTAGAGGTTAGTTAACAGAACAAGGAAGGCCTGTTATATCCCTAATTTTTTATAGTTTGTGCCTTCCACCAGCATAGTTAGAAGATTCTTCATATTACCTATTGCTTAGCTGTAACGTCTTGAATGTGGGCAGTCTGTGGTCTGTGAGCACATAGTACTTTTTTTTTTTTTTTTAAATCTCCTGGTCTCCTTCATGGCAAGAAACTCATTTCCTAGCACTAGAATAAAATGAATAGAAGCTTTTTTACTTTCAGAGTTGTCATTTCTTATTAATAAAGGTCACACTAACCTATAGGCAAGCAAGAAAACAATCTGAGAATTTTTGATAAACTCTCTAGTCCCCTTGATTGATTTGCTCATTGCAGCAAGGCAGTGAGGTTGAATGAAAGACTATTTAAGAGTTAGATTATGTGACTTCTAAGGACAACCATTAAAGTAGCTGTGAGCCCTTTGGGACAGTTTTTATTTGTCAAAGTTATTAATGGAATAACTTCACTCACTATTACAAGATTTTTAAGAATCAAGTGATAAGGTGCTTTGAAAAATATTTTATTTATATGGAAAGTAGTCTCAGCATTTTTAAAATCAGTACCTCTGAGGAAGTCTAAGTATATGACAAGATAACTTTTTTTTTTTTTTTATGGTTGTTCATTTTTATTGTGCCCAATTTATAAATTAAAATTTGTCATAGTTATATATGTATAGGAAAACATATAGTACTATACAGGGTTCAGTACAACCTATGATTTCAGGTATCTACTGGGAGTCTTAGAACATATCCTCCACAAATAAGGGGACTATTATACTAGGAACCACATTATTACTTCGTAGATTTTAATAATGTGATGCAATAAGATAACATTTTTATTAGATGGTAATTTTATGAGTAGTTGGTAGGTACTAGGAAAGGGACTTGTCATTGCATTGCAAGGTAGTAAATTTACAATATAATTTCTAGGTATAATATCAGAGTTTCGGGAGGGCATGATGGTTATGAGATATATCTAGCCAGTTATCATTAGGAATTTAACAGGTGTTAAGTGCCCACATTGCTCTGGGCATGGTATACCCCCAAATGAGTTACAGTATCTAGCTGCATCTGGTGAGGACCAAAATAACTATTCAACATTCTACTCAATGAAGCTGATTCCTATTCTTTCTTCCTTGGCTAGTGCTTCTTACACCAAGTAAGGTACCCAATTCAGGCAACCTCAGGTATAATGATATAAGAGGTAGTGATCATTTAAATCAGATGTCAACTCAAGTAAGGTTGTTGGTTATATTTGAAGTCATGCTGAGACCTCAGGCAAGCAGTATCTTTTACCAGTAGTCCTAGGAGATAGGCATAGAAGATATTGACTAATTCTGTAGAGTTGGGGACAGTAACGTGCTATCAGGATATCCCTATCTGGCATTTCTGGGTCTTTGCTTTGTGTAGGCGTGATGTCTTTTACAACTGAATCTCTTTTTTCAGACTATTTTATTAGTATTCGAGGGACATCATCTGTATCGGTGGGAAAGACTATGTTTTTGACTTTCCCATGTGACTTATTTTGTGACTTGGCAGATCTGCCATCCTGAAGCCTTGCTCTTACTGCTATGGTCTTCCCATATCACTCATTCTGTTGACCTCAGATTGGTAGAGCGAATCAAAAGAATTCAGTCCCCTTTCCCCGAAAGCAACAGCTTCAGAGTATTTTTCTCTCTGAAGACAGAAAACAGCAAGAATATACGCACAAAAAATATTTGATACTAAAATGGGTGTAAAAATCATTAAAATTTTTTTTTTACTTGCCACATGATTTGATTTTAACCTAGCTCATTGTTTTTCTGGGCCTGTACCTGTGGGCCTGGGAAAGTATGCATTTAACCCAATTAGGTTGGAGAATTTAGTTGGTTTGGGATAAGAGAGAACCATATATTTCCTCTAACCTAGTAGATCCTTTAAGCTATTCAAGGCAATGGAGTAAGTCATGTGTCATTTAACAGTGGGGATACATCCTGAGAAATGTGTTGTTAGGCAATTTCATCATCGTATAAACATCACAGGCTGTACTCATAAAAACTAAGATAGCTATGACCTCACTAGGTAATATAATCTTATGGAACCATCATCATATATCTAGTCTTTTGTTAACTGAAACTTCTTTATGTGGCACATGACTCTGCTTGAAACATGGAGATCTTTTACCCAGTTGGTTAGGACCCAGCCACTGTTTCCCCAGGAGCTAAAGGTGCCTGCATCTCTGTCTTCAGGTGAAGAATATTGAGGAGCACCGACAGCGTAGTCTGGACTCTGTGCAGGAGTTGATGGAAAGCGGGCAGGCAGTGGGAGGCATGGTAACCACAACCACAGGTCAGCTCTCCCCTGTCTTCTCATGATATGGTTAGGAGCAGATATGTGTCCCAAAAGGGGGCCTTGTTACTTATTTACTCTCCATGTGATTTTATTTATTTATTTATTTATTTATTTATTTATTTATTTATTTATTTAGGTGATTCTGGGGGCCTTGAGTATGCTAGGCAAGTGTCTACCACTTAACTACATCCCAGGCCCTACTTATCTATTCCTAACATCAGTGTATGCTAGAGTAAGACCAGTTTGTACTAGGTTATGCTGAAAGCAATGTCTGGAGTTCCCACATATAGCTGGGATACTCTTACCATGCCTTTATTGAGCATATCTTTCTCATTATCTCTTTCCTACATCTTCAGATTGGAACCAGCCAGCTGAGGCCCAGCAAGCTCAACAAGTGCAGCGAATCATTTCACGTTGTAATTGCCGAATGTACTATATTAGTTACAGCCATGACATTGATCCTGAACTGGCAACTCAGATTAAGCCACCTGAGGTTCATGAGAACCAGGAAAAGGAAGATCTCCTAAAGAAACAGGAAGGTATTCAGGGTTCAGAAGGCTTTATGGAGAGAACTAGGGAATCTGTGAAAGTAGTTATTTTCTTAGTGGTTTTGAGAAGTTATTAGAAGTCCTATTGTGCACTGGCATTACGTTTTGTAAGTTTTATTACGAGAGAACAACCTATACTATTGGAGGAAACTGGGATGAATGCGTACTGTTTCTGATTCTGAAATAAGCAAACATGTTTTTACTCATTACGCATCTTTTACTCCTTTCTGTGGGGAACAGGAGTGGCTCCAAATGTGGGTTAGAAGATGGGGTAAATATTTAGAGAAAAACTTGAACCTCTTATTTAACAGTTAACAATTACTTAGGGGCTGTGGATACCTTCACTCTCATCCATCATGAGTTGGAAATTTCCACCAACCCAGCTCAATATGCCATGATCCTGGACATCGTCAACAACCTGCTCCTCCATGTAGAACCCAAGCGGAAGGTGAGCATGAGCCCCTATAGAATGCTGGTTAGCTTCAGAGGAACGCACAGACTTTGTGCTGTATTTGTACTTTAATAAGAAAAGCCATGCTTCACACTGAAAAAGGACCTTTTGTTTGATACATCCTTTTCTAGGCAGCAGCAGCAGTTGGAATTCCATTAATCTAGGAAACATTTAAATGTCCTTAACGACTGTAGAGCTTGTTTCCCTTGACCATTTTTCCTGGCCATTTCTCCACTCTCTACCTAAATACCTCTAAAAGTCTTAAACTACCCCATTTTTACCACCCCAACCCTGTGGGCCTGGTTTATGAAACCCACATAGCCAAATCTTCTGCGCTGACCTACCCCTCATTGTTGCTGCTAGTGATGACAAATAAGGTTAGTCTTCAAGAAGAAAACTTGTTCCTTTATTTTACCTTATCCACATGACTTGTCTATTAAAATTTTACAAAACAACAACAAAAATCTTACTCCTGAGGCTGGGGATATAGCCCAGTGGTAAAACATATGCTTAGCATGTGTAGGGCTCTAGTTTTGATACCTAGTACCACACAAAACAAAACAAAAACAAAATATTACTTCCCTTTTCATTCCTTTAGGAGCATAGTGAGAAGAAACAGCGGGTCAGGTTCCAGCTTGAGATCTCTAGCAATCCTGAGGAACAGCGCAGCAGCATATTACATCTGCAGGAGGCTGTGCGGCAGCATGTGGCACAGATACGGCACCTGGAAAAGCAGATGTATTCTATCATGAAGGTAGTCACCCCAGAGAGTGTGACGACAGGGCAGTCTTCTAGGATAGGGGAGAGCTTCTCTTAATTTCTCCTATCCTGGCCCCCTAGTCTTTGCAGGATGATAGCAAGAATGAGAACTTGCTTGACCTGAACCAAAAGTTTCAATTGCAGCTAAACCAGGAGAAGGCCAATTTACAACTGGAAAGTGAAGAGCTCAATATTCTTATCAGGTACCCACCCCAGTAATCTTACCTTGCCTCTTCCACTGACCCATCTGGAGGTGGTTTTTCTTCCTTGCCCATGTTTTTGTTGTTGTTGTTGTATTTGTTTGATGGTATTGGGGCTTGAACCCAGGGGCACTTTACCACTGAGTTATATCTCCAACTCTTTTCATTTTGAGACAGGGTCTCTCCGTAAGTTGCCCAGACTGGCCTCAAGTTTGTGTTGCTCCTGTCTCTGCCTCCCAAGTAGTTGGAAAAGCTGTATGCCATTGTGCCTGGCTCCTTGCCCGTGTTCTGACAGTCTTTATACCTAGTTGCATTATCAAAGGCTGATATAGGAGTAGATTCAGACATGAGCCCTGCTGGACTTGGCCAAAGAAGTCAAGAACAAGAGAACCCTTCCTTTGGGTCCTCAGCAACATACTTGTTGGGAAAGAAAAATGGGTAATTGGGAAAGATCACTTTCATGGCCTTGACACTGTGCATCTGAACTGAAAATACCTTCAAGTCAGTAGGGAACAAAATTGCAGATAATAATCATAAGGGGAGAGACTACTTTTATCAAGAAGCTACATAGCTGAAAGATGCCAATTGTGCTTCTATAGTCCAGCTCAGAAGCAGTAAATCCATTGAAAAACAAACTTAGCAACTCACTCACCCATAGTAGGTTCATCTCTGGATTTACCATCTGTATCATTCCAGAGCATTCCATCGTACTCCCAGCTTATTTGCTGTTTCCCTTGTGGACTTTGGCTGTCTTGTTCATTTATAGGTGTTTTAAGGATTTCCAACTGCAGAGGGCCAACAAGATGGAGCTGCGAAAGCAGCAAGAAGATGTGAGTGTGGTCCGTCGCACTGAGTTTTACTTTGCTCAGGCACGGTGGCGCTTGACAGAGGAAGATGGACAGTTGGGAATTGCTGAACTGGAGCTACAGAGGTTCCTTTATAGCAAGGTATCTGAGATAAACAGTCACACAAAGGCAACTCTTTGAAAATTTACCTATCTCAAGTCTTTAGCTCACAAAAAAGAGATTAAAAAGGGGGGCTAATTATTATGACTAGTAATGATGGCCATGATTAGAAACATAAGCAGAGCTTCCTTAGCTACATCTATTTATAATGTTAAATGACACAAATGTATGCATGTTTGATCAAATGCTTCTTTCGCTAAGATTATCTATCCCTACAAGTGTGGCTCAGGGAAGTAATCTTCAAAGTCTAGCTTAGAATAGAACCATTCTAACAATTCATCTTTACTGCATTTTCTCACTAATATGGGAAAGAGGACTTTTTTTTATTATTTTCTCTCACAAAAGATGTTTGGAAATGAATGAGAAGATTTAAAAAATTTTTTTTTTAGTTGTAGGTGGACACAATACCTTTATTTTTATATGGTGCTGAGGATTGAACCCAGGGCCTCATGCATTCTAGGCAAGCGCTTTACCACTGAGCCACAACCCCAGCCCTGAGAAGATTTTTAAATGTCACAGTGACTAGAAAGTACTATTAGTCCTGCTCAGGAATGCCGGTGAGAAACACTGGTTTAGAGGCTGTGTTGATTCTGAGACATTTAAGGACATATCAAAGATTGGGATTAGGCACATGGAGTATCTGAAAACAAACAGGATATGTAGCAGTTCTCTAGCAAGCTCCTAAGAAAAATTAATTATAGTGGACTGGGCAACATCTGTCTTTACAGGTGAATAAGTCTGATGACACAGCAGAACATCTTTTGGAGCTGGGCTGGTTCACTATGAACAACCTTCTCCCCAATGCTGTCTATAAGGCAAGTCTTTTTTTTTTTCTCTTTTTTTTTGTGACGCTGGGGATCAAATCCAGGGCCTTGCATATACAATACAAGCATTCTACCACTGAGCTACACCCACAACCCTATATAGCAAGTCTTCTTTCCCTGCTCCTGGCTGGTTACAGAGCATTTATAATGGCTCTTCTATATAAACCTGTTATAGGAGACAATGTGATCTGAGATGGTAAAATCTTGCTCAGTTTAGAAAGACCATTGCTGCTGCTGTATGGAGTATTTGTGGGTTGATTTATGGCAGGGAGGACATTTGGTTGGGCTGTTGTTCACTCTGCCCTACAGGTAGTCCTGCGGCCCCAGAGTTCCTGCCAGTCTGGGCGACAGTTAGCCCTCCGCCTCTTCAGCAAAGTCCGGCCTCCTGTGGGGGGTATCTCTGTTAAAGAACACTTTGAGGTTAGTAAACAGTCCCTTGGGAACCCAGAAACAAAGGGCAGTCCAAAACTACCTGTGTGTTATGCTATGCTAATTAGGAGTAGGAAACTGGGGGATAGTGTCTGAGCTTAATTTCTTCAACCTTTTTTCCTTTAGGTAAATGTGGTGCCTCTCACCATCCAGCTCACACACCAGTTCTTTCATAGAATGATGGGCTTTTTCTTTCCTGGCCGAACTGTGGAAGATGATGAAGTTGGTGATGAAGAGGATAAGTCCAAATTGGTGACTACTGGTAAGAGCTTTTATGGTGGAGCACCAGAAGAATGGGGTGGCAGCCACAGAGATAGAAGTGTCAGAAGGGAGATGGCAGTTGCTGTGCTTTCTTTTTCATAGGAATACCAGTGGTAAAGCCTCGGCAGCTGATTGCAACAGATGATGCAGTACCATTGGGCCCTGGGAAGGGTGTGGCACAGGGCTTGACTCGAAGTTCTGGGGTCAGAAGGTCATTTCGCAAATCACCTGAGGTAAGGCATACTCCTGATAATAAAGTGGGAGAATCTATTGTGCTTGGCTGGGGATTTCGCTTGTTTTCTTTGATCTACTCCAGGATTGAAAGAAGGGGGTGATATTGAGGATTCTGCATTTCTTCTGATGGTTTCAGAAGTTTATGCTCCTTTTGCACCTTTTCTAGCACCCCGTAGATGACATTGACAAGATGAAAGAGCGAGCTGCCATGAACAACTCCTTCATCTACATAAAGATTCCACAGGTTCCACTGTGTGTCAGCTATAAGGTCTGTACCTCCCCAGAACTTTTTAGGAAAAAAATGGGAATTTAGAAGACAACAGGAAGGGTACCAGTTAAAATCATCAGAGATTATAGAGATTATAGACAAACTGTTGGTGATAAATCTGCTGTTCCTTCTGCTCCCTGCAGGGGTCAGCACCTTACCAGACTGAGGTAAGGAGAAATCAGTGTCTGTAGGTTGATGTTGCAGGATTGATTTATACTCAAGTTCTGGCTTAGATTCAGAGTGGCAGCTTGTGTATTTTTTCCCCTCTTCTCTCCTTTCCCCCTCCTTCTTTTGCAGGGTGAAAAGAACAGTGTGGACTGGGGTGACCTTAATCTGGTGCTGCCTTGTCTGGAGTACCACAACAACACATGGACATGGCTAGACTTTGCCATGGCAGTCAAAAGGGATAGCCGCAAAGCCCTGGTTGCCCAGGTATCCCGCCAGGGCTCATGGCTATTTGGTTAGCAAGTAGATTCTCTGCTTAGGAACCTTTTGTTCTAGGATATATTTAATAGTAGCCTTGAGAATGGACAGGTGTGTGAAGTGAGAGCCTTCTCTGCCCTCTCCACGACTTTGCCCAGATAATTAAATTAAATGTTTGCTTCTTCGTATGTGTTGACAACTATCATTATGGAACTAAGGGCTGCTAAAACCTTAAGTTTAGAATGGGTTCTAATTAGACTGTGAGCTTCTTGAAAGCAGAGACCACTTTATAATTTGAGCTGCTCTCTTGTGATTTGTATATATTTAATAAATCTTGATTAACTTGGTTCACTTTTATTTATTCTGCCTGCCCCACTAATATTTACCTTTCCTTTTACTCCTCTCCAAACTGCCAGGTAATCAAAGAAAAACTAAGGCTGAAGCCTGCAACAGGGTCTGAGGTCCGAGGGAAGCTCGAAACTAAATCGGACCTCAATATGCAACAGCAGGAAGAGGAGGAGAAAGCTCGACTCCTCATCGGCTTAAGTGTGGGTGACAAGAACCCTGGCAAGAAGTCCATCTTTGGCAGGCGCAAGTGATCTGGCAATTCAAGTGGCTGCAGTACATGATTTGACTCTGGCTCAGGCCCAAGGACTTGTTGGGTGGGAGGGACTTCCCCTTATCCACCAGAGTTTGTGGGCCTTTGGAACCCACAGGGTACTAAGGAGAGAGGCACAGCTCTTCAGCAGCTGGCCTGTTCCCCGCTGGGCATGGTGGACAGTAAGACTGAGTTCATCTCATGCTGATTAGGCCTAGGGCAAGAGAGGCAAGAAGAGAGCAAGACCCCAGGGAAGGGGCCCAAGGCTAAGATCCTGTTTCCTTGGGGTCAAGTTGAAAGGTGGGGGGATAGTCCTGATCAAGAATGATAAATTTTTATAGACATATATATATATATATATATATATATATATATATATATATATATAAATACACACACACACACAATTTCTAAGTATAACTGCTTTCCCTCTGTGTCAGGAAGCCAAGGGGAAGGGGCTGATCCTCTGTCCCTTTCTCTACTGCCTTGTTTGAAAAAGGTATTAGTGTTCTAGGGGAAATGGCTTCTCCCCAAGCTCTGTGCTCACTTTGGAGGATGGTAATAGGAGCTAGGGCTGGCCTGTGTTCCCTACTCTTCCCCCTGGAGAATGGCAACAAAATGACTTAAAGAGAAAAAAAAAATATTTTAAATTTGATACTGTTTTTTGGCTTATTTTTTTGTGTTGAGTGCATGTGTTCAACCTGTGTCCTTCCCTCCCCACCAACCTGATACATCCTGTAGCTGCCACTCTGAGGGCGGCTTCTTTCCTGCTGTGTCTTAAGATTTCTATCACATATTTTTCCCAGTCCTTGTATGACATTGGCCCAAAGCTGATGGGTCTGTGCACATTGGAACAGGCAGGGCTTGTGTGTAATGCAGCATCGAGGGGAGGGATTGCTTATGTAACTGGGACAGCAGATTTAGTGGAAGGAGAGAAGAGGCAGAGGCTGGGAATGGGAGCAGTGAGCTGTCGGCAGGGACAACACACCCAGGTGACTGCACCTCACAAGGTAGGCTATGGGGCTCTGACAGCATATTGAAAGGAAATGGAGGAGGCATGGGCCTCCTGAGGCCCAGGAAGTCCCTGGTTAGTACCATGTTAGTGATACTTACTGTGGGGGTGGGGCAGGGAGGCTATGATGTGAAAGCATTGTGGCCCCATTCTGAGGCACAGGTTGTATTCCTGGTGCATCATGGAGAAAACTTCCAACAATTGCTTTACTAGAGGATTTGAATTATGCCCAGGAAATCCAGACCTTATCACAAAGCAAGGGTAATGGAAATTCTGATTGGTTCCTCTGGAAGTTGAGATTTGAGGGGAGTTCCTGCAAAGATGTGCAGAACTTGCAATGCTTCAGGGCCAGGTTTAGCGTGGCTCCCTTGCTTCTCAGCAGGGTGGCAACATCCAGGGCCCCTGGGTCCGAGGCTGGAAGAGCCTCTGGTCAGATATGGGGACCATCAGGTCAGGTCTGGAAGAACTATGGCAACTACAAGAGCATCAATGTCTGCACCAGAAGCCCCTAGAAGCGACCCCACTGCTAGTAGAGAAGCCTCTGTCTGAGTGGCCAGTGCCTCAGTTCATCAGTCTCTTTCTACCAGAGTTTCCCATGAGGCCCATTAGGGGGCAGCAGCAACTGAAGGTAAGTCATCCAAATCCCTGGGAGGAGGTCTCTGGGAGAAATCTAGAAACAAAATCATTCTGTTGTCTGTTTCTCCGTATAGATTTTAGGTCTTGTGGCGAAAGGCTCTTTTGGAACTGTCCTGAAGGTGCTAGATTGTGCCCAGAAAGCTGTATTTGCAGTGAAGGTAGGGGCCTGGGTACTCCCTTCACATACCCTCTAGTTACTGCTTCCAGTCTTGGTTCCTGAGAGTTTAGGAGGAATAAACAATTCAGTAGCAAGATTCTCTGTAAGTAATCACTCCTCTCCTCTTACAGGTGGTACCAAAGATAAAAGTCCTACAGAGGGACACCCTGAGGCAGTGCAAAGAGGAGGTTAGCATCCAGGTATGCACAGAGTCCTGGAAAGAATGGTGGGGAGAACCACAGGAAAGCATCATTTTTGTCCAACTTTCCTAATTTTTCTGGTTCTGCTCTTCCCATCTGCTAAAACCTTAGTTTAACACCAAAGTAGATCCTGAGAAAAGTAGCTAATAGCTGTTAACACAGTTATTTCAGGTTCTGTCAGGGAAATCTCTCCAGCATGTCCCAGTGTGTTCCTTAGTATTATGCTGGTTCCAAGATTACCAAGTAGTACTAATTACTGAGTTCCTGTGAACACAGGTGAAGTAGCTGTCTGATTTCTGCACAACCTGATTTCTTGGCTGCCTTTCTCTTCAATGACCCTGTTCTTTTTCTAACTTCCTGATTTCTTTGTCCCTAGAGACAGATCAACCATCCTTTTGTACACAGCTTGGGGGACAGCTGGCAGGGAAAACGGCACCTTTTCATCAGTGAGTGACTGGCCTCTCTCCTCATCCCCTAGGGTCCATCTACCATTTTTCCCACTTAAGATTACTTTTCTCTTTAGGCTTATTTTGACTTTGCTATCTTCCCCTTCTCATAGCCCCTCTCTATTCCACAAGGAGAGGGATTAGCAGGTGGTATCAGTTTGTACAGGAGGCCTATAATGCCTTGAGCCCTGGCATTGTAGCCCCCCAAAACACTGCCTAGATTTCTGGTGCTTTGCAGTGTGTAGCTACTGCAGCACTGATCTGTACTCCCTGTGGTCTGCTGTTGGCTGCTTTCCTGAGTCTTCCATCCGTCTCTTTGCGGCTGAGCTGGTTCTTGTGCTGTGTAAGTAATAAAGCGGTAAAGGAAATGGGGAGAGAAGCATTAAGTTGGTGGGTAGGAGAATTGATATTAACTCTGGAAGCCAAAAATAGGCATAAGACAGGGATTACTAGGGAAACTAGAAAGGACAGGAGAACTTCAGTATACCCCATGCTTGCTGTCATCCACAGGCTATCTCCATGACTTGGGCATCATCCATCGAGACGTGAAGGTAGAGTTGTTTTTTTTCCCTTAGTCTGATGTGGGGCCTCAGTAGGAAGTTCCAACAGGTTCGAGAAAGTTGCTGGAGAGCTGAGAACAGTTGGTCTTAGGATCCCAGTGGGTGCTAAGGATTTGTGTGATGGCTCTCCCAAATATAGATTTGAATGCTGAGTAAGGGTACCTTCTTCATTTTGGGGGTACACATGATGAAAGAGTTGAAGGGGAATAATAATGATAACTTCTCACCTGTGATCTTTCAGATGGAGAATATCCTTCTGGATGAAAGAGGTAAATTGGGGCTGGGGATATAGTTCAGTTGGTAGAGTGCTTGCCTCACAAGCACAAGGCCTTGGATTCATTCCCCAGCACCGCCAAAAAAGAAAAAAGAAAGAGGTAAGTCTTTTCTTCCCTCGTCCCAGGATGAAAGGTACCCTTATCATGGCTGATCAGGGGTGGAACAGAGTGCTGTTGTTGCCTTATCTTCTTTCACAGGCCATCTGAAACTGACAGACTTTGGTTTGTCCCGCCACCTGCCCCAGGGAACCCAAGCCTACACTATCTGTGGCACTCTTCAATACATGGGTGAGAGAGGCTAAAGCTGGTGGGTAAATAATGGACTGGTATATAGCCAAAGGATATCAATGATAGGTATATTTCAAATCCATAGCCCCAGAGGTCCTAAGTGGTGGGCCTTACAACCATGCTGCTGATTGGTGGTCCCTAGGTGTCTTGCTTTTCTCTCTGGCAACTGGAAAGGTAAGAGATTGGTAGTGGTGTTGGGCAGAGAACTTTGCCCTGTGGTGTGAAGAAGGAAGACCTTAAGAAGTCTTGTCTTATTGCCTCCTCCACCTCTTAACTCAGTTCCCAGTGGCTGCAGAGAGAGATCATGTGGCCATGTTGGCAAGAATGACCCATTGTGACTCTGAGATCCCAGCTTCTCTTAATCAGGAGCTCTCACTCCTGCTTCATGAGGTAAGGGTAAGCACTGCTTTCCTTATTGATTACTAAACCATTCACTGCCCTATCATTGAGGTGATAGTTCTCCATTCCTCTGATTAATATTTTTTGGGGATTTGGGGGATAACTCCTACTTAATCTAATTATTTGCCCTCTTACCAATACTTCAGAATTCATTCCTCAGTTCTGGGTCCTCCAAATCACCTCACCATCCAGAATAGACAGATCTTTTCAGAGTATTGACCAGTGCTGTACTCTTACAATCTGAAAACTCACACATCTAGCTCCGTTATTTCTACCTTTGCCTCAAATTAACCTGTTTCTCCCTCTTTTATAAGTCTTTTACTCTTTAGAGTTCTTTTTCCTGCTCTCCATAGCTCCATGAACTTCTTTCTCCCTTTTCATCTTTGTTTAGTCTCTTTCCTGTCCCAGTCCCTCATCCTTCATACTCTATTTCCCTTCAGCTCCTATGCCAGAACCCCCTCCACCGTCTACGTTATCTGCATCAGTTCCAGGTCCACTCTTTCTTTCGGGGTGTGACCTTTGACCCAGAGCTCCTACAGAAGCAGCCAGTGGACTTTGTCATGGAGACACAAGATACTCAGCCAAGTCCATTGGAGTCCAAGCTCTTCAAGGACTTTGACTGTGATCTGGAGTCCTTTCTGGTCCACTCCATCCCTGCTTGATTGACCCTGTCCACTATAGATTGGGACCCAGCTGGGAACCTGAGGATCTTCTCCACTACCAAATCAGTATGACCACTTTGATGATCCAGTTTTTACTTTGTAGCCCCTTAATATTCTGTTCTTCTAGGCATTGGTCCAGAGTTCAAATTTTGGGCATTCAGTTCCCCATCATACAACCCACCTCTCCATTTAACATCTCAGATCAGGTAGTAACTTTTTTCCTTTGCTTCATTTCTCCAGTGCTCTTATCCTCAGTCTGTCAGCAAAAGGCTTCCTCTGCTTTTCCCTCTCCTTGTTTTTCTGCCATGTTTTCTTTCTTGGGCAATAATGACACTTGATGGGCTCCAAAGGTGCTATTAATATGTTTAATAAGCTAGTCAGTAGCAAATATGAATGTTATCCAAAGGCCTAAAAAGCTGGCAACTTAACACCTAAAATATGCAGCTAAAAAATAAGACTGGGAGTTGGGTGCAGTGATGCATGTCTGTAATCCCAGCTACTTGGGAGGCTAAGGCAGGAGGTTTACAAGTTTGAGACCAGACTTGGCAACTTAATGAGAACCTGTCTCAAAATAAAAAAAGAGGTGGGGATGTAGTAGAGTGTTCCTGAGTTCAACCCACAGTACTGAAAAAACAAAAACAAAAAACTGGAGTTAGAGGCCAATTTTCAGTAAATCTAATTTTTAAAAATTGGAAAATGAGCCAGGTATGGTAGTGAATGCCTGTAATCCCAGCAATTTGGGAGGCTGAGGCAGGGGGATCACAAGTTCAAGGTGAGCCTCTGCAACTTAGCAAGGCCCTAAGCAATTTAGCAAGACCCTGTCTCAAAATAAGAAATAAAAAAGATTAGGGATATAGCTCAGTGGTAAGCCCTCCTGGGTTCAATACTTAATATCAAAAAATAAATAAAAAGGAAAATGAATGCAAGTGAAAAAGAAAATAGAAACTGAAGCATGGGTGGGTTAAATGTCTTTTCTAGGGGCAACAACTACCAAAATATTTTCCTAAAGACAAAAGAATTACTAAGCTGACCATTTCCCCTAGACAACTCAGAATGCAGTTTTTGTTGGGCAAATCAAGGGATTCAGAGGCATGACATCAACCTTAACATTTAAGGTTAGAGATGTATCTCAAGAACCTTTTTCTTTTATAAGGAAAATCACCTGAACCTTGAATTTACACACAATTCTATCTTTCATGTCTTTCATGACTTTTTCTTTTCATTTTCCTAAACTAACTTCTCAAAAGCTTCATTTTAGTTCTGATATTTGAGGGGAAAATTTGCTTTTAGCTGGGCATGGTGGCGCATACCTGTAATCCTAGTGGCTCTGGAGGCTGAGGTAGGAGGATTGAGAGTTCAAGCCAGCCTCAGCAACTTAGTGAGGCCCTAAGCAACTCAGCAAGACTGTCTTTAAATAACATATAAAAAAGGGATGGGAAGCACTCCCATGAAGTGCTGAAGCACTCCTGGGTTCAAACCTTGGAACCCCCCTACCCAAATTTGCTTTCATGTAGACCATATTATATCTTCATTTATATCTGATCTCTCTTTCCTGACCAAGAGGGTCTGAGAGTATCCTGTGTACTTGTGTTTACTATTCTGTCTCTGTATTAAGCCAGATTTTCCCTGTATATAGCTGGCATTATATTAGTTTCTGCAGAATTGCTTTTTCTGGGTAGTACTTTGGCAGTCCATATGAATCTCTATAAAACTTGACTCTGTAAAAAAGTGTTGCTCATTATAGTTCATGATGTTCTATTTAAGGATGCATGGGAGAAATTTTCTCTGGACCCAGTTGCGCGTTTCCTGAATTGCTGTTTGATTTTTACCTTAAGAATACTAAATATTCAACTGACTGTATTTTTCTCCTCATGCTAATACTAGACTACTTAAATCCCAAATTGTGACTCACCTTCAGCAAGCATTTATGTATTTTGTATGTTAGTTATATTCTTGGTTCCATCTTTTTATTTTCCTTATTCTCAGTTTTCTGTTCTAATTTTTTAAAAAATTACTGTATTATCTACTTTTTTGTAAGCCTTTTTGGAATAAGATTGGGATATAAATAAATAAAAGAGAATGTATCCTTCATCTTTTTATCTCATTTTTCTTTAGACATTTTTATAGTTTTATTACTTTTTAAAAGTTGTAATGAACGGAACTATATATTGGATAGAATCCCTGAATATAAAAAGAGAAAAATGTGAATTAATTGTTTCTAAAGTAGCAGTTAAGAGCATTAGCTTGGAATTTATATTTGATGCCTGGATTTATCTGTAACTATTCCATTGTTTTTTTTTTTTTGCTGTGCTGGGGATTGAACCCAGGGCCCTGTGCTTTTGGGTTCAACTGAGCTATTTCCCGAGCCCCTCCATTGTTTTTAAACAAGTCATTTCAGCCCTTTTCTAACCTAAGGGCCTTGTGCATACTCAGCAAGCACTCTACCACTGAGCTACATCCCCAGTCTTAATCACTGGTTCTTAATTGTCAGGGGAGGGTTTCAGATTTCAATGATGCTTTTTGAAAGGCAGATACAGATGTATGTCTGGTCCAACATTAATGTTAGGTTATCCGACATACGTGACCTTTCTGGTCACAGTAGCACTATGTGTTAAGGTCCACATAGTGTCACTAGAATCCTTTTCCTTGGTCAAATTAGATAGCTTAGAGACTATCGTCATCTAAGTGTAGTTTGAATTATTTCTTACCAAATGAGAACAGTTTTTTAGGTGGCTCCAAAGTGCACTGGACAGCACATTGGACTTCCAAATGAGGACGTTTTCAACATATTCTTCAGTGTATACTTCAGCAGTGATTTTCAGGGTAGAGTGGAGAAGGTAAAAGAAAATCAAACTTTCATTAAGTAAAAAGTTGAAAAAAATGGTTGACCTTGAACTTGCAATGCTCCTGCCTCAGCCTCCTGAGTACCTGGGATATAGGTATGTGCCACTGTACCTGGCTCTGGCTCGTATTTTTTTAAAGCTCTTGAACAAAAAAAAAAAAAAAAAAAAAAAAAAAGAAGTAACCAAAACCTGGGCTTGGTGGCACATGCTTGTACTCCCAGCTACATGGGAGGCTGAGGCAGGAGGATCACAAGTTTGAGGCCACCTTGGCAAATTAGCAAGATTCTCAGCAACTCAAAAAATAAAAAGAACTGGGGATGTAGCTCAGTGATGAATTGCCCTTGTGTTAAATCCCCAGTACCAAAACCAAACAAACAAAATAAACAACTACATCATTAACTCCTGTTATGGGCTGAATTGTGTCCTCCCCAAAATTGTTATGTTGAAGTCCTAACCTCTAGTACCTCTTAAGGTGACTGTATTTAAAGATAGTCTTTAAAGAGGTAATTAAGAACAGATTACAAGGGTTGGGGTTAGGGCTCAGTAGTGGAGTGCTTGCCTCCCACGTGTGAGGCACTAGGTTTGATCCTTAGCACCACATAAAAAAATAAAATCAAGTTATTGTATTCATCTACAACTAAAAATATTTTTAAAAAGAACAGATTAGGAGCTGGTCATGGTGGTACACACCTGTCCCAGTGGCTTAGGAGGCTGAGGTAGGAGGATAGTGAGTTCAAAGCCAGCTTCAGCAAGTGAGGCACTAGGCAACTCAGTGAGACCCTGTCTCTAAATAAAATACAAAATAGGGTTGGGGATGTGGCTCAGTGGTCAAGTACCCCTGAGTTCAATCCCTGGTCCCCCCCCCCGAAAAAAAAAAAAAAAAAAAAAGAACACACTAGGACCCAACGACACACAGAAGGAAGACCATTTGAGAGGCCTCAAAAGAAAACCCTATGTACAAACCAAGGAGAGAGGCCTCAAAAGAAAACCCTGTTGACACATCTATCTCAGACATACAGCTTCCAGGATTAGGAGAAAACAAATTTGTTGTTAAGTCATCCTGTAGATAGAACTTTGTTAGGGCAGTTCTAGCAAACTAATGGAATTCCTGTGAAGAATTCTAATGGATTAATCAGGAATGATTATTTTGTTTACAAAAAGGCATGCTACTTTTTCCCCTATAGGTTGGTTTTGCTTATATTCTGAAAATATAATGTTTCAGATTTTTTTGTTCCCTCCATGAGTTTTGCTGGTATACAAAGTCCCACTGATTAAACTCTCACACTGTCTGCCTTGTTCAGTACACCATTATACAACAGCAGGGATAATAATTCCATAGTTTCATCCTTTGAGCCTGCTCAAAAATGTCTAGTGGATACTTCTCAGGGTGGTTGATTTGGATTATATAATTAGATTTTTAAAAAATAAAAAATTTCTAGTCCTAAAATTTAAAAATTATAACTTTTAATAAAAATAGTTGAATCCCTATTTCATATCATGCCACAGACTCAATTAAAAATATTTAAATCATCAAAACATTAAAAATCTTAGGGGCTGGGGCTGTAGCTCAGTGGTAGAGCACTTGCCTAGCATGTGTGAGGCACTGGGTTCAATCCTCAGCACCACATAAAAATATATAAATAAAGGTTTTGTGTCCATCTACTACTACAAAAATACATTAAAAAAATCTTAGAACATCCAGGAGACTAGGTCTACAATGAAGGATTGAAGGAGATATTTAAAGCAAAAAAGGAAATGAAAACACCATAAATAAAAATACATTATCTAAAATTTTGATGAATGAATGACTCAACCAAGATGAGAAATCCAGGTGCTATAAATGAAAAAATCTTGACCACATAAAAACTATAGCTAGCTGGGAGTAGAGGGGCATACCTGTAATCCCAGGGGCTCAAGAGGCTAAGGAAGGAGAATTGCAAGTTCAAGGCCAGCCTTAGCAATTTAGTGCAACTCTGTCTCAAAATAAAAAAATTAAAAGGGCTAGGGATAGGACTCAGTGGTTAAGTGTCCCTAGGTTCAATCACCAGTACCAAAAAACCAAACTGAAAACAAACAAACAAAAAAACCCACTATAGCTAAAGATACCATTAGTCAAATCAGTGGACCAAAAAAATATATCTTAAAAAAATGACTTGGTAGGCTCACACAGGAAGATCTCAAAATTCCAAGCCAGCCTCAGTAATTTAGTGAGGACCAAAGCAACTTAATAAGACCCTGTTCTCAAAAAAAAAAAAAAAAAAAAAAAAAAGTCTGGAGACATAGCTCAGTGGTAAAAACCCTCTGGGTTCAATCCCTTGTACCCCCAACCTGCAAAAAAGTGCAATATGATGATAGAGTTAAAATGTCTCTAACACAGAACTCTTACAACTTAGAAGAACTTTTTTCAAAATAAGGGTAAGGAATATGAACTTATAAAACAACTATACCTATATGATTTGGCCGGGCAGGATTTCTGCCACATTGAGAGGGGATGAAAATGCAGAAGTGTAAAAATTCCCATTTTTCTGGGTGTGGTGGTACATGCCTATAATCCCAGCTACTTAAGAGAATTACGCAGGGAGATTGCAAGTTTGAGGCCAACATGAGCAATTTACTGAGACTCCCATCTCAAAAATAAAATAAAAAGGGCTGGGGGATGTAGCTCAGTGGTAAAGTACCCCTGGTTCAATCCTAGTACCCACCGCCAAATTCCATTTTTGTGAAAGACTTAATGACTTCTCCCCCTCCCATGTATGTGTGTGTGTGTTGGGTTTTTACATGGGAGGCTTGGGGGAGAGGTAAGAAAATATAAGGGAAAGAACCTGGAAAGGAATGAAGTATTAATGCAAGTGGGAAAAGAAGGGGAAAGAAAGAAAATAAAAAGCATTAATTGTCAATCTCAGACAACCCTGTGTGTGCATCAGTTAATTTTTGGAAAAAATAAAATCAGTATGTATGTGTAAATAAATAAACTGCTATATATGGATTCATGTATGCATATATTTTTTATAAAGGTGTACATAGAGTTGGTTCCCATAGAGGTAAAATGGATGGGAGAAACTGCCCTTAATATATCTTTGTATTTTATTGTTTCACTTGCTAAAGTAATACAGCATTTGTTGAAAAACATCAAATTTTAAAGTTATGCAAAACAATATAAACAAACTAATTTTGTTTATGTTACCTATTTGGCATTTTCCTCTGGTTTATCCCACCTGGTCTCCAAATTGCCTTGAAGCACCATATTCCTGTAGCTGATATCTGGCATGCCAACTGCAATAAGGAGTAAAAAGTTTCCAATTCACTCATTTCTATAATATAAGCTTTTCCTCCTGACATTTGGAGTTCTCTGCCTTGGTTTTCCTGTCACTTCTCAACCTTGTTGAGTACTGGGGATTGAACCCCCAGGGCCTTTAAGGTGCTAGGTAAGCACTCTACCACTGAGCTACCTTCCCAGTCCTTTATAAAATTTTGAGACAGGATCTCAGTAAGTTGTCCAGTCTGGCCTTGAACTTGTGATCCTCTTGCCTTCTGAATAGCTGGGATTATACTCGTATGCCACCCTATCTAGATCTAGATGCTAGATCTCTTTTTCTTTCTTTTTTATTTATTTATTTTTCAATGCTAGAGATTAAACTCAGAGCCTCACACATGTCAGGCAAGTGCCCTACTGCTTACCCACAATCCCAGCCCTGTTGGGTCTTTTTGATTGACCAAATACTCCTTGGGATTCCTCTGTTGAGTCTTGAACAATCCCAAATTCAAGATGGGCTCCTCAAGGGTGTGGCTTGGCAGAATGCAAGTTTAGCCCTAGGTTTGATCCCCAGCATGGGGGAAGAAAAAAATTTTTTTTTTTTTTTTTGGGCAATGCTAAGGATGGAACCCAAGATTGTCCACTCATACAGTCTTCCCCCTAGTTTTCACTTAAGCCGTGATCATCTCTAGTGCCTGCAAGCTATACCATTATGTTTCTAGAGCAACACCATCCAATAGGAATATAATGCAAACAGCCTGGCATGGTGGTGCATGCCTGTAATTCCCAGCAACTGGGGAGGCTGAGGCAGGAGCATTGAAAGTTTGAGGCCAGTCTTGGCAACTTAAAGAGATTGTGTTTCAAATAAAAAGGGTGTGGGGACTGGGAGTATAGCTCAGTGGTAGAGTCTCCCTGAGTCTATCCCAGGTACTGCAAAGAAAAAAAAAATTACACATACACATGAAATGCAAGACACAGAAGTAATTTTTTTGCCAGCCAATGCAAAAAGTAAAAAAGGTAAAATCAATTTTTGCATTTTATTTAACCCACTATATCTAAAATATTTTAACATGTAATATTTTTAAATGATTTTATATTATTTTTTATGCCAAGTTTGAAATCCAGTGCACATTTTAAACCTGTAGCACATCCCAGTTTGGACTAGACACATTTGAAGAGCTCAGTGTCATATGTGGCTAGCTCTTAAGGTGTGGGATAATAGTTGTAGTGGAGTCCATCTCCTGAAGGCCCTACAGTTTGTAGATTATAGATTTTCCTCTTTATCTTTTCACTAAGACTTCCAGAATCCTGAGCTGGGGGATGTAGCTCACTGGTAGAGTGCTTGCCCAGCAGGCTGGAGGCTCTGGATTCCATCCCCACCAGTATGCCCACACACCAACTTCCAGAGTGTTAAAAAAAAAAAAAAAATTCACTAGCATAAAAACAGACACAAAAACCAATGGTACAGAATAGAAGACACAGACCCACACAAATAGAGTCATCTGATCCTTGACAAAGGTGCCAAAATCCTGGCTGGAGAAAAGACATTATTTTAAACAAATGGTGCTGGGAAAACTGGATATCCATATGTAGAAGAATGAGATTAGATCCTTATGTTTCACCCTGCACAAAAATCAACTCAAAATGGATCAAAGACCTAGGAATTAGACTGGAAACTACGCAACTCCTAGAAGAAAATGCAGGATCAACGTTCCAGCATATATGCATAGGCAATGTCTTTTCCAATAAAACCCCTAAACCTAAAGCTCAGGAAGTAATACCAAGAGTTAACAATGTGAGGGCATCAAATTAAAAAGCTTCTGCACAGCAAAGGAAACAACTAAGAATATGGAAAGAGAATCTACACAATGTGAGAAAAATCTTTGCTAGTTACTCTTCTGACAGAAGATTAATGTATGGAATATATAAAGAACTTAAAAAAACCTCAATACCAAAAAAGAAAAAAAAAAAACCAAAACCCAGTGACTAAATGGGCAAATGAATTAAACAGACACTTCTCAAAAGAAGAACTATAAATGTCCAACAAATACATAAAAAAATTGTCCAACATCATTAGCAATTCGGGCAGTTCAAATCACCATACAAAGATTTCATCTTACTCCAGTCAAAATGGCAGCTGTTTCAGTTAGGTTTTTGGCTGTTCTTGGATAGGAAGAATTAATATTGTCAAAATGGCCATACTACCTAAAGTGCTATACAAATTCAATGCAATTCCAATTAAAATCCCAATGACGTACCTTACAGAAATAGAGCAGGCAATTATGAAATTCATCTGGAAGAATAAGAAACCCAGAATAGCTAAAGCAATCCTTAGCAGGAAGAGTGAAACAGGGGGTATTGCAATACCAGATCTTCAACTCTACTACAAAGCAATAGTAACAAAAACGGCATGGTATTGGTACCAAAATAGAAAGGTAGATCAATGGTACAGAATAGAGGACACGGACACAAACCCAAATAAATACAATTTTCTCATACTAGACAAAGGGGCCAAAAATATGCAATGGAGAAAAGATAGCCTCTTCAACAAATGGTGCTGGGAGAATTGGAAATCCATATGCAACAGAATGAAACTAAACCCATATCTCTCACCATGCACGAAACTAAACTCAAAATGGATTAAGGACCTCGGAATCAGACCAGAGACCCTGCAGATTATAGAAGAAAAAGTAGGTCCAAATCTTCATCTTGTTGGTCTAGGACCAGACTTCCTTAACAGGACTCCCATAGCACAAGAAATAAAAGCTAGAATCAACCACTGGGATAGATTCAAACTAAAAAGCTTTCTCTCAGCAAAGGAAACTATCAGCAATGCGAAGAAAGAGCCTACAGAGTGGGAGAATATCTTTGCCAATCATACTTCAGATAGAGCACTAATCTCCAGAATCTATAAAGAACTCAAAAAACTCTACTCCAAGAATTCAAACAGTCCAGTCAACAAATGGGCTAAGGAAATGAATAGACACTTCACAGAAGAAGATCTACAAGCAATCAACAAACATATGGAAAAATGTTCAACATCTCTAGTAATAAGAGAAATGCAAATCAAAACCACCCTAAGGTTCCATCTCACCCCAATTAGAATGGCGATTATCAAGAATACGAGCAACAACAGGTGTTGGCGAGGATGTGGGGAGAAAGGTACACTCATACACTGCTGGTGGGGCTGCAAATTAGTGCAGCCGCTATGGAAAGCAGTGTGGAGATTCCTTAGAAAACTTGGAATGGAACCACCATTTGACCCAGCTATCCCACTCCTTGGCCTATACCCAAAGGACTTAAAATCTGCATACTACAGAAATACAGCCACATCAATGTTCATAGCTGCTCAATTCACAATAGCCAGACTGTGGAACCAACCTAGATGCCCTTCAATTGATGAGTGGATAAAGAAACTGTGGTATATATATACTATGGAATATTACTCAGCCATAAAGAATGATAAAATTATGGCATTTGCAGGCAAATGGATGAAATTGGAGAATATCATGCTAAGTGAGTTAAGCCAATCTCAAAAAGCCAAAGGACGAATGATATCGCTAATAAGTGGAGGTTGACACATAATGGGGGGGAGGGAAGGGTTAGAGTTAGGGTTAGGGAGGGGGGCAAGTATGGAGGAAGGAACTACTGTATAGAGGGTAAAGTGGGGTGGGAGGGGTGGGGGGAAGGGAAAAAAATAACAGAATGAATCAAACAACATTGCTCTATGTAAATTTATGATTACACAAATGGTATGCCTTTACGCCATGTACAAACAGAGAAACAACATGTATCCCATTTGTTTACAATTAAAAAAAAAAAAAAAAAAAAAAAAAAAAAAAAAAAAAAAAAAAAACCTGACAAGAACAATTGGAGGAGGAAAAGTTTATTTGGGGCTCATGGTTTCAGAGGTCTCAGTTCATAGAAGGCCAGCTCCATTCCTCAAAGAGCAGCTGAGAACGTGGCACCAGGATGGTGGGGGGAGGGGGAGGGGGAGAGAGAGAGGGAGGGAGAGAGAGAGAGACTCTACAACAAAATATAAACCTTAAAGGCAGGCTCCCAGGGACCCACCTCCCCTGTTTTCAGTTACCACTCACTTATTCCCATCAGGGGATTAATTTACTGATTGAGTTAAGGCTCTCATAAACCAATCATTTCACTTCTAAACCTTGCATTGTCTCAAGAACTTTTGAGGGATACCACATATCTAAACAATAACAGCAGCCATCAAGAATACAAACAATAACAAATGCTGGAGAGGATGTGGAGAAAAAGGAACACTTATACACTATTGGTGGAATTATAAATTAGTACAACCACTATGGAAACCACTATGGAGGTTCCTCAGAAGACTAGGAATGGAACCACCAAACGACCCACCTATACTTCTCTTTGGTATTTATCCTGAAGAATGAGTCATTCTACTATAGTGAAACATGCATACCCATGTTTACAGTAGTATAATTCACAATCTCCAAACTAGGTGTCCATCAACAGATGAATGGATAAAGAAAACGTGGTATAAATACACAATGGAGTTTTATTCAGTCATAAAGAAAAATGAAATCATGTCATTTGCAGGAAAATAAACACAAAAGGTCAAGGGTTGTATGCTCTTTCTCATATGTGGAAACTAGAGAGTAAAAATGAAAAGAAAGATGGGGGTGACCTCATGAAAATCAAGGGGAAATTAGTATAGTAGAAGAAAGGGACCAGGGGGTGGGTGGAATGGAGGAAAGGGGAAATATTGGAGAGGAATACCGGCCAAATTATATTATTATATTGTGTGTACATATGAATATGTAACAACAAATCCAATTATTATGTACAACAATAATACATCAATAAAAATGTGGAAAAATATTCAAAGGTTAAAAAAAGTTTCAAAGAAACACTATCATCAAAGATTAATTTAAATACTTAACCTTTCAGGCATAGTGGAGCTGTCTGTAGTCTGAGCTAGGCATAGTGGAGCTGTCTGTAGTCTGAGCTATTTGGAGGCTGAGGGAGGAGGATCACTTGAATTGTTTGAGGAAAGCCTGGGAAATACAGTAAAACCCTGTCTCAAAACAAATTAAAAAATCCCTTAGCTGTTATTAAAGATGCATGCTACCTTCAATGGGCAGATTTACCATAAAGAAAGATTAACAAAACAGTAGGTACAGTAGTTGCAAGTGGGTTGGAAGACTGGCTCTGTTATTAACTGTGGGACACTGGACAAATTAAATTCTCTGACTCAATTCCTTCATCTATAAAATGGAGATTTTTGTTTGTTTGTACCAGGAGTTGAATCCAGGGGCACTTAAAGCACTTAGCCACATCCCCAGTCCTTTCTATCTTTTAATTTTGAGACAGGATCTCACTAAGTTGCTTAGGGCCTCACTCAACTGCTGAGGCTGACCTTGAACTTGCGCTCTTTTCTGCCTCAGCTTCCCAAATCTCTGGGATTACTGGCATGCAACACCATTCCATTTCCAACTTTCCCTTCTAGCCCTGTATGGTGGCGCATTACTTGTAATCCCAGTGGCTCGGGAGACTGGATTGCAAATTCAAAGCCAGCTCCAGCAATTTAGTGAGGCCCTAAGCAACTTCGTGAGGTCCTATCTCAAAATAAAAAGACAAAAAGGGCTGGGATGTGGCTCAGTGATTAAATGCCTCTGAATTCAATCCCTGGTACCAAAAACCAAAACAAACAACAACAACCAAACAACTTTCCCTTCCAGACTCCCAGGCCGGCTCTGTCAGAAGAGGCGGGAGGTAACCCAGAGGTCACTAAGGAAAACACCAGGAGGGATCTTCTAAGGCCTGGCTATGGAGACGACTTTTCCGACAGGGCGTGAAGGCGCTCCTCTGGAAGCAGGACGGTTGTACTTCTAGACCCTCCAGTTACCTGCGGTGTCCTCCCGACGTCAGGATAGCAAGACCTGTGGTAGGCCTAGTGTGTGCAGACCCCCCAGGTGGCGTCGGCGGTGAGGGGTCGGCCAGAAGTCAACTGCGGGGTCGCTGGAGGGGCGTGGCCAACGCCAGCTCCGCCCGCCCGGCTCGAGACCCGACCTGACCCGCATCCTGACGCACTGCGGCTCCTCAGCCAATCGGAAAGCGCGGAGCAGGTTCAAATAAAGACGGCGGGTAAACATGGCGGACTCGACTTGTTCTGGGAGGTAGTCGACCTGCTTTCTGTTTTGAAGATGTGGCGGGTGAAAAAGTTAAACATCAGCCTGTCGCCTTCGCCCCAGTCGGTGAGCGGGAGAGTCCCCACGGAGAAAGAGATGTGTCCGGAATACTGGTGCGGGGGCACTGTCGGTGCTGAGGGTCCTGGAAACCTGGGTGGAGGCTGGGGCTGGGAAGTGTGTTCGCTTTGCCCTTTCAGCGAGACTGGGATGGGAACCCGCTCTTCTTATCGCCTCAAGAGCTTCTTAGGGAGGAAGGAACGTCGGGCTGGCGGAGCCCAATCTTATCTAAACTCGCTTTCTTTCTCAGGGAAAACCAGCTATGAGAACTCCTCTCCGAGAACTTATCCTGCAGCCTGGTGCCCTTACCAGCTCAGGAAAAGGGACCCCTATGTGCTCTTCGCTGACCCCATCACTGTGCAAGCTGGGGCTACAGGTGAGGTTCGCCTGGACAACTTCTCGACTGGCTGCTTGCCCAGGCCAAGAGCTCAGAGGAACAGAGGGCCAGGACTGGAACGTAATTAATAACGATAATGAATTCTTCCATCTCAGTGACTTCCATTTACAGCTATTCAGGCCGACAGAGAGGTGCCCTAGGGTGGTTAAAGGAAATCCACTGAGAACCCGAACTTCTATTTTAGCTGTTTTTATTATCTCCTCCCCCCATTCGACCTTTCCCAAACCACTGAAAAATAATATCACCCTGATTAGTGGTGGTCTCTAACATGGGCTCACTTATGGAGAGGCCTGTCTGATGCAAGAGTTAGGCAGTATCCATCCACTCTAGCCACAACTTCCCTGGGATCAAGTTATACCACCAGAAGGCTGGATATTTGCTCACCTTAAACTATTCCCTTGCAGAATTGCCCTTACTGAGTTGTACTTTTGTCAAAGGTCTTGAGAAAAGTAGCCATGTGCAAACTGCTTTTCGGTTGCTGTAAAAATTTGTCAAGGAAGGAGATTGACCCTTCTGTAAAGTTCCTGGAAGAAACTTGTTAGAATTTACTGCCTGTAAAAATTGTCTTCCTAAAGAAATTGCTATCCTTTTCTCTTTCTGAAAATGAAAACTATTTTAAGTTTATCATATTTTCCTTCTAGCTCTGGTTTCTAAAAAGCTCAAGGTCAAATTTGATCAGTTCTAGCTTCTCTTACTCCTGAAATATGAAAATTTGCTTCCTCTTTTTTTTTTTTGTGGGGGTACTAGGGATTGAACTCAGAGGCTCTTTGCCACCAAGCCTCATCCCTAATCCTTTTTTTTTTTTTTTTTTGTGGTGCTGGGGATCAAACCCAGGGCCTTGTGCTTGCAAGACAAGCACTCTACCAACTGAGCTAGCTCTCCAGCCCTCCTTATTTTTTATTTTCAGGGTCTCGCTAAGTTGCTGAGGCTGGCCTTGAACTTATGATCCTCCTGCCTCAGCCTCCCAAGCCGCTGGGATTATGGGCATGCTCCACAGCACCTGATTCCTCTTTCTTTTCTTTTTCTTTTTAATTTTAATTTTTATTCGTACTTTTTAGTTTCCTTTTTCTTTTTTGAACATGATTTTGTTCTTTCTTTTAGTATTGGAGATTGAATCCATGGACTTGTGCATGCTTGGCAAATGCTCTACCACTGAACTATATACTCTGTCCCTACTTCAATGATTTTATCTATTCTAACTCCTAGATTTTGATAGAGCTTGAGCCTACTTTAGGAAGGAGCCAATACCATTCTACCTTTTCCCCTAGAAGTGGACTGGAGTTAAGAACAGAGAGGGGCGGGGCTGAAGAAAAGAAATAGCTCTTTTCTGCGAGTGCTCACCTAGCATGGAAAAGGGCTGTGGTTCTAATCCCCCGCCCCTCAAGGGAAAAAAAAAAAAAAAAAAAAACTCGGGCTGGGGAGATAGCTCAGTTGGTGGAGTGCTTGCCTTATAAGCACAAGGCCCTGGGTTCAACCCCCAGCACTGCTAAAAAAAAAAAAAAAAAAGAATAAAGAGGGGCAAGGTCACATTCAATCTATTGTCTCCTCATGATAGGGATCGATATTGTCAGCCTATTTATGCTTTAGACTGGTTCACCTGATTGGTCTCCTAGCTTTTCTTTCCCTGCTATTTGGTTTGTGTAGTAAGGAGCAAGAATTAGCCAAGTTCTTAACTAAGCAGAGGTTAAGAACGCTTTCCTTTTGTTGAGTACAGATAGTATCCTGTACCCATTGTTGTATTTTGGGAACTGAATTGACTGCTTTAACCAACTACTTTTGTTTCCTGTGGCAGGAAGGCAGCAACAATTCATCTCCGTTGGATTTTGTTAAAACCAACAAGACAGACTCCTCCCTGTCAAAGTGTCTAGAAACTTGTCAGCATGCATCAGATGAACAACCCCTAGATCTGAGTCTCCAATCCATCTCTACTCCCAAAACATCTGAGGAAACAGTAGACCCAATGAATGACTATGTAATTAAAGCCATGGTCCTTGAACCATCTCCATTGGGGCAGCAGCAAGAGATTACACTTGAGGCTCTTTCAGATACCATGGCAGAGACAAACAGCAGCTTTCTAAATGAGCCTTTGAAGCTAAGAGATCAGATAAGAAAGGAGGCAGCATCGTGCACAGAACACAACTTTTCTGAAGTTGTTGCTATGCTTGAAAAACCTACATTGCAGGATTCTCCATCCTGTCTCTGGGAATATCCACCAAATCCCTGTTCTGAGCAACAGCCACACTACTCCAAGGAAAGTCTGAGGAACAATAGCACTGAAGCTGTTTCTGAGGACTTTGTATCTTCTAAAAGTAATGCCTTCTTGCCTTCCTCCACGTTCTGGCTTTCCCCTTCAACTGCATTGGCAGCAGATTGCCCCAACAATCATGTGTATGTAGAGGAGGAAGCTGTAGAGCATAAACCTATCAAGGAAACAGAAATGAGCTTTTCCATATTCCCTGAGGAGGTTGAATTAGGAGATCAAGCAGTCGACTTAAATATAGAAGATGTTCCATCCCCGTGCCTAACTCCAAATCTGGTAGAAATGGAGTTCCAGGCAGCTCCAGGCCTAGCAGTAGGAGATGCTGGTGGGATTCTTAATTCTGATTCAGAGACTTGGATGTCCCCATTGGCGTGGCTAGAAAAAGGTGTAAATACCTCAGTCATGTTAGAAAATCTCCGACAAAGCTTATCACTTCCCTCTGCGCTTCAGGATGCTGCCATTGGCACTACACCTTTCTCCACTTGCTCTGTGGGGACCTGGTTTACTCCTCCAGCACAAGAAAAGCATATAAATGAATCCCAGACAGGTTTGCTGGGCACCAAGGATAGTACTTTGGAGACAAAGCACCTTCTGCTGGGGTAAGTGTCCCTCTATCCTTGTGCCTCTGGAGCTCCATTCCCTTCCACCTGCTTCTCATGTCCCTTCCCTCCCTTTCTTTTCCTCATGTCCTTTTCTTTCTCCTGCAGCTGTTATCCTCCAGATCTGACTGCCTTGTCTCGACGTGACCTGGAAGATAACCTACTGAGCTCTCTCGTCATTCTGGAGGTTCTTTCTAGACAGCTGCAGGACTGGAAGAGCCATATGACTGTTCCTCACCCAGAAGCTCAGGACAGTAGCACACAGACTGATGCCTCTCTTGGTGAGGTAAGAAGCTTCCTCCCAAAGCTTGAAGGGTTCTAGTGGGCCCTCTTCCTAAGAATTTAAGCTGATAAGCTGCCAGAGGGCAAAGGGGACTTTTTTTTTTTTTTTTTTAAAGATATTGATAGACCTTTGTTTTATTCATTTATTTATATGTGGTTCTGAGAATTGAACCCAGAGCCTCACACATGCCAGGCAGTTGCTCTACCACTGAGCCCAAAAGAGACTTCTTAATCACAAACTTATTCTTAGAATATATGTAAAAGCTAAGAATCTAGACAAAACTCTTATTAAAGTAGTGGGTACTCAGTATACCCTGGGGTACATCAAGACTTTCCAAGGCAATGCAAACAACGAGTGTTTGAAAGGAATCAATTTCTAGATCTTCATTGTTCAAAAGTATTAACTAATTCTTTTCTACTTCCCCATTCTCATTTGCCCTTGTCCACTTTACTAAAGAAAAGCATACTTACTTCCCATCTCAGGTCTTACAAAATAATCAAAGGACAACAAAAATATTTGTGCACATGTTGAGAAAGCAAATGATTATATAACATCATTTCTGCATGTTTTCAACAAAAGTGGAGAATAACTTTGTTAGTTGATCTTTGAATATTTTTGATGAAAGTTCACTAAGAGTTTTGACATTTATTTCCAAAGGAGTTCCTATAGCTGGGTCATAAGCCCTTCCTCCCTTTTTCCATTTCTACTAATTCCCATTATTTTTATGTATAGATTTCTTAGTGCTTATATCTATTAAAATGGAAAATAGTCATGAATTTTTGCTGAACCATGTCTTATTGTGGGCTCATAGTAATTTATAAGTACTTGAACTAATAAGGGGAGGGAAGCACTGTATATTTCATTAATAGGTGATTCTCAATAAAATTTCACTGGATGTGTTTAGGATTTAAAAATTATAATATTATTACAGTGACTAGCATTCAATTGATAAAAATACTTCAGAAGAAATTTTTTTTCACTGAAAGTGTTCTGGTCAACGGATTTTTTTTTTTTTTTTTTTTTTTTTTTTTTTGGTGTAAGGGATTAAACCCAGGGGTGCTCAACCACTGAACCACATCCCCAGCCCTTTTTATTTTTTATTTTTTAATTTTTATTTTAAAAATATTTTTAGTTGTAAATGGACACAATACCTTTATTTTGTTTATTTAGTTTTTCTTATGTGGTGCTGGGGATCGAATCCAACGTCTCATGCTAGGCAAGCACTCTACCTCTGAGCCACAACCCCAGCCTCCCAGCCCTTTTTTATATTTTATTTAGAGACAGGGTCTCAGTAAGTTAGGACCTTACTAAATTGCTGAGGCTGGCTTTGAACTCCTGATCCTCTTGCCTCAGCCTCCCAAGCTGCTGGAATTACAGGTGTGTGCCACCACACCCAGCTTGGTCAAAGGAATTTAAAACACATTTTAATTTCAATTTAGATGAACTTTCTTTTTGTGGGGTAGGTACTGGATATTGAACGAGAGGCTCTTTACCACTGAGTTGTATCTCCAGTCTTCTGTTTTATTTTTTTGAGACAGGCTCACTAATTTGTTTAGGGCCTCACTAAGTTGCTGGGACTGAACTGGAATCTGTGATGCTCCTGCCTAGCCTCTTGAGTTGCTGGGATTATAGGTGTGTGCCACCATGCCTGGCTGGATGAACTTATTGTTGGAGAAATATTGGTTAATAACAAATTTGCAAATATAAAATATATTAGAATTAAAGCATATGTGTGTTTATTTGTGGTGCTAAGGATTAAGCCCAGAGCCTTGTGCATGCTAGGGAGTGCTCTACCATTAAGCTACACCCCTACCCACTAGGATAAAATTCTGAGGAATATAAAAATATAGGTTCAAGGAGAAAAAGGAAATGACATAAAATTTCTGACTGTAAAAAGAATTAGTTTTTCTTGTATTTTATTTGTTTTGGGGTTGTTTTTTGCTTGTTTGTTTTGGTATTGGGGATTGAACTTGGGCACTTAATCTCTCTGCCACACATACCCAGCTCTTTCTTAAATTTTTTTTTATTTTGAGACAGGGTCTCACTAAGTTGCTTAGGGACCTGTTAAGTTGCTGAGGCTGGCTTTGAACTTGCAATCCTCCTGCCTCAGTGGAAACTGCAGGCATGTGCCACCATGCCTGCTTTTATCTGGTAGTAAAGTTATCAAATATGCATCAAATCATTACAATTTATGTACTATTTATGCAATTGAGTATATTTGAGTGATTTAGGAATTTTACTTCGACCATCAGTATTGATAATAGGCTAGAAATTACAGCCTTTGCAACAATTTAAACTCAAGGGTACTTAGTTTTTCAAATTATTGTGGGAGGTATGAGAGGAAAACAGTTTAAGACCACTGTTCTAGAGGACTCTAACAACCCAGGACTTAGGAAGGAAGGGAATAGTGTTGAGAAGGAATTGAGAGCCTCAGTATTGTGACTATAGAAATAATAGGTGACTGATGCTTAGAAGATAAGGTCCCCAAATGCCTAAAGACCTCCTCTGAGTTGAAAATATTCTCAAAGTAATGACTTTACCTTTTGCCCCAAATCCTGGAAACCATGGGCTCCACATTCCTGTAGCTGCTCAGTCTCTTGTGTTTACCTTTGTATCCTTTCCTCTTATCCTTGACCTTGTTTCCCATCCCTGAATCTGCCTTGTATCTTCTTCCCCTGAAGCTTGCCAGGTCCCTTTGGAGGCTACTGAAGCAGAACCAAAGAGGGGAAATGACATCACCTTCAACCATTCCCCATCACTATGCATGTCCTTGCCGCTTGACTGCCTCCTTCACATTAATCTCATCACCTGCCTGACTGCCCCGCTCTGAGCAGTGTGTACCCTGTCCAGGGCTTACGGGGTGCTCTATGCCTTTCTGCATGGTGCAGTAGTTAATGAACTCCATAGAACCATGAATTCCAAGAGATCTGAAGGTGATGCAATTCTGTCTCCTTAAATTCAGACTGCCACAGCCTCGTGACTCAGCACTGCTGTTCTAGCAGTAGCCATTTTCCAGATTGTGGCTTTTAGCAGTAATGAAGATTGCATCTTTTAGGACTTGAGTCTTTCTTTCTACTGTCTCTAGGCTCATACTTATCTAATCTGTGGGGCATTTAAGATGTTTATCTGCACTAAGGTAATGGTCAGGCAGATAAGAATAAGCAAATTCAAATGACTAATAAATATTTAAGAAAGTTGCCGGTTATGGTAGTGTACTACTATAATCCCAGCTATTCAGAAGACTGAGGCAGGAAGATCTCAAGTTCAAAGACAGCCTGGACAATTTAGTGAGATCCTGTCTTAAAAAAAAAGGCGTGGGAGGGCTGGGGATGTAGCTTTGTAGTACCCCTGGGTTCAATCCCCAGTACTCCCTCCCCAACCAAAAAAAAAAAGCTTAACATTACTGGAAATAAAAGAAATACATCCCTGGGTTCAGTCACTAGCACTGCAAAAACAAAATGAAGAAATGCATATGGAAACAATGACTGAATAGGAAAGAATTAAGTAGATAATGTTGGCAAATATTGTCCTTTTGTCTCTAGGGTATAAACTAGTTCATGTTTTTTGAAGTCATTTAAGGAAGATCCTTAAAACATTAAAACAGCTCAAACTTTTTGACATCGTAACTCCACTTCTGGGGATATAGGGGGAAAAGTTCTACATAACAATGACAAGTTTTATTTATTTTTTTTAAATTTATTTATTTATTTTTTTTGCGGTGCTGGGGATCGAACCCAGGGCTTTGTGCATGCAAGGCAAGCACTCTACTGACTGAGCTATCTCCCCAGCCCTAAGTTTTATTTTTAATAATGACAAAAACAAATAATGGTACATCCATAAGATGAATATACTGTAGTCATTAAAAAGAATGGTTAGTTAGGCACAACGGTGCACATCTGTAATCTCGGTAACTTTGGAGGCTGATGTGGGAGGATGGCAAGTTCAAGGCTAGTCTGAGCAATTATACCTGTCTCAAAATTAAAACTAAAAAGGGCTGGTGATGCAGCATAGAGTGCCCCCTGGGTTAAATCCCTAGTACCAAACAATTAAAGTATATGAAAGGATATGTGTAGGTTATATGTCAATATTATACCATTTTATATGATGGACTTGAACGTTTACAGATTTTGGTATCTAGAGGGGATCCTGGAACCATCCCTCCAACTATACCAAAAGATGACTGTACTCATTGGTGATTTTCCTGTCCTCTCCTCAAGATGGGACCTCACTATGTGACCCAAGCTGGTCTCCAGCGCAAGCTTCTCCCACCTCAGCCTCCCAAGTAGCTGGGATTACAGGCATGCGCCACCTCTGCCAACTTAAATTGTGTTTTTTGTTTTTGTTTTTTGCATCGGGGATTGAACCCAGGGAACTTAACCACTGAGCCACATCCCCAGACCTTTTTATCTTTTATTTTGAGATAGGATCTGGCTAAGTTGCTGGGGGCCTTTCCTGGCTCAGTTGTGGTTTTTCTTAAGCATTATTGTATTTCATCAAATCCAAGACAGCATCAGTATTCAGGTATATTACCTCCAGGTGAGGTGGCACCCTCCTGTAATCCTATCTACTTAGGAAGCTGAGGCAGGAGGACCACAAATTCAAGGCTGGATGGGCAACTTTGTGAGACCCTGTCTCAAAATAAAAAATGAAAAGCACTCAGTGGTAGAGTGCTTGCCTAGCATGCATGAATCCCTGGGTTTGATCTTCAGCACTGTGGGGGAAAAAATAAAAAAGAATTTTTACCTACCACTGCTCCAGGTGGCTTCATCTAGTTTTGAGCCTTACTTATGCTTCTGCTAGAAAAGGCACCTGTAACTCATAGGGGGTTGTGGGTAGGAGCTGCTGGCACATGTTGTCTTAACTAAAAGGAGCAACTCCATTTCTATGGCTAGGTAACTAAGAAACCTCAACATCTTCAGGAGAACCAAGCCATTAGACAGGCCCTACAGCAGGCAAGGAATGTCATGGTAAGTATTGATTGACCTTATATCACTGCTAGGTTCTGTGAAGATCAAAAATGGGAAATCACGGGGTGGTTAGTAGATAGTGATACTTAGCTGTTATAGTGAAAAGTTCCCAAACCTTTGCAAAAAATGACTTCTCCCTATTAGGAGCTTGGAATTGGAATCAGTGACTTTTCCTCCCTAGTAGCCCTGCTTTCTGCTTAGTGACTATATGATCTAGCCTAGCCTTCTTTCCCTCCACAGCAATCATGGGCACTAGTGTCCAAAGAGCTGATATCTTTGTTTCACCTGTCCTTGTTGCACATAGAAGAAGATAAAACAACTCTGAGTCAAGAGGTAAGCAGCACTAAGAAGGAGGTAGAGGCCTTTAATGGAACTCAAAGCAAAAAAAAGGACCATACATGATTTCTGATTCTTATCCTATAGTCTCGGCATGCAGAAACCTTGGTTTCCTGCTGTTTTGATGTATTGAAGAAATTGAGGGCAAAGCTCCAGAGCCTCAAAACAGAAAGGGAGGAGGCAAGACACAGAGAGGAAATGGCCCTCAGAGGCAAGGATGCGGTAAGGGGTTCCTGGATGTGGGAGGTCTCCATTTCAAGGTTCCTGTAGGAATGCACTTAAGACACAGAAGGATTGCTTAAGAACTGCCTGTCCTGGGGAGTTAAGAATTGAACTACTGGTGTATTGGATGGTTGTGTTTTTGTGTGCCATTTCCCAATACTACAAAATGTGTCCTTGCAACCTCTTTCCTAAACAGGCAGAAACAGTGCTGGAGGCTTTCTGTGCACATGCCAGCCAGCGCATCACCCAACTGGAACAGAATTTGACATCCATGCGGGAATTCAGAGGCCATCTGCAGGTGGCCCAGGCCCAATTGGTAAAATTTAAGGGCATTTTCTTTCCTGGGGTCTATACTAACACACTGGGGAACATGGCCACATCCCTTCTTTTAGCTGCCTCCATAGGTTATCTTTCCTTTCTAGGCAGGGCTTCATATAGAACAAAAAGAGTTGGTTCAGCAGACAGAGAATCTGACTTCCATCTTGCAACAGGACTGGACATCCATGCAACTGGATGTGAGTATTTGGAACCACCATAACCATTCCTTACTTTCAGTCAGGCCTGTTAGAAACCTTGCCTCAGGTGTGCTCTTCTGAACTGCTTACTTCCCCTGATAGTGTGTGACGTGGACAGCTTTGCTGAGTCGGTCTCGACAACTCACAGAGAAACTCACAGCTAAGAGCTGGCAGGCTCTGCAGGAACGTGATGCTGCAATTGAAGAAAAGCAGCAGGTACAAACCTGAAGTGGGGACTACTTAGGCCTGGTTTCTCCCCTTTCTAATGTGTCATATCATTATCCTCTTAACACTGGTCTTCTTGCCACTCTGGGTTTGGAGACAAATCAAGTCCCTTGACTATAAGATGGCTTGGCTCAGTTATTTCCTTTGCTCTTCAGCACCTCCTTTACTTCAATTTTTCTCCTGTCTTTACTTTTCCCTGAGGATCAGCTTTATTTTCTGCAATGTCACTGCCCAGGATTAAGGTATTTTGCTTGTCCAGAAAGTCTGTCTTGTCCAGAAAGAAAAGCTTCTCAAATTCTTGGGATTCTTGATTTAGGAGGAACTATAGGAGGAAAATTGTTTTCTTCTTAGGTTTCCAAGGAGCTGGAACAAGTCTCTAACCATTTAGAGGACTATAAAGGCCAAGTAGAACAACTGAAGTTGGAAAATAGTCGCCTAGCAACAGGTATGTGTGCAGATGTGCTAAGGCTTGGAGCATGGCAATAGAGCAAGGGAGTGCTTTGGAGCCCTTTCTTTGGAGCAGAAATATGGAGGGTTTCTGGCCTGATGACTAGATGGTATAATTAGGATACTTTTGATCTAGATCTCCAGGCTCAGCTGCAGATCCTGGCCAACATGGACAGCCAGCTAAAAGAGCTGCAGAGCCAGCATGCCCATTGTGCCCAGGACCTGGCCACAAAGGATGAGTTGCTTTGTCAACTTACCCAGAACAATGAGGAGCAGGCTGCTCGGTGAGTTCCTATCTGGTCATTGTAGCGGTAGGCACCCAGTGTGTAGGACCAAAAGGATCTAACATAAGTTCTATCTCTGACAGATGGCAAAAAGAAGAGATGGCACTAAAACACATGCAGGCAGAACTGCAACAGCAGCAGGCTGTGCTGGCCAAGGAGGTGCAGGACCTGAAGGAGACCCTGGAGGTAAGGAATTCAGCTTGGGCAAGGGAGCTAGTAGACCTCAGGAATATGACTCTTGCTTGATGGCATTGAGGTAAGGTTTAAGATTGTGGGATGGAAAAAACCTCTGTCCCTAGTGCTCTGAAATTCCTCACTTGGACTCATTTTTCCCCCCATCTCCCATTCCTTTCCTTCCTTTCTTCCTCCCATCTTTCAAGTTTGCAGACCAAGAGAATCAGGTTGCTCACCTCGAGCTGGGTCAGGTTGAGTGTCAGTTGAAAACCACTCTGGAAGTGCTTCGGAAACGCAGCCTGCAGTGTGAGAATCTCAAGGACACTGTGGAGAACCTAAAGTAAGAGCTCTACCTTTCCATATCCCCTGCCCCCAAGCCTCCACCCCATGCTTATTTTTTCCAAGAACACTTCTAGAAGCCAGAAGCACCAAGAAGAGAATTGTGACAGTGTCAGGCCTCTTGTTTCTCTCCTTGAATGCAGGGGATTTGGGAGAGGTGTTCAAAGAAGGTACCCTGGTCTTTGGTCATCCTCCCTGTTCCTCATTTTAGGGCTGACCTGGCCAGCATTATAGCAAAGAATCAGGAACAAGATATGGAGAAGACACGCCATTATTCCCAAGAGCTAGGGGTGCTGGCTGAGCAACTACAGATCCTGATCTTCTTCCTGCAGACAAAGCTAAAGGAGAAGGTAGGATACTGGAGTTTCCTCTCTGCCCTTCCCTTTGTATTTTTATTGTATAGTTTAGTGTTTCTAAAACCCTATTCTCCCATCTCTGTGATCTTCAATGACTTTTAATTACCTACAGGACCTATTTAGCTTGTCACTCAAACCTTCATATGTCTCCTACTGCTTATAAAACTTTTACTCCAAGTAGGCTGCCTGTCCACAATACACAATGTTCTATCTCCATTCACACTTGATCTTGGGCTGCTCCTATATCATTCTCTTCTATTTTCAAACTGGGAATTCCTTTTCATTCCCTATTGCAATCCTCGCTAGTTTGCCTTTGAAATGTTCCCAAAGCACAGGGACTGAGCAATCTCTACTTTTTATGCATTCCTCAGTCACTTATTCTCCTTTTACATTGAATTAATTTTCTGATCTTTTCAGCTAGACAGTGTTTAAAGAAAGCAGAAATTTAGCACTCTTTTTTGGCTTCCCCACAGTGCACACCAAACAATAAATGGTTGCTATCTTTCAGAATACAGAATTAATTAGCTTGTTCAATATTAAAGGTATAGGGCTGGGGATGTAGCTCACTGATAGATAGCTTGCCTAGGATGTACAAGGCCCTGGGTTCAATCCCCAGTACCAAAAACAAAACAAAACAAAACAAAACAAAAAAAAAAACTTGTGGGGTTGGGGAGAGAAAGGTACAGCCAAGATCCTGACCCTCTTCTCAAATTGTATGCTGAGCACAGGAAGTGCCAAGCAATCTACAGTCCAGTAGGAAAGACAGACAAATGTAAAGCTGTCACTTGACATGATCATGGTAGAAGTCTGCATGGACCCGCTGTGGGACTCAGAGAAAGGAGAGTCAGTTTTACCTTTGAGAGATAAGATGTCTTCTCAAAGTAGATGACCTTGGGCAATCTTGAGGTTTAGAAGTTTATGGGGCAGGGTGGGTATAGAGGCAGGCTCTCCAGGCAGAGGAAACAGTATATGAAAGTTTTGTATGACTAGTATGAAAGTCATGTACATAGTACATTGTATA
The DNA here is from genome assembly GCF_902686455.1 of Sciurus vulgaris. Lineage (NCBI taxonomy): Eukaryota > Metazoa > Chordata > Mammalia > Rodentia > Sciuridae > Sciurus > Sciurus vulgaris. The sequence goes on from NC_136463.1 coordinate 66,645,581, forward strand.
TACATTATTTGTAGTGTCTACCTTGTAACAAGACCTGTGTGGGTACTGGGAATACAGAATGAACAAGGCAAGGCCCTACTCATATAAAATGTGGCAAGGTTAGGGAATGGGAAGTAGCTCTTTATGATTGGAGTATAGGAGCTATAATGGGGCAAGGCAGTACACAAGGCTATGAAAGTATACAACAGGCCAGATTTTGAAGGCTTAAACTAGTGCCAGTTATAGAGGAGATAGAGAGAAGCTGATGAATTGAATATATTTAGGAGGTAGAAGTAATTGAACCTGGTGACCAATTGGATATAGAAGTAAAACAAGAGTAAATGGTGATCTTAGATTGTTAGAAAGGTTGTAACACTCCTAGAATTGGGGATAGCAAACTTGTCCTATGAAGTACCAGTATGGTGTTTCATCTTTGTGGGCCTGTGGTGTCTGTCTCAACTACTTAACTCTGCCTCGTAGCTCAAGAAAAGCTATTGACAGTATATGTAAATTAGTGGGCATGGCTATGTTCCAGTAAAACATATGCAAAAACTGCACACCAGATTGACCTGCAGGACCCCTCTGCTCTAGAGCAGTAAATATAGGAGTAGGAACAGATATTTGATAAGGTGGGACAGGGAAAATGGCAAACTCAACTTTATACATACTGTTTCATGTGGACTGTGAAGATTTCTTCATAGGGCCTGGAGACTGGGAAAAAAATCCAACTGAGAGGAGGAGATTGAAGAGTCATTCATGTGGAAGTGGAAATTTAAAGTGAATGTTTTTGTAGAGTTCCCAAAACGAGGCCACTGGGGAATGGATTAGAGTGAAAAGAGGGCCAAGGACGGAACCCGATGGTTAAGGAAGGACCTATGGGTTGAGGGAAGATATATTCAGAAAAAAAATTTTTTAATATTTTTAGCTGTAGATGGACATAATATCTTTATATTTATTTTTTGTGTGGTGCTGAGAATCAAACCCAGTTCCTCACACATGCTAGGCAAGCACTCTACTACTGAGAGCCCAGCCCAATATTCAGAAATTTTTGAGGCCTATCCATGAAGTAGGGTCATGTCCTAGAGGAAAAGGAAATTTCTAAAAGTACATCATGGTCATCAGTATCAAATAGCCAGGTAATACAAAAGCTAAAAATTATCCTTGTATTTGAAGGTAAGAATGACATCTTTGAACCAAATGACAAAAGAGTTTTGGTGGAATGGTTGGGGGGGCAAAAAGCCTGAGTGTAGTAGACTCGGGAGTCAATAGATGATGAGACTCATAGGCAAGACACACAGGCTTTTTTTTTCTCTTTTCTTTTTGGGATTGTCGAGATTGAATCCAGAGGTGCTCTACCATTGAGCCACACTTTCAACCCTTTCTATTTTATTTTGAGACAGGGTTTTGCTAAATTGTTCTTTCTCATTTTGAGCTTGCAATCCTCCTCCCTCAGCCTCTGAGTAGTTAACATTATAGGCATGGACCACTATGCCCAGGTTGTGTGTGTGTGTGTGTTGTGTGTGTGCATGTGTGTGTGTGTATTATGGATTGAATCCAGGGGCACTTAACCACTGAGCCACATCCCCAGCCTTTTTAAAATTTTTTATTTAGAAACAGGGTCTCTCTAAGTTGCCCAGGGCCTTGCTAAATTGCTGAGGCTGGACTTGAACTTGTGATCCTCCTGCCTCAGCCTCCCAATTTGCTGGAATTAAAGGTGTGGGCTACCATGCCTGTCTTCTTTTTTTTGTGTTTGGGGGGGTACCAAGGATTGAACTCAGGGGCACTGACCACTGACACATCCCCTGCCCTATTTTGTATTTTATTTAGAGACAGGATCTCACTGAGTTGCTTAGTGCCTCACTTTTTTGCTGAGGCTGGCTTTGAGCTCGAGATCCTCCTGCCTCAGCCTCCTGAGCTGCTGGAATTACAGAACTGTGCCACTGTGCCTGGCTTCTTTTTTTTTTTTAAATTAAAGGGAAGTAGTTGCTAAAGAGAGATTTAAGGTTTGTGGGTTTTTCTCCCCCAATTATTTGGTTGTTTTATTGGGAGAGACAAGAATATAAACATGTTTGGCGAAAGGTGCTAATGGGGTAGTTGGAGATAGAACAGTGAAGTAATGGGTGGAACAGCACTCTGGAAGAGATAGCTGGGAATAGTTGGTAGGCAGCTTAGGAAATCACTCACTCTAGAGCTCCACTAGCATAATTGCTTAGCGTGCAGTATTTATAAGAACTCCTGTTTTTTCCTCCTTTGTCCTTAGGCTGACCCAGAGACCCTTCTGCTGAACACAGCCTGTGCTCCTATTCAAGAACACCCTCCACCTAATGACAGTGCCTTCTTGGGAAGCATCTTGACAGCAGTGGCAAATGAAGGTTAAAGGCCTGGGATTTGGGTGGGAAAGTTATGACCCTTCTCTCGATATCTTTTTCTGGTAAAGATGCACATCATCATCTTTTTCTGGGCCTTCTTTCATGGTTGGTTTTTGTTTTAGAGCCAGAATCAGCTCCTGCACCCTTGCTTGGAAGTGAAAAGAGTGCTTTCACCCGAGTAGCATCAACGGTTTCCCTTCAACCTACAGGTTAGGATGGGCTCCAGGGATCCTGCCTCATTTCTAGAAAATGTGGTGGTGATGAGTAAAGACAAAAGCAGTGAGAAGTGCTTTGCTCTAAAAACCTCAATTCTACCTGGGCTCATTTTATTTCTGCCTTTTGGGATCTGTAATGTTCTGAATATTCAAATCATATGGGTGGGGGAACACAGATAAGGGTTGTGGAAATGATGGCTATACACCCCTTCCTTCCACACTGAAGAGCTGTACCTGTCTAGGACTTTCTCTTTCAGAGACCCCAGACATGGAGAAGAGACTGGCAGAAATAAATACTAAGCTTCTTGACCTTCAGAGCCTGTGTTCCCTGTTGCAAGAGTCTAAAGAAGAAGCCATTGGGACTCTGCAGCGAAAACTGTGAGTGGGATGCAGTCTTCATGACAGGGCAGTAAGATAGCCCCTAGCGAGGGCACAGCACACTCCTGAGAGGACAGGAATGACGTGGGATTTTTCCCTAGTTATGCTTTGCAGGATAGGCTGCAGGCCCAGGAAGAACAGCATCAGGAAGCCCAGAAGGCAAAGGAAGCAGACATAGAGAAGCTGAACCAGGCCTTGTGCTTGCGCTACAAGGTGAAGGAGGGGCCTAGAAATGGGGCGATGAAGAACTGGGGCAGGCCTACTGGCCCACTGGGAGCCATTGTCTCTTCAGGAATCTGGGTGGTGGGGATTTTCCAATTACTGTCCTAGTTTTGCCCTTCCTGGGGCCAGACATTTCACGTATTTAGGAATCAGCAATGGGTTGACCTGTCTTCCCAGGAAAGAAGTCAAAAACTCTAGCAGAACTCTCCCGACACTGGTAGGTTCCTTGACTGACTTGGCCATGGAGGAAGAATTAGAATGGTACTAGCTGGTCCCACCATGGCCAAACAGGTCAGACGTACTCTCCTACCTCCTAGCATGGACTATGAAGCCAGTTCTTAGTACTTTCTCACTTTCTTTTCTCTTACAGAATGAAAAGGAGCTCCAGGAAGTTATACAGAAGCAGAATGAGAAGATCCTAGAACAGATAAATAAGAGTGGCGAGCTCATAGTATGTTCCTCATGATGCCCAGGCCCCTGCTTTCTGTGCCACTATTAGCAAGGTCCCAAACATGAGACGTGGATATCCTGGTTTACCTTTGTCCACCACCACCTGAGATTAGAAGAATAGAGACCTTTGAGTGCTATTGGATGCCTCTATTCTTATTCTCAGAGCCTCAGAGAAGAAGTGACCCAGCTTACTTGCTCACTTCGGCATGCAGAGACAGAAACCAAAGTGCTACAGGAGACCCTGGCAGGCCAGCTGGACCCAAACTGTCAGCCCATGGCCACTAACTGGATCCAGGAGAAAGTGTGGCTCTCTCAGGAGGTGAGTCAGTTAACAGATAAACTGGATAATTGGTAGGGACCCAAGGCTGTGTCCCTATTAATCTGGACATATCTGCAGGTGGACAAGCTGAGGGTGATGTTCCTGGAGATGAAAAATGAAAAAGCAAAACTCATGGTCAAGTTCCAGAACCATGTAAGCATTTCCATGCTGTTCTACGGCCATTCCTACCACCACTAACAAGTGTTCTGTCATGTAACTTCTGTTCTGCCAAGCTATGCTGTTCTTTTAAGCACAGGACTATGACACCTATTTGCTTTCTAGAGAAACATCCTAGAGGAGAACCTTCGACGCTCTGAAACAGAGTTAAAGAAACTAGATGACATTGTTCAGCATATTTATGAGGTAAAGGAGGGAGGGAGGTAATCAAACTAAGGCACAAGGTCTGGCCCCAGGAGGTACTAATGAACATAGCTCTGGCTCCCAGCCTTTGCTGAAAGGTGGGCCTCCCTCTCTATTAGTGCTTCTTTGTGGCTTCTGTTCCCTCCATTCTAACACAGTGGGTGCTTCCTGGGGCTGGGATCTTGGGCCTTAGGCTTGAGGTTCCAAGCTGCTTTTTCTGCCTTTCTTTCCAGACTCTTCTGTCTGTCCCAGAGGTAGTGAATAGTTGCAAGGAGCTACAAGGATTGCTACAATTTTTGAGCTAAGAAACTGAATATAGTTGTGGTGGTGCCCATATGTAATCCCATCTACTTGAGAGGCTGTTGCAGGAAGACTGATTGAACCCAGAAGTTCATGACCAGCCTGGGCAACATAGTGAGACCTCATCCCAAAAAATGAAACAAAAAAAGAAAAACTGAGCTGGATTCTGCTTCATTCCTTTCACCTGCAGACATTTCCTTACCCCTTCACTAGGAACATTTGGCATTGAGCCAACTATGTTTGATGCTATTTAAATAAAGTGTTTTAAATGTATTTCTCTAAGTTCACTGAATCTTATTTTTTGCGTTGAGAGGTTGAATGAGGTCAAGTAAGAGGCAACTGGGCCCTCCCGCCTGTGTGCACTTCATACGTCCTTCTGCTGCATCCAGAGCCAGGGCTGTCTGCCCTTTCTCCCTTCTCTTGCTTCCCCAAATACTCTGGGCACTGGACTGCTTGTACCCTGGCTCTGGGCCTGGGGGAAACAGAAAAGACTCCATTCTCTTATTTTCCCCATCCCCCTAGGAGGCAGCCCCTGGTAAATATGGGGCTGAGGACAGAGAACCTCAGTTCATTACTCCATTGCCTTGAATTTGGGCTCCCTTTTTGTACCTCTGTTCCACCTACCCCACCTGCTATGACTGTTTAAAGGACTCTGCTTCACCAGATCAAGCTTAATCCCGAACATTCAGCATATTGCTCTGCATGTGGCAAAAGTGATCGTGGTAGACAATGCAAGGCCCTTTCCTGCCTCTAGGCCCCTAGTGACCACGCTCCACGAAGTGGGAGGCGGACACCCACTAATAATCCTCAGAGGTCCCGACTGGGGTCACTCCACCTCGTTGCCCCGCCCCTGAGGGCGTGGCCTTGTCCCAGACTAGTCCTGGGAAGGGGCGGAACGGGGGCGGGGAAGGGCCAGTCCCGCCCTCCTGGGAGTCACGTAGCTCTGCAGCATCCGCAGCCTCATTTACTAGAGCCGGTGCTGAGCCGCTTCTGCTGCGGGCCATAACTGGAACCCGAGTCGAGTCTGCAGCTGCTGCTACTAACTCCCTGCGTGCAGGTAAGCCCCTTGGCGAGGCAAGAGCTGCTCGGCGTCTCCACTTCCTCTCCTGAGCTCTTCCCCTGCAAACCTTGCCTGTTCCCTGGGTCCGGTGGATGTACCTTTTCAACCCTCTCCTGGATGTTCGCTGGGATCAGCCTCTCTCACCCAGGCCGTTTTAATCTCAGCCTGCTTCTGCCCCTTCCCTCTCCAGCTAGCTCTCTTGCATTCTCTGCCCCTAGGTCTAGGTACTCGGACCTGACTGGTTAGCCTGCATCACCATCACCATCACCTCCCCAATTCTCCCTCCTCTTCCTGCATCTCTCCCTCCCTTATTCAGGCTCTCTTCTCATTCCTTTTCATCTTCGTCCCCTGGTCATCTTCCCACCAGGTGTCTGAGTTGTGGGGAGTTGAAATGCTCCCTAACCTCTCACGCCTCCCTCCACACAGTAGTGCTTCTGGGCACTGGTGAAGACTTGGTGGGGATTCATTTCCCCCAGTATTCCCATCTGACTTAGCTGGCCTGCTGCTGCTCTTTCCTGTCACACTTTGTAATTTCTCTGGGGTCAACCTCTGACACAGGGTTGGGGAGTAGGCAGTAGGCAGAGACAGTCAGGTTGTAGTATGGAAAAAAAGAGGGTATAAAAGCCTGTGGCTGTTACGCATGCCACTCCTACTCCTGAACCCTTCCTTCCAACCTTTTCCTTTAGAAGCTTGCTAGGTTGGGAGATGGGGAGCGAATGGTGCTTTTGCCTCATTCTAAAGCTTTGAAAATATGTGCACAATCCTAAGAGACCCAGTTGAGGATGAAAAAAGGGAAACTGGAAAATCCAGGGCTTATGCCTATCTCAAGAAAGATACATTCAGAATTGGTATCCTCAGTTGGCCACAGTTTCTTGAGAAGACTAGTAGCTTCAGGGCTGCTCATCTCCCCACCCCCACCCTGCATCTCTCCTCTGGGCTGGGAAGGGTGCCCATCAGGGACAAAGGAGGTATGGGAACTGGGGCCCTAGGCCTGCTAGCTGTCAGAGAGATTGGTGCCACTCTGATGCCCAGGACCTATGCCAAGGACTGCTGCCTGCTCCCAGTTCCATGTTTGGGGCGGAGGGGCATTTGGTTAGGAAAGAAAGCAGATGAGGTAGTGTGGGTGGGATTCAACTTTTATATTTTGTCTCCATCCCAGAGAGCTGTCACCATGCCCCACTCGTACCCAGCCCTTTCTGCTGAGCAGAAGAAGGAATTGTCTGACATTGCCCTCCGCATTGTGGCCCCAGGCAAAGGCATCCTGGCTGCAGATGAGTCTGTAGGTAGGTGGGGCATCTGATCAGGATGGTAGAGATGGCCAGGAAGCCATGGTCAGGGAGCTAGGTTGTCTCTCTTTTGTTTGCCTACAGGTAGCATGGCCAAGAGGCTGAGCCAAATTGGGGTGGAAAACACGGAGGAGAACCGCCGGCTCTACCGCCAGGTCCTATTCAGTGCTGATGACCGTGTGAAGAAGTGTATTGGAGGTGTCATCTTCTTCCATGAGACACTCTACCAGAAAGATGATAATGGTGTCCCCTTCGTCCGAACCATCCAAGATAAGGGCATTGTTGTGGGAATCAAGGTGCAGTCCCGGGTCCTGACTGGGGGCTGGACATGGAAATCTGTTTGTGTAAGAGGGGTGGTAAAGAGAATCCTGCCTGCGTTCAGCCCTCTGTCTTTTTCCTCTGCAGGTTGACAAGGGTGTAGTGCCTTTGGCCGGGACAGATGGAGAAACTACCACCCAAGGTACATGGTGGATGGGCTTTAGGACGACCAGGATTAGGTGTTCAATACAGGCAAGAGAGGGCAGGGTGATGAGGCTGGCACTATGGTTGCAGGACTGGATGGTCTGTCAGAACGCTGTGCCCAATACAAGAAGGATGGTGCCGACTTTGCCAAATGGCGCTGTGTGCTGAAAATCAGTGAGCGCACGCCCTCAGCACTTGCCATTCTGGAGAATGCCAATGTGCTGGCCCGCTATGCCAGCATCTGCCAGCAGGTGTGTGTTGGGGGTTTGGGTGATCAGATGGGTGTCCTGTTCCTGGTGGGGAGAGGATTACAGGGATTTCTCCCTTCTCTCCTACTGTCCCTCCCAATCCATTCTGTTCTTCCCTACAGAATGGCATTGTGCCTATTGTGGAGCCTGAGATCCTGCCTGATGGAGACCATGACCTCAAACGTTGCCAGTATGTTACAGAAAAGGTAACATATATAAAAGCTGGGGACAGACATATACTTCAGAGACAGCCTAGCAAGAGGTACCTACGCCTATTCTCCCAGCTTAGATTCAGGCACACTCTCTCCTAGTGCTCTTCTGCAGATCCCCAAACATACCTGTGGATCTGGGCCTATACTGAACCCTTATAGTCCATACCCACCTATCTCTAAGATGGGGGGCATAGAGCAGTAAGCAGTGGGGATCCAGAGACCCTTCATAAACCTCCTTTGATCCCCAGGTCCTGGCTGCTGTGTACAAGGCTTTGAGTGATCATCACGTGTACCTGGAGGGGACGCTGCTCAAGCCCAACATGGTGACCCCTGGCCATGCCTGTCCCATCAAGTATACCCCAGAGGAGATTGCCATGGCAACTGTTACTGCCTTGCGTCGCACTGTGCCCCCTGCTGTCCCAGGTAAAACCTGGCTCTCTAACCTGCTCCTATCCCTAAAGTCCATCCTCAAGTTCTACTTGTGACCATCAACAGTTCCTTACCCTGGACAAATAGGGAGTGACCAACTAATTTGTCTTCTCTCCTCTACCCTAGGAGTGACTTTCCTGTCTGGGGGTCAAAGTGAAGAGGAGGCATCACTCAACCTCAATGCCATCAACCGCTGCCCGCTTCCTCGACCTTGGGCCCTCACCTTCTCCTATGGGCGTGCCCTGCAGGCCTCTGCACTGAATGCCTGGCGAGGGCAAAGGGACAATGCTGGGGCTGCCACTGAGGAGTTCATCAAGCGAGCTGAGGTTGGGAGCTACAGGTGGTGGTGGTAAAGTGTGTAGCAAGGGCAGAGACCAGTACCCAGAGGTTATAGCCTGAGCAGTTTGACACCTGTGGGCTGGCACAGCCTATTTACTCCACTTTCCCCTTTTGCAGGTGAATGGGCTTGCAGCCCAGGGCCAGTATGAAGGCAGTGGAGAAGATGGTGGAGCGGCAGCACAGTCCCTCTACATTGCCAATCATGCCTACTGAGGCATGCTTAATCCACATTATGGCCCTTGGCCCAGCCATCTGTATTCTTGCCTGTAGTCATGGTCAGGGCCAAATAGCCATGCAGAACAGAGATGCCTTTGTCCAACATCAAGTCAACTTTTTCTCTCCTCTCCTTCCCTCTCCCATTGTTGCACCTGGGACCACAGGATGGGAGAAAAGGGAGCCCCTAATGTCTGAGGGCAGGAGAACTTGCTAGAAGTCAGAGCAGAATGCCTGGGTCTCCCCTGCCTCCACTAGCCCTAACAATTTCCCCATGATGGTATAGCTTCTCCTTGGGTTCTTCTTGCTGTCTCTCCTGGGATTAGAGAGAAGTACACTAGTCCTGCCTCATGCCTTGAATACATACCACATAGCAAATAAATGGTAGCAAAACATGCTACTTTGTCTGTGTATTTTACACATCAAATTCCCATCTCCCATTTCTGACCTCTACTGATTCTCTCTGGGCCCTCTGACTATGGAGGTGAAAGGGTGAGATTTAAGTTTTACTGGGCTTCAGGAGGGCACTTGGGCTTCATATACAGAGGATGGAGTGAGGCAAGATGAACAACCCCTGAAGGCAGATTTTGTGCAAGTCTCAAAGCAGAGAGGTAGCAGGATAAGCTGGGATAAAAGTAGCTCTCCCATCTCAGCAGTGTTGAGCCCTGCTGAGGCCTGACACATTCCTCATTACCCAATGAGGAAAACCTCCAAGGCTCTAGTGGCTGCTGGGCTAAGCAGGTTATCTAGAGGTTGCCAAGGGCTATGCTCACTTCCATTTGGGATAAGAGGGAGTATACAAGTGGCCAGTTTGAAGGTCTTGGCCAGGGAGACCCCATGAGACCTGATGCTGAACTTTGACCACTGGGCTGGGGTGTGACATCAGCTGAGAACCTGAGTCTATCTGGGCAGATTAAAGATGAGAGACAAGCTGAACATATTCTTCTTAATGGGGAGGTCACAATTGCTCCCTCTGGCTGGGCCTGACCTTATAACAAAAATAGCTAACAAGTAGCATGTCCTTTGTGCTAATCACCATATATATTAACTCAATACAACTCTATAAAGTAGATACTATTTACCCCTATTTTTTATTTTTTGGTGTTTTTTTTTTTTGGTCCCGGGGATTAAACCCAAGGGTACTTTACCACTGAGCTACATCTTCAGCCCTTTTTACTTTTTTTTTGGGGGGGGGGATGGAACCCAGGGTCTTGTGCTTGCAAGGCAAGCACTCTACCGACTAAGCTATCTCCCCAGCCCCTTTTTTTTTTTTTTTTTTTTTTTTTTTTTTTGAGGTACTGGGGATCGAGCTCAGGGCCTTGTGCTTGCCAGGCAAGTACTCTACCAGCTGAGCTATCTCCCCAGCCCCCCCCCCCTTTACTTTTATTTTGAGACAGGATCTTGCTAATTGCTGAGGGTCCCACTAAAATTGTAAGACCCTCCTGCCTCAGCCTCCCAAGTCACTGGGATTACAGGTGTGAGCCACCACACACCACAACCAGCTTATCACTATTTTAATATGAAGAAATAGGCAGAGAGAGACCATTTATGTAATGAGTGGTGAAGCCAGGATTTGAACCCTAGTGATTAGGATCCAGAGTCTGTGCTCTTGAATTCTAGAGATTTATTTTTAAGTAAAATATTCTGACTTTTCCAAGTTGGAAATGAATTCAAATGTATTTTAAAATACTGGAAGCCAGGTGCAGTGACACACTTGCAGTGACACACTTGGGAGGCTGTGGCAGAAAGACCACTTGAGCCAGCTAGTTCCAGACAAGCCTGGGTAACATAGCAAGAACCACGTCAAAAAAATTTTTTAAAGTTAAAAATAAATAAGAGTACTGGTGGTACATCCAGTTATGCTTAAAAAAAAAAAAAAAAAAAAAAAAAAAAGTGCAAGCCTGCATCTCCCTAACCTCAGTGTTTGAGAACTTGAGGAGAGGGAGAGCCCAGAAGAGGAACTCTACAATAATTGTGACAACTGACATTTGACGGCTTTCCCTGTACCAGGCTATTTACATGAATGACCTCACGGAAGAAAATACTTTCCTTTTTCAGATATGGAAACAGCCATAGGGCTACCATGAATGCCCGGCACCCCCTCTCCCCGCCCACCGTACAGGGACTTGAACCGAGGGCTGCTCTACCACTGAGCTACATCTCCAGCCCTTTAAAAAACTTTTTTTTAAAAGACAAGTTCTCCCTAAATTGCCCAGACTGGCCTCAATTTCGCGATTGTCCTGCCTCAGCCTCCCCACTGTGTGCACCACTGCGCCCCGCTGCCCAGCTGATACTTAACGATCAGAATTGGCTCTAATAATCCTTAGGACTAGGAGTATGCTCTACTAGGCAGCAGGGAGACAGTCTTCACAGCGCCGAAACCGCACAGCTTCCACACCGCCCCTTCGGCGTGGGCATAACCTTTCAAACGCCCGGCGCCGATCCACAAAGATTCCGCCCACCCCTTGCGGACTTTTCCCGGAGGGCGTCGGAGGGCAGCTTGTGATTGACTGCGATCACCGTCGTGGTCCCGCCCCTCGCTGCGAGGTTTCCGATTGGGGAAGGCTTACGCTGCTCCGCCCCCTCGGCGGCCGGAGCAGCCGGAAGCGAGCATGGCGGCCTCTGCAGCCGCGGCCGCGGCTACGGATTTAGGTGCGGTGGGCATCAGATGGGGGCTGCGGCTCCTGGATTGCGAGGGAGGAACGCAGGGGTGGGGACTGAGGTATGCAAGAATCCCGCAGATGGGGGTCGGGGTGACTTCAGACGAGGTCCCTTCAGACTAGGGCCAGGGCCCTTCGCACTGGGATCTCCGAACGCGGGCGGAGGGAGGGCCTTTGAGGGCCGATTGCCCGGGCTCCTCTGCGTCCGCGGTGGAGCGGGCAGTCGAGCCCGTTTCCCGCGCCTCAATCTGTCCCTCGGTGCCTCCAGAGGTGGTCCGGGGCAAGCGTGCCGCCCTCTTCTTCGCCGCGGTGGCCATCGTGCTGGGGCTACCGCTCTGGTGGAAGACCACGGAGACGTACCGGGCCCCGTTACCTTACTCCCAGATCAGTGGGCTCAATGCCCTGCAGGTGAGACTTCAGTGGGGGAAAACTCGGGGACAGCCCACTAGCTAGGCGGAGACTCAGTCGATGGCCCTGATGCTTCTTCCTGCAGCTCCGGCTTATGGTGCCGGTTACTGTTGTGTTTGCACGGGAATCAGTGCCCCTGGACGACCAGGAGAAGTTACCCTTTACCGTTGTGCACGAGAGAGAGATCCCTTTGAAATGTGAGTTTCTGGGGGAGTTTATGGGTGTCCCATAACCTGTTAAATGATATCGCTGAATAAACAGTGTTTGGTTTGAAAAAAACTGGGACATCAAATTCAATGTTTATCATTAAGGCAGCAGTTTACTCATAAGTTATGCTACCTAATCAGAAGCAATCATTGCCCTTCAGAGTAGAGGGTAGGAAGTGGAATGTAATGGAAAGGACTGCAGTGTTTGAAATTAAATTGCATGTATACACAAGTCCTGTTCAGTTTTGTATTAAACACTTTTTTTCTTTTAACCCAGGGACTTTCAACCACTGAATCACATCCCTATCCCTTTTTTTAATATTTTATTTAGAGACAGGGTTTTGCTGAATTGCTGAGGGCCTCGCTAAGTTGCTGAGGCTGGCTTTGAACTTATGATCTTCTTGTCAACCTCTGGAGCCACTGGGATTACAGGTGTGCACCACCGCGACCAGCCGCATTAAACACTTTACTGAGTATTATGCACTTTTTAGTTACAGGAACTAGGGAATAAATAAGACATTGATAATGATTTCAGGAATTTTATAGTCAGGTTGGGGACAAATAACACACAGGCAAAAGAAATGACTGTAAAAGTATACAAGAAACAGGGATTGCCCTTAAGAAGGAGCATTTAACTGGGAGGAAAGAAAGAGAAAGTTTTGAGTGATATAATTTTTAGGATGTATTTTTAAAGGATATATAGGAATACAGGTTAAATGAGACAGGGAGAGAGAATTTCAGACAGCGAATAGCATGAGCCAGTAATAAGGATAAGTAATATTCATTATTTCTCATTGTGTGCCAGAAACTAGATGAAGCACTTTACACATGTTGTTTCATTTAATCCTTTTCTAACATTAGGATCTCTGTTTTATAAATGAAAGAAACAAGACTTAGAGAGTTTAACTTGTCCAAGATCACACAGCTAGTAAAAGGTGGAACTAGGGTTCAATCCAGGCCTGACTGATACCACTGTTTAAGTTTTTTTTTTTTTTTTTTTTTTTTTTTTTTGCGGTGCTGGGGATCGAACCCAGGACCTTGTGCTTGCAAGGCAAGCACTCTACTGAGGGAGCTTTCTCCCCAGCCCCCACTGTTTAAGTTTTTAACCAACAATTATATGCCTCCTGTGTAAAAGCATGGAAGGGTGAATCAATATGTTAAGGATTATGAACAGATTTTTAAATATTTAATTATTATTTTTAAATTTTTTAGTTGTCAATGGAAATTTATTTATTTATATGCAGTGCTGAGAATTGAACCCAATGCCTCACATGCTAGGTGAGTGCTCTACCATTGAGCTACAACTCCAACCCGCTTTCAGCAGTTTACCTTACTGGTATGAATTGAAACATGGAATGACTAGAGATTCAGGCTATGTTCGGACTGTGATGTGCCTGTGTGCCATTTACTTCCCAGTTCTTCAACTTGGTGTGGACATTAAAAACAACAACAACAACAACAACAACTCATATTTTGTGTGTGTATGGTACTGGGACCTGAACCCAAAGTAAAACAGGAAGAAAAAAAATTTTTAAAAGATAAATAAAATATGTTAAACATTGTTATAAGAAAAACAGCAGGAACTGGGCATGGTGGTGCATGCCTGTAATCAAAGGGACTAGGGAGGCTAGGCACAATGATTGCAAGTTTGAGGCCAGCCTCAGCAATTTAGCAAGACCCTGTCTCAAAAAAAAAAAAGGGCTGGCAGTGTTGCTTAATGGATAAGTGCCTCTGGGTTCAATCCCTGATTAAAAAAAGAAGAAGGGGTTGGGGATTTAGTTCAGTGGCAGAGCACTTGCCTAGCATGCACAAGGCCCAGAGTTTGGTCCTCGGCCTTGGGGAAAAAAAAAAAAAAGCACCTTCAAAGAAGAAGAAGAAGAAGAAGAAGAAGAAGAAGAGAGAGAGAGAGAGAAAGAAAGAAAGAAAGAAAAACAGGACAGAATGACAGGGAGATTTTTCTTGGGGAATGGGAGGTGAAGGACAGGATGACAGGGAGGTTTTCTTTGGGAATGGGAGGTGATTTCATTTTTAGTTGGAGTGACCAAGGAAGACTTCATTGTAAAGAGGTGAGGGAATAAACAGTGCACATACCTGAGAAAAGAGCTTCTTGGCAGGGGAAAAGCAAGTGTAAAGTCCCTGAGGTAGGAGCAGTGAGGTACCTTTCAGAAATTGAGACTAGACTGATGTGAATGAGGGAGAAAGGAAATGAAATAGAACGAGTGCGGTAGGGGGCGCCAAATCATGCAGGACCTGGTAGGCCATGGTGAGAGTTTTAGTTCTTATTCCAGATGAAAAGGGAAATCATTATTTAACCAGATTAGCATAATTTCTTAATATCACCTGATTCTTAAGTCAACATTCAGATTTCCCCAGTTATCTGAAGGTATCCTTTCACAGCTGGTTTATTTAACCAGGCTCAACACCTTGTATTTGGTCCTTAGTTTTTCTTTTTTTGGTGGTGGTGGTGGATCCAACCCAGAGGCTCATGCATGCTAGGCAAGCACTCTACCACTGAGCCACATCCTAGCCCCAACACATTACACTGGTTATGTCTTCTCGTACACTTTAACTATGTATTGGCCTTCCTTCTACCCCCACCCCCATACACTTCTTTTCATATCATTGATTTAGTTGGAGAAACTAGGTATCGTTTAATAGATCTCATATCCAGGATTTGGCAAATCACTTCCACAATTTTGGTAACTTATTCTTCTAGTATCCATATTTCATATAATCTAGTTTAGATCTAGAGATTTAATTAAAGCCAGATTCAATTTTTTAGGGTAAGGATACTTTATAGGGATATGATGTACTTCCTGTTGTTTTATGTCATAAAGCTATGTAATGGCTAGTTATCCATTTTGGGTGATGTAAAAGTATTTTAGTGAGTTCAGGTATGGTCAGCCTAATCTCTGTATTTTAAAGTTCCCTGTCAACCTGATGATTTCAGCATGTATTTGTTGCTGAAATTGATTTCATTAGCAGGTGTCAAATGGTGCGTTTTTTTGTTTGGTTGTTTTTTTTTAAGTTCTAGCATTTCTTCTACATTTACCTAGAATTCTTGTATAAAGAGGAACTTTCCCAATAAATTTTAGGTTCAATTTGTCAAGTTTCAGGGGGCAAAGAAATCTGTTGGGGATTACTTTATATATATAGATTAATTTGAGGAGAATTGATATTCTTACAACATTTTATCTTTCCATCTAGGTATTTCCTGGGTGTTTTAATACTTTCATTGTTATTGCAATTTGATTTTTATTAAAAGAATTATTTTCTAATTGGATATTGCTGGTATTTACACAGCTATTGATTCTTCTATATTCTTGTGTCTAGTCATCTTCCTGACTGTTATTAGTTCTTTATTTTTATTTTTTTATTTTTGTTTTGATACCAAGAATTGAACCCAGGGGTACTTAACCACTGAGCCAGATTCCCAATTCTTTTCTTTTTTTATTTTGAGACAGGGTCTCACTAAGGTGCTGAGGCTGGCCTTGAACTTACAGTCCTCTTGCCTCAGCCTTGCTCATTGCTGGGATTACAGGTATGCACCATGATCCCCTTGTACTGGGGAATGAACCCAGGGACTAATGCATACCAGACACATGTTCTGCCACTGAGCTACATCCCCAACCCTTTAAAACAAATTTTTAAAAAATATATTTTTAGTTGTAGATGGATACAATATCTTTATTTATTTGTTTTTATGTGGTACTGAGGATTGAACCCAGTGCCTCACACATGCAAGGCAAGTACTGTACCACTGAGCCCCAGCCCTTTATTTTTATTTTCTTTTACTTTTATTTTTTTAATTTAATTTTGTTATAGAGTCTGGCTAAGTTTGTCCAGCTAGTCTCAAACTTGTAGTCTTCCTGCCTCAGCTTCCCTGGTTGCTGGGATTATAGTCATGCCACCATGCCTGGCTTTTCCTTTTAAATATTTATAAGTTTTCTCTTTCTTCACTGAATACATTGGGCAGCAACTTCTGAAAGAACAGTGCTGAATAACAATATAAGAATAATTAATATAGCAGCCATCCTTGTTTTATTACAGACTGTAATGGAATTGCATTAGTGTTTTGTCATTAAGCACATGTTTTGATTTTTATCAAGACCATTTATTGAATTTAATTATATGGGGACCAGGGTTGGAATGATCATGTGGTTTTTCTTCTTTCTTTCTTTTTTTTTTTTTTTTTTACATGCCAATACCACCAAAATGGTTTTATTTTTGTTAATGTCAACATGTATAGCATTGGAATTATATCATTTTTGTTTTATTTCTTAAATATCACTTAAGTATGCATTAAAAATATACATTTAAATCCAGGAGCAGTGACACACACCTAATCCCAACTATCCGGGAGGCTGAGGCAAGAGGATCACAAGTTAAGGTCAGCCTGGGCAACATCACCAGACTCAGTCTCCAAATAAATAATAATTAAATAAATAAATAAATAAATAAAACAGCTGGGGATGTGATTTAGTGGAACCCACTGGGGTTCAATCCCCAGTATCACCAAAAAACATTTAAGAAATATGACACATTAACAAGGCCTTTGTAAACACAATCCTTTCTCGTATATTTTCCTATTTTGCTTCATATGTAAAATAATCTATAAAATCACAAATAAAACTATCAGCTCTTATGGCCTAGAAGTACATACACGTTTTGGAGTTTGAGAATAAATATTCTCCTTTATTTATAAATGGTATGTAGTATTTTCAGTGATTAGTATCATTCAAATGCTTATCACAGATTTTTATTGTCTCCCAACTTGTTCTAATAGACCTTTTCAGTTTACTGGTAAAGATGCCATGAATTAAAAGTCATAATGGTCAAGTCAAGATTTAAAAAAAGGACTGAGGATATTGCTCAGTTGATAGAGTGCTTGCCTTGCAAGCACAAGACCCTGGGTTCAATCCCCAGCACCGCAAAAAAAAAAAAAAAAAAAAAAAAAAGGCAGAGAAAATCTAAATATCACTAAATCTTATTAAAACCATGTCAGTGGGCTGGGGATATAGCTCAGTTGGTAGAGGGTGCTTGCCTTGCAAGCACAGGCCCTGGGTTCAATCCCCAGCACTGCAAAAAAAAAAACCCAAAAAACAAAAAAAAAACCACTTAAGCTTGTGTGAACAACAAATAACATTAATGAAGAATGAATACCATTCATTTAAAAGGTATCTAACAAAATCTAAAATTTAATCAACAATGAGATTAAATTCATATTAGCCTTGCAAAAAAATTCCACTGAGATTGTTATAGGAACAGAACCAATAATATCCTAAGTTTTCTAAAATTTATTTTTGAATCATCATTTGATAACGTTAAAACTTTTAAAAGGAAAAATGACACAAATGATTTTAGTAGGCATACTTATAATTCCTGATACAGTTCATTAGCTTTTTGTTTAATTACTAGAAATCCTTATTCAGAAAATATTACATGTTCATTGAATTGCACCACCTATGTAGTGATTTTATAATATATCCACATCATGTTTATTAGGTAAGAATTCCATTACTTTTATGTAATAAAAGTAAAAAGGAATTTTGCAATGTTGGCTATGTTCACTTTATACATTATTTTTAGGCTTTTGTTTATAGATATAAAACTTAGAAAAACATTCTAGATTAATATTCTTAGTTAGATGTAAATGACGCAAACTACAAACGAAAAACTAAGCTAAGTACTGTTATTTAAAAATCTAAGTTTCTAGAAATTTTATTTTTCAGTCCAATACAAAATTATCTAGTTCATACTATTAACTGCCCAGAAACTGTTTTAAAAAACTAGACATTGTAAAGAGCAGATTACCAAGAAATGTTTTGTATCCTCTTATTTTAAAAAACAAGATTCTGGTATACACAGGAAATTTAAATACAGATTCACATATGTTGGCTAAAATCCTGTCAACTTTCAGCGTGATACAACACAAAGGAGTTATTATGCATACAACAATTCAAAATTAAAGTTTATAATGGAAATGTCAACAAGTCATAACTACAAGCACATCAATACTGATGGATTCCCACTATACTTCAACCAGGTCGCAGGCAGATGTGCAGCATCTGATAGACAGATTGCTTAGAAATTAAAGCTATCAGAGCTATTAATATGAATACATAATAGAAACAGCAATGCCAAACATTAGGAGCCATTAAAAAAAAAGTGAATAAGATGTGATGCAAACACATTTGATAGGACTTTGGAAGCCACTTTTTACTGTTTTATAAAGCCATTATTGGTATCAGATCTGCAGTTTTGCCGCAGCCAGTATTCTGCCCCTGCCAATCCCCCACCATTTTACAACCAGATTGTTAGCCTGGGAACTTCCTAGTCAGTCATTGGTCCATTGTTATTAGCCCCCAAAATTCTACTACTTAAGAATAGCTCCACCACCATTTTCTCTCTCTCTTCCTCTCTCTCTTTCTCTCTCTCATTTTCTCTCTCTGTCTCACCCTGCCGGCAGACACTGCCTGTTCACTTAATAAAATCTCTTGTGTGAGTTCCCACATCCAGAGTGGTTTCTGGGTGCTTTCAGCTATGGTTTTATAATTCTTTTTAAAAGGAAAATTTTTTCTGCACTGCACATGCAGTAATTTCACTGTACATTCTTGACTACAATGCAATCTTCAAATCCTCTTGGAGAATTTGACATATTTCATCAGGATCTCTCCAGTCAGTTTGCCATATTTTCAGCAGCCTTTAGTGCTTCAGTAGCCTTGCAGAGTTCCTTAATAATGGATGATAAAGCTTCTGGGTTAATTCTTTGTTCACAAAGCCATACACAAATAGACAGTGTTTCCATCTAAGCCAGTATTCAAAATTCTTGAAATCTCAAAACAGAGTGTCCAGGGTCTCCCTCACCACATTCAAATTTGTGGCCGCCATGGTCCCCGGCGTGCTGCTGCCACTCGCCATGGCAAAGGCTGAGGGAGGCAGGAGAAGGGCCTGACCCCAAACTGGAGCGCCTTCCTTTCTCCTGGGCAATCACCGGTTTTTCTTCTTTCACCTGTTGATGTTAATGAATATTTAAATGACACCCAGTGAGGACAGTATTTCAGACTGAAAGACCCGTGTGTGCACAGGCAGAATCAAGAGCTAGAGCAGAAGGAAGAAGCAGGGTGTCATGTTTGCTTTCATCCATGCAGAAATAACTAGAGTTGGCTGTAGCTGCTTGATGTTGGGTGTTTCTTTGCAAACAACTATCTTGCTGTCCTCAGATGTTGGATAGTATTAGGTCTGGGAAGGTAGGCAAGGTCTGATGCTTGTTCTTCTCACCATGCTCTTTCCTTTCCCTCTAGACAAAATGAAAATCAAATGTCGTTTCCAGAAGGCCTATCGAAGGGCTTTGGACCATGAGGAGGAGGCCCTGTCATTGGGCAGTGTGCAAGGTAGGGGAAGGGGCAATTATACCATTTTGACCAGAAGCCCTCATTTTCTTCTGATCTCTAAGTATATAATTTCAGTGATTTGTCTTACTTTCAAAGCCACTTTGGGAAAGCAGGGAATGAAGTACCTTGAGTTTTAGCTTGGCCCAATGAGGACCAGAGTCCTCACTGGTTTACCTATTATACCTGGTTACTGTATCAGCCGAGTGAGAATGGAGGGGCGGCCTAGGCCCTCTGTTGGGGCTTGGGGAGTATGGAATGGCCTTGCTTGTGATGTAACACTTGCTTTTGTCCCCAGAGGCAGAAGCCATGTTAGCTGAGCAAAATGAGCAAGCAGAGGGCTCCATGATTGTGTATGTGATCTCTGAACACTCCTCACTTCTTCCCCAGGTACAGTTGGCAGAGCAACTGAGGCCTGACCTTTTCCATTTGGTTCATTCTCTCCTAGGTCACCTCCTTTTGTTTGTTTGTTTGTTTGTTGCTATACTAGGGAATGAACCCAGGGGCACTCTACCACTGAGCTACACTCCCAGACCCATAGATTGATTGATTGATAGGGTCTCTCTCTTAAGTTATTGGCCCAAACTTGGATCCTCCTGCCTTAGCCTCTTGAGTTGCTGGGATGACAGATGTGTTTGCCACCAGGCCAGGGTTGTTTACGTCCTTGTCGTAATGTTGTCTTATCTCCAATTTACTACACAGAACTGTTCTCATCTTTTAAAAGAAGAATGCCAATAGAGCCAGGCTTGGTGCACATGCCTATAATCCATGTCTAGTATTTCCGCAGCTCAGTAGCTGACGGTCTGAGGGAGGAGTGGTAAATTTAAGAGCTAGCCTCAGCAACTTAGCAAGGCCCTAAACAACTCAGCAGACCCTGTCTCAAAATAAAAATTAAAAATTGGGGGCTGGGGTTGTAGCTCAGTGGTAGAGCACTGTCTAGCATGTATGAGGCACTGGGTTCGATTCTCAGCACCACATATAAATAAAGGTCCATCAGTAAATAACTTAAAAAATTAAAAAAAAAAATGATTGGGAATGTAGGTCAGTGGTTAAGCACCCCTGGGTTCAATCCCTGGTACAAAAAAAAAAAAATAGTTAGGTGTGGTGGGTCATACCTACAAATCCTGGCTACTCAGGAGACTGAGGCAGGGGGTCATAGGTTCAAGGTCATCCTGGAACAACTTAGAGACCCTGTCTCAAGTGAAAAATAAAAGTGGCTAAGGGTGCTGGGAATGTAGCTTAGTAGTAGAGTGCTTGTCTAGCGTGCATGAGACCCTGGGTGTAATTCCAAGCACTGTCAAAAAAAAAAGGAAAAAAAAATACCAATGAAGACTTATTCATTGACTATAAGTCTTTCTAAATCCAAGAATTGTATGTGGTTTAAGTGCTTAAGGTTTAAGTGACCATATAAAATGGATAGAAATTGAGCTAGTGTGGTGGCATGTGCCTGTAATCCCAGGGACTCAGGAGGCTAAGGCAAGAGGATCATAAGTTCGAAGCCAGCTTCAGCAACTTAGGGAAACTCAACAACATATCAAAATAAAAAATAAATAGAACGAGGACGATGTGACTTGGTGGTAAAGAGCCCCTGGGTTCAATCCTCAGTAATCAAATATGTTGAAAAAATAAATAAATAAAAACATAAAATGGGCAGAAATCAGTGGGATTAAAAATAATTTTTAAAAAAATTGACTGGAGGGCGGGGGTATAGCTAGTGGTAAAGTTTCCATAGCATGTGCAATGCCTGGGTTGAATCCCTAGTCCCTAACAAACAATAAAACCAAAAACCAACCAAAAGGAAGCATCTGCTTGAATACGGTTGTGATGGTAATACAAATGATTGATTAACCTTTTCACATTAGAAGCAGAAAGCTGCAGGGAACTATGCCAATCTCTCATTTTCTTTTGAATTATAATGAAATATTTAAGATGAGAGAAAATTTTATGAACATGTATAAACCCACTCCCAGTTTATGAACTTCAGGATAGTTGGAGCCAGTGATCTCCATGGTTATATTCCATTCCCTTTCAGCCCACGTAATCATATTTGTGCGTAATTATTGCTTTTCTTTAGAGTTTAGTCACATGTCTATAAACAATATATTTAATTTTCCTATTTTTGAATTTATACAAATGGTATAATACATGTTCTTTTGCAACTTTTAATTTTTTTTGGTACTGGGGATTGAACCCAGGGGTGCTTAACTGCTAAGCCACATCCCTAGCCCTTTTTATTTTTTATTTAGAGACAGGGTCTCATTAAGTTCTTAGGGCCTTGCTAAGTTGCTGAGGCTGGCTTAGAACTTGGGATCCTCCTGCCTCAGCCTCCAGAGCCACTTGGATTACAGGTATGTGCCACCACGCCTGGCTGCAACTTTAATTTTGTTCAAAACTTATGTTTGAGAGATTCATCTGTGATAATTCATACATTTGAATCTGTTTCATTGTATAAAAGTAAACATGCTTTATTAATTCTATTGCTGATATACATTTGAAATATTTCCAGTTTTTCACTGTTAGATAAAATGCTGTTGTGAACATTCTTGCATTTGCCTCTTTGCCACATGCTATTTGCATAAATCAAATTTTCCAGTTCTTTATTTCTTCTTTTCTTGTTCAGTCTTAGTTTCCTGTTCACCATTTTATCAGCCCCTAAAAATTAAAAAAAAAAAAAAAAAAATTTTTTTTTCTCTTTATTTTCTTTATTTTTTTTGCAACTAAGCATTTGGATGCTGCCTGGACTTGTGACTTCTGGGAAAATCAAAGAAAGGAAAATATATGAGAACACATAAGTATGTCTACAAATCAGAAAAACTGAGTTAATAACTCACCATGACTCCAGAGAGGAGTAGCAAAAGGCCAGGTTCTCTTAAGACAGGAGCCAGAGTACCTTTCTGCTTTTTTCACTGATCCATGGGCATTCTGTCCCCTTTTGACCCCTCACAGGACATGATGAGCTACATCGGGCCTGGGAGGACAGCAGTTGTGCGAGGGATAATGCACAGGGAAGCTTTTAACATCATTGGCCACCGCATAATCCAGGTAGCCCAGGCCATGTCCTTGACTGAGGATGTACTTGCTGCTGCTCTTGCTGACCACCTTCCGGAGGACAAGTGGAGCTCTGATAAGAGACGTCCTCTCAAGTCCAGTTTGGGTAGGGAACCAGGCTTTGCCATAGGAAGAGAAAGGAAATGAATTATATGGAGGAGGAGGGAAATCTGCATGCAAACTCATTATTTTCTTTCTCTCACTCAACTTTTTCCATGATGAAAGCTAGCCCCATTCAAGGAGAAAGTTCAGCATACTCAGGGGTATAGGCTGTCCCTTCTCCTTTATCCACAGGAGACTCAGATTTTCTGACTCCTGTTTTTGTAGGCTATGAGATCACCTTCAGCTTGCTCAACCCAGACCCCAAGTCCCATGACGTCCACTGGGACATCGAAGGGGCTGTTCGACGCTACGTGCAGCCCTTCCTAAATGTCCTTAGTGCTGCTGGCAACTTCTCTGTGGATTCTCAGGTGAGACTGGGAGTGAATTGAGTTTTTTCAAAGTCCGTACATATTTAGTGTTTACAAAATGCATCTGTACTTGCATCTCTTCAGGTGTGCTGATTCTTTGGCATTTTCCTGTGTATATGTATACATGCCAGTGTCCTAAGGGCAGGAACTGAGGTGTCAGTGTGTGTGTGTGTGTGTGTGTGTGTGTGTGTGTGTGTGTGTGTGTGTGTGTCTGCCTGTCCCTTTAGGGAAGGTTCTGGTGTCTTTATTTTCCCTCCTTGGTGTCCTGCTTAGGGTTCCATCAATGTTAACCAACCACCTTCTTTATGACTCCCTTTAGAACTCTATTCTGGGGTGTGTCTAAATGTTAATGCCTTCAGCTATCTTTAAGGAATTTATCAAAAAAATAAAAAGCTTCCTGAAATATGGAAACCTAGTAACAATAAAGATGGGAAGAATGTAACTTTCTGTATAACACCATGTCCTTGTAGGGAAAAGATGGGAAAATTTATCAGGTCTTGGTAGTGGGAGTGATTGCTTCTGAATAACTGATTTGATTTGATCTTATAGACACTGAATTATGTTGTTCTTTATTTCTTTGTTCACACTGCTAGAAAATCTTATAAAATGTGGTTTTCAAGCCCATATTCAGTGTATCAATTTTATCCTTGGCACTAGGCATGGTGGCACATACCTGTGATCCCAGTGACTTTTGAGGCTGAGGCAGGAGGATCAAGAGTTCAAAACCAGCCTCACCAACAGCAAGGCACTAAGCAACTCAGTGAGACCATGTCTCTAAATAAAATATTGAATAGGACTGGGGGTGTGTCTCAATGATTGAGTGCCCCTGAATTCAATCCCAGTATACCACCCCCCTGAAAAAAAGTGGGGGGCCTAGGGATGTGACTGAGTGGTAAAGCATCCCTGGATTAAATCTCCAGTACCACAAACCTCCCAAAACAAAACAAAACAAACCTTTATCTTAGGCTTTGTTATTTGTTTACTGCACCTATTTTCTCTTAATCCTGATTTGTGTCTCTCTCTCTCTCTCTGTTTCCTTTTTTTTTTTTTTTTTTTTTTTTTAGTATTGGGATTGAACCCAGGGACACTTTACTACTGAGCTACATCCCCAGCCCTTTTTATTTTTTATTTTGAAACAGGGTCTTGCTAAGTTGCTGAGACTGGCTTTGAACTTGGCAAACCTCCTGCCTCAGCCTCCCAAGTCTCTGGGATTACAGGCATGCACCATTGTACCTGGTTGATTCCTGTGTTTTGCCTTGTCCTAATTGTATCTCTTTAAAACACCTCAAATCTTTTTTGGGACAAAGCAGGTCATAAATCAATTTTTAAAAATAACCTCTTCCTTCTTTGCTCCACAGATCCTTTACTATGCGATGTTGGGGGTAAATCCCCGTTTTGACCCAGTCTCATCTAGCTACTACTTGGCCATGAATAACCTCCCCCATGTCATCAACCCAGTGGAGTCCCGTCTGGGTGAGCTCCTGAGGATGAGGGTATTCCTGCCAGCCCAGAGAGGGACCCCAAAGGCATAGCCTGTGTGGTTGGAGGCAGGTTGTATATAGTGATGGGTTCGTCATGGTTGAAATTGGTCTGAGGGGAGCTGGGGAAATGATCTCCTTTTTCCATGATTCTAGGTTGACATCGATCCATCAGTGGGGTTTTTTTTGGGTTTTGTTGTGTATTGTAGCTGAGGGGATTAACTCAGGGCTCACAGCCCTTTTTGATTTTGTTTTTTATTTGGGACATGGTTTCAATAAGTTGGCTTAAGGCCTCTCTAAGTTGTTGAAGAGCTGGCTTTGAACTTGGATTCTCCTGCCTCAGCCTCTGTAGGCCACTGGGATTACAGGTTGTGTGCTGCTGTGCCTGGCTGACATCTCTATCTTTACCCCTGTCTTAACCCAAAATCACTATTAATCATGATTTCCCAGCACTTTAAACAAATGGATAGCACTGGGGTCCCCTCTCTTGAAAGTCAATCTGAGGGTAAGATAGCAGGTACACATCTAGGAAAGGCAGGAAGTCCCTGGAGGGCAGATTTGAAATAGACAGTTCTGATTGAGGGTGGAAGATCCTTGAAGTCTAGCATTATGTTTTTTCATTTTTGGGGTGGTGCCTAGGAAGAGTGGTGTGGCTAAGAGCTACAATACAAGCAGATCAAAGTGAGTAAATCATTAATTATAAAGTTCAGGCACCACTGGTAGGCCAGTATAGACTACAGCCTGTGAGACCTGAACAAATTGCTCCTCCATTGATTATTTTATTCATTTAGCAAACTGGCTGAGGGATTGCTTTGTGGTAGTGCTGAGTACAGAAATGGCAAGGCAGTTCAGGCAAAAGAGAACTCTGAGCTTAGATGTAGAAAAGTAAGAGAGCATAGACATTCAGAGAACTCAGTTTAGTTCAGTGTGACTGAAATGTGAGAGAGTGACCAAAGATGAGGCTGGCAAGGCATACAGATGTCAGATTGTAAAGGACCATATCAAGGAATTTAAACTTCAACCTGGTATGGATGGCTAGTCATTGAAGGATATCAGGGAGCTGACACTAGGTCACATTTACACCTGTGCATAAAACTATTTACTGTAACACAGTACATTGGATAGTGACCAAGAGAGCTGTGTAGACGATTAAGGGGGGGCCTCCTCAAGGGGATTCAGGGGCATTGTGGGGCTAAGAACTATGCTCTATCTCAGGAGTTCAGAGGTCTTTTACTCAGAAACCCAGGGCTGGAGAATATCCTAGTGATTACCAGTCAAGGAAACTGAGTCCCAGAGTGAGTGACGATCAAGTTAGATGCTAACCTAGAACTAAACTCTGGGTTGAATGTGTTTTGGTATCCTAACACCCCTTTTCTTTGTTCCACAGGATCGAGTGCTACCTCCCTGTATCCTGTGCTCAACTTTCTACTCTATGTGCCTGAGCTTGCCCACTCCCCCCTGTACATTCAGGACAAGGATGGGGCTCCAGTGGCCACCAATGCTTTTCACAGTCCCCGTTGGGGTGGCATCATGGTAATAGTTGCACTATGCAGACCCAAAAGCCGAGCTTCAAGAACAGACTGATGTTCCGTGAAAGTGTTCCTTTGGCTTTCTTCTGGGGTCCTTTATGGCCCACCCTATTGGGGAGAGGCAGGCACCAAGGACATGAGAGTGCTGTGTGCTCATGTCCTCCTTTAGCCCTGCTGTTTCTCATTTCTGTCAGTGTTTTCTGTACTGTGATCCTTTTGCACTTACCAGCTTGCACTTAGGAGCATGCTCTGTGCTCATCTTAGGTCCTGGCTCTCTCTGGAGGAGTCTCACAAAGTTAGGAACCTTGTCTCCCCATTAGACTGGGAGCTTCTCATGGATTGGAACTGTAAAATGGTATAAAGTTTTTATTTTACAGGACTTTTGAGGGGGTTGAGATAAGTTACTTAAAATTTCTTAGAGTAGGTACTCAAATATTAGCCATGCCACTGGGTTTGTAGCTTCCAGATAGCAGAGAATATGTCTTCCTTTTCTCTTATGGCCTGCAGAGTGCTTAGGACAGAGCTGTGCACAGTGTGGTGTGTGGTGGAAACCTTACTCTCCCTCTTTCAGGTGTATAATGTTGACCCCAAAGCCTATAATTCCTCGGAGCTGCCAGTAAGAGTTGAGGTGGACATGGTGCGAGTGATGGAGGTGTTCCTGTCTCAGTTGCGGTGAGGTCCTGGGTGATCCACTTTGGGGCCTGGCCACCAAGAGTTGCCTTAGTGTTTTTGGCTATAGGGGATGCAGAGTAGAACGAACTCTCTCCTGCTGGGGATACTTTGGCTGTGCCTACAGCTTCAGGGAAACCAAGAAAGGTTTCCAAGGACCTCTTCATCCTTCTAAGAAGGACTATTGACTGATAAAACCTGTTTTCAGGAAAACAGGTACTTTCATGGAAGTCAGGTACCTGGGATTTGACTAGGGATGTTTAAGAAAAAATTAACTAACTGGACATTATGTTGAATGCTTGTAATCTCTGCTATTCGGGAGGCTGAGGCAGGAGGATCAGAAGTTTGTTTTTTAGTTTTTTTTAGTCAGGGATTGAACCCAGGGGTGTTTAACCATTGAGCCACATCCCCAACCCTTTTTAAATATTTTATTTAGAGATAGGGTCTCCCTGAGTTCTAAGTGCCTTGCTTAGAGCTGAGGCTGTTTTTGAACTTGTGATCCTCCTGTCTCAGCTCCCAACTCTCTGGGATTACAGGCATCTGAGAAATTTATCAAGACCCTCTTTCAAAAATAAAATAAGAAGGCCTCGGAGTGTAGCTCAGGGGTTAAAGCCACCGCTGGGGTTCAATCCCTAGTACCAAAAAAAAAAGTTGGTCTGGATCATACCTTAACTTAGTCCCACTGGCCCTGTTTTGTTCATAGAGAGGGTAAGGAGGGGATTTCAAACCAAGTTGGTGTATCAGAAAATATTTTAGCTATGGAACCTTTTTCAAACAAGATCTTGGAAGTTCATTATAGAAACCAGTGAAAATGGAAACACTATGGTTGAAGCCAGGTTTGGAGCACTGGATTGCTTCATTCTTACCAAGAACCATAGGGGTATTGCTGCTCATCCTCCATATCCCATAAGCTTCTTAGTATAATTGAAAATCACTAGCCTAGGGCAGATCTTCTAGGATTCTTAGTCATTGTCTCCCACCTTCTTGGGACCTCTTCCTTTGTTGTCCCTGCAGACTGCTTTTTGGGATTTCTCAACCCCAGGTGCCTCCAAAATGCCTGCTTTCAGGACCTAAGAGTGAAGGATTAATGACCTGGGAACTCGACCGTCTGCTCTGGGCTCGGTCAGTGGAGAATTTGGCCACAGCCACCACCACTCTCACCTCCCTGGCCCAGCTTCTTGGCAAGATCAGCAATATTGTCATCAAGGATGATGTGGCATCTGAGGTGAGTGGGGAAGGGATGGATTCTGTGGTCTAGAACTGGGCTAAGGTATGTGTGGGCCTGCCATTCTTAAATGCCCCAGTTTCCTCTAGGTGGACATGCCAGGAGTCTAGATGAGAATGAAGGAAGATTTCAAGTTGATTCTCAGAAAATAAATCATAGACTTTTTAGGTTGGCTTCCGTATATACTGGGTGAACTCCAGACAGCCTTCTTGGTAGATGGAAGGTACCCTCTACGCCAAGCCAGGACATATTGGTAACCCCCATCTTCTCCCCTTCCTAGGTGTACAAGGCTGTATCTGCAGTCCAGAAGGCGGCAGAGGAGTTGGCCTCTGGGCACCTGTCATCTGCCTTCGTTGCCAGCCAGGAAGCTGTGACATCCTCTGAGCGTGCCTTTTTTGACCCTTCGCTCCTCCACCTCCTCTATTTCCCTGATGACCAGAAATTTGCCATCTACATCCCACTTTTCCTCCCTATGGCTGTGCCCATCCTCCTGTCACTTGTTAAGATCTTCTTGGAAGCCCGCAAGTCCTGGAAAAAGCCTGAGAAGATAGACTGAATAGGGCAGTATCTCAGTAGAAAGATTTTTTTTTTTTATGGCCAAGGTGGGAGGTTATTAGATTGAGAGGCACATAACTGGGGCCTATTCGGGACAACTTACATATCTCCAGTCTCCTCCATTGGCTATCCAACTGCTTAAGTACAACACTACAAGTTGTTTTCATCTTTTCTTCCCTTCCCATTCCCCTGGTTCAGGTTGTCACTCCCAGTTTCCTCTAGGTGGACATGCCCTAGATCCTCAAGAGGCACATCTTCTGGGCCCCCTTCTCTGGCTTGAACTTGACAGTCCCTGAGTATCTCCCTTTGGGGATGGGGCACCTTGTGCTTCTGGCCTATTAACCTGGCACCTTCTTGCACTGAAAGGGAGCACTAAGGGGAAGCCCTTGGTTGGATTGTAGCCTCCTCCCCTCTGCATTTCTCCCTAACCCATCGGGGAGATCACCTCTGGGACCTTCTTCCTTCCTCCCCTTCCTGCTGGCGGACTTCACTTGTTGGGTACAGCCTAAGTCCAGGAGGCAGCAGCTTAGGACCTGGTGGTATGTGTATGGCAGAGTTTGCCTTCACCCTCTCAGAGAGGCAGTGTGATGTACTGGGGAAATTTCTAGACTTAGAATCCAAAGGCTTGAATTTAAATCCTTCTGCACTAAACTAGCTAGGGAGCTTTGGATAAGCTACTTAGTCTCTCTGAGCCTCAGTTTTTCATTTGTTCAACAGCATTGATGATACCTCCCTCAAAAGGTGGTTGTATGGGTAAATGTTATAAACATGTGAAACTGTCTGGCATATATTAGGCTTTTAAAAAAGTTGTATCAGGCTTTTTTTTCTTTTTTGTAATGGGATTTAACCCAGGGGCATTTTGCAACTGAGCTACATCCCTAACCTTTATTAATTTTTATTTCAAGACAGGGTCTTGCTAAGTTGTTTAGGGCCTCATTAAGCTTCTGAGGCAGGCCTTGAACTTGCAATCCTCCTGTCTCAGCCTCCTGAGTCACTGGGGATTACAGGTGTTCGGCCACTTGCACCTGCATATCAGGTTCTTAATAAACATTGGTTGAATATGAACTGAAATGATATGAAGTATGAGTATGACTTTCATTCATGTGCAAATAACTGTTTTCTGAGCTCACAGTTCTACCTTGTTCCTCTGTCCTGAATAGCTTTGGGGTGGCTGGGCACCAGGATTATGGTCCCTCTGCATGTCCTGGATACCCAAGGCTGTTAGCATCTGCTTTTGCTATATAGCAGGGTTTCTAGGAGAGAATGCTGGTACCAATGAAGGCTCTGGGATATTAACTCATTCTTGAATAAGTCAAAGAAAGAATGTATTGAGTACTAGCTGCAAAGAAGCACTGTGCTAGTGCTGGGATATTACAGAGAACAGAGAACAAAGTCGATAGGATTTTTCACAGTTGATCTTTCATGGGGAAGAGTCAGTGAACAAACAAAAATAATTTCACGTAATGCATTAGGACAAAAAGTTAATCAGAGACTGGAGATAAGTATTTTAGACCGGGTGGGTGTAATGAAGGGCCTTTGAACAGTTGAGGCTTGAGCAGAGACTAAAAGGAAGAGAAGACATCAGGGCAAGAGGATTCCACGCAAAACCCTGAGACTCAAATCCAGTGAGTAAAAAGGAGTTAGGCAGGACCTCTTATGTTACGGAAAAGTATCCAACCACCAAGGAAAAGTGTATAAGCTCTCTGCACCCTGGACCTGGGCCCTCAGCTTTTCAGCCCGAGTGGACAGGCGGAGGGCGGGGTCAGAGCGGGGACCCACCCTGGGGGCGGGGCTGGGGGCGGGACGGCACCTGGGGCCAGGCCGGGGGCGGGGCTGCGGACGCTCCCCCTTCCCCAGGCTCCCGCGGCGCAGGCAGGCAGTGGCGGCGGCAGCAGGCTATCCTTGGCCCCGCGAGGCCATGAAGGTGAAGAAGGGCGGCGGTGGGGACGGAACGGGAACGGAGCCCGCTCCAGGGGCTTCGGGCACGAGCGTGGAACCCACGCCGGAGCCGCAGGCGGAATCCGAATCTGGGTCTGAGTCGGAGCCGGAGGCAGGCCCGGGGCCCAGGCCGGGGCCGCTGCAGGGAAAGCAGCCCATCGGGCCGGAGGACGTGCTGGGGCTGCAGCGCATCACCGGCGGTGAGCACCGGCGAGGGAGCGCCGCCCGCGGGCGGGAGGGGGCCCGCACGGCGCGTGGAGCCTGGGCTCCCGCCCCCTGCCCCTCCTCCCCCTGCTACCCCTCCCCCACCCGTTCCCGGTCTCCGTGTCCCCTACTCTTAACTCCTCTCCCTTCTTCTTCCAAGTCTGGGATCTTTAAGCCCCCTTTCCCTCGATTCCCTTGATCTACCTGTGCACCCCTCTTCTTGTAGAGGTTTATTTCCACCCCACTCCTTCCTTTTTGAGGGACCCTTTTCCCATAGTGGAGGTGGGGCAGCAACTGCAACTCTAACCCTTTCCCTGTGGAATCTTCAGAACCATTTTGGGCCTGTGTGCACTAATGAGAAGGGGAGCTGAGCCCCCACCCTGGAGACTAGGTGGAGACTGAATTAATTAGGAAGCTTAAGACCCTCAAGTCTCCCTGACCATTTATGCCCTCACCCTGCGTCACCCAGGTGGTCTGGGGCCATTTCATTACCCTGGAAAGGAACTGAGCAGGAAGCTTCAGTGTGTTGGCCAAGGGCCCTGTCCTTTTTACCCCCTCAAATCTAGGCTGGGTCCTATGCTCCTCAGGGGCTCTGACATCAAAAGAAGCCTGGTCTCCACTGTTTGTGAGTTTCTGGACTTGACTGCCTGGGTTGAGGGTCTCAACGTTGCCTCCTGATGGGCTGTGTGACCTTGGACATGTAACTTCATTTCTCTGAGCATGTATCTTCATCTGTAAAATGGGGATGACACCTCCCTCATAAGGTTATTGTGAAAATAAAATAAGTCCTCTGATTTTCTACAGTGGCATGTTATGCATGCTCTGTAAATAGGGTTCTTTTATTAGTATTATGGGAGGGGGGTCCTCACAGGGCTGCTGCCTGGAGGCACACAACTGGGTATTCAGGGCAGAGGCAAGGGTCACCATAGATAGGGAACAAAGACTCCGGAAACTTCATGGCAGAGGCTTGACTAGCCTTGAAGAATTTAGTGAGACAGTGGCCTTCACCTTGGCTTCGTTTACCCAGTGACCTGCCCTGGCTCACTTTGTGAGAGCACCCTTAGGTCTTCCCTACATTAGGATGGGGATAACCCAGGGCTCCTAGATGAAACTGTGGAGAGGACCATAATGGCAAGCCAGAGCCTGTGCATCTGCGTCCCTGGGGTCTCTTTCCTTTTCTGAGCTAGGCAGCAGCCATTCTTGGCTGCACCCCCAAATGGCTAAGCGTCCTTGCATAAGCAGGCATTGGTGAACCAAGCGGATGTTGGAGTCAGTTGGGCTGCAGTTTGCAACAGCAGCATTTTGGATTCAGATAGCTCTGGGGATGAACATTAGACTGACCTGTTTGAGTCCTGGATAATTTGGGGAGTTTACTTTGCAACCAAAGGAGGCTTCCAGGTGAAGTTACAACATGTGTTTCCTAACTTGAAGGAAATTCATAACCCTTAGAGATGAGGCATCTATGGGGAATGAAGAGGGGTAGGGGCTGTGTTGGAGCTCTTTCCTGTGCAGGATTTGAGAGCTGGGAACCAGGGCTCTCTACCCTGGCACTCCTTGCCTGGGTCTTCTGACCCTAATCACATGGATCTGAGGTTTGCTGTTCCTGGATTACTGGGCTCTGAATCCAGCTTAGGAAGCTATTTGTGGCTGAGAGGAAGGGACAGTTGTGTTCTGAGCCCTCAGCCACTCTGTCCCTCACTCTGGCCCAACCCTGGGCCCTACGCTTCAGCTTCCCTGGCAGAAGGGAGGGAGTGGTTGTGGTTGGTATTCTGAGCCATCTGCATCCCCTGTCCTCACTTCCTCCTAAGACTGAAGGGCTGGGGTCAGACTGCAAAAAGCAAAAACAAAAATAAAACAAAATTGTTCCCAAAGAGAGGAGAGGCTTCCAAAGTTGGGAATGGGGGAAGGAAGTGGGGAACTTGCAGGGAGTCACAATTAGGGTCCTGTTCCCTTCCTCACCCTATGCTCTGCACCTTTCTGTATCTTTGGACTAGTTGTTACTTTCTGTGAAAATAAGGTATGTACGGGGTGAGGGAAAAGCTTCCCACTTCCAGTTTCCTTCCTTCCTCAACATTTTGGGCCATCGTAACACGTAAAGGCTCAGGGCCCTCCCTAAGCTTTAGGTAGTTCCTAATGGGTCCCTAGGTGCCAGAGGACAGCCAAAAGGACTTTCTGGAGGGGGCTACCCCAGGCATGGGGAAGAGACAAACCTGAGGAAGAGAGAATGACTTTATATTCACTTCCTCTTCCTACCACAGAGTAATAGGAGGTGGCCTAGGATCTTGGAGGGTGAATTCTAGGCCTCTATAGGCCACCAGGGGAGGATGTGGTCTATGCAGGCTGACAGCACCAGCCTGCACCTCTTTGCCCCTTCCTGTTTATTTCCAGGGCCTTCTTGAGCACTTGTGTATCTACTGCAAGGACAATGCAGATTAGATAAGGCTCTGTAGATTGCTGAGCTTCCTCAGGCAGGGCTTGAGTGTCCCTTCTGGGCCTGAGGACTCCTTCCTTTCTTGCACACCCCTGATGCACCTGTCCCATCCTCTTCCTAGCTTAAACTATATTCTCTGGGAACCAGGGAGTACTTTCTCTGTGGGGATGGCTCAGGGCCAAGGCTAGATAGATGACCTCTAAGGGGGTCCCTCTGTTTGCTAAAGACTTCCTTCCATTTGGAGATCAACAGAGGATGGGAGGAAAGTTGGGCCCTTCCCCAAAATATCCTAGGCTCTGGACTGGATCAGCAGAGCTTTGGCTAAGCTGCTTAAGGGAACTGGGCTTGCATAAGCTGCTTATGGGGGAGGGGGGTTGGGGGTGAGGAGAAACAGGGAAGGGGTTTTGTACCTGCCCCAGCTGTACCCATCTCAGAGGAAGTCACCTCAAGATCAGCCTTGCCTGACACTTCTAGATGTTATGCTAAGGGCAGCCACAGAGTGAGAGTGGGACCACCTTCCAGGGAAGGACTGTATCTTTCCCAAGGCAGAGCTTCGTCACCTTCTTTGGAGTGAGGTTTCCAAAGGCAGGGATGTATGCAAGAGGATCCTACCAATCTGGAGACCTTTGTGGCCCAAAGGCAGCCAGCCAGCCTGGCAGAACAGAGGCTGGAGTAAAGGTCCTAAACTCCAGGGTGGGGGGCAGAGTATGGAGGGAGGTGGCTTTATCCTCCACTCTGCTCTGCCCTTGCCTGACTCCTAGAGGCTACTCTCAAGGGGCTGTTCATCCACTATTAAATCCCCATGGCAGAATTACATCCTCTACACTCTGCGGCCTCCCCCAGAACAGGGACTTAATTCACTCCTTCTGGAGTGCAGTGACCATAAGGATCAGAGAAAGCAGTAGCAAGGCCATGATCCCATAAAAGCTGAACTGGAAACAAGGACTTTTGGGTCCCTTCCTTGCTCAGCTCCCTGTCTCTCCTAGACTACCTGTGCTCCCCTGAGGAGAATATCTACAAGATCGACTTTGTCAGGTTCAAGATCCGGGACATGGACTCAGGCACTGTCCTCTTTGAAATCAAGAAGCCCCCCGCCTCAGGTGAGCCAACTGGGTGGGCCACTGACAGAGAGGAGAAGGGAAAGTGTTTAGATTGGGCTGTCCAGGGACTTTTCGGACCACAGGAGAAACAGAGCAGAACTGGGGCTCAGACCCCAGCATTTTCAGGAGTATTCAGGCAGCGAGGTCTCTTATTTTCCTTCCATCTCATTCTAGGGGTGGACATCTTAGGAGGACAGTCCTGCCCCTTTAGTTTCCTGCAAGCCTGCCCTCTGCAGGCCTCCTTTGGGACTGCAGTCCCAAAGGTCCCATGCCTGTGTGCATCCTGTGGCTCTGGGAACCTCCATGGAAATTGGTGACTTCCTGATGTAGAACCCCTAGGTGACACCATTTGGCCCAAATCCTGAACCCTAAGTATCCATCAGAATCTGTGGGGTAGTTATTTAAGATTCAGATAGACTCGGACCAGGAGTGGAACCCTGGGTGGGTAAGGGCCCCAGCTGGAAGCCCACTAAGGCTAACTTGGGTACATTGCAGAGCGGTTGCCCATCAATCGGCGGGACCTGGATCCCAATGCTGGACGCTTTGTCCGCTACCAGTTCACGCCTGCCTTCCTCCGCCTGAGGCAGGTGGGAGCCACGTGAGTCACTGGGCTGGGGAGGGCTAGGGGTGAGGGAGTAAAGGGGAGCAGCCCTTTCTGAGTTCTTACCGAGCCCCCCTCAGGGGTGCTCTGTCCAGAGTCTGTCCACCTGGCTGGCTGTCACCAAGGCCAGACTCAGCCCTGCCCCCTTCTCTTGCACAGGGTGGAGTTCACAGTGGGAGACAAGCCAGTCAACAACTTCCGAATGATTGAGAGGCACTACTTCCGCAACCAGCTACTCAAAAGCTTTGACTTCCACTTTGGCTTCTGCATCCCCAGCAGCAAGAACACATGCGAGCACATCTACGACTTCCCCCCTCTCTCTGAGGAGCTGAGTGCGTGGGCACAGGGGTGGGAGCAGGGCGAGTGGGGCTATTTGGGGACTAAGCTGGCAAGGGGAGGGGTGCTTGTGGACCTGACTCCCATCCTGGGTCACTTTTGTGTCTTGCATTATACCCATGTCACCTATAGGGAAACGGGCTCAAAAAGATTGAGGAACTCCCTGAGGTGGTTCCGCTATCCCTGTCCCCCGCGTCCTGAAGCCCCTGCAGTGGTGTGGCTCAGGCTTCTGACCTTTTGCCTTGGCTGGGCCTCTCTTACAGTCAGCGAGATGATTCGTCACCCATATGAGACACAGTCTGACAGCTTCTACTTCGTGGATGACCGGCTGGTGATGCACAATAAAGCAGACTATTCCTACAGTGGGACACCCTGATCCCCCAAACTGCCCCTTAGTCCAGGAGGTCCTGAGCTGTGACTATCCAGCATCACCTGTCAAGTCTAGGTCCTCTACATGGGGAGTGCTCCAGGAACCCTGGACCCCAAGTCAATGTTGGGAGGAAGGGTGACTAGTGTCCCCGAGGCCAAGCCCTTGAAGCCCATGGGGTCTGGTACATGGGAATGGGTAGTAGTGAGGCTGTTTACCTCCATGTCCAGAAGGGCCTCCTACAAGAGGAGCAGACAGGACTCCCAGACAGTTTAACTTGGCCCACTTGGGCCCAAGTTTCAGAATAGTATCCCCTACTCCAGGCTGTGACTAGGACAGGGCAGGGATCCATTCTCTGTCCCCTACCTGCCAACTCCAGGCCATTTAGAGTTGTAATTCTCTATGATCCACAGTGGGTCTGGGCCCTGGCCTTAGCCCCAGCTTCTTCCATCTGGGGCCGAGACACTGCCTAAGGTACGGGAGGGACTGGCCCAGATTGTAGCCTGTGGTAGGAGCTGGACCAACTGTATATAGTTTTCAATAAACTTTTTTCCTTTTCTGTTCTCTGGTGTAGCCATCCTGTACGTGTGTGTGAGCAAAGGCAGGGGTAGAGTAGGGAATGGGCAGGCAGCAATGTGCTCAGGAGTAAAAATCTCCCCACCTCTGAGTGCCCTCTGACCCCACTACTATACCCCTAGTCCTCTTGTCCCCTAATTCTCTGAAACATGACATCATGTTCAGCATCTGGAATTGGCAGATAGGACAGGATGGATCTCACTTTGACTTCCCAATATGGCCATATTAATTAAAAGTTCTTTTTCTGCTTTCACCATTACCTTTTCTATTTGGTGCTTGAGTGGCCAGACCTGGTTTGTTCAGATCCATGGAGTTAGGCCTGTGGTGTAGGATTCCAGTAATAAAGTTATATTATATGATATATTTAAAGAAATACTGATCATACATGAGTGTTGGTGAAAATGTGAAGCAGCTGGTACTTTCTACCCTGTGGTAAGAATATAAAGTAGTGGCCACTTTGGCAAACAGCTCAGTAATTTTACAGGATCCACATGTTCCATTCATAGACATCACCCAAGAGAACCACAGGTGTCTGCTGCAAGACTAATACAGTAACGTTCTTGGCAACTGTTTTGAAGATGGCTAAAATCTGCATATATATACCACATAAATAGATAGGTGAATAGATACACAAATGTTAGAATATGCATACAAAGAAATGCTTAGCACTAAAAAGAAGAAACTACTGATAATGCAACATGGAGGAAACTAAAAAAATGCCAAGGGAAGCTGGACAAAAATATACATGTATGATTCTATTTAAATAAAATCTGGTGCACACCTGAAATCCCAATGATTCAGGAGGCTGAAGCAGGAGGATTGCAAGTTCATGGTCAGCCTCAGCAAATTAGTGAGGCCCTAAGCAACTTCCCAAGATCCTACCTCAAATTTAAAAAAAAAAAGAAAAAAGAAAAGAAAGAAAGAAAAAGCACAAGGAATGTAGCTACATGGTAAAGCACCCCTGGGTTCAATCCCCAATACCAAAAGAAAAAATTTTTAAAAATCCAGAAAATGCAAACTATTCTGAGTGAGAGGAAGCAGATCAGCAGTTGCCTGGGGACAGGGAGGGGACGAAAAGGGGTGATGTGCACATTCATGACCTTAGTCATGTTGATGGTTCCTCAGGATACAACTTTAATGTGTGCATTTATCAAAAATCAATTATGCCTCAATAAAGTTTTTGGAAATAAAACTGAAAAATCTTTTAGTATAAGCTGCAACAAAAGAACAAGGGACTAAGGAACTAAAGAAAGAATTCTAAGTAGGATAAAACAAAACAAAGACATCTCTGAATAACAAAGTATATGTTAGTGGAGGTAGTTAGCTAGCAATGAGAAGAAATGAGAAAGGAAAGAAATGAGAGAGGGGAGTAGCTGACTGGTCATTGACCCAGAGGTGCTAGTCTTCTCCAAATTCCAGAAAGAGGCACAGCACTGTGTCCCATAGATTTTATGGCATGCATCATGTTCCCAAGGTCACACGTGTTCACAAGACACTCCAAGTGTTAGTTGACTATTAATACAATCTTCTGCCAGCAACACTAGGCCAGAAAGGGCAAAGTGACCCAGGTACACAGTAAATACCCTCAATTTTCATACAGTGCAGGTAGAGGACCTCTCCTGAATGGGCAGCAGTTAACCCAAAATGTTGGGCACAAAGAGTCATGGCCAAGGTTTCAGGCCACTGCAACTTCCTAACCCTTATCCTAACAAAAGGTGAAAGCTTAATAATTTCCAGGTGTTTTGGTCCCTAGCCAATCTGCCTGCCTTTTTCTCCAGAGTGAATCTCACTTTCTCATGCCTTTCCCTCACCTTGCACTTCCCTAAGCGCTATCTGCCTCTGCCTCATCATATCCTGCTGTATACAGAGAAATCATGACACTCCACAGTGACTCTCAATTTCTGGTAACAAATACTGAGAAGCAACTAAACAACTTCAAAAACTGGCAATAGGGTTAGGTGCAGTGGTGTGTCCCCATAATCCCAGTGGCTTGGGAAGCTGAGGCAGGAGAATCCCAAGTCTGAGGCCAACCTCAGCAACTTAGCAAGGCCCTAATCAACTTAGCAAGACCCTGACTCAAAATAAAAAATATAAGTGGGAAATATGACTCAGTGATTAAGACTCCCTGGGTTCAATCCCTAGTACCAAAAAACAAACAAACTGAGCAACAGGAATAGGTGTATAGCTCAGTGGTAAAACTGCTTGCTCAGGGTATAGGAAGCCCTGGGTTCAATCCCTAGTACCACAAAAAACTAGTAACATAGTATTTAACATTAGTGAGAGCAGTGGTTTTTCAAAATGGGTCCTGGGGTGCCAGAACCCCGTCTAAGTTCTATAAGCTCAAAACAATTTATTGTAACAATACTATAGTATTGATTTTTTTTTTTTTTTAGTTGTCAATGGAACTTTATTTATTTATATGCAGTGCTGAAAATCGAACCCAGTGCCTCACACATGCTAGGCAAGTGCTCTGCCACTGAACCACAACTCCAGTCCCTGACTTTTTAATTCTACTTCTCTCAATAGTGTACAGTGACTTTTCTGGTGGTTATATGATATAAATCAAACATTATCTGCAGAAGCAAATAGGAGAATCCAGCTGTCTTCTAATAAGCCAAATATGAAAAGATTTGCAAAACTGTAAAATGATGTCACTCTTTTCATTCTTTTTTGTTTCCAAAATACTTTTCATTTAAAATATTGTTTATGTAAACATGTGACAGGTTAATATTATTTTTTAAATGAAGACCTAAGTAGACATAATATATATTTTTAAAATTTCTCAGTTTTAATTTCTAATGGGTAAATAGTGGTAGTAGATGACACCCACATCTACTAAGGAAGTTCTTTAGGACCCTAAGTATTTGGGAAGTGCTGCTGTTAATCTTGCATCAAGGACCTGTCAGGGACCATTCAGGAGTGGCAGCTACTCCTCTAAGTCCCGGTTGACAGTTTAAGGGGTTCTAGAGTAAGAGGGCTGCTCCTCCACCTGTGGGCTGAGGTGCTGCTAGTCCACAATCATGACTGGTTCATAAACACTCAGTACAGAGGTCAAAACTCACCCACTGGAAACATCTACAGCATCTCCCATGGCCGTACCAACCAGCATATGACTTATAATCTTGGCTTGTAAATGTCCTTGGTTTCTTGGTTTCTTTCATCTTTTACTGTTTATTACATAAGTGTTGGTCTGCAACAGTTAGAAATATTTACAAGTGCACCTTCACCATGGGGGCATGTATAAACACTGAACTAGATGTTGGTTTTTTTTTTTTTTTTTTTTGACACTGGGGATTGAACCCAGGGGTACTTTACCACTGAGCCACATCCCCAGACCCACACACCTTTTTAATCATTTTTTTATTTTGAGACAGGATCTTACTAAATTGTTGAGGTTGGCCTCAAACTCGTGATCCTCCTGCCTCGGATTCCCGAGTTGCCAGGATTACAGGGTACAGTGCGCAGTTGAACTAAATGTCTTGTCATTAGTGAGTAAATGGGATGATCCCTGAAGCAAAATATCATGAGTAGAAACCCCTTCTGCCTCATTAACAACACCCAGGATGGCTTCCTCTGTAGTCACACTGCCTGTAATAGAAATAACAACTCAATCTTTCTTACAAGGAAATTGGGAATGATAAAGAGAACTATGCATATCATCTTCAGCAAAAATTTTTCCATGAGTCCCACAAACTGACTGACTTCACGAAGTTCATCTTGGCTAACCTCTGAAAATGGGAAAATGTTTTAAAACTGAGAAGGAGCCCAGTGGACAGCTTATGCACAGCATGATCCCTAACACTCATGAATAGATAAACAAATAAAAATTTTAAATTTTTTACTAAGATTAATTCTAAGCAACTTCCTATTGTGTTGTTATCAGTCAAAGGGGGGAGAAAAAGATGCTGGAGTTCCCATCTGACCAGCAGGATATGACCCATAGAAGGAAGGACACAGAGAGCAAACCTCACAGGGCACTTTAGTTTCAGAAACTGGGTATAACCTCCACCTCCGACCTCCATCTTCTTCCTCACTCAGGCAAGTTTATTCCTGATTTTTATCAGTTTTCTTATCAAGAAGTGATGAGGACAGTCTCATAAACAAGAAGCTGGGGGCTCATATCTAAACGCTATGGGTCTAGTCCTTGTTTGTTGCTTACTAATTGTGAGGCCATCATCAGATCCCATTATCTCTGAATTTTACCACCCATAATATGCATTTACTTAAGAACCTTGTAAGAATCATGGAAGATAGTGAATGGGAAAGCTCTTCACTAAAACAGAAACTTCTATGTCAGTTATTGTGTAAGTTCTGTCACTAAGGGGCTTGGTTTGTGGCTCAGTGGCAGAGCATTTGCCTAGCATGCATGAGGCCCTAGATTTGATCCCCAGCGTCATAAAAAAGAAAGAAAGAAAAAAAAGTTCCTACTAAGGAGAGCACATAATGGTCACTAGGCCTGACTCCTACAGCAGCTGTCCTTCTTGCCACTGACATCAGTATTGAGCATGTGAGGAATGGGACCATGGGTTGAGGCCCCGTTGTGCAGCCAGATTTACCTGAATTCAACCTGGGCTTGGCTGCTTCTGAGATGTGGGAATTGGGCAACTCACAAAGCCTTTCAGTGCGGGTTTCTCTTCTATTACACTTGGTCTTGTTCAACTCAGAAAGCAGCTGTGATGCTCAAAATAGGTCATGTGTGCCAGAACAGAAAGTAGCTATTTGTATCAGATTGTATCTTTGCCCTTATCCACACTTAGGGCCAGGAGAATGACTTAGATCCCAGTCTCTAATTCATACCAGTGAGTGATCAACAAGCCTGGGATTCCTCTCTGACCCTTGAAACTATGTAACCAGGGCCTGAACCACTCTGAACTTCTGGGCTCCAACTACCCCTTCAACTGCCAGCATGGCATAAGGATGTGGCTTTGGATCCACAGCTGCTGAGCAGAGATGGGTCATAAGATGCCAGGCCCTAGGAGTCCTGCCTCTCCTCTCAGCATCTCTCACCAGCTGTCCCAGGAAGGTCTTCCAAGGAGTCCTCAGCCTTCCCTGCAGCCTTCGTACCTCTGATTAGCAATTCCTCTACTCTAGCAATGTGCTCAAATCTGTTTTCTCCTCTCTGGCCCCAGAATTACAGGCTTATAGGTCGGTCTCTAGTCAAAAGTGAAAGCTGACTTAAAGGAATTCTGGCCTCTATGCATCATGACCCCACTATCAAAGGATCTAGAAAGAAAACACGCAAATGATCTCATCACTCTTCAGTCTCTCAGAAGAAAGCCATCCTCTTTGCTAATACACAGAGGCTCCACCCACTCCCACAGTACTGGCCCCCATAGCCTCGTGTGGTGCTTGGGTTCTAGTCAATGGGCTGGCTGTATGAGAGGAAGATGATTCTGGGACCAGTGGTCAGACCAGGTGAGAAAAGAGACTGTCTGGTACCTAGCAGATGTTCAGCTACAAGCAAACTCCCTGCTGTAGAGAGAGAGAGAGATCCTGGGTGCAAGGGAGAAAGAACTCTCTGGAAAAAATGGTCGAGGCAGCCTCATCCTGAGGCCTAAGGAACAACCCCATAAGTGAATACACATTGCCAGAGGGGCACTGCCTTCGGGAGGAGGCATGGTCAGGCCAGCCAGCTGGGGAAGAGGATCCAGGCCAGATGGACTAATGAGAGTTTGATGGGATTACCTAGCTTTATTTGGGAAACAAAGTACTACTATCAATCCTCTGGGACAGGCTGAGGAAACAAGAAACTGAAATTGAAGGAGGGTACCTGGAATCTGGAGGTCCCAACAGACCTCACCCAGAAGTGGCTCAGTTCACAGCTCATTCACTTGTCACTTGTCACTGGTTCAGGCTGGCTGCAATGCCTGCCTCCCGCAAGTCAGCATCCTCTGGAAGCTACAGGGTTGAGTCTGGGAATGCACCTACTACTCTGGCTGTGCCCTAGAGCTGGCTGTGTGTTCATGGGGAGGCGGGGGCTGTGGACTCCTCAAGGACACCAGGCAGGCCAACCTTTTCTGCCTAGTCTCAGAAGTAGAGCACTCTCCCTTATGCTTGCCCCAGAGGCCCTCCTTGAAGATGCTCCATGTCCCTCTGAGATCTTGACCACCACCCTGGTTATGCAAACAAATGACCCTCAGACATCCCCCAGATATCTGTCCCCTCACTGTCTAGCAACTGGTCTAGCATTGGATGCACAATCCTGGGGCACATTCCTTAACCTACCAGTCCGGATACCAGGGTGGGGGAGGCAGTAGCTCTGGAGGGTGTCACCTTGTCAACATAGCAGGGTCTGGGCCTCAGCTGACATGCTCCTATTCACCTTCCAAAGTCCAGCCTCTTGCTTTGGCCAAAGCTGGCCATGAACTGGAGCCTGAGAAACAGGGAGAAACAAACAGTAAGAAATTTCTGTCTGCAGAACCGGAGGAACAACAATGGCAGTAGTGGAAACAGCCCACATGTGCCCTACCAAGGTCACCTTGACCTGGGACTCTGGGGTGGGCGAACACCCAGTTGTGTCGGTCTCCCAGAAGGGGCCTTGCACTGGAGAGGTGGCTGTGGGGTTTCTGGCGTGGGTCACGGCAGTGATGAGGTGGGGGTAGCAGAGCCCTGCACTAGCTCTGTGGGTTGCTGCCTCTCCACCCGGCCTTTCCAAGCAGGTCCCAGAAGACTCTCCTGCCAGGGCCTGGCCTCTCCCGTTGCTCGCGAGATTTCCTTTCCAGTCGCTCTCCATTGTGCTTCAGGCTGGAGCGGGGAGACGAGGTCAGCTACACAGAGGGCTGTGGCCGCAGACCAGCAGCCGTGGGAGTGGGGCAGTGACAATCTCAGGCGGCCCCCAAGGAGCGCTGCTGGGAGGAGAGCGGCTCCGCAGGCGGGGGAGGTCAGCAGGGACACGAGGGGCTGGAAGCAGTGGTGGCCTACTCCTGCGCTGAGACCCCCTTGAACCAGGGCTTCCGGGAGGACCAGGGTTCCAGGGTGCTCTAAGGCCCTGCCCATCTCCGCAATTTAGCGGGTCTCTTCAAACCAGCTCCTCCCGGCGGTTGGTTGGTGGTTGGTTAGTCGCGTCTGCGCGACAGGAGCTGGGACTTGGGTTGGGGCTTTGTGGAGATTGGGTGGGGCTATGTGATGGGCAAGGGTTGGGATGCCTTGGACCTTAAGAAAAATAAAAAAGAAAAAAAGGAAGTTTAAGTTCCTTTTTGGAAACTTAGTATCCGGTGTAACATTCTTAAGGATTCAAGAAATGATAGTGTAATTTGATCGTAATAGAAACATTTTGCATAAGATATTGTTATATTCCATATAAAATTTAAATGGCTAGCTGGGCGCCTCAGCGCACGCGTGTAATCCCGGCGGCTCAGAGGATGAGGCAGGGGGATTGCGAGTTCAAAGCCAGCCTCAGCAACCGCGAGGCACTAAAGCAGCCCGATGAGTCTCTGTCTCTAAAGAAAACATAAAAAGGGGCTGGGGATGTGACTCAGTGGTCCAGTGCTCCTGAGTCCAATCCCTGGTATCCACCCCCCAAAAAAATAATTTAAAAGGTTAAATTTGTAAGACAAGGAGAAAAGGAAATTATGAACATCCCATCACAGAATTAATATTCTCCAAATGTTGATCTCTTAAAGGTTGTCTTACACCTGTTTGATCTTACAGGAAAATATCACTATATTGATTTTTATTAGATGATAGAAGATCAAAGATAGGAGGATCCTAATATTTACTGAGTACTTAATCTGAGATTTATGCTTCAAATAATTTATATCAAATCTATGGATGCTTTCTGAATTCAGGAAAAAGAGTTGTGGAATGTTTCTTTTTCAATAACATAAATGCTCACCCTTTAAATCTATGTTCAACAAAATACTATTATCTTCTCAAGCTATACTATTCTAATTATACAACATATTAAATAACACAGAAAAGTAAACATTTACCATTTATAGATGATGAATTAACTGAAATATAGGTTTATTTAAGTTGCTAATCTTTTTATATGATCACAACTTAATTCTAGAAATATCCTCCAACAATAGAATTCCTGAAAATTGCAACAATTGTTCTTACTTTTGATAGATACCTATTCAAAATTCATTTGCTGATTCACCAAATTACTATGGGACTAGTTTTACAAGTAATGTGAATAAATCTTTCTGCTTTAATTAACACTTAATGAATAACTGAGCTATTTGATAAAATTATTATCAATCCATTAATGAATTGGTATTTGTAACCATGATTATCTCTCATTAAATGTGTCAAGTTGACTTAGCAAAATGGTGGTATAAACTAGGGAAGCAGTCCCAGAATGAGGTGCCCCCACTTCCACATCCTGTCAGTGAGGTTGGCAAATGGACTTGAAAGCTTGTGGGCACTAGCTTAGTGAATCCTATGGACCCAGAGCAGTAATTTTTTAGATTGTCTATTTCTATAATAGTATTCTAGATCTCATGCTAGCCTTAGAGATCCTCATCATATAATTATGATCCATATTTATTATAAAATTCTAGTAAAAGACAAGCAGGTTTGTGGCCATGCTGTTTACTAAGCATGGAGAGTTGAATATGATTTATATCCATCATGAAATTACTAGCTGAGTAGTAACAATATAGATTTTGGGGGTGCATATGAAATAATATCAGTGTCAACTTTGTTTTTAATATTATTATTCTGTTTTCCAATTTGTGGACAGTATCCTAGCTGCCTATAGGCACAACATTCTGAGGATTAATCATTTATTTCTTCTTCCTCCTTCTCCTCCTCCTTCTCCTCTT
Organism: Sciurus vulgaris; assembly: GCF_902686455.1. NCBI lineage: Eukaryota > Metazoa > Chordata > Mammalia > Rodentia > Sciuridae > Sciurus > Sciurus vulgaris. The sequence continues at coordinate 66,690,382 of NC_136463.1, forward strand.
CCCCCTCCTCTTCCTCCTCCTCCTCCTCCTTCTTTCTTCCTTCTTCTTTTTTTTAGTACTGGTGATTGAATCTAGGGCACTCCATCACTGAGCCACATCCCTAGCCTATTTTTAGATTTTATTTAGAGACAGGGTCTTGCTGAGTTGCTTAGGGCCTTGCTAAGTTGCTGAGGTTGGCTTTGAACTTGGGATCCTCCTGCCTCAGCCTGGGATTACAGGCATGCCAAACTTGGTCATATATTTCAAAATCTTTAAAATATTCAGATCAGAAACCACACTATACTCTGATATATACAAAGAACTGTGTTTATATGCCTTATAGAAGAAAAAAGCAAAAGATTGAAGTTTATACTCCATTTTTATTTCCACTGGTATTAATGTTCTTCTCCAATATGACAGAAAATTCTGTATTTCTCCTAGCATGAACTCCATGTACATTTTTGGCATCACCATTATAAAATCAGTATGAGTGAGTGTTATGCAGGTACTAGCAGTTTTTCATAGCTCCCCCTGCCAGTTATGCCTGTACCTCCTGTCCCAAGCAGCCACCTCTACATAGTAAAGGGAATGAATTCAACAAGTGGTTGCTGGAAAATTTACTTTGAATTTTTAATTTTTGTTTCAAAAAGAGTTCCTATTGTGGGGTGTGGTAGTGCTTGCCTGTAATACCAACAACTGAAGAGGCTGAGGCAAGAGGATCAAGTTCAAGGCCAGTCTCAGCAATTTAGCGAGACCCTCAGCAACCTAGCAAGATCCAATCTCAAAATAAAAAATGAAAAAGGTCACTCTTGGAAGGTCAACTCTGGGAGTTATGAAGAAACCCAGGCTGAATCCACTGGGAACTTCCAGTAAATCCTCCCCTCACTTGGTTCCCATCATCAAGCCCAGCCCACACTGCTGGGAAGGGTGTCTTCTGCTTTGAAAAATGGAGGGCAAATTTGACAAAGAATGAGTACTCCTGGAAGGGGCAGACTCCGAGTGGCTTAAATACATGGGGTCAACCACATTTATCAGGCAGACTAATTGAGCTTCATGCAACCACATTTTGATTACTGATCTCTATCCTACTCTACTAAAAATAGTGTCCTAAGAAGAATGATTATAGGGCTGGGGAGATAGCTCAGTTGGTAGAGTGCTTGCCTTGCAAGCACAAGGCCCTGGGTTCAATCCCAGGATCAAAAAAAAAAAAAAAAAAAGGATTATGACAAATGATATTTAATAAGTGTCTTTTATGTTAGGCACTCCTTTATGTGTATAAATGTGTCAACTGTTTTAATTCTCCAAACAGTTCAGTGAATTTCATGCAGTTTTTTTTTTGTTTTTTTAGTTGAGCACATTATGATACTACATAAAAGTGGGATTCATTGTGATATATTCATATATGCACACAACATAATTTGGTCAGTTTGATTTCCCAGTACTTGCCCTTTCCCTTTCCTCCTCCATTACTACTTTAGGTGGCACACATCCATCATCCCAGTGACTTGGGAGGCTGAGGTAGGAGGATTGCAGGTTGGTAGCCAGCCTCAGCAACTTAGTGAGGCTGTAAGCAACCTAGTGAGACCCTGTCTCAGAAAGAAAAGGGGGGCTGGGAATGTAGCTCAGTGGCAAAGCACCCCTGAGTTCAATCTCCAGTACCAGAAAAACAATAACCAACCAACCACAAACCTCAAAAGAACTGATATATCAAGAACACTAACAACAACAAAAACAAATTACTTTTGACTTTCAATTATGGTTCAAAAAGAAAATAACCTAAAGTCCAAGCTTAGGGCATGTAAGCCTCATTATTATACTATGAAACACACATAAAATACACAAATACTGCCTTGAAACCCATAGAATTCCCAAAGCAATTACTCTAGTGTAAGAGCCAAGTGATCACGTGAACTCTGTTTGCACAAAAGTCAGGAAAGTCTGGAGTCTTACTGCAAAATAGTGGCAGGGCAGCCTGGAAAAACATTAACTCATAGAGACTAAACACAAACATGAAGAAGACATGGTACCAAGAGATATGCTATGGAATGCTTCTCTTCCCTTGGAAAAATACTCACCTGAAAAGATACCTGAGGAAGTACAATATGTCCATCTGTTGCCTATAGTAGCAGGATCCTGACAGGCAGGCTGGAGTCAGCCCATTTTCAGAAAACACTCCCAGATCTGGCAATAGCTTTGGCACTCAGCACATATTTCTCTGACACCACCAATTGTGTGTGTATATAAATATACATATACAATTTGGGGCAGGGTACCGGGGATTGAACTCAGGGGTACTCGACCACTGAGCGACATTCCAAGCCCTATTTTGTATTTTATTTAGAGATAGAGTCTCACTGAGTTGCTTAGCACCTTGCTGTTGCTGAGGCTGGCTTTGAACTCGTGATCCTCCTGCCTCAGCCTCCTGAGCTGCTGGGATTAAAGGCGTGTGCCACTGTGCCCAGCTAACAATAATATTTTTAATAATCCTGCAAACAGTACTTGTGGGGCTGCAAACCAGATAATGACAGGAAATGTGGGGATTGGTATGAGTAGTTTGCCCACTGAGCAGCCAGGAAGAGAGTCCAGGCTCCACCGGTCAGGCACACAGCTCATAATGCTCACATAGTATGAGATGATGGAGAATGAAGTTTGCTGGACCTTAAAACTCAATAAAAATATCTAGAGGATTACAATGTAACTTCCTAAGCAGACACTGATAATCTGTTCTCCATGCTCGTTAGTTAATCATTTTAACCCTACCTGCCTCCAAGGAGGCCCTGGAGTGTGGATTCACAGGCTGTCAAAGGAAAGAAGTACATGAAAAGTTCCTTTCCCTGTTGTTCTTGGTTGCAGTGAAAATGCAAATTACAGGACCCTGGAGATTCTGTATTAAGTCACAAATTATTGACAGTTGCTGTGTCTCTTCCCATTTGAAGAAAGACTCCTCTTAATGAATTCATAGACTCAGCATTTATTTGAATTCATGTTTTATCCACATGTAACTCATAGGACAGATAATCAAGTGAAATTCATCAGAGGAGTTATTTTGTATTTCTGCATGCAATACATTGTGGTTAGCAGTTTTTTCTTTTTGTCTTAAACATCCGGTGTTCACTTGCTGGCCAGATTATCCTTCATGAACTTTAAGCACCCAGCACTGTGCTGTGGAAAAATCCCATATTAGCATTTGCCTGATCTTTTTCAATACACAGTGTTAAAACTAAAAGTCAAGCAGGAGTTTTGAGATGGTGGGATGGACATGCATGTGTTTTTGATCCCGTCCTACTAAAACTGCAATAAAGGGATTGAAAAAGTAAACAAATAATAATAATAATAATAATAATATTATTATTATTATTATTAGTAGTAGTAGTAGTAGTAGTGGTAGTAGTAGTTGTACCAGGGATTCAACCCAGGGGAGGGGGGTCTTAACCTCTGAACCACATCCCCAGACTTAAAAAAAAATTTTTTTTTATAGTTGTAGATGGACAGCAGGCCTTTATTTTGTTTATTTTTATGCAGTGCTAAGGATTGAACCCAGTGCCTCACACATGCTAGGCAAACACTCTGCCACTGAGCTACAGCTCCAGTCCCACAGCCTTTTAAAAATATTTGATTTGAGACAAGATCTCACTAAGTTGCTTAGGTCCTCATTAAATTGCTGAGCCTGACTTTAAACTTCTACCTCAGCTCCCCAGTTGCTGGGATTACAGGCATGCATCACCACACCTGGCCAAAAGTAAACCAATTCTTAATGTTGGGGAGAACAGGATAGAAAAGACGCTACAAACAGATGGACAAATGGCCACTGATGTAGCAGAGTCAAACCCTAAACTAGCAGTAGAAAAACAATCTTCTTCATACCATGGGATTCTCAAAAGCCTCAGACGTGGAAAACCCAGCACCTCTGGACGTGGGAGGACAGGACAGCTCAGGTGAGAAGGATGAGTACGAGGGCCAGCAAACTGCAGGCTAACATGTCCCCTTTCCAGCAATCTTTCAATCTTGCCAGGCAACTGCCCCTATTCACCCCAGCATTAATTTGAAGATTTATTGTTTTGAAAGACTGGAAGAAAGAGAGTTGCTAGGCAATGGATTGATGCTAGAAACAGGCAAGTTAAGTAATTGTAGGTGAACTAAAGCTGAGAAATCCCAGCCCACATTCCTTATTCCTTCCTTAGGAGGAGAGATTGGAAGATCCTGCTGGGGAAGGAATCTGCCCTAGAGGAAAGACCTAAGATCCTCTTATCAGGATTCTCAGTCAAAAGTCCAGCTTCATCACTGATTATCAGATTGACTACATCTCACAAGCCTCAGCCCTGAATCAGCCTTTCAGTTCAACTCTTAATCAAAAGCACTGGACCAAGGGTTAGCATTTCTGTGGAAAATTCACATTGTGGAGGTAAAGATTAAAGACAGTTCTAGAAAAACAAGGGAGAAAACAAAAACTGTGCAAGGAAAAGACAACATTGAAAGCTCTATCCCCTGGGTGTGGTGGTGCATGTCTGTAATCCCAGCAATTTAGGAGGCTGAGGCAGGAGGATCCCAAGTTCGAGGCCAGTCTGGGAAAGTTAGTGAGTCACTCAGCAACAGGAGACTCTGTCTCAAAGGGGGGGGGGGGGGGAAGGAGGGAGGGCTGGGGATATCACTTGTTGGTAAAGCACCCCTGGGTTCAATCCCCAGCACAAATAAAATTAAAAAGCTCTCTCCACGTCCTTGAAGAGGTGAGAAAAGATGAGTATCCACAAAACAAGAAGTGGATACTATGAGAACAAAGAATGCTTAGCGGGGGAAAACCTAGCTAATAAGAAAAATAAGATAACACATGAAGACCTCAATTGAAGATTTGGAAGCAAAATGAGGAAATCTTCCAGAAAGTAGAGCAGAGATATGTCTGTTTGTGTGTGTGTATGCGTGGGCACACAGTGCTGGGGAGGGAATCCAGGGCCTTAAGCATGCTAAGAAAACACTCTACCACTGGTCTACACCACTAGACGTTCTTATTTTATTCTGAGACAGGGTCTTGCTAAGTTGCTGAGGCTGGCCTTGAACTTGCAATCTTCCTGTGTCAGCTCCTGATTTGTTGGGATGACAGGTGTGCACCATCATATCCAGCTGTGGGTCAGACGTTTTGAGGACTAGTCCAAGGAGTGAATAGAAGAACTCCCAAACACAACATGATGGAGGAAATTGTCAGTGGGGGAAATTTCTCGAGACAGAGAAATAGAAATTTTGGGATTAAAGAGATCTGTCAAAAACTCAATGCACCATTTATGTATAATCTATCAAAATGTATAAATGCATTCTACATTTACAACTAATTGTAACAAATAAAATTTAAAAAAATTTAAAAAACTCAATGCAAAGAACAAAAGCAGACTCAAAATGAAGAAAATCATTTTCTTTCAAAATCATTTTGAAGTTTAGAAACTTAGAGACAAAGAGAAGATAACAAAACTTCCAAGGGGAAAACCATTGGTCACATGAATGAATTAGAAGTCATGATGGTTTCATATTTTCATTAGCAATACTGGGAACTCAAATAGAAATGGCCAAGGTCATCAATATTTTGAAAAATATTTTCTGAAAATTGATCTTGAACAGGAAATCTTACTCAACCCACTTGTCAATCTGATGTGAATGTGAAATTAAAGGCATTTTCCTGTGTACAAAGGCCCATGATTTACCTCTTCTGTGTGCTTCCTTTCTCAGAATGTTGCCAAAAGGTATGGTCTATGCAAGCTAAGGAAAGTGCCAAGAGAAAAGACAGCACCTCATGAAGGAGCATACCTAGGAGAGGAGGTAGGGAAAGGAAGTTCCAGGAGGAGCCTATTCCCCTGTCCTAGAGGGCAACAAGGTACATTTAAGAAGATTAAACAGGGAGATCCCCCCCGAGGGCGGGGGGAGGGGCGGGGGGGGGCCGCGCCAGGGCAGCGCGCCCGTTCCTGGTCAACTAGAAATGTGGAGTATATTGACTGAATCCTCATGCAGACAAGATCATTATGGTCCTGGTAGGTAGAGCAGCTATGTAGATCTGTGTGACTAGCCCATTTTCTGTAAAAGAAGAGTTCACCGAACCACTACAGGACTGTGAGCAGCACTCCTTCCACAACAAAACTTCAAGTCACCACACCTTGGATAGAGTATGGGCACTTCCTGGGGTACAGTCTTTTTCATGCTGGTGGTATCCTGTGTTTGTAGTACTGTCTTCCACAGAGACCAGCCAACTTGGTTTGAGGGTGTCTTCCTGTCTTCCACGTGTCCCATAAATGTCAGTGCCAGCACCTTGTATGGAATTATGTTTGATGCAGGAAGCACTGGAACTCAAATTCATGTTTACACCTTTGTGCAGAAAATACCAGGACAGCTTCCAGTTCTGGAAGGGGAAGTCTTTGATTCTGTGAAGCCAGGACTTTCTGCTTTTGTAGATCAACCTAAGCACGGTGCTGAGACTGTTGAGGAACTCTTAGAGGTGGCCAAAGACTCAATTCCCCGAAGTCACTGGAAAAGGACCCCAGTGGTCCTGAAGGCAACAGCAGGACTGCGCTTACTGCCAGAACAGAAAGCCCAGGCTCTGCTCTTTGAGGTGGAGGAGATCTTCAAGAAGTCACCTTTCCTGGTCCCAGATGACAGTGTTAGCATCATGGATGGATCCTATGAAGGCATATTGGTTTGGGTCACTGTCAATTTCCTAACAGGTCAGCTACATGGCCATAGCCAGGAGACTGTGGGGACTCTGGACCCGGGGGGAGCCTCCACCCAAATCACTTTCCTGCCCCAGTTTGAGAAAACCCTGGAACAAACCCCTAAGGGCTACCTCACTTCCTTTGAGATGTTTAACAGCACTTATAAGCTCTATACACATAGTTACTTGGGATTTGGATTGAAAGCTGCAAGACTAGCAACCCTGGGAGCCTTGGAGACAGAAGGGATTGATGGACACTTTCCAAAGTGCCTGTCTACCAAGATGGTTGGAAGCAGAGTGGATCTTTGGGGGTGTAAAATACCAGTATGGTGGCAACCAAGAAGGGGAGATGGGCTTTGAGCCCTGCTACAACGAAGTGCTAAGAGTGGTGCAAGGAAAGTTCCACCAGCCAGAGGAGATCCGAGGAAGCTCCTTCTATGCTTTCTCTTACTACTGTGACCGAGCTGTTGAAACCCACATGATTGATTATGAAAAGGGGGGTGTTTTAAAAGTTGAAGACTTTGAATGAAAAGCCAAGGAAGTGTGTGATAACTTGGAGAACTTCACTTCAGGCAGTCCTTTCCTATGCATGGATCTCAGCTACATCACTGCTCTGCTAAAGGATGGCTTTGGCTTTGCAGATAGCACCGTCTTACAGCTCACCAAGAAAGTGAACAACATAGAGACGGGCTGGGCCTTGGGGGCCACCTTTCACATGTTGCAGTCTCTGGGCATCTCCCACTGAGGCAAAGCATTTCCTCTGAGGCCTGCATTCACCAACAACCTTTTTAAGGGGAGAAGAAGAAGAGGACGTGGTCATTTTCTGAGCTAGTCTGGGGACATCCTGGATTGAATGCAGTAGGTGGCTCTGTCAGGGTGGAGGGACTTTCATATACAGATCTTGACCTTGAGCCTAGAGATTTGGGTAGAATTAATTTTACATGTCTAATGTGAACTATTACCGAACCATTTGGGGGGCACAGATGGCTCTAGAATTCAAACCATCAAGAGTCTTTGTGTGACACAGAGAGCCCTGCGAGCCAAAAAGAGTAACTTTGGAACTCAATCTTGGAGTAAGAGCTCAGGGACAGGTCCCTGGGAACAAAAGAAAACTTATTTTAATCCTTGGAGTGCCTTGTTCCTTTGAACATTTTTGTTTTCCTCTTACATGCTAAATTAAGTTGATTACTACAATCCCATGACCTATCTGTCAGTATTTTTTTTCCTCCCTATGTACTGTCCTGTCCTGCCTTTTCCAACCTTGTCTGCCTTGGCCCCTCACCTAAAAAAGAGAGAAAAATTACTTGGTTTTACTTTCCATGTGTAATTAAAAAAGAAAAAAGAAACTAAAAAAAAAAAAAAAAAGAAGATTAAACAATTTGTGACTGAGGGAACTGTAGGTCTGTGTATCTGTAGGCATTTGTAATCTTTTTTTTCTTTTTTATTTCTTTTTTCTTTTTTTTCCAGTGGTGGACATTGAACCAGGAACATAGTACCTCTGAGCTATAGTGGAAAACCACTGAACACATTTCCCACTGTTTAAAGTATCCCTCTGTCTGCCATGGAGAAAACAAAAGGTTGGAAATGGGCATGAGTGGATTTGGGGAGGAAAATTAAGAGGAAATTTCAGTTTTCCCATCAAGATGAGCATGGTGTGTTAGGAAGTGAACTTGGAGATAAACCAACAGATTTAAAGATGGAGGACTTAATGGTGTGCAACCAGAAGCAGATGAGAGACTGTGTGATCCCAGGATGATGGGAGAAATGCAGAGGAATTAGTTCCTGGAGCTTTGCCTGGTGCTGGCTCTGGTCTTCTGGGAGGCCTAGCTACTCTCTGTTTATTGTTGGGTTCCCCATGTTTGCCTAATAAACATCCCATCTTCTTAGAAAAAAAACAAGGGAGGAAAACATGAATTTATATGGGGTTAAGGAGCTAAGTGAACTGGTCAATGAGTGACAGTGACCAGGGAAATGAATTCATGTTTCTGAATGTTCAAATATGAAGAGGACAGGGTCACCCAGAAGACAATGAAAGGCCTCAGCACTGGACATGCCTCACAGAGATCCCTCACTCCCCTGCCAACACATCAGTATATCTGCTCTTTCTGGGAGCCACTGCCTATTTCAGCTGTGACAGGGAAAGGGAGGTTAGGGAGGAGAGGGAGGGGAGCAAAAGGGAGGCAAATGGTGATTGGGCTCCAACTCCCCTAGGCATCACCCTCTTCTCCCCTTAGTGTCCTCTCAGAGGCCCAAGCTTCATGGTCAGAGGTGGCAGAACTTGGGATTCATGAACAACCCTATGGAAATTTTCTGTGGCAGCAGCGTTCAGCTACCCCATAGGAGCCCTGGGAACTCACGGACACAGAAAACCTGGATCCTTTGCCCTGGGTCCTCAGCAACCATGAAGCGGGGAAGGATCAAGACTCAGTATTATGTGACTGAGGACCCACTTGAGGTCAGCAGAATCCTGGTTGCTGTCCATGGTGCTGAAGGTCAGTCTCAACTGGAGAGAAGTGTGTAAAGGCCAGTGACAACATATCAGAGCTGAGAAAGTTCCAGGAGCTCATTTCCCACAGTGCCTCATTTTGTTGATGAGAAAATAGAAGTCCAGAGAAGGAAAGGGATTCACTGAAGGCCACAAAGTGACCTTTAGAATGGGCTTGGAAGTAGCCTCCAGATGCCTGCTCAGACGGTTCATTTTCTGGAAGGCTCCCTGGGTGACCTCTACAAGCCAGGATCACCATTGGATTTGAAACTCCAGAGAGCAATTTCCAGGGATGTTGGAGCCCACACAGTATAACATACTTCAAAAGAAGGTTAATCTTTAGGAGAACCTGGGAGGAAGGAAAAGATGATGCCCTGGAAGACATGAATTCTGTATTTGTTGAGTTTCAGGCATTGACCTTCACACTTGAGATTGCCAGAGAAACACCAGACAGGAGTGTGGGGAGGATCTGAACTCCATTGTCACCCAGGTCAGTGAGAACTGAACATGTCAGATGGCTGGCATCCTTCAAGGCACCTGTCTCACACACTGATGATTTCAGATGGACTGTTGGAATCATGACGCCATAACTTACAGCAAGCTGAGCCTGGGCAAGTTTTTAAAACTCTGTAAAATGGGGATGACAGCTTACCTGCCCCATCTGACAGTTGTGATGCTGAGAATTGTATCAACTAACGTACATGTAGTTCTTAGAACAGAAGTTGGCATATACTAAGTGCTGTATTGCACCATCAAAAAATTATTGGGTTAGTGTGTGTATGAAACTGTATTATATATTTTTAGTATATTATTACTACATTATTAGAATTTGTTTCCAAAGAGAAAAAATAGTAACAATTTGTAGATGATATGACTGGACACATGTATGAGCGACAAACAGACGTCAGCATCTCTGTGGCATCTCTGTTTGGAGGCAGACTAGCTGGGCCCAGTCTGTCAGGACCATACCAGGAAGCTCCTCTGCCCTATAGCCCTGTAATTCCAGGAGCCTGCCCTCATCCATCTAGCCAAGGTGGCTGAACTCCGGCCTCTGACCTTACTTAGAGCAGCAGGACAGGCAGAAGAGCAGAAGGAAGGGACAATCTCTCCCCCAGAGGAAAGATTCAAGCAGTGGCACAAATTGCTGCCTTGCCCACCCTGGAGGGAAAACTTAGAAATCCCAGAACCTGGCTCAGAGTGGGTCAGAAGGTCTAGACTTGGACAGGCACCTGCCCAGCTACAGGTCAAATGGCGGGTGTTTGCTGTTGCTTGGATCTAAAATGTCCCCCAAAGATCCATGTGTTAAAGGCAGCCTCAGCTGTGGTGCCATTGAGAGGGTGGAACATTTAGGAGATGGGGCCTAGTGGAAGGAAGTGATGTCACTGGGGGCACTGGTCAGATAAATTACATTGCATAATTCATCATTTTGGCTGAAAATGACGAGTCAGAGCGTACTATTAATTAGATTTCCTGGCAAATGGCTGGTGGAACTCCATCTCCAGCCCTGAGGCTCTCTGGCAGGAGGAAATGGCAGGTCGGAAAACTGGAGGAACGTAAATAAAGTTCAGAATGGGTGCAGGAGGAGTGATGGGGACACTCCACACCACAGGAGAGTCTGCACAGGTGTAGGATTGGTGGCATCTACACCTGTATTCACCCCCAAGGTAATGTGGGGAAGAAAACATCCATGATACAGGAAAATCATATTGAAACCCATCAAAAGGATTCTCCACATCTGTTCCTCACTAGTAGAACCCCTGTGGACATTGCATCTGATTTGGGGTTAAGTAATAGTTCTTGCATATCCACTATCAAGGATTCAGACCAAATCTGATAGCCCAGGTGGTGAGGATGCATTGAGATCAGCGCTCTTCCACACTGCTCTTGGATAAATATATATGGTACCATTTTTCTGCAGCACCACATCAGTTTGCAATAGATATTAAGAAATTGTCAAATGTACATAGCCTTTATCCAGCAATTGTATCTCTGGGATATTATGAAGAAAATCAGAGATGCTGACAAAGATTTATGTACCAAGTGTTTCCTGCAGCATTCATTTAAAAAAATTTTTTTTAAGTCATAGATGGACACAATACCTTTCTTGTATTTATTTATTTTTATGCAGTGCTAAGAATCAAACCCAGTGCATCATATGTGCTAGGCAAGTACTCTACCACGGAGCTACAACAGCATCCCCAGCATTCATTTTCAATTACCCTATATTAGAAGAAATTTAAATGCCCTATCAATAGGAAAAGAATAAAGAAAAGCAGGTAGACCATACAGTAAATGTCATATAACATGTTGGAAGGAGTTTGAATGCCACAGGGAAACGATGGTGCTTTCTGCTGAGGCCTAGTTGGCTCCCCAGGTCCCCAGGGCTCTACTGCTTTGCTCTTTCTCAGCTGCCTCTTCCCATTCTCTCCTGCTCAGTGAGTTGTGGGCTGTCCCCTGAGTGCTTCAAGTAAAAAGCCCAGAAGGGGTTCCCAATTCTTTCCTCCTTTTCTCCTGAGGCAGCCACTCCCTCTGCCAGTCCTGCAGAGCCTGCCCTCCAGCTACTGCTTTGGGCAGCCCCACCCTGGGTGCTCCTCCCTCCCCTCCCCTGCACACCAGACTTGTCCTCTTCTCCCTACATCAGCCCTCTCTCTCCACTTCCCTCCTCTCCCTTCCCTCCCCTAACTATCCCCTCTTTATTCTGCTCTTCCCCTCTCCTCCAGCACCCTTTCATCCCTGCCTGCCTTCCTCCTCCTCTCCCTCCCCTCTGCACACTTCTCCTTTCTCTGAGGCTTCCTCTCCCTTCACTTTCCCTCCATCCCTCCCTCTTCCCTTCTGCCTCCCTCTCTGACCCCTCCTTGACTTCTCCCCTCCTCCTGTGCCCAGTCTGCAGTGTGTCTCCTTAGGGATGTCTCTGGAACCTTCCTCCTCCCCAGGCACGGGGCTCTCAGCTTCCACTCTTCCACCCAGAGCCCACTATGCACACCCAGCCAGAAGCATCTTGTGCAATGAAGGTTGATGCCTTTATGCCCTGCTGGATCTTCCAACAGATCCTCTGCTCTTGAGAATGAAACTCAAGGCCTTTCCTGGGCAATTGAGTTTCAGGGAGAGAAGAGGCAGCTGCTGGCCCTGCCAGTCAAGGCCTGACATCCCTTAGGCTCTGAAGGAACCAGGAGGAAATTCCCTGATGGGTTTCTCAAACTGCACATTCACTGCCTAAAATGGAAACACCTGTACCTGGGCGCCTGACATATGCCTTGGGAAATGCCCCCTTCCTGCCACTCTCCATTCCTCCAGGTTGCTATCTCTTGCCATACCTCCTCCCACTGATCCCCAGGATATCTGGCTCGCTGCTCAGCCTGCCTTGGAATCTCAGTCCGCTATCTGGGTCAGGCCTCTCAGAGGGACTGCCTCACGCCACTGCTCTAGAAGGAGAAAACATCACCAGGGGAAGACTGAATTTCTTGGGTGATACAGTCAAGGAACTGAGCAGCAGCTCTAGGAAAGGCACCCTGCCACTTCCCTGACTCCCAGCAAAGTTCCCTTCTGAAAACAGTAACCAGGTACTATCAGTTGTCAGAAGGTCACACACAGGGTCTGTATTTCTTCCCCCTGTCCCCCAACCAAAAGCCCAGAACCTTGTCCCTTCAGAAGCACTTTGAATCATTTGTTGCTGTTGGGGGATGTTGATAGTCTCTGAAGTCACTTTTCCTTTTAGGTTTTGGATGAGCTCCTGGTACTACATTACTGCCTGAAGTGTGCCCAGGTCCAACTCTGCAAGGAGGAAGCAAAACAGTAAAATATCTGTGAACATTTTGGGAGCATCAATTCTATTACAAGATATGTGAGAAACAAAAATTTATTAAGAACCATCTCTGTGATCCCAGGAACATGGAGGAAAGGACAGAAAAGAGCAGGGCAGGGAGATGTGTCCAGAGGAAACACAGTCTCTGATGTCTCTTCCAGGTGGGGTGGTGGAGCCCCCTTGTCTCTAGGTGATTCCAGATGGTCTCATGACTGGAATTCGCGGGCAGCTGTTCCACATACGTGATATACCATGAGAGGAAACTGATATGTTAATAAGCATGAGTTAATCATTCTGAGGTGTATGCATTTCTTTAAACATCATTGTAGCCCATAAATGCATATAGTTATGATGTGTCAATTGAAAATGACATCAATAAAATCTTATGTAAAAATAAAATGCTGGACTAACTCACCTCTGTGGTGTGACTGGTAATTCAGTTGTTCACTTTCATTGAACCTCTGTTTCTTAGTCCAGGACCTGTCTTTTGGGCTGGCACACAGAAACGTATTTAGAGAATATAGTTGGCAATCTTCTTAGTCACTCCCTTCTGGCCCTTGCTGTGTTAGGGGTAGAAGCGTGGTTCCATTATGGGGATCTTGGTGGAGGAGCTTTCTTCTGATGACGTACCCTGGGAGGACTTCCTGCTCTCTGCCTCCCATCCACTGCTGCTCATCCAGGGGCTGCTAGGGCATGCTGGGAGGCTACGCTGGGAGTGAGGCTCCTTGCTTGGCAGGCAGACTGGCTCTTTTGCTGCCCTTATGCCCTGAAGGCTTGTCCTTCTCACACAGCTGATTCTTATGGGACAAGAAGGGGAAGGGGCAAAGGAAAGACTCACTAGCACTCTTCTTTGGGTGGAGAGTGAAGCTGGGGTGGGGGATGGGCAAGGCCCAACCTCTGGGTGCACATGCTTAACTTGGACTGTGCAATCTGTCCTCTGGGTTGTTTGGTGCTGGAGCATCAGAAACGTAGCCATTGCCTCATTAAACTTTCTGGTTACCAAGGATACCCATGTAGCACATGAGCCATAACCCATGTCAAATAAGACCCTATCAAGAGGTCCAGGTGGGTGGGGAATGGCTCACTAGAATGATTTGGGGCATATTCCTCACCCATGGGGCTCAGCCATGGGTGCCCCATGATTTGGTCTACTGTGAGTCTCTGTGTGGGGTACAGTCAGGATTTAAGTAATGAGAGTTCCCTCTTTGGTGGACAGGTGAGAGGAAATGCCATATCTTGGGTGCAGGACCTGCTCCCCAGATGCACAGCAGTGATTATGTTAAATGGGAGGCAGCCCATGAGCATGAAGTACAGGAAGACACCCAGGTTCCAGACAGCACTATAAAACTGTTCTGTTTTTCCCACGGGTCGAGTTCTGGGGCACAGTATGGGAGAGTGCCAAAGAACATGTCCAGCTTTTTTTGGGCAGTGAAGCTGCAAGCCAGGCAGAAGTTGCAGAGTTCAATGTTGCCTCCAGCATCCACCAGGACATTCTCTGGCCTCAGATCTCTGTGCCCTTATTGTGGAAGTTGTGCACAGTGCATGTGATCTCTAGAACACTCTCTGGGCTCCTCCACCTGCTTGCCAATGGCCTCTGGGGTGTGGCACAGTAGCTTCCCCTCACTCACATGCTCCATCACAATATGGATGCTATCAAGGGTTTCAACAATGCAAAACAACTTGATCCCATTTTGGTGTTCCATGGTCTTTATTATATCCACTTCAGATATAATGTGAACTATGTTCCACTCTACTATGGCAGGACTAACACTGCCCCCTTTGACCCTGTGATGACATGTCAGGCCAGTTTCACCTGAACAAAATTGCCCTTCCCACATGTCTCTTAAAACCCAGTAGTGGCATGTGAGTGCATCCTTAAAGGAAGAGCTGGCTGAGAGGCCCTGCTACACTCTCATAACCTTGCTACTTTGACTATTCTTACTATGCATTCTAAGCAGGAACACCAAGAATGCTAGATAAAAGCAAAAACAAAAATAATAACAACAAAAAACTTGCAAAAATTAAAAAAAATCAACCAACCAAACAAAAAACCGCCAAATCAAAAAGCCAGTCAAAAGACCAAAACCAGAACCACCAAACTACCAAATGAGCTAACTATCTGTTAGTCCAACAGGTCAGCACCAAGAGCTCCCTCTGCTTTTGGACAAAAATCCAGCCATAACTAGGGGCTTGTATAGCTGGTGTTTGAAATTACCCCTCAGTGGCTACTTGTGAGGTCAGAGTAAGAAATGACTCAGTTATGGCTGGGGGTAACCCACAGTGATTGTCTTAGTTTTTGGCTTCCAGGTGTGTTTCCACTTTAATAAGAAGGATGTGAAAGGACTCCAGAAGTTTTTTGCTTCAGTGGACTATTGAGAAAGATATTTACTTGGTTAGAAATTAAAACCTGTAGGATGCTTCAGTTCCATTTTGAGTCTGAAAATCTGTAATAACTTTTGGCTTTTAAAGATCTTGTTGTGTTTACACTTGTATTCAATTCCTTTTCCGTTCACCTTGGAAGTATTGGTGTCAAAAGGATGGTAGTACTTCACTCACATGATGATACTGTAACAAAATGCTCTGTTCCCCATGTCACTGCAGGACATGTTATTAACATCTATAGGGCTGAAAGGAAGAGAGATTTCATCATAATTTTCCCATAAGGTCCTCATCAGATTTCTCATCAGAAACCTTGGAACCCAGAAGGTAGTGGATTGGTCTATTCATAGTCATGAAGAACAATCATGTCAGCCAAGAATCCTATGGTCAGCAAGTGTCTTCCATAGGGGAGGAAATAGAGGCATTCCCAGATGCCTTGATCCCTTCATGCTGTTATATCAAAATACCTTAGACTAGGTAATTTTTTAGCAATAGAAATTGAATTCTCTCAGTTCTGGAGTCTGACAAGTCTAAAGTCACAGTGCCAGGATATTTGCCTTGTAGAGAGGGCTCATTTTCTGCTTCTAACGTTTTATCTTATTGCCATGTCCTCACATGGTGGAAGGGGCAGAGGATTGAACTCACTCCCAGAAATACTTTCCATTCTTTCTTTCTTTTGTGGTACTGGTTATTGAAAGCAGCACATCATGTGTGTTAGGCAAGCACTGTGCCATTGAGTTACATTACTAGCTCTTTTTATTTTGACACAGGTTCTCACTGAACTGCCTCTGCTGTCCTTGAATTTGTGATCCTCCCAATTCAGCCTCCAAAGTCGCAAGGGTTATAGGATGTTACCACCATGCCCAGCATAAGAAATGTGTGTGTGTGTGTGTGTGTGTGTGTGTGTGTGTGTGTGTGTGTGTGTGATGGTTGCTGAGGATGAAACTAGAGCCTTGTACATGCTAGACAAGTGCTGTTTTCTAAGGGTGCACTCACATCCAGGAAGTTGGAACCTCATGTCCAAACCACTTCCTAAAGGTTCCACCTCTCAATACTGTTGCATTAGGATTGAAGTTTCAACCAGAATTTTGGAGGGACACATACATTCAAATCACAGCATATGGCAAATGAAAGTCAAATGAGATGGGCACCACTGGACCTGCCCTTCATGAGGGGAGTCTTTCAGGTCAAACTGAAAGATGTCAGACAGGAAAGCTGGATAAAGACAGAAAAATCTCTAGAAAGGCAAATTAATGACAATTATAAAAGCTATTGCTACTTTGTTTCTAACATGATTAAAGAGATTAATTTAGCCAGAAACCCCGATTATTTGTCTATGTTATTGTACGCATAATGCACATACATGTGACTTTCAATAACTGAAGGTGTATGGGGGTGGAGTTTATGGGAGCAGCATTCTGTATGTTGTGGGAGTTACACTGCTCTAGACTCACATCATAGCGGTGTCACTTTCACACATTAAATGGAATTCCCATGGAACCCCAAAGAAATAGCTATAGTACATATCCCAGGTGAAAGGGATGGGAATTAAAATGTTTCACCACAAAAATCAACTAAATAGGAAAGAACGTGCTGGGAAAGAGGGGGCGAAAAAGCTATGAGGCATATAGGAAACAAACAAAGTGACAGAAGTCAGTCCTCCCTCATGAGTGGCAGTTTCAGTGACTATACATTAAATACCGCAGTGAAAAATCAGGGATTGGAAGAATGAAGAGAAAACAGGATCCAACTTGCTGTCCATAAGAACTAATTGAGGAAGAACTTTGAGCTTTGGATGCTGGATCTGGCCACTAGCAGAGCTCAGCAATTGGGGCTTCTTCTGAGGACGGTGAGGAGGACTAACAGGAATCACATGGTTGGATTATCACTGGATCCTAAGTGAGGGGTGAATTGGAAAGAAGACTAATAAGTTTTAATAAGTGTCTGGTCTGATGATGGGTGTTTTACATGCATGAGTTTACTCATAACAAAAGGCTCATAACCTTATCTGAAGAAGGCACTATTCTTATGCCCATTTTATAGAAAATGTTGGTCCAGAGAGGTTTGCTTGCTCAGCCAACACTGCACAGTTGCTAAGTGGCAGAGCCAGGATTTGAATCCTGTTTAGATACCAGACTGGAGGCAGGGGGTAGGCTGTGGGGCAGAGAAGAAGGTGTTGCAGGGATTGGGGTGAAGGATGAAGGGATTAGGTCAGTGTTCACAGAAATAAAGAGAAATAAATGAAGTTGAGTTTTTTTTTTTTTTTTTTTTTTTTTTTTTTTTAAAGTGAAATTCCCAGGACTGGTTGCTGATTGGATGAGGGGACATTGTTTCAGTCAGCTTTTTTGCTGCTGTGAACAAAAGACCAGACAAGAACCATTTTAGAGGAGGAAAAGTTTATTTTGGGGCTCACAGTTTCAGAGGTCTTAGTCCATAGATGGACAACTCCATTCCTTAGGACCTGAAGTAAAGCAGAACATCATGGAAGAAGAGTGTGGCAGAGGAAAACAGCTGGGAAGATGGTACCCCAAAGGCACACTCCCAGGGATCTACCTCCTTCAGCTGTACCCTACCTGCTTATGATTGCCATCCAGTTAACCCCTATCAAGGGATTAACACATTGATTAGGTTAAGGCTTTCATAACTCATAGTTTCACTTCTGAACTTTCTTGCATTGTCTTACACATGTTTTTGAGGACAGATCACATCTAAATCATAATAGCTGTAGAAGGGGAGGAGTCAAGGCTGACATCTGGTTTGTGACCTGGGTGTTGGGGTGGATGGATGGGGGTGCTATCACTGGGCTTGGAGACCCAGGATGGATCAGGAGTGAGGACTGGCAGAAGATGAAGAGGTCAGGTGGTGTGCTGTGGTATGGTATGTGGTATGCTGCTGTGGTATGATACAGATGTCCTGGAAGAAATGATTGGGGACAGGAAATTTAAGCCCTGAGACCAAGAAGGGAATAAGGGCTGGAGATGGTGGTTGTCAGAGGTTATTGGCCATTAAGCAATTGCTGAAACTGTAATGGTAGCTTAGATTTTAGGGTCCTTGACTGGCACTACTGGTATTTAGTGATCAGGGGGCAGGAATGCCAAATGTTCTGCTATTGGGATTCTCTCAAAGGAAGCCAGTGGTTCTTCATTCTCAACTGGAATTCTCATTCAGGAACGAGAGTGTGTAACCCTAGAGAAGGCCAGCATTTGAGATCAGGGCAGAGGGAGGGGAACCAGCAGTGGAGATGGGAGGAGACTATTTTGAAGCAGGCTGTGTTAGACACTAAGGAAGAAAGTTTCACCAAGAATCCAGCACTGAGAAATGGTTGATTGCCACAGAGGTGGGGAAGGGGCATGTGGGCAAGAAAGTGTTTGTGGGAGTGATGAGGCATAGGGTCTTGTCATTATTGTAATTTATGGGGTTACAAATCTGTAGAGAAGCTATAGCAAGGGGGAGGAGAGTCCTCTACTGGTGTCAGAAAGAGGCCTCTCCCCTACCACAAATAATCCTCACCAGAGCTGCTAAGTGAAACTGGGCCCTGGTTCCAGACAGCATCTGCTGCACTTCCACCTTCAGACAGGAGGGGGCTCCTGATATTAGGGTCCACCTTGGGCCCCTGCTCCTGTCACTGTTCTTGCTGACAATGGCACTTTCCCTAGTAATCTAGAGGATCCCTGGGTGGTAGAAGGAGGAAGAGGACAGAGTGGAGGTGGGGCTAGACCCAATGCTGAAGTTGATGTGCCGTTGACCTTGAAGGGGTCGCAATTCCTTTGGTAGAGCCAGATCTCCTCTATCCTCTCTCTGAAGTGGGCCAGGCTTTTTCACTTTGATTCTTTAGAAGCGTCAGGAGGATCTTGCCACTGGATAGAACAGGAAAGTCCAAACGCTACGTGGAGCTCCACAGCTCCTGCCCTCCTGGCTTGGCCTGCAGAGTGTACACTGGGACTGCCAAACCAGGGTTAGAATACTAAGATGCTTCCTTTCAGCCGGCAAAGAGCTGCCACCCCAAGTCTCCTGTACCCTCCCTCTAGTCCTCAGGGTCACCCTGCACTTCCCCTCCATTCAGCATCTAAAGTAAGTGTGCTTTACTTTCTAATGTGTTGTGCACCTTTGCTGTCAATCTGCTAAAGCCTACAAATAATATGAGGTTTTAAGAACATAAAATATATTGGAATCTTAGATATTTTATGTATTAAAACTCATAGATACATGTGTATATATTATTCAGTGCTTACAATATACTATTAAGATATTTGTGATTTTTTTTTTTTCACAGTGCTGGGGACCAAACCCAGGGCCTCACACATTCTAGTCAAGCCTCTTCTAATGAGCTCCATCTCCAGCCCAATACTTGTTTTATTCCCCCCCGCCCCCCATGGTACTGAAGATTCAACCCAGGGGTGCTCTACCACAGAGCTACACTCTCAGTCCTTTTATTTTTATTTTTTTGCGGTGCTGGGGATTGAACCCAGGGCTTTGTGTTTGCGAGGCAAGCACTCTACCGACTGAGCTATATCACCAGCCCAGTCCTTTTGTTTTTATTTATTTATTTTGACACTTTTTTTTTTGGGTGGTGGTGGTGGTGCTGGGGATTGAACTCAGGGCCTTGTGCATGCCAGGCAAGCACCCTACCATCTAAGGTATATCCCCAGCCCCTATTTATTTCTTTTGAGACAGAGTCTCACTAAGTTGCCAAGGATGGTCTTGAGCTTGCAATCCTCCTGCCTCAGCCCTTAGAGATTCTGGGATTACAGGTATTTACCCAGAACAATACCTGTGAGTTCTAATGACAAAGTCACAGGCACTGCTTAAGTTACTGTGATTTATTGCTGATGGTCATAATTGAGGAAAACGTTGTTGCCGGTAGAGATGGGTGAAGATAAAGATTTAATTTTCTTCTCCAAGTTTGTGGATGCATGAATTATAATCAGTTTTAGAACCCTCATAGACTCCTTTTCCAAAGAATTAATTCCCCTACAAAGTAAGGGACTCCAGATTGGCTTCCCTTCCCATTGAAGGTTACCCTCAACAGTGGTTTAACAGCTGGCGCGGGGTGGCCAGCAGAGGGCAGTATATGAGCAAGAGTGGGGGCTCATTTCAGGGTGATGCTGAAACCAGGTTTTAGAAGTCTGAAGTCTGGTCTGGTTACAAACAACAACAACAACAATAACAACAAAACTACATCCAAAGTCCTACTTGCCTCCTGTCTTCCTTGAGCCAAGGTGTGCACAGGTGTGCTGAATGCCCATGGGACTCTGACCGAGGGCCCCCTGTAGATGTCCTTATGTCGGCTGGGATATAGGGTCTAAGGTGAGAAAGTGGCCCCAGTAAAGTTCTCTCAGGAAACACCCTGTCCCTGGGGACCTGGGTGTCAAGACACAGGTCAGAGTTGGACAGAGCTGGGTGCCACATCCTCTGGGGGCTTGGCAGAGAGCCTTCTCCCTCTTCCTAGACAGCCAGGGCCAGGCTAGGGCAGGCAGGTCTTCCTCTTGGGTGTGCCAGTTGGCCATGCCTTCTCCCACACCCTACCCAACCCAGCCCCAGCCCTGGACCCTGCCTTAGAGCTTCAGGAGGGAGGGCACTCATGGTTGTGGTTCCGTTATGGGATCTTTCATAGAACTATGTAGGTGTTGGCAGAGCCCCAGGTTTGAATCCCAGAAGAACTTTCTAAGTAGAGGCCTGCCTGTGACTGCTCCAAGATGTGAGGTTCATGTGTGTGCTTTCGGCTCCTGTCTCTGCCCCGTGCCTCTCAAGGCTACCTCTCAAGCTGCCCTTTGGTGACCTGAAGGTACTACCTGGAGGTGGTACCTGGAGTGTGAATCTGAAGTGGGACCAAGTGACTTCCTGATCCCCCCAGAGACCACCTTCTAGGGCCAGCAGTGCATGCAGCACCAGGATATATTCTATTCTTATCAGAAGCCCAGAACCCCAAATGGACTTTTCATTTCTCTCAGCGGGGGACAGATGAGAGCAGGAAGATGCAATCTTTTGGGGGCATTGACCTTCTTGTGTGGGGAGGAGGGTGCAGCGATGGAGGAAGACCGTCTCCATAGGAAGGGGTGGGGAGGGAGGACCTCCTCTCCTCTCCCTTCCTCTGGGCAGCTCAGCCTCATACTTCTGTCTCTTTGGAAGTTCTCCTGGGAAGAGGCCCTTCCTGTCTGCGCCTTAGCCTCCCCAGCCTGGTCAGGAAGTCCTTCTGGATACCTCACTCTTTGGATTTGGAAACTTCACAGTTCTGGGTGAGGTGGGAATGATGTCATAGGCCCAGGACATCTATGATCAGTATGACCTGGCCCTTCTGCTCAGGGAGGGGAGACCCAGAAATGAAGGCTTAGTAGAGAGATCACAAGGCACTTGCTTTATTGTTCCAGGACAGGGGGCAATGGCAGGCCATTGAGGAATCTGTTTGTGCCTCATAAGAGAGTAGGGCTATCATTTGGATGTTCTTGTCACTCCGAGGCCCAAGGTAGGCTGAGGATACCACTTGATGGGGCCTGGCAGGCACCTGGACCGTAGCCCCTAGCTCCAGGGACATTTCCTGTGCTTTTTGGGTGTCCGGGTCTGCCAGGCAGTGAGAGATGGGTGCATGGGTGCTCCCTCACCAGCCTGGACCAGGCTTCCCTTCCCTGAAAACTCAGGCTGCTGAGACAGTTGGAAGCTGGGACCTAAACTACATGAATTTCTTTCTAAAGAAAGAGGGGGATTGTGGTGACCTGGAGGGGGCCCTTCCCGCATCCGGGACTGGGAGGAGATTCATTCAAGTTTCCAAGGGCAAGGGCTTTTCCAAACACTTCGTGTTGGAGTTGGGCTCAGTTTGGTCCCGGAATGGACGTTGCCCCTCCTGTGTGTCACCCTGGGGGTGGCCAGACAGAGCATATGCTGAGGATGGGTGGAGCCTGGCAGGGTGGGTGCTTCTAGTTAGTAGCACCCCGGATGAGGGGTCCACAGGCAACACGGGAGGAGTTCTCTATCTCCTCCTCCTTGCTGGGCTGTTGGGAATGAAGACAGGAGAATAAATACAGGGGGATTCTAGGAAAGAACATGACTGGAGGGTGCCAGGCCTGCGGAGCATGTGGGAATCACAATGGGCTTCTGGGGGTTTCTTTGACCTGGCATGGGGGCCCTGAGCTTTGGTAACCAAAGCCCTTAGCTCTCAGCTGCCTCGGAAATGAAGTCAGGCTCTCTGATTGATATGGAGTCCTCTGGGTATCAGGCATGTGGCTGGTGTGTCTGAGTACGCACGAGAGCTGACGGCCCATGAGCGTGGCTAGGGAGCATGTCTTCGCTTCTTGCCCAGATATTGCTCTCCAGGGGCCCTGAGTGAGGAGCTGGACTACCAGGTGGCCGAAATGTGTGAGGGGCAACATCCTGGGTGGTGTCCTCTGTGCCCCAGCTTCCAGGTAACAAACAAGTTGGCTGAGTGGCAGAGGAGCAGGTAGTATTTTCCTTCCTTGACCTTTAAGTTGAGCCCAATGAGGACGACCAGCAGGAACTTCCAGACCAAGCAAAGGCTGGAGCTGATGCTGGACATAGCTCATGCCAGGGCCATGGGCTTGGAGCTGGGGCTGAGGTACACTGAGGGGCCGGCAGGGGCTGTGGAGGGCGTGGGCTCCAGCTCCATGAACGCTGAGTAGAGGGTGGTGAGGGGCAGGTCCCCCAGGGCTCCAGAGCCTCCGCTGCCAGGTGG
This sequence comes from Sciurus vulgaris, assembly GCF_902686455.1. Taxonomy (NCBI): domain Eukaryota; kingdom Metazoa; phylum Chordata; class Mammalia; order Rodentia; family Sciuridae; genus Sciurus; species Sciurus vulgaris. The sequence continues at coordinate 66,713,396 of NC_136463.1, forward strand.
TGCCAATTCGCCTGCCCCACTGCCTGTCTCTGCCAGACAGGGCCCCGAGGGGAAGCAGTGGGGTGGTGGTGGGGGTGGCGGCACGGAGGATGATGTTGGGGACGAGGTCACCAGTACCAAGGGGTCGAGGGCCAAGCTGTCATCCCTCAGCTGTTCCCACAGGTTTCCTAGTTGGGGGAGCAGGAGGAAGAGAAAATAAACATCACTGGGAGGCATTGGGGGAGCCTCATCTGCCACCCACCTGAGGCTTTCATATGCTGCAGAGAGCAGGATTGGAGTGACACTGAATGGGAGCAGATCCTGGCATCAGCTGTGTGATCCCAGACAGTGGCCGACCCTCTCTGAACCTCAGATTTCAACTCCCATGTGGCTCAGTCTGAAAGTCACAGATCTGGGTGACGTCTGTGGCTCTCTCTCTCTCTCTCTCTCTCTCTCTTTTTTTTTTTTTGTGTGTGTTGGGGGGAGAGACCTTGGGAAGGATCAAGGATTTGAAAACTGATTACTGAAGGGTTGATGCAGATGCTGTGCACCTGGGGGTAATCTAGGGGACTCCCAGGAACTCTTCACTCAGGCTTCTGCCCAGGCTCCCAAGGAAGGTGGATCTGCAGCCCAGACCAAAGACCTTCCCACAATGTACTGCTGAACCCGATGAGTGGATGGGCATGGCTTCCTGGGCCTCCTCCACTGCAGAGCCCAGGGAATGGGAACAGAGCTAGGAAACACACCTGACTCTGAGGAGCAAACAGTGCTGCCACCTGATCCCTCTTTGTGTCATATGACCTGCAGGATGGCAATCAGAGACTGGGTGCTTGCTCTGGGCATCATGGTGGCAGGGTCTGGAGGAGGAGGGTCTGACAACCCTGGATTGGCCTTGGCTGCCTGAATTTTGATCCTGATTCCTTCCTTCCAGCTAGTTGATCTTGAGTAGGTTATGTAACCTCCGCGTGCCTCTGTGAAATGGGTTTCATGTTCCCTCCTCTTCTACAGGTCCAGAAGAGAGAGCAGATGTAAAGCTAGCATAATGCCCGATCCTTAGTAGGGGCACGAGTGGGCACTTATTGTATCCCACATGTTCACACTTGCCCTGAGGCTGCTTGAACTCTGTTCCCCATCTCCCTGAACTGGGGTGAGGGTCTATACGAAGCTATTTCTAACAGTAGCTTCCCAAGACATCAGACCATCAGACTGGGAGATCTCTGCGGGGAGGCTGCCTCTGGGACAACTGTTTGTGAATGTTTCCACCCAGTGCACAGAGGGCCTGAGGCCTGGACCAGCAGTCCCCTTCAAACCTGTGGATAGTCACAGGGCCTGGAGATGCACAGCAGTTTAGATGGGAATGGGTGGAGTAGGGTGGCCTTATACAGAGATGGAACAGGCAAGATGGAGTGCAATGAATAAAACCTCTCTCTGGACCTCTATCCCTGAATCCTTCCAGGATCTGCCCAGCTTTGAGGTCTTACACTCCTGCAGGGAGAGTGTCTCTGTCTTTCTGCATTAAACGATGAACTCCTATAAAGTGCGAAGGAGGGGGGCTCCTGGGAATGCTCAGTCTACCAGTCACTCACAATCAAGTGTGGGGTAGAACATGGAGCTCTTTCCATTCTTGCCAGAGCTGAGAGTGGCTTGATGACAGGGTCAATTGGAACACTTTCAGGGTATCAGGAGAAGGGAAACTGGGGCAAGGAAGTTCCTCTGTGCCCTCTGCTCTGGATGGGAAGCTTGACACCTGCTCCTGGCTTTCTGATTCTGGTGACTGGAAACCCAGTAGCTGCAGGTGGCAGGCAGCACGGAGTTTTGGAGAGAATGGGTCACCCTGCTAGGTGTACCTTTCCAGTCCTCTCCCACCTCCCCTTTCCCACCCCCAGCTCACCCTGGAAGTCAAAGTCGGTGAGAGAGGGGTTGATGGCATCCAGGTCAGCACCAAGGTCTCCATCTGGCAGTAGTGTGTCATGCACGGTCCTGGCTGGGGAAGGCTCAGCCAGCAGCTTGGCACTGTGACTGGGTGGGGTGTGGGCAGGCAGAGGCGAGTCCTGGGGGGTGCCCGGCTGGGCCCTCAACTCAAGGTGCCCATCTGGCTGTGGGAACAATGGCTGCTGGGGTCCAGGAGGGGCCAGGCTGGGTGAGAGGTGTGGGTACGTCTGCCCATAGCAGGAGGGCGTGTGTGCCCCCAGTAGGTCCTGGAGGGGGTTCTTGCCAGGCATGGGTCCTGGAGCTGGGTGGATTGAGTGCAGCTGCTGGGAGAGCCCAGTTGGAGGTGCCAAGGGCCGGAGGGGGCCGGAGCCTGCCAGCCCAGGGGGTGGACAGCCCAGCATCGGGGAGCCCAACTTCTCCCTCTTGTCTCCAATGAGGCTGTCTAGCTCTTCTGAAAAAGCCCAAGAGAGAAAGAACACCGTGAAATCTTATTCCTCCACAGTCCCCTACCCCCAGTCTTGGAACCCTCAGACTCTGCCCCCGTTCCTTCTGGTTCTCAGGTCCTCAGGCCTTTCCTCATGTGACCCGGCCACCCTCACCTGGCTTGGCCATGCTTTTGCGCACAGCAATGGGGTCCTTCCTCTTCCACTTCTGCAGCTCCTCCTGCATCTTGTCAATCTTGGCCGGATTGAGGGCCCACAGGCAGCCCTTGCGAGAGGAACTTCCAGATTTGTTCTCCACCTTCTCAAAACACTTGTTGAGAGATAGGTTGTGACGGACAGAATTCTTCCAGCCATCAGGTGCCGTCTGCCCCAGCAGAACAAAGCAAGCATTCAGACTGGGCTCAGGTAGCAAGAACTGGCTCCGGGGCTGGGCTCTCTAGAACACTCCTTCACCCTTCTGGGTGCAGAACTGCCATCCACTCTGGGGTTTATCATCCTCATAAGTACACAGAACGTGCTCTGTACCCTTCAGTGGTGGGGAAGGGGTGGGCAGGAACTTGACCACAAGGTCTTTTCAATTAAAATCCACCTTCATCCCACCCAGTCCTTGGCCCAACCTTTCAGAGAAATTTGAGGCAATTCTTCAATAGAGGCCTGGTGGGACTCTTGGTCCATACCCCACTGAAGTGAGACCAGCCTCCATGGGGCCTTCAGCCTGTGCAGACTCCCTCTGTGGAAAGGGAGCTCACAACTCCAAGGTCTCTTGTCCAAGTTTAAGAAAGGAGCAATGGAGACTGCGGAAGACTCCCTTCCTGGTCTTCCTCATCCCCTTTGAGGTAAACTCAGGAGAAAAGAAAGATGGGTGGGGCCGGTGAGTGTTTGGGTGTGTGTCCATGTTGCACATATATTTGAGCACATTTCTGGGTGTTGGTGCATGGGGGTGGTGCATGCTGAGTGTGTGTGAGCACGTGCCTACATCCCTAAGCGTGTCTCCCAGTGTGAGTGGCATCTCCTGCGGGTGAAGTTGTATGTGTCCGGGAGAATGGCTCTGTGTGAGAAAGTCTCTCTGGGCATGTGTGTGTGTATCCATGATTGTCTGAGTGTGTGGGTGTGTGTTTGCATGAGTGTGCCCGGGGGGTGTGCCCTGGTGGGGAGGCCAGCCCTCAGGCGGGGGGTGCTCGTGCCAACAGAATAAACACCCATTAGGAGGCCCGGTCATGCCACCAGTGCGGTAATTGTGCCCAAGGAAGGTTGTAAAAACCATTAGGCTGACTCAGTTGGGTGAGAGGCGGTGGTGGGGGTGCCAGTGGGCTCCTATCCCCCACCTCCTGCTCTGTTCCAGACTCTGAGATAGCTATGAGCCCAGAGGGGGCTAACTGCCCATAGAGCCACTGTTCTGGCCAGTAGGGCTCCTTCATCCTCATCCCCTGGCCCTTCTTCCATTCAGCTCATAGTTTCTGGTTAATGAGGGGTGGCCACTCCCTCTTCCCCAGCTCGTTTGCCCCAGGGAGCGGCCAAGCTGAATCACGCCCAGCAGAACTGGGCCCTAATGCCAGCGTCACTGCAAGTTGCTGGCAGCAACTGCTGGAGCCTTTCTTGGAGACAGCTGGCCTGGGGCAGGGGGCTGGTTGAAATGACCCCCAAGGCTCCCAGGGTGACCAGGGAAGGTTTTTAAGCCAGCAGGCCAGCCTTTGATTCCCACCACAGTCTCCCCTGGGAGTTGAGGCTGTGTCGCCCCATGGGTAGAGTTAATGGGCACTGGGGCCTTTTATGGCCCCATAAATCTGTGACTTTGGGATGCCAGAGCAGCCCCCACCCCAGTCACTTCCTGTTTGGAAGAGGGATGGTCAGCACTAACAATTATGTCCAGTGGCTGGACACTTCCCCAGTCCCACATCCCTGACTCACGGGGCTACTGGACGCCCACATTAGCTGCCTTGGGCATGAGTGCCACCCACCCCATGGTCCACACTGCCCTTGTCCAAAAAAATGACCCTCAAATGGGGAGTGAGAGATATGGAAGGTAGGGGAGTCTTCAAACTAATTCCCTGGATGAGTCAGACTGGAATTGTCCAAGTTGGAGGAATCTATGTGCCAACTGGTCCAACCCAACCATTTTACAGATTGGGAAACTGAAGTCCAGAGAAGAAAGGACGTAGTGCTGGATCACACTGGGAGGCAGGGACGAAGCCCAGACTCCAGCTCTGTCCCCTAACTAAGGGTTCTGCCCAGGCCACCCCATAGGGCCTGCCCTGCCATTTGGGGCCCTTCCCATCCTCACAGATGCTCACTCTCTGAAGTCAAATGTAAACTCAGGGGTGAGGGAGTGACGCAACTGGCTAAGAACAACAAGTAGAACCAAAAAAAAAAGCTGTTAGACTTCTTCACTCTTCGGCCCCATAAAACAGGGATTACACAGCTCCCAGGAAAAATAATTAAGCCAGGAAGATGAGATGCAGGGAGGGGCTGGGGGCCAGGCCAGGAGCTGGGAGAGAGGGAGGTGCAGAGGGGGAGGCAGGGACCTCATTTTCCTTTCTCTGGCCTGGCCCCTGGAAGCCCTGGGGGACCCTCTGACAGCTCGGGGGGGTTAGGGAGAGTGCAGTTCCCTGACCTGCTAGGGTGTGGGGGGCAGCCCTGGATACAGACTTTGATGCTTCTTGAATCCCAGGGACAACTCTCTTTCCCCTCCTCTTCTTTTCAGAAACTCTGGCGGATCAAAATACGTTTCCATTCCCTAGCCGGCCCACTCTGACCCTCTTGCCCACTCCCTATCTGATGGCAGCCCAGCAAGCACGGACTTGTTCGAACATTAGCTGCCAATTATCCCCAGGCAGGACAACTGGATAGATGGTGGGGGCAGAAATCACCCACTGGCAGGTGGAGCTGAGTTCTGGATTACCTGGGCCTCATTTCCTACCCTCTGCCTGGGTAGCAGATGAGATCATATCCATCAGGTCCTAGAGAAGTCACTTCTCAGACATACACTCTGGTCTTTCCCACACCCACCCCAGAATAAGGGTCTGTGCAGAAGGATTTGGGGAAAGGGAATATGTGTGAAGCCCAACAGCTTGACCCAGCAACTGATGCCACTTGCTGTGTGACCTTGGGTAGATGAACTGCTCTCTCTGATATGTCTGCCCATCTGGGGAGATGGGCACCTGTCTTGCCTCTAGGGAGGGAGTTGGGTAGAAGCCCTAGAAGCCCCTTCTGTGGATGATAGGAACTAGATCTTGCACAAGGGGTGGGGGCAGAGTCAGGTGAGCCAGCCAGTTCCCTGGGACACTTGACAGTGAAGCCCACACCCCACTTTCTGGCAGAACTGTAGCTGAGCCTGCCGCCCACAGAGGCAGATCCTAATCTAACCCTGGAAGGCAATGGGTTCTTCAGCACCCCTTGTCACCTTGGCTGACCAGCTCCTGTGGGAATTCCTCAGCCCCACAGCATCCTGGGGGTAAGGGTGGGGACAGTCTTTCATTTCTTCCCCCCACTTTCTCTCCCCACTTGGGGTGGGTGGATGCTCCCTGAAGCCTATCAGGACTGACATCACCACTTTCCCGCAGCAGAAGGTCTCACTGCAGATCTGCTGTGTAACACTGAGTGAGCAGCTTGAGCTCTCTGTTCTCCACATAGAGTTCCTAAAGGAGCTCTGTCTTTTGAGATGGAGACAAGGGAAAGCAGGTGGGGGCAAACTCCTCTCACCTCTGCACTAAACCTTCCAGCTCCAGACAGGCCTGACTTGTCCAGGATTTGGGGTGGTGGGTGTGGATGGATCTTGGACTCACCTTGAAGTAAGGGAAATGCTCCGTCATAAAATTGTAGATCTCGCTGACAGGCAGGCTTCCAGTTTTGCTGTTCTTGAGGGCCATGAAGATGAGGATGCTGAAGACACAGAGAGCCCCTGAGAGTCTGAGCCTCTTGACCTGGTCCTGAGACCCTCCCTAGAAGCCCCCCTCTGGTAAGAGTCTCTGGGAGGTTCAAGTTGAAAGGAAAGGGGATGAGAATTACAGATGGTCGAGGGTCCTGTGGAGTCTGAGAAGCCAGGGTTCTGTCTGACTTAGGCACGCACCAGAGGAATGACCTTGGGCGAGGGCCTTAACCTCTCTGAACCTCAGTTTCTTCATCTTTGAAGTGAAAAAAGGTAACAACTACTAGTTGTGAGGAGGAATGATGCCTCAACCTGGAAGCCCTCCTCACACAGGAGCTGCTGCCACCAGTCCTTACCAGTCATTCCTCACCAGTTGGTGAACGCTGCATAGTGGGGAGGCAACCAAGGCCTGATGGGCCGCTGAAATGTGCCGGGCCCTGAATCTCCTACATTCTCTTACTTAATCCTTCCAATAGCCTGAGTTGTTGTCCCCTGACCTTCCCCCCACCCCTGATGAATAAACAGAGTCTCAGAGAGATGAAATAACTTGCCTAAGCTTCACATCTAGTAAATTCCAAAGTCTGGTCTTGTCCCCAGTTCTGCTGGGCTTTAAGCCCTGCCTCTGTGTGCTCCTTTCTGTGCATCATCTGGCCTTCCACAAATTCCCTCTTGGTGCTCCTGGCTAATGTCTTTTTTCTTCTGAGCTTCTATCAGCTGAGGACCTTATTTCCCCCTGAGGCCTGGCACACATTAGGTCACCACTGATGATTGGATGATTGAAAGGACAGATGGAAGGGTTCCCCAGATAGGCTGGGTACTGCTAGCATTTACCCTCCCAGCCCCAGAGAAGTCCCACCAGAAATGGCAGATGGTGGATAGAGTCACATCTGACGTCCTCATCCCTCATTTATTTCCAGTAAAGCTTTGGAGTGGGGTCTTTTCTCTATATCTGGGGAGATGGGCCAGGTGGTCAGTATCTCCCCTAAACTCCAGTCCCTGGCCCTGGGCCCCAGGAGGTTAGATCTCAGCAGCCTCACACAAGGCACCGGATCTGCTAAACCAGATCCTTAGGGGTAGACAAGAGGTCAGAGGTGATCCAGTCTATCCCCTGCTCCCTTGCAGGAATCCTCTCTCCAGCATCCTTTTGATGGATCCACCCTGTCACTACCCTTACACACTGAGAATTCCATGCCTCAGTTTCCCCAAGGGCCCACTCACCCCTCCTCTTTCTGCCCGAGGGGAGCTGGAGATGTACCTGTAGGAGTAGATGGGTTTGGGGAAGAGTGGCTGGTGCCCATCAGCGCTGGCCTGGGGTGCAATCCGCTGGTATGGATAGTGAGAGGAGCCCAGGTAGGGCACAGGGTAGCTGCCACCACCCTGTGAATACTGTAGAGGTTGAAGGGGGAAGAGTGATTGCCATGGTACCCAGCTTTTCCAAGGGGGACTGCCCTCCCCTCTTATGATCCAGAGCAGATGAGGCCAGATTCTCCTCTCCCTGGTCATGGGCTCCATCCCTCCATGGCAGAGCTGAGGAGTAGCCAACAGTGTGGATGCATGAGTGTCTGAGATGTCCACATTTTGGAACTCAGAATCTCAGAGACCTCAAAGTTTCCTTTCTCCAACCCTTTAGGTACTGTGGTTGCCACAGTGGTGAGATGAAGCCCAATGGGGCTGAAGAGAATAAGGAGCAGCTTTTGGCCCCTACACCCTCCCAGGCAGACACTCCAGGCCTCCCTGCACTCCTGGAGTACTGGACCGGAAGTGGGATGTCCAGCCTGGGCGTTTGCTGGGCACTGCCACCTTTTACGAGTTTCAGTGGCTCTTTGAAAGAGCTGGTCATGGTGGTGGGCAGGTGGGGGTAGGAGGTGGTTTTACGGCAAAGGGAGTGGCTGCGGTGCCAGGGATGGTGTTTTATGGGGGCAGAGGAGTAGGAGACTCTGACTCCCCCAGCTGCTCCAGGCTGAAGTGCTCTTTCCAGGTCACCAAGAGACACTTAGTGCCTGAGTCACCCTCTCTCAGGCTCCATAAAGCCCTGGGTGCGGCCATCTTGTTTGAGGAGGGGTGCCGACAGCAGAGGGCATCAAAGCAAGGCCAGGCATGGTGAGACCACTTAAGGCCTGATTGTCTCTTCGTCCTGCAGTGGCTCAGTCCCTGGTAGGACAAGCTGTCTCAGGTACATCCCCTACCCTGGGTGAGACCAGGAGCCTCCACCATTGTAGCCAGGCTGACCAAGAAGGGAGGAAGTCGCTTTGTGTCAAGCATTCCCTTGCTTTCCTCTATCTCTCTCCTCCACAGGGTAGGCTGTCTGATCCCCCTCCTCCCTGTTGCTTGGCCAAGATCAGGGCCAATGCCAAAAACTGGGAGTAGAACCTGCTCCACAGGCAGGGCCTGTCTCAGTGCCAGGCTGCAGGTGGATGGAGCTGGGCGCTGGGCAGCCACTTGCTCTGTCTTGCCCGGTGACTCCAGGGAGCTGCCTGGCAGCTCTCAAGGCTCTTTTTCTATCTCTTTTTTAAAAACCTCCATCCTTTGCCAGTGTGGGGCGATTACTTGGCATCCTTCACATTTGGGAGGGGCCGAAGTTGGGCAGCGGGTAGGGAAAGGACCAACGTGATGAGGATTTGGAGCCCTCTGGGTTGGGAGGCCCCGTAGCCCCACACCTGGTGCCTACCCTTTTGAGTCCAAGGTCATACAGCAAGATGTGACCTAGAGATGAGCCAGCTGTTCTCGGAGCTCGGCCTGGTGTCACATCACACACTTTTCTCTCCGCCCTGTCTTTGTCTGGGGTGGCTCCTGTTCTCCCTCCTCTTTAGGGTCATCATGGCCCTGCCTCAGTCTCAGCCCTACTCACTTGTCTGAGCCTCTTAGGCCCTGCCAAGGGTCTAGACAAAACCAACCTAGAAAAGGACAGTTGTTTCTGTCTCCCCATTGATCACTTCCCCCTCCCTGGGGTAGTCTAGCCTGAAAAGTTCAGGGCCAGACTCTGCTGCCTACACCTGCCCATCCAGGTGTGCACATGCATTTACACCTACACACCACACCACACACAACACACAACACATAATATCTTGAGACCCTGGGAAGCATGCCACTTGCCTCGGACCCACCTGGTGGAAGGGGGGCTGGGAGGGACAGTACATGTGCTGCAAGGGGGGCTGGTAGCAGTACATCCCAGGACCACTCTCCAGAGCTGGAGGCTTGATCTTGACCTCTGATGCCTGCTGGGAGAGAAAGCAGATGGGTCTTATTTCTCTCCCTTCCTCTTTCCCTTATCCTTAATCTCACACAAAAGCACCCTCGGTTCTGCCTTTCCCAAAAGTTAGTCCTGAGAATGAACAGAGAACAGAGAAGGGAAGTGATTTCCACAAGGAAACCCAGCAAGTTGGTTGTGGAACTGGGGCTGGCACTGACCCACTCCCCTACCACACCTTACTGCAGGTGAGAGGCTGAGTTTAGGCCACCCAGAGAGATGGATGAGATTTGTCAGTGGTCACTTTCAGTCTAAGGTAGGGCTAAGATCTCTGGGAGGCCCATGTGGGGTCCTCAGAGCCTAGTATAGAGCTCTAAGTCCTGAGTAGGGACAGGGGTGTGCAGCCAGGTTCTAGCAGGTAGATATGCCCAGGAGAAGGTGGACCATTTTACCTGGGGTTACCAGGTGCCTTGGGAAACGAGCACCTGGGCCCAAAGGGGCAAATCAGCTGTGTCCTCTTTCTGGGTGTGCCCTGGGGTTGCTGATGCAGAGATTGGTACAATCACAGAATCTCAGGCCTGGAAGGGCCAAGAGTACTTGTGTCCAACCCCTTCATTTGACAGATGATGGGGCTGAGCCCTAAGAGGGGAAGCAATGTGCCCCAGGTCACCCAGCGAGGCAACCTGCTAGCTGTAGGTCTTTGGGCTCAAGGTTTTCTTTGTTGTGCAGGATTAAGGGTGTGGACTTAAATCTCAACTTCACCATTTTTAGGCTGGGGGATGCCTTGGGCAAGTCACGAGTCCTCTACCAGTCTCAGTTTATTCGTTGGCAAAATTGGGACAGTGGGAACTCTCTAAAGGTTTGTTGTGAGAATTAAATGGGCTTCAAAAGAAAGCACCTGGCAGAATGAGTAGGAGCTGGTGCTGAGCAGACACTTTGGGATGGTAGTTGATATGATGGTGACCTTGCCATATTCAGGGGGCCTGAGAAGAAGCTGTTCAAGGGCTGCAGAACCAGCATAGGCTCCTATCTTGACCACACATCTGCTTTCTCTACCTTCCTTCTTGTGTTGAGAGTGGCTTGGGCCAGGACCCTGGTCTATTTTTTTTTTTTGTTTTCTTCCTTTCTTTTGGCACTGCAGATTGAAGTCAGGGGCACTTAACTACTGAGCTACATTACCAGCACCCTCCCCCCTTTTTTTTTTTTTATTTTGAGAGAGGGTCTCACTAGGCTGCTTACATCCTCACTAAGTTGCTGAGACTGCTTTGAACTTGTGATCCTCCTGCCTCAGCCTCCCAAGCTGCTGGGGATTACAGGCATGTGCCACCACTTGCTGCTCGGGGTGTTTGAAAGTAAGAGGTGAGGAGGGTTGGTGGGGTAGGCGCAGCCTAGGCTAAGCCCACTCAGTCATAAACCAGTGCTGGGAGCAGGAAGCAAGCTCCCTCTGTTTCCAAAGCAACAATTCTATGAGGCAGGTACCCTTAACCTTACTTTTCCAGTGAGGCTCATAGAGGTTAAGTGACTTGCCCAAGGTCACACAGCTTGAGGGCTCCCAAGGTGCGTTTAAGGTATTTCTATGTATTTCTATGAATACACCCAGGCCTCACTCTAGGCAAAGAATGGGGTTGGGAAGGGCCCCTTGAGATGACTTAAATCTTACAACGTCTTTCAGGTCTGTACAGTGATGCTGGAGAGGGGGAGATTGTGCTCTGTGGCTCCTCCCTAAACCCTTTCTCTTGGTCTCTGGAATGTGTTTTTCTTCTCACATTTGCATATGGGCGTGTCGGTCTGGCTGGGGATTCTTGACACTTAAACAAACAGAAAGAAGTCACACTCTGGAATCCTGACTCAGGAGCTTCCGGGAAGCTGGCAGCTTCCTTAGTTTAACCTGCTTCCCCCATCTGTCCCTTCCATGCCCATCCAGGCCTGCATCCCCTCCCCAGTGACCAAGAGGCCCATATGGAGCGAAGAAGCCCCCACTCTCTGAGGTTGCTGCTTCCCTGATCTTGAGAGGCAAGGTCTGTAAAGGGTCAGTGGAGACTCTGATTTCAGAGGACTCTTTCTAGACCACCAGGAACAGGAGAGAGGGAGTTGGGATGTGCACTGGTCATTGGTACTCACCAGGACTTGGCTGTGCTCCTGGCTAGGGTAAGGGAGCCCATTGCACCAGGCCTCTGCTGAGAAGCCAGGCAGGAAGGTCTCAGCTTCCCCCACATCCACGGGGATCTCCTCGAAGGCCTCCAGTGCCCCTGGGGTCTTAAAGGAGTGTCCATCCAGGGCCAGGGCAGTCTGAGCTTCAGGGAAGATGTCCTCATGGAAATGCCGCTTGTACGGGTGGAAAGGCACGTGGTTGCCCTTGAGGAAGCGCCCTGGGCTGCTTGCTGGACCCTCCTCAAAGCCAAAGCCAGGATACTTATCTGAGGGTGAAAGCCGGAAGGGGCCTGGGCCAGGGCCGGCTGGGCAGTGGCCCTGGACTTGCTCAGGGCCTGGAGATGCAATGCTTGGGCTGTGTGGGGGCAGTGAGGGTGCTCTCTCTGGAGGGCCGTCGGGCACAAACGATGAGCAATTGAAGCTGGTGTGCTTCTGGGTAGACAGAGGACAGAGAACCTGTGAGTGGAGGTTGGACCAGGCCTGGGGACCTCCCAGGAGCCTACTCTGGGAGGGGATAAAATGTGGCTGAGTTCTAGGGACCCACAAATAATGGAGAAGACAAAGACTGTCCTTGGGAGCCCCAATCTGATAGGGGCGTACTGCTCTGATACCTGTGGTGCCCAATGTTGATGGGGCTCCACGGCCCCTCCCTGGGAAAGCCCCATACTGAAGGGGTGAACGGAGACATATCTGAACCCTTCTGGATCTCAGAGTCATGAAGTACTTGTTTGCTGATAGAAGGGACCCTTGAAGGTGAGGGGACTGGTCCATTTGCTGTCTCACCCAGACTAGGAGCCAGGTACTTACACTCTGTGGAGCAGGAGAGCCTGGGAGGCCCGGAGCCTGCATGAGGTCCCCTTGGGGCTCGCCCTCCAGTCTGGTGGGGTCTGGCAGTGTGACGTCAGACTGTGGCGGGAGTAGTGACACCATCACCCAGTCCTGGCCTCGAAGAAAGCCGGCTGTGATGAGAATGAGGACCAACATCCAGGAGTGACCAACCGCAGTTCCACCACCTCCATTCCTACCCCATCCCTGGAATGGGACCTCACCTCAGCCAACCATCTGATGTGTGTGTGTATGTGTGTCAGGGTTGGGGGGATGAGAGAGAAAGAACACTGGTTGAGACAGAGACAGCAAATAAACCAGGAGGAGGGTCTTGACTGGTTTTTTTTTTTTTTTTTTTTTTTTTGTACTGGGGATTGAACCCAGGGGCGCTTAACCTCTAAGCCACATCCCCAGCCCTTTTTATATTTTGTTAGAGACAGGGTCTCACTGAGTTGCTTAGTGCCTTGCTAAGTTACTGAGGTTGACTTTGAACTCTTGATCCTCCTGCCTCAGCCTCCGGAGCTGCTGGGATTATAGGTGAGCAGCACTGCGCTTTATGGACTGTAAGCTCTGCAGCTGTGGAGTACTGAACCAGTGAGACCCTGTCTCTGGCTCCTCATGCTTGGTCTCCTGTGTCTACGAAGAAGGGTCAGGCTATGCGACCCTGTTCTGTGACTGGGCAGGCCCCAAGAAGAGAGGGAACTGTGGAGTAGGTCAGGTTCAGGCCTGAGGTGGGATCAATGCCAATAATGCAGAGACTGGGTTTCACTGGCCCCTTGGCATCCCCCTAAGGCCCTTAGCCTAGCTGGAACAATCACAGCGTGCATTTGGGGACTCAGGGGGTCCTGGTTACCTGATGACTTGACAACCCACTAGGCTAGCAAGCTGCTTTTGCCTTTGTCCTTCAAAACTCCCTTACCTGTGACTTTGTGCAGGCCACTGCGCCTTCCTTTTTTTTCTTTTGGCACTGGGGATGGAACCCAGAGCTTCGTGAATGCTAAGCACACTCTCTACCACTGAGCTACGCCAGCCCGGGCTATCCCTTTCTGAACTTTTCAGTTTCCACATGGAAAATGTGGGGCTCTGACTAGATATTCAAGGGCTTGGAGCTTCTGGAATTGTAGGAGGACCCTGACCCCAGCACAGTGGAGTGGGTTAAGAGGACTCAGGGCTCTGAGCCAGGCTTGGCCCTTTCTACCTAGCTGAGTCAGCAAAGCTGCCTTCAGCGGCGGCATTTGTAAAACAGGGCGAGTGACAGGACTCACCTCACGGGGCTGTTTTGAGTATTGAATGAAATCATGCATGGTGTAGAGCGCAGTGCCTAGTGCAGGGTAAGCGCTTGATACACTTCGGTTCTCATGATTGATATTATCAGTATGGCTCTGATTATCATTATCCTCCTTCTTTCACCCCCTGCAAAGGGCAGTCCCTTTTGAATTCACTTTCCAGTGCGGCAGTGGTCTCTGATCAAACCTACTGGTTGCTGAGGGTCTGTTCTGGGGGGGGCGGGGGCGGTGCAGTTCAAATGCTTTGGATGATTTTTTCATTGGTTCATCAGAACAAGCTTGTGAAGGAGGTACAAGATTAACTCCACCTTTCAGGTGAGGAAACTGAGGCTCAGTGGGGTTAAGTGCCCAAGTCACACAGCTAATCCTTGACAGAGTCTGAACACCAGTGTAGATTTGGCTAATTCTGGAGGTGGTATACGGCGTATGGTTTCTTTATTTGGTGGGGGTCAGAATCTGGTGGGATATGTTTGGGAGGCCAGGCAGCAAGAAAAGTATGAGGTTTATGCTTACCCCTTCTACCGAAGACCCCCTCAAGCAAGAGCAGGTAGCTGTGCTATTCCCAGGCACCCTCAGCTGGGAGCTCCAGGAGGGAGGGAGGGCCTCAATGGCCTCTTGGTGTCCATCTAGGGGTTGACACCTCTTTACTGAATCAACCATCTTCTGCATTTGACAGAAAGGGTAATGGGGGCAAGGAAGGGAGGAGACTTGCTAAAAGTCCCACTGGGATCAGCCTGGGAGGGGGCTGGTAGCTGAGGCCCAGGTGGGAGGCTCTCCCGCCCCTTCAAGAGTCCCCACCGCCCCTTCTCCATGTCCCAGAGCCTGCTCACTCTGCGATGCTAAATGTGGCGTGACCAGGGAAGCGAGGAGCTGGCCGTAACTGGACACCTAGAGGGGGCAGGCATGGGGCCCGAGGTGCGGGGCAGCCCATCTCCAGCTCCGCATGACCGCCCTGGCCTGGCCCTTGCTCCCTGGACAGTGGGACTGGCCTGCCACACCTTGCCGGGCCTGAGCTGCCTTCCCAGGAGGTGGTGCCACAGACTTGGCACCTTCCCAAGGCATCCCCAGCCCCTCTAGATGCCAGGACTTTTCCCTCAGATCGCTGGCATTGTAACTTGGGGAGCACACCCCTCCCTGGAGTGGGGTAACATGGTGGTTAAGAACAAGGGTCAGGATTTGGGTCGACCTGACTGGCACTTCCTGGCTGTGTGACTTTGAACACACTGTATAACTCTGTATTTCACTTTCTTCATCTGATAAATGGGGCACATGGACCCACCTCACAGGCCCTTCATGAGAGAGAAATGAGGTGATGTGTTTAAGGTGCTGGTGTGTAGTACATGCCCAAGGCCATGTCACACACTTGGCCTCGAATTGTAGGATGTGGCCGGGCCCAAGGGCCTCTGACCCCAGGCTCTACAGTTTCCCTGGGGGTCTTGCTGCTTCAGGCCTGGTCTCCCTGGGGAGACTGACAAATGACCCACGTGGCAGCCACCCTTGCTATCCCTCCCTGCCTGGCCTTCACTCAGCTTGGCCTCAGGAGGCTCAGACCGCAGCTCTGCTCTTTGCAGCTACGAAGCTGAGAAGAGCTCCCGGAGCTCCAGCTCTGGCCTGAACCCCCCAGGGTCTACTCTGCCCAGAAGCACCCCTGCAGCCTCTGTCTCACCCCATCCTTGCCCCACCCCCTATTCCTCAGGCTGAGTTATCTGTAAGCCCTGGCCCAGTTCCTGTCTGTCAGAGGCTTTAACAGAAGGTTACTGTTCCCAGCCATGACTTTCATACCCTGACTTGGCAAAACCAGTTCCCCACCTCACCTCTTCCAAGTCCCTAGGGACAGGATTAGAACAAGAAGTTGTGCAGAACTCAGAGGCCCACCCCTTAATTTGCATTGAGGATGCAGAAGTCCCTGAGTGGCCCTCAGTTCACTCTGGGCAGGTTCTGTAAATGATGACACCTGATTCAGTGACCATAGTGACTCTTTGGTCCCCTGAACTGAAACTTTGTCCTATAAATGAGTCCCAGAGAAAAGGTTTAGTGACTTATCTAAGGCCACACAGACCAGGAAAGAGGGAGCCCTCAATCAACTTCTTTCAAAAGTGCTTTCCCAGGACTGGGAACTTAGCTTAGTAGTAGAGAGTGCTTCCCTAGTGCAAATGAGGCCCTGGGTTCAATACCCAGCACTACAAAGGCAACATAGCATTGTCAAAAGTGCTTTCCCACCTCTGTGGTTGGGCAAAGGGCCTCTGGTTGGTGTATGTGGGAAGGGCTCACTGTGGGGACAGGGAGAGTCTGCCTAGCGCAACCCTTCTCTAGAACAGCCATCAGAACTCTTGAAGCTATCTGATCTAGAGTCAGTACTGGCTCTGAATCCTAATCACTTGGAATTTGGTTGGACAACTGGCTTAACTTCCTCTTCTGGGCCTCAGTTTCCTCATCTGTAAAATAGGGCTAATAATACATACCTCTCTGGAGGATTAGATGAAATATTGCTTGTAAATAGCTTAACGCATAGTACGTGCTCAATAAATGATAGCTATTATTAATAATTAGCAGTGGGACAGAGTTAATAGAAGGCATGAGCTCTGGGGATGGGGGAAGGGGGAGGGGAGGAACACCCCTTTCCTGCTCCCCACTGCCATCTCCCTGGCAGTGGCCTCCCTTATTGGCAGAGGCTGAACTTCCCTCCTCTTGACTCTGGCCTCAGAGGTCATTTCAGTTGCTTCCCTGCAAGAGAGTCTGTGCTTACAGAGTTTTCCAGGGACTGGTGTAGCAATGAGGAGTGACCCTGTTGCTTTGGATTCCTCAGGATGCCTCCCTGATGGCCTCACTGTCCTGGGGTTGACATCTGCATTCAGGAGAAATTTTTCATTGACCTCTAACCTTTATCCTGTTTCCATTTCAGGGAGCATGAGAGGATATGTGTCTGAATGTCAGCAAACAGATGCCTTCCTCCCCTCTCAGATCACCAGAGCTAGCCCAAAGCACCCTCACGGCCCATTACTCAACCAGGCTTCGGCAACCCACCATCTGCCCACTTCTGGGGCTGGAGGCCAGGTCTCTCAGTGGTGGGCTGTACCCTGAGGTCCCTTCAAACTGTACGGACTGTGATCACCACAGCTCCACAATGAGTTCACTTTGCATTTTTGTATCTTCACTCATTTCATCCTCCCTGTGGCCTCAAGGGCTGTGAGCAGTGGTACTCTACCCCCCTCCCCAACCATGGGCCTCTGAGAGTCAGTTGCGTCCACCTCTTCCCAGCCCCACATCCAGGGAAATCAGGCCAAATTGGCTATGGCGAGAGTTTCTGCCCATGGAAATTAGCAAATACTACAAACCAGGGAGCTTGCATTTTGTTTTGTTTTTGAGAGTTGATTGGTGAATTTTTATCACCACACCAGCCATAGAGGGGCAAAGTCATTAACCCCATTTTCAGGGGAGAAAACGAAGGCCCAGAGAGAGGGAATGGCATGTCCAGGGACCCACAGCTAAAATGGAAAGTTACATGTCTTGATTCTCATCTCAAGAGATCAACCATGGCCCCAGGCGAACATGCTCCAGGACACAACCTTAGCAACACTGGCTGAGGACTTTCAGTATCTGGCATCCTATCTACTCCCCGTTCTCTGAATTTCTCCCCCTGCCATCTTTGGGGAGGGGAAGGTGGGGTTGAGGATAGAATAAGTAGATCCCATTTGTCCTGGAGTCAAGGGAAAAGAGAAATGGCCCTCTGACCTAAGTAAGGAGGATGTACTTGAGGAAGTTCCCTCAGGAAGCTGGCAACTGGATTGCCCCTATCCCTGTTCTATGCCCATCTCACTAACAGCCAGGCCTGTGAGGTCTCCAGCCATCACCCCTCCACCTCTCAGTGCCCCTTTCCCTGGTTCAGACAGACAGGGCCATTTGGGAATTGACCCAAGTGGGACCTGGGGGCAATCTGCTTGCTGGCTGTGTGACCTTGCTGTACTTCAGTTCCCTTATAAGCAGAGTGAGGCACAGGGACCATCTTAAGATGCTGAGGCTGGCTGAGTGCTTTGGCACATGCCTGTAATCCCAGTGACTTGGGAGGCTGAGGCAGGAGACTCACAAATTCAAGATTGGCCTCAGCAACTTAGTGGGACTGTCTTAAAATAAAACATTAAAAGGGCTGGGGCTGTAGCTCAGTGGTAAAGTGCCCAGTATTCCCACCCCTTAAAGATGCTGAAGCTAGTCCCATGGAGGTGTATGTGGTATATGGGGTGGTCAGCTGGGCTAGTGCACCTGGTCTGCCTTTTGGGGGACTCTCTGGGGACATCTTCTAGGAGACCAGGATAGCTGGGTACATTATTACACCCCAGGAGGGAGGTACTGGGTTGTCACCCCTTTTATAGATCAGGAAACTGAGGCTCAGAGAGGTTAACCTGACTTGCCCAAGTCACCCAGCTAGTAAATTGTGCTCACCAGGATTCAGATCCAGTCTTCAAAGCCATGTTCCTTAACCACTACGCTACATGGCCCCACCTTGGAAACACCTCCACCGCCTGGGGGAAGGTGGAGGTTCTCTTGGGAGGGTCTGTCCCTGTATCCTCCGTTGACAGCTGAGTCACAGGGGCCAGGCAGGCATGGGGTGCTGAGGGCCCTCTTGGGCTCTCCATGCTCCTTGCCCCCTCCCACCCAGCGGCCTCCTACCTGCCCTTTATGAGCAAGGTGGAGCCGGCTCAGTTCCGCCTTAATGGTTTCTGTTGCTGGCTGCGGCAGCATGTTTTACGAGGGGTGTGGCTGTGCCCAGTGCTGGCCTGCAGCCCCACCCGGGGCTCCGCCCGACCCGACCAGCAGCTGGGAGGGGTCCCCTGGAGCAGCTGGGTAATTGCATCGTGGGGGGTGGCAGGGAAGGGCCTTGGGGCTGTGCCTGAGGCTTGGGCTCCCCAGGATACTCAGATCTGGGGGTGTCAAGAAAAGGATTTTCTAGCTCCTTTCCTCTCATCAAGGTTGGAGGTGCTAGGGGCAGCATTCTGGCCCTGCCGACTCTGGATCTTTCCTTGGTTTCAGGAAGTGGGTCAACCAGCCCCTGCCTTGAGATCTGACTACAGTGCTTTGAGGCGCAGTAGCAGAATGGCAGAGGATGCAGTTGGCAAGAAGAACGAAGGATGAAAAGTAGCCACTTATGCCGGGCAATGCTCTCAAACTGAGCTGCTGACACCTGCTGCTGTGTCATCCCCATCCCCCAAATCAGTCATCCCCCTGCCTCGGAAAGTAGGCCAATTGCAGAGCATCCCTTAGTATGCCTATCCTGAAAAAACACTGGAGCCACCTTTTGGCCTGGGCCCACCGCGAAGTGCTTCCAGGTATCTAACACTAATTCTTAAAATCTCAGTCCGCTGGCCCTGTCCTTCCTGCCATTCACCAAGGGATCCTCCAGAGGCTACTAAGAACTATCCACTCATTCCTTCTCCAGGGAGGGTCCCCACTTTGCTGTGAATGCCTGATTCTGACAGCTTCCTGTTCTCCCACTCCCCCTTGTCTAGCATGCTTTCCTTTTTGCCATCCCTGGCCACCTCTGGTCAGTTTCCCAGCTCTCCAGTCCCTCTCCAGCCCTTGCCACCCAGTCCTGGTCCCAAAGGAGCCAAATGCAAGCACTCACAGTGGGCTCTGGGCCATGGCCACCATCACAGCTTCGGGGAGTCATTCAGCCTGCAGCTCCCCTGGAACCTCCATCCGAGGTATAAATACTCCCAGCATGCCTGGACCAGCCCCCTGCCCCAGGGCTGGGGTGGAGCCACCTCCCCAGGCCAGACAGGTAGGTCACATGCCCCATAAATGCCACTGGACCACAAGCTCTTCCCAGCAGCCCTGACCTCTCTGGATAGATGGGTGGAAGGATGGATGGATGGATGGGTGGATGTATAGATGAACAGTTGGATGGACAAATGGATGGTTGGATGATAGAAAGTCGAAGGATGAATAGGTGGACAGATAGATGGCTGGATGTCTTTGGTCTATCAGTGAATGTTCATTTTGTAGATGGTAAGGAATTTATTTCAAGGAAATAAGGAAAGCTATCCCTCAGAGGTCCCTTTTATCCTCTTCTGACACATACCTTCTAGGTCCTCTTCTCTCCACTGCTGTGACCACCCAGTCTGAGAGGTCAGCTCCACTGGACTCTCCCTACTCCTGAGATGTCCCTTTCCAGTCTACACTCTGAGGCTGTGAGCTGACCCCTCTATTTTTCTCCCAGGAGCAGGATCAGCTTTTCTTCCAAGGTTAACAGATGTGGGGACATTCTCAATTCTAAGAACAGGAAACCCTAGGGCTGGCAGCTTAGGGAGAAGCCCCCTTTCCCAGACTGTGTGTGTGTTACTGGGGATTGAATCCAGGGTGCTCTACTACTGAGCTACATCTCCAGACCTTTCTATTTTTTATTTTGAGATACGGCCTCTCATTAAGTTGTCCAGGCTGGACTTGAACCTGTGATTCTCCTGCCTCAGCCTCTCAAGTCACTGGGATTATGCACCACTGCACCTGCCTTTCCCAGGCAT
This sequence comes from Sciurus vulgaris, assembly GCF_902686455.1. Lineage (NCBI taxonomy): Eukaryota > Metazoa > Chordata > Mammalia > Rodentia > Sciuridae > Sciurus > Sciurus vulgaris. The sequence goes on from NC_136463.1 coordinate 66,733,576, forward strand.
TTTTGAAGTCATGACGGGTCTGGTGGTGAGGACAGCAAAGGACTTGGAGGTAGAACTATCAGGACCTGGAGAGCTGGGGGATGGGAACTTCTTGCCTGCTCAATCCTCTCGAAAGGCAGCGTATGGGAAGCAGTGATCTGAGACCTTAGACACTGATTTCCAGAGAAGACATTTCCCTCAAATCTTCAGTCTACCCAGCTGAGAAAGGGGCCAAAGACTGAATAATGGACAGGAAATGACTGAAAGGCCAGGAGGGTTTTTTTTTTTTTCCCCCACCGATTTTGAAACATTACCTTAAACTTCCTACAGACTTCCTCCAGCCACTCTGGCTGATGCGGTGGAGGAATGCGCTGAAAGATGGGATGACATTGTTGGCCCCTGAGCACCTCTTGACTCTGTGTCCTGAGGCCCAGAAGTTCTGCTCCCATAATGAAGTAGTTCTCAGCTGAGCCTGGTATCCCTCACCCCAACTGCATGTGATGCAGATAGATTGTGGCGGTGATTGGCAGCTGAGGATTTGATCTGTGAGATCAACAGGGATGATGGAGCCTTGTCTTACCTTCTCCCTTAAGCTGGCATTATCTCCAGAAGACTTCACTGAGCCCAGACTCCACCCCAACTCCCTACAAAGTGCCGATTTTCTTCACAGGGATTCCTCCAAGGACCCCAGAAAGTCCTTTCCTAGCTCTGCCATCAGCATGGGCTCGTTATGGGAATGGATCTCATTTCCTCCTTCCTAAAATAGGATTGTCATCCCTGCCCTACATACCTCACCTGGCTGTCCAGGGACTGAGTGACCAGAATGTCAAAGCACTCAGAGGAAGGCGAACCACACCATTTCATCTGGCATCCCGGCCTCCTTCCCTGGGGTCCCAGGCCTCTGGTATTTCACTTTCCTCTTGCCCTTCCAGGGTGCTCCCTATGAGGGTGGTCAAGCAGGCCCTCCTTCCAGCTGATGGGCCCCTTCTTTACCTGTCCACCTAAGTAGGAACAAGAGATGGCCCAGGATCTGGCCATCCCTTGAGCCAGGGGCCTCCTCTCATGCTCCGTACATATCATTATCAGGACTGCTCATTATCACTAATCTATTATTAGGGATATTAATTTTGCCACTGCTAGTAATAACACAGATTCAGTACAAGACAAATATACACTGGTGTGCCTCCTCCCCCCATGCTGTCCAATATGGACGGAGCAGGTGGTCATCTGCCTCGATTTACTAAACTGGAGGGAGAAGTACATTGGGAGACCTCTCCAACCCAAGCTGCTCTCTAAGTGACAGGTAGGAAAACTGAGGCCCACCAGGGGAAGGGATTGTTCCCTCACATGTAGGTGCCTGCACTCTGCTCCTTCTCCTGGGTTCCTGGGCTGTGAACCTGGCTTCGAGCCCTCAGTCATGCCTTTGGAGAAGTAGCAGGCTCTGAGGGCATCTTTCTGAGCTTGTAGGCTTCAGCGCTCACCTTGTTCCCTTAACTGCCCCCACATCTTCCCAGCCTTGGTACTGCCATCCAAAAGAATTTCCTCTCCAGAACCCCTCTCACCTCAGGCACATTGCCCATGCTCATGGGAAGGCCCAGCAAAGCAGAGCCACGTCTTTAAAGCCACATGCTCTATGGGCCCAACAGGAACTGCAGGGACTGCCTCAAGAGGGAGCCAGGAACACCCCACTGCCACTGATTGTAAAGGTTGCTGTGGTCACTCAGGCTCTGTGTGTGGGAGGCCCTGCAGAATCTGATAATTGGGCTTTCTGATCACAGTGATGTGTATGTATGTGTGTCCATCCCTGTCCACATCCTTCACCTTCTGAGACTGATGGGCTGGTGCAGTCTGGGACATGGCTGTGGAATTTACAAGTGTAGGTGGTACCTCCAACTGTCTCCGGGCGATCCGGTTCCAGGGACACACCCCGTTCTCTGTGTGTCTTTCTCTCTGTGTGTGTGTTGGTACTAGGACTGGTTGTAGTTTTTCAGAAGCAGAGATTTCAGATGGGGGAAGCCCAAAGGCCCCCAGAGGGTGTATGAGGGCAGGCTTGAAGCCAACTGACCATGCACCCTCCTGGGAAGGGGTGGAGGATTAGGATTGGACTTCCCAATGAGCTCTCTGTGGCATCTTTGGGGGGCAGGTCTTGAGGGATGCCTACCCCCTGGAGCTTCCAGAATAGCCATAGAGCATAGGTTCCCCTTTCTCCGTGACTCACACCTGGCTCTGGAGTAGTTCCCTGAGAGATCACGATTCAGCTAATTCTCTCCCTGGCCCCATTAATCTGAGCTGACTAAGCAACAGCTACAGGCGGGGTAAAGACCAGGGGATGCTCATGACAGTGGCAGTCATCTCTAAACAACCAGGCAAGCCTCCTTGCTTCGGCTTCTGTCCATCTCCCTGCCTTGGCCTGGCCATGCCTGATCCAATCAATCATGCTCCCAGACCCCTGAGAAGGTTGCTATTGCCTCCTTTTGGGGAGCCCTCTGAGCATGTTTCCCCACCATTGTCCTTTTCTCCTGCCAACACCAAACAGTATTGAGGTCTATCTGGTTATCAAACTTCAACTCATCTTGTTTCATCTGAATGCATTTTCTTTTCTTTTCTTTTTTTTTTTTTTTTTTTGTACTGGGGATGTAAACCAGGGCCTTATGCCTGCTAATCACATGCTGTGATTTACCATTTGGAAGCATCTAACTGGGCATGGTGGTGCACACCTATAACCCCAGCAGCTCAGGAAACTGAGGTACGAGGATCACAAGTTGGAGGACAACCTCAGCAACTTGGCGAGACCCTAAGCAACTTAGCATAACCCTGTCTCAACATTTAAAAAAATAAATAAAAAAGGCTGGGGATGTGGCTCAGGGGTTAAGCATCCTTGGATTCAATTCCTGGTACCATAAATAAATAAATAAATAAATAAATAAATAGATAGATAGATCTAAAAGCATCTAGCCTTTAAAACTCAATGGGGTTGGGAAGCTAAGGGTTTCTCCAGGGATGATCTTATCCAATCTGTTTTGTCCCAGAGGCACCACTCTGGACATTTCCTCAGTACTCAGAGAACTTGGAGGATATATTGAGACCTGGCCAGGACACAGGTGAGGGGTAATGGACTCCAAGAGGATTTGCAGCTTAGGGGGAGATCCATTCTGTAGGGGTGGGAGGGTGTAGATAGGAAGATGGGGCTAGGAAGGAGGATGGAGGAGGGGCTGCAGTTGTGGTGGTGGAGGTAAAGTTGGGGGTGGGATGAGGAGGTGGGAAGGAAGGGGTCTGGGCCAGGACTGCAAATGAGACTGAGTAGCCAGACAAGGTGGCAGACACCTGTAGTCCTGGCTTCTTATGAGGCTGAGGCAGGAGGATCACTTGCGACGAGGAGTCCAAGGCAGCCTGGGCAACATAGCGAGACCCTGTCTCTAAATGAACACAAAAAAATGAAAGAAAGAAAGAAAAAGGGAATGGGAATGGGATTGGGATGGGAAAGGAGACAGGGATGTGGTGGAAGGGTTGGGAGGAGGTAAGAGATGGGCACAGAGATGGAGGAGGAAGGGGCAAGGGATGGGGATGGGTACACTGGAAAGAGTCAACCTACTCCAGGACCATTTGATTGGTGCTTCTGGCAGGCACTCTCCCAGAGGTCCGCTTGTCCTTCCTCTGCTACTAGGCATATTACCAGCCCTACCCCATCCCTCTCAGATCAATAATTACCTCTCCACTCAGGAAACCACCTCCTATGGTCACTTGACCCAGGCAAACTCAATTTAACATGCTGAACAATCTCCCTGAAGTCTAGTAGTGTCTCTCCCTGCGGAAGCCAATTGGGCCATGTGGAGATGACAGCAGACCTACAGGACCTCTGCCCCCTCTGTCCCTCTGTTCTGCAGGGATGGATAGTGAACCACGGCAGCCTCCAATCTCATTAGACTATGGTACTGGAGAGAATGACAGAGGGGCAGCAGGTGCAGGGCCTCTCTGTCCCTTCCTGCACATACACTCCCTGAACATTTTAACTTGACTTAGAAACAGTGTCTGGCTGAGTGTGTGGACCCAGTGCAGGCGATGGGGGTTCTGCTGGTCCATGTAGACCAGGAGCAACTCAAGTGAGAAGGAGGGAGGTTAGGCATTAGGAAGGACTTCTTGGCTGGGAAGGACAGAAAGTCCAAGAGCAGTGGTGCTGTGTTGCTTTCTTAGAGGGCAGATGGGACTTTCCATGGGGGCTAAAGGAAGACTTTCCCTGAGGCAAAGGATGGCATGTGACAGAAGGCACAGGTCACTGGTGGGCTTTTCCCCTTGTCCTTGACTTTCCCAAGTCTTCTTCCTTCTTTAGATGAATGAAAAGGCTTTGGTTGGAGGAAATGTGGGGTCATGTGTGGGTGAGACAAAGATGGGGAGCAGGCAGGGGACAAGCCCCCTGATCTTTCTCTTACTTTTCTAGGACCCACTGATCCAAAGGATTCTGGGGTTTCCTGAGCCCCTGGGAAATAAAGTCCTCTGAGAACTCCCTGGCATTCCCGGGAGAACAGGTTCCTGGCTCTGGGAGGTGAGTGAGGCGCCGAGCCCGGGGGTGCAGCGTGCCTCAGCAGGCCCTAGAGCCGGGAGCTGAGCTCGCAGAGGCTGCCCGGGTGGGGCTGGGCTGGGAGCTGAGAGGACATGCACCTCTCCCCGTGGCTCCTTCACCCCTGAGGGTCCCCAGCTGGGGCAGCCCCTGCCTGCTCTATTTGTCTTGAGGACCCATGGAAGCTGTGTTCTTTCCTGGCCCACTGTGGACCCTTTCATAGATCCGCAGGGGAAAGGGGCCCGGGGTGCTGCTTGCCTGCATCAGCTGGGGATCCCTCTCTACTGCTTGTGTACTGTCCTGTCCTGGGGGTCAGGGAAGGACTGAGATGGTAAAAGCCTCCAAGCCAAACCCAGTGAGGACAGGACACTGGAATACAATGCTACCCTCCCCACCCCACTGTTCAGCCTAGAGGAACTGGGCTTCATCGAGGGGAGAAAGAGGAGGATCTGGGAGCCGATAGACTGGTCCCTGCAGAAGTAGATACTTCAGAGAGACTCCAGGAAGGATTTCATGGCTGTGAGGAAACTGACTGAATTTCTTCCTGCAGGGAATTAGGAAGAGTAGGAAGGAGCAGTGCGGGAAATGACCAGCACAGAGGCAGGGGGATGGATGAGATGACTTCTCTACCCTGTCCTTTCCTGCTGACCTGCTACACTTTACCATTGCGCACATCCAAAGGTACTCCCCCATGCCCCTAGGTGCAGAGAGAAGAGGTCAAGGCACCCACTTACTCCAGTCTGTTCTTAATCCAACATGCCTCTTTGGATATGTAGGGAGGGTCTGGAAGGACTCCACAGGGAATGCCTGAATCTTACCTGGCCAGGTAGGGGATGGGGAAGAGCTGTGGGGGTTGGAGAGGGCTTCCTGCTGCTCCAGTCTCTTCCTTTAGGACCTTCACTCCCCAGACCCCTAGTTCTAGGCTCCAGGTGTCCAAGGGCTCCCTGTTTATCCCAGTCTGCTTGCCAGGCCTCTTTACCTTGGGGGTCTTGAGGAAGAGAAACGTCCCTAGACCTGGGGGGGGGGGCGGTACTCTGTTTCAAACTCAGCATCAGTTCCTGGCCACAGCACCTGTCAGCCACCTGTCTGCCTCTCCACCAGGTGCACCATCTCCTTGCTGCAACCCAGACCTCCCCACATCTAGACCTGGGCCCCAGGTATCTAGACCCTTTCCTGGGCTGCCCAGAGAGGTTGAGTGAGTCCTTGATCCACACATGCTCTGGGTGCCACCCATCCCCAGAGCTGGGCTCTCGCCTTTCCACCAGGAACAGCCACTAGGCTGGGAAGATGCCTGCCGGTCTCTCAGCTCTAGCTCTCCAGTCTGAGCACTTCTGTGTTGGCATTGTCTCCCAGCACAAGGTGGGAAAGCACACCCTCCAACCCTCAGAGGCCCCTGCACAAAAGCTAACACCACACACAGAATGAGGACTCGCATGACAGCAAGGACTGAATTTGGAGCACCTGGACAGGAGTGAGAGGGACAGGCACTGAGGTGGGGGTCCCCTTTTGGCCTCCAGGCACTCACCCTGATCCTGAGTCTCTCTTGAGTTGCAGTGAGAGGCTGGGGAGCACCCAGATGCTCCTCGTCCCTCCCGAAGCCCATTAAGAAGGCGAACCCCCTCCCCAAGCCCTGGCCCGGCCCTGCTGGCCTCCACGGCTGACTTGGGCCGGGTCTCCTCTTACCTGCTCAGTGAAGCAGGTCGGCGTGGGGGCCCAGGTCTGGGGAGCCAGGAGCTCCGTCCGTCTGTCAGTCCGTCAGCCTGGCTGTCCTGGGTCTGTGCTGACATCAGGTGAGGGGAGGCAGCTGCTGGGTGAGCCAATAATTATGATATCAGCTTCCCCTTGCCCTGAGGGGCTGCTGCCAAAACGGGGAGAAGAGAAAGGTGACTAAGAAGCTAGTTTGCTCCTTGGCTCTTGTTTGACAGGTACCGGCTCCTGTGCCCGCCCCAGCCGCACCCCAGCAACCCCCTCCGCCCCTCCCTCCTCCAGAGCGAGCCTTGGCCCCCTGTCCCTGCCAGCAGCACAGCCATAACTTGTGGGGGAGGGGTTGCCCTGTGCCCCCACCAGCACCCCAAAACAGGGATGTCAGCCCCCCACGGGTGGGGCACAGGCCTGTTGGGGCATGCACGTGTGTCTGGAGAGCCTGGCCACTGTACGTATGTTCATGGAGCCAATCAGGGGGTTCCAGGGAATAGCATGTGCTGGTGGCCCAGGGTTCTCTGAGGCATGGTGGGGACAGGCAGTGGTGGTGACTCCTCAAGGGTCAAGCAACAGCACGAATTACTGGGAACTGTCCACAGGGTCCAACTATTTGTTTGACTCAATGGTCCCTCTGACACCCAGTGTATGTCAGGGGGTACACCCACCTGTGCATGCATGACTCCCTCTGTGTGTCTGTGGGCATGCCGTGTCTCCACAAGACTGTCCGTTTGTCTCAGTTGGTGTGTGTCCTCATCTTCGTCCTCCCCAGTGTCTGCATGTGTTTGTGGGTCTGAGTCCTCTCATGCTGTCTGTGTCGACAACCTCCTGTCTGTGCACACATCTCTGCTATGGGCCAGCAATTCTGCCCTGTGGGTATCTGCGTGGGCGAAGATGGGGGCTCCCTGCTTCTGTGTCATGACCCCACAGCCACTGTTCACGGTCTGCAGGTTGGAAACAGGAATCTGAGAGAGTGTGTCCCTGGTTCCTGGCCCCTGAGAGTCCACATTGAGGTTGTAGTACCTGAGGAGTCTAGGAATTGTGGCCAGCAGTCCCATCTGAATTTGGCCTGGGTCCTGTCCCTGCTCTAAGCCCTCCTTGCTGCTGCCCCAGACCCCATTCCAACCTGCTTCTCCCTGCTTCCTTTTGCATCTTCCTGGCCCCACCCCTTCTCCTGTCCCCAACCACTCTTTTCCTCCGTCCCTCCTCTAACCCAGCCTCTAAGCCCTCCTGTTTCTCTTTTTCTACAGCAAAAGCCTCAGGGACCAAGCAGTAGAACTGCTGCCCAGAAAGGCCTAGGATTTGGCCTCTGACAGGGTGTGGGCAGGTCAGTTCCTTCCCATTTACTGTATCTCGTTCTAAGCAGAGAGGTAATGTCACCCTTGACTGGGGTATAGTGGTGGTCATCTGGCAGAAGTGTAGAGTAGACTCAAACATTTGAAGACTTCTGGGTTTAGGCAGAGACTGTTCGGTGCTCGACAGAAAAGAGGAGCTGGGCATGGTGGTGCATGCATGTAATCCCAGGAGCTCAGGAGCCTGAGGCAGGAGGATCACAGTTCAAGACCAGCCTCAGCAATTTAGCAAGACCCTGTCTTTAGATAAAAATGAGAAAGGTTTGTGGTAGAGAACTCAAAGACTCAATCCCCAGTACTAGGGGGTGGGGCACAGAATAGAAAAAGGGTATCTAGGCAGATAGCTGCAGCTTTTTGCAAGCGATGATTAGCTGTGCCATCTTCCATACCTCCTACTCTGAGCCTTAGTTTTCTTATCTGTTAACAAGGGAATATTATTCATCCACAGAACTGTTGTGAAGATTAACAAATGTATGTGTTTAAAGTTCTAACACAATCCTGTTATATAGTAGATGCTCAATAAAAACACTCCTCTTTGTTTTCACCAAGTCCTGTGCTGCTGGGTGAGAGATAAAGATGTGTGAGCTTGCTTACTTGGGTATAATTTTTTTTCTAGGATTAGATCATGGGCCATGATTTAATCCATTTCTCTGGAACTCACATTAGCCATCAAAGTCCTTAAGTCCAATAATCAATGGAGTTTCACAGTGAAAGAGCCGCTGTCGATAGCATCTGGTGTGTTTGCTTAATGCTCCTGATATATTCAGTGCTGATTAATTCTAGACAGGCATTTCTGTATGGATACTCTGGGTACAGAGACCCAAGAAAGGTGTAATTGGAAGTCCACCAGCATTGTTATTAATGAATATTATCCTGAAGGTTCTACTAGTACAATAATAAAGAAGAAGGAGGAGGAAGAGGAGGACAAGGTAGGGGGAGGAGGCAGAATTTTTAAGAATTACAAATGACGTGATTGTTTATTTAGGAAATCTAAGACCATCAACTGAAATACTGTTAGAACTAATGAGAGAATTTAGTAAGGTAACAATATGTTAAGTGTATAAAAATCAAAACCATTTCTTTTTTTTTTTTTTTTTTTTGGTACCAGGGATTGAACCCAGGGACGCTTAACCACTGAGCCACATCCCAGTCCTTTTTAAAAGATATTTTATTTAGAGACAGGGTCTTGCTGAGTTGCTTAGGACCTTGCTAAATTGCAGAGCTGACTTTGAACTCGTGATCCTCCTGCTTCAGCCTGCAGAGCAGCTGGGATTAGAGGCATGTGCTGTGGTGCCCCACTCAAAACCATTTCTACATAACTAAGGCAACCAATTAGAAAATAAGGACTAAAGATCCAATTCACAAAAGCAGCAACAATACCAAATACCCAGGAATAACTTAATAGGAAACATAAAATTCACAGGAAGAAAACAATAGAATTACTGACAGACATAAAATAAGACCTGATTAATAGAAAGGCATATCCTAATCCTGAATGGGAAAGCTGAATATAATATTGTAAAAGCATCAATGATTTTTTAAATAATCTACAAATGGAATGTAATTAAAATTAAAAAATAGAATGGTTTTCCTCCTGCCTGGGAACTTAACAAGTCAATTCTAAAATTGGAGGAAAAGAAAATACATGTGAATAGCTTAGAACTTTTTGAAAAAGAAGATTAATAGGAGGAATTTGCCCTGCCAGGCTTCAAAATATCCAACAAAGCTTTCATGGTTCAAACTGTGGTTTGGGTGCATCAATATATTAATGGGAGATAATAGAGTCTAGAATAAAGCTGGATATTTATGAGAATTGTGCATATGGTAATAAAGTGTTTTAAAGAAGCAGGGTAAGTTCAATAAATGGAGTAGAAATAATGGATTTTCCATTTGAAGGAAATAAAGTTAAATCCTACTTCACACTATATGTTTAAAAAAAAATTATTGTCCAGGCGTGATGGTGTACACCTGTAATCCCAGTGACTCGGGAGGCTGAGAAATGTTGCGAGTTTGAGGCCAGCCTCAGCAACTTAGTGAGACCCTGTCTCAAAAAACAAAGCAAAGCAAAACAAAACAAAACAAAACAAAGGTTTCTGGGTGTAGCTCAGTGGCGGAGCATCCCTGGATTCAATCCCCTGTATGGGGTGGGGGGCAGAAGGCAAAATTTATTTAGAGCAAATTGTAACAAAGTTTAAAAATAAAAAACAAACAAATAAACAGCAACAAAAAACAACAACAGCAACAAACCACCTGGAAGAAAATGTCACAACATATATAAGGGGCAAAGGGTTAGTATTAATTTTTTAAATAAATAAATAGATGATCTCTCAATGAATAAGCAATTTATAGCCAAACTGCAAATGGCCAAAAACCAAATGAACTTCATTAAAAATCAGAGACATGCAGATCAATCCAGGGGTCAAGGGCCCCAGGGAGTCCCCTGATGGGATGCACAGGAGAGACTGTGCACCTTTCTGCAGTGAGACTCTGCTTGTGATGTGTGAGATGAACTTCCTTCTCCTCCCAGACAGGCTCTACCTCTGCCCCAGGAATGGGCGTGGGCTCTGGCTCCCTCTTTCCTTTGGGAAGCAAGACTTCCTCACTGCTGGCAGTCTGGGAGTTGAAGTAGGAGCCTCGGGAATTCCATGGATCTTGAACTGAAAAGGGATTTGTGAGGTCTCTCTCTCCTCCTCCTTCGGAGAGGACCATCTCCTCCTTCTCTTGTCACACCTGCCCCCAGAGTTCTCTCCTAGGCTCAGAAAACCTATCTCTCCAGAGCCGGGCAACAGAGAGAACCAAGGTGGGCTGTAGCTGAGTGTTCAAAGGGGCTGGGATCAGGGGAAGCTTTGTGCCTCTGGAGACGTGGAGGTCAGGACTGGGGCACCATCTTCTGCTGAGTCCTGTCTAGGCTGGGCAGCCTTGTGCCAGGAGCTGCCTTGGCTGGGGCCATCGTCTGCCATGTTCCAGTCTGGAGCAAGACACTGGGGATCTCAGGGAGAAGAAGTGTATTCCCACCTTCTGGGGTCCCAATGTGATGGAGGTGGGGTGACCTTCTCTGCAACCCATGTCAGAATGGGTCATCATCTGTCCACTTCTGCTCATGTAGGCTGAACTTGTCTTCTCAGTGAGTTCCTGAGACTGAGCCTGCCACTTCCTAGGTCCTCCAAGTCTCACTCCACTGGTGTTGAAGGCACTTAAGAACATCTGCAAGCTGGGCACCTTGGGATGTATGCCTGTAATTTTGGTGATTTGGGAGGCTGAGGCAGAAGGATCAAAAATTTGAGGCCAGTCTGGGCAATTTAGTGACACCCTGCCCCGCCCCTTCGACCAAAAAAAAAAAAAAAAAAAAAAAAAAAGAAAGAAAGAAAAGAAAGGACTGGGAGGACTGGGATGTCGCTCAGTGGTAGAACATTTGCTTAGCATGGGCCAAGCCCTGGGTTTGATCTCGGTAAAGCACATGCTTACCATTGGTAAGGCCCTGAGTTCAATCCCCGGTATCATCAGAAAAAATATCTGCAGAGGAACAGGGCCTAAGCATAGCTGGCATAAGATGCTAAAGCCCAAGGACCTCACATCAAAGGAGGCTTGGAGGGATCAGGGTTAATGAGGATGGGCTACCCAGGGAGAGGGACAGGCACCTCCTTGGCTGTGGGTGACAGAGAAGCTCAAGGCCAGAGCTGTGGAGGGTGTGTGGTAGGAGCTGGGCTGGGAGGTCTGAGCCTGTTCTGGTTGGCTGACCCCTGGGAAGTCCAGGGAGTTTCCAAGCTTGGTGGGGGAGGGTCTGGTGGGAGGCCCACAGCTGGGTGGGGAGGCTTCTCTCCTCACTCCTAATCCTCCTGTTGTGGGAGGTCTAGCCTTGGTGGGGAGGAACAGCATGTGTGTCTGTAAGTACAGGACATGTGTGACTGTGAGTACTTACATTTTTGTTCTCACACTCGTGTGCCACTGTGGGTGTGCGTTAAGCTGTGGAGCTACCCTGTGCTGCTCCATGTGACCGTGCCAGTATGTGTGGGCATCTGTGTCCTTGTGAGAACACTCAGGTATGACCTTGCATGCAGAGGTATCTGAGTGATTGTGGATGTACAAATGTCTGTGACTATGTGTGTCTGTGTGGGTTTCCATGAGGGACTCTGGGTCTGAAGAGCTGTGAGGGTTGGTGACTTGGTGTGCAAGAGGGTCTACGAGTGAGCTGTGTGTACCCAGGAATCCATGGCTCTGTGTACACATCTGTAGGTCTCACCACCCTGAAGAGCTATTCTTCTTGCCTAGCATGGTGGCACATGCCTGTAATTCCAGTGACTCAGGAGACTGAGGCAGGAGGATCTCAAGTTTGAGGCCAGCCTGGGCAATTTAGTGAGATCCTGTCTCAAAATAAAAAATAAAAAGGGCTGAGGATGTAGCTCAGTGGTAGAGCATCCCTGGGTTCAATTCCCAGTACTGAAAAAAATGAAGAAAAAAAAAAATAAAGGGCAACTCTTCTGAATCCTCGTCACAATCTCTAATCAGACAGCTCCGTCCCCTTCTCTCTCTCTCCTCTGTGTAACAGCCTTCCCAGCCCCTGAGGATGGGGGCTCACCATTTGAGGCCCTCACTCTCTGTCCCTTATAAAACTTCCTAGCTCTGAGGACCATGACTAATGGGGCCCCATCCAGGGTGGAGGCTGCAGGGGCACCCTCCCTAGGCTAGCACCCCACAGGATCTCCCTCTGGCCCAGCCCTCCCCACCCTCTGGCCATACTACCTGCCCTTCTTCAGGAAGCAGCCTCTTCTCTGAGACTCTGGGAGACAGAGAACTCACCGCCAGAACCTTAAGAGCGTACCCTGGGACCAAGGACCCTAACCCCTAGGGACACCAGAGTAGGATCAGCCCGTTTCCACCTGTTTCCCAGCCTCCCTGACATAAGCGCTCCTTCTGTACCCTGCAGGCTTCTGCCAGGGCCAGAGAGCTGCTTCCCTGAACCCTCTGGTTGCCATAGCTATCTCCTGGCTGGTGGGGTGAGACACGGAAACTCCCAGGGCCACAGGGGAAGCAGTAGGAGTTGGCTCTGAAATCTGGGCCTATCTCTGAGCCTAAAGGGACTTTGGCCCAGAGACCAAATGCCGTCTCAAGGTCTAGTAGTCCTCCGCACGGATCACTCTGGAAAGGGGCTTTGAGGGCAGCATGTCCACCTTCTCCTGGGAGCAAGAAAACCCTCTATGCTTCGGATCCACTCCTTCATTTGTTCATTCAGACAACAGTCACTGTGCCAGGCTCCAAGTGGGAACAGGGGTCATGGCTCTGTCAGGCAGGTTGTCCTCAAGTTTTCAGCTTTGTTGATGCTCCCCAGCCACAGGGAGCTCCCTACCGCACAAGATCTGCAGGTAGGAGACACCCAGAGCCCTTTGCTTTGTGAAAGGCATCATCAATGATGGGGTGTGGGTCCCTGGCAGGGAGATCATGGACCCTGGTCCCAGCAGTGCCCCATCCACCTGCCACTGCCTGGGCTGTGTGTGCTGCAGAGGCCGAGCTGCTAGGCTGCCTGTTCAAGCCTGACCTGGGCTGACAGGCCCTTCTTTCAAAGGCTAGCCCAGTCTGTGCTGCTTTATTGCCCAGCTAATGACGGTGATTAGCCCAACAGGTGCCTCCTGCCACCTGGCCGCCCTCCTGCCTGCTGAGGAGGGTGGTTTCTGAGTCTGGAGGAGAGTTGGTCCCTGCACCCTGTGAGCGCACCCATCACAGTCAACTTCTAGACCCAGCTTGCCTCGCATCTACCTCTCCTGAGAATGCTGAGCCAGCTGGGTCCTCATCTCCTGGGATTGCTGTGTGATCTCACTCTACTCCCGACTCTCTCTGAATGGGGCTAAAGGGGACATGGAGCTGAGATCCCTGGGTGCGGGGTGTGCACCGTGAGAAACGTTTTCCCCAGCTGGGGCTGGACAGCAGTTCCCCAGCAGGGTCCTAAAGAAAGCAATAGCGGAGGGTCCTGCCTGCAGTGGGGCTGAGGCTGCTTCTTAGAAACCCAGTGCATTGTGGGTAAGCCACTGGGGGAGCCCCGCCATTCTGGGACTGGCTCATTCCCAATGAGGGGACTGTCGCCTGGGGCTTTGGGGGGTCCTAGGATGGGGGAACCGTGATTTATGACTATGCTTCGCGGGTGAGGAATGCCAGCCGGGGGCCCGGGAGGCGGAGCCACTCATCTGACTCTCCTTGCTCTCCTAGATGTCTGGCAAGTCCTGTCAGGATCCTCTGTCCCCTGGGGACAGCCATGTTCTCCCCTGTGCAGTAGCCCCCTCCCAACTGCACTCCCCCTGAGGCCCCCGGGTCTGGGGAGATGAGATGGAAGCCCAGCCCAGGGGGATGCAGAATTAAATCCTTTCTGCCTTCACAGCTCGGTTCCCTTTTCCATTTGAGCATGAGACTGATGGGAAATATCTCTTTTTCTCTACCATTGCAGCAAGGAGGAAACTGGATGATACTCCAGAAACTTCTATCCAGATGAGCTCAAGGCTTCCATGTCACCATCCACAGTGAGGGAGACTTAGGATAGATGCAAAGAGGAACTTCTAGCCAGGAAAGGATGTTGAGCTTCTGGAATGGACGCTAGATGTAGAATCATTCTTCCTTAGCCTATCTCCACTTTGCCAGATAAATGAAAGCTCTGGGGCCTATGAGGGTTTGGGGTGGGGTGGCAGAGGAGGGTAAATGTGGGATAAAGAGGCAGAATCATCCAAGGTTGTCTGGTTCTGGACCCAGAAGGTCATGGTAGTTTTGAGCTTGCTCCTGTGAATCTAACCTCCATTCTTCTTGCAGCAGGGTGCCATTTTGGGTGAGGGTCCACCTTTCTGGGCACCCAGAATGGGTCAGCCTGCCTCCTCTGATCTGGTGGGACCGGTTTTTCCAGCCGGAGGAAGGGTCCGTGAGGAACTGGCAGGGGCACAGAGTTTTATGTAAATGTTCAGGGAGTGCTCTGGGAACGGGGAGGCCGGTTTTCCCAAAGACACGCAGGGACTGGCAGCTCCCAATTAGCAGTTCTGGTGATGTCAGTGCTGCTTTCTTGGGTGGCTGCGCCCACTCCGATCGGCCCTGGCAGGGGTGCACGACCATTACCTTCTTCTGTGGGTGGGAGGGATGCCAAGGGAACTGCCATGCAGGACGGAGTCCCCCTCCCGCCATATCTCCAACCTGGGCTTGAACCAGGTTGTGGAGCAGTCTAGAGCACGCTGCGAAAGACATCCCAGACTCTATCGAAAAAGACTTTAATCAGCTAATATTTGAACCCTCCCCAAACCCTGGGAGCCTGGGGAGACCTCAGATGCTGGACCAGTCCCTGAGGCAGCCCTGCTCCTAGGCCACTCCAACCCTGAGTTTCAATAAATACAGTGCAAAGTCATTAAGCTGGTGAGACAAAGAAGGGCAGGTTGTATCTTCCGTGAACGCACAGTGTGCACGTCAGACATGCACACAAACCCCCCTTGGATACGCTCACAGCAGCACCCACTCACATGCACCAACACACACACACACACACACACACACACACACACACACACAAACACGCAGACATAGATACACACGCTTTCCTCTGACATATTAGAGATGAGCACACTCATGGGCACACTCCATTGTGTAGACATGGGCCTTTCTCTCAGTCTTTAGCCCAGGGCTTAGAACTCGGGGCGTCCCCTCCTGGCTCAGAGGAGTGGGACAAGGTGGGTTTTCCTGGGCATGGCTAGCTGCACCCCAGTCTAGGGGCTTGGCGTGGTGGTGTTGAGTAAGCAGTGGGTTGTGGTATTGGAGTGGGCCCAGGAAGGGAAGGTGTGCAGGCTGAAGATGGAGAAGCTCCAGCTGTTGATGGCCAGTGTGATGACCAGTACCCCGATGATGTTGAGCAGGAATCCTGCCCGGGCCTGGTGGGAGGAAAGCCAGTTCAATTAAGCAGATGCTGAGCAGCACCATTAAGCACCTCTCAAGTGTTCAGGGGTGCTCCAGAGCCCTTCCATTAGCAAAACTCTGGGAAGTCCTTCTTGTGATCTAACCTACAGTGCTAGGCAACTTTCTTGCTACTTTTGACTCCCAGTGCTAACAGAGAAAGGGGGGGCTCCTCATGAGCTGCAGGGAGCCTGGGCCTGGATCTCTCTGAGTTCACCTCCCTAGTATGGGTACACCAGGCACCCTGGCTCTTCCTCATGTCCCCCACTTCCTTCCCTCCTTCCCTCTCTCATGGCCCAGGGTTGGTAGTGCTTGAAGATGTTCTAACTGAGGGATCATGTCCCCAACCTCCCCTATGGTCCCCCCCTACGTGGGGCCCACTCTCAGCTTGGAGACTCCCAGCATCTTTCAGCTACTTTGCAATCCAGGAGGATGAAAAGATGGCCAGAAGGAGGCTGAGGCACCCAGGCCTGCCTGCCACTCACCATATCCAACACTTTGAGGCCCCCGAAAGAGAAGACGATGGCATTGGGTGGGGTGGCCACGGGCAGCATAAAGGCCAAGGAGGCTGCCAGAGTGCAGGGGAGCATGACATAGAGAGGGTGGAGGCAGATGGCCTGAGCCTGGAGTGGGGACAGTGGGGCAGAGCTGGTCTTGGTCCCCATCCCAGAGGGAAGGGTGTGGCCCCAATTTGCCTGATTCCCTGCTCTGGGGGACAACCCCAACCCCCAACACATTCTCTGGTTGTGAACCCACCACTTCTGCCAGAAAGCCCCGGGTGACCTGGAAAAGGCCCCTTGACCTCCCTGGAGGGGATGAGTGTGCTGTGGGGCGTAGTGAGGGGAGGGGCCCATAAAACGGATCTCAAAGGGGCTCCGGAGGTGTCATCAAAGGCTGTGGGAACGCGCCCCGGGAGGAAGGGGCTGGGGACGCTCCAGGGAGCAATTTTACCCCGTCACCTCTGGAATGACCAGAACAGGGGCTGGGGCAGGGAGGTGGGCGAGGTCACCTCCGAGCCCCATCAGGATACTCAAGGGGTGACATCACCAGGGAGGGGGTGAGTCAGGGGCCAGAGGGCCTTGGGGCCCAAGAGCCCAAGAACCCAGAGAAGGGTAAAAGCTCAGGGGTCCTCTGCAGGAAAGGAGGGGAGGTAGGTCACTCTGCCCCGCAGGGAGAGCCCCTGGTGAGGCAGGCAGGAGGGGTGCCTGGAGGAGGGGTACAGCTCACCATGGAGGCCAGGATGGGTAGGAAGAGCGTGGTGGTGGCCACGTTGCTAGTGCACTCAGTGAAGATGGCTACCAGGAGACAGAGGATGAAGACTGTGGCGGGGGGTGGCACATTCTGCAGCGGGGTCAGTTTGTCTCCCAGCCATGCTGACAGGCCAGATTTCTGGGGAAGGAAGGTGGTGTTAGGAGACAGGGCTGCCCAGACTGCCCCCAGCCTCTCCTGGGGCTCTGGAAGGATCCTGCTCCTGCCCACATCCCCAGTCTTCAGAGTCAAAGACGACTCTGAGGGGAAGACAGGACCCACCTAGAATCAAGAGGTCCCTTCTGCTGCTCTTGAGGAAGAGCTGGGTGAGGGGAGAAGGGCCAGATGAGAAACTGGGAGAAGGGGTCCTTGGGAAATCTGGGGTTTGGTGGGAGTAAAACCTTCGCCCCATTTACCCCTGCTTTCCTGACTCCTCTCAGGAGGTCACTGGGCAAGTGCAGTTTTCTCCCTGCCCCCTCCAGCCTGGTGGGTGGGGGCTGAGGGGACTGTGCTCCTGGCAGGGAGGGAGTCGGGGGAGGGCCTTGAAGAGGCCGGCAGGAAGATGGGCAGTCCACAGGCTGGGAAGAGCTCCAAGATCTTGTCCCGTTCACATCTGTAATGCCAGCCTGGAAGCTCCATTGCACAGGGTGCAGGGAGCTGGGGCTCTTCCTCGGTCCATGCCACTGTATGAAGCGCAGTGCTGGACACCATGGACGGATGAACTAACCACAGACCCAGGAGCCCCACGCACCGATCCCTGATCTGGGGCAGCTGCCTTCTGTCTGTGCAGTGAGTGAGTTCAGTCAGAACACAGATGCCCAAGTAGAGTTTTAGGGATTTCCCTCTTAGATGGAGGCTCTGGAGAATGCCTGGTCCCCACAGCCTGGCCGGGTGTGATCATTGCGCCCCCTGGTGGCTGCAGCCGCACACTGTCAAAGCCCGGCCAACCACTGGGGTGATCCAGCTATTGTCTTCTCTCTGTGACCTGGGTGAGGGGCTGGTGGGGGTAGAATTCACTGCAGAGATCAGGCCCCACCCACGAGTGAAGATTGTCTCCCTTTTGGCTGTGAGGATCCCACTGGGGAGAGGTCACTGGGGCTCCTGTTTCTTCTTCCCCTTTTGAATGGGACTATACCTACATCCCTCTAGCTTCTGCAAAGTTTCTCCCCACCACCGGGGCTCCAAAGTGGGGATCATATCTGCCCTTTATGGGGCACAAGTAGGGTCTCTACCTTCCTCCCACAGGGTTTCCCTCACACAGGCTGGGGAGGGGTCTCACGGGTCTCTCACCTCACTGCCTTTGGCCAGGGCAAAGCCACCACCCAGCAAGAACACGATATTCCAGGGCATCTTCTTGTTCACTGTCTTCCAGTTGAGGAGGGGGGGAGGAGCCTTCAGTCTCCCTGGTTTTTCTACTCCCCAAGCAGAGAAGGATGGGTCACCCAGAGCCAACATGCCTCCACTTGGGGCCTCCTAAGTGGGTCCCTTCAGAGTTTAATGCATGCAGGAGGGAGTCCCTCAGTTCTATAACATTCCAACTTTGTCCCTGAGTCCCTGTGCCCTTAGCAAGTCACCCCAACCTCTCTGGGTTTTGTTGACTCCTGCCAAAGATGTTTTACATGCCTGAAGGCAGAGGCTGACCAGAGATCCTTCCTTGCTCAGTCCAGGTGCTTACCTGGGTCCTGGCTCAGCCCTGGGATCTTGGAGGGCATAATGAACATAATTATGCTGATGAAGATGGCCACTGTCCCATCGGACACCATGCTGTGGGTGGGACAGGAAAGGTAGATTTGGTGGCTCAAATTGCTCAGGCCCACAGGGTGGAGGGGTGGTGGAAAGGAGCCCCTCCCACAAACACGCCTGGTACGCCCCCCAGGCCCCAAGAATGACCTCGTGTTCTGCACTGGGGGCTCTGCTCCCATCCCTCACCCCCCAGCATGGAGCTTCAGGTGTGTCCTCTTCTCCACCCCGCAACTCTTACCTTTCCCCCTTGGCATTGGCGAAAGCCAGGTTACCCCAGCCTTCAAAGAAACCTGGCTCTCGTGTGAACCAGAGCAGCACCAGAGCAATAAAGAGGACGGTGACAGCCTTTTCAGCAAAGCTCATGGGGCCCAGCAGCCTGTGCTCTGTCTGGATGACTTGGATGGCTGCGTCCTTTCGCTGGTGCTCCTGTTCTCCAAAGCCAAAATTCTTCCGGAAGCTACAGGTAGAGGGCAGGGATGGCTCATGAGGGCCTACACCAGGCAGGGAACCAGAGGCTCTGAGTATCTATGATGTGACCACTGAGGCCCTTAGAAGTCATTTTGGGATCTCTCCACTAGCCCTGACTCTATGAATGTTCTCGAGAAGAGCAGAAGACTCAGAGGGGACCATGGCTCTTGTTTAGCAGGGGGAGTTGGTTGGCCTGCACTTGTCCCTGTTCCATCTGCCCTGTTGACCCTCTTCCTCCAAGGGGTCTCTTGGGCTAAGCCCTCTCTTGCCTGGGCCTAGAAGGATCTAGTGGCCTGGACCCTATGCCTCCTCCTGGTGCTGACTCACAGCTCCCCTCCTTTGCAAGCCTTTCAGGAAATCATCCTGCCTGCCAGCCTGTCCCACTTGTATTGTCCCCAGTGGCACAGGAGGCAATGGCCTGCTTCCTTGTGCTGCTTATATAACTCACGTTGACGTTTAACTTTTCACTGGGTAAATCTTACTGCTGGACTATGAGTTCCTCAAGGTCAAAGAGCATGCTTTACACATCTTTGACTCCCCCATGGTGCCTGGAACTGTGCTGATTTCTTCAACTACCACCTTTCCTTGTACCAGCTCCCAACCTTAATCCAACCTCCTTGCATCCGCCCAAGTGATTTGCTGAAAGTACAGCAATGATGCTTACAAACTTGTAATGGCTCCCTTCTGCCTGGGAAGGCAGAGCAAATAACTCAGACCACAGTAGCACTTATTCCACCACTCCTGTGCTGTATTCACAGTAGACATCATTAATCAATCACAGACTCGATTCCAACTTAGCAGCCTTAGCAGGGTTTCCAAAGATTTTGAAGACAGCCCCTGAAGTGACTAGGAGTAGCTCAAGATTGCAAATAGAATGAAACCTTCTTACTCTTGACCTCAAGGACAAACCCTCAACCCTTGATGTAGTTCACAGTATCCTCTGTAATCTTCCCCAGCCCGCTTCTTGAGCTTTGTGTACTGATAGCCCCCTTTTCTATTTTGTGTTTCAGGCCCACAGAGCCAGAGTCCCTCCAAATGCATCAGGTCCTTCCTTGACTCTGCTTTGCAATGTGTTGCCCTGTTCTCTACTTGACTGACTTTAGTCCTACAAGAGTCGGCTCAGATGTTGAGTTTTTCAGAAGCCTCTTAGAGGATCCACTACCTTAGGCACATCCTCCTCTGTCGTGGTCCCTACCATATCATCATCCATCAGGGGCAGGGAGTTTGCCAAATGCCTTTCGGTATTCTCAGCTCTTAGCGCAGGCCCAGGCATGCAGTAGGAGCATAACAATGCTTCTCTAATTGACCCACTCATTGTGTGTTCCTCAAGCACTTATCCAAGGACTGTGGAGCATTATGGGAAGGGGCCTGGTCTGGACATCAGGAGACCTGGTTCTCAATCCTAGCTCTGAAAAACCTAGTGGCGACCACTCCTCGAGACAGTGCTCGTTTACTAACTGGGGTAACATCACCCACCCAGCAATTCCCTCAAATAGGAGGCCAAGTGCTCAGAGGGGCCTCGGGGGAAAGAGCTGTCTCACGGGTTGTCATCTTTCACATCTGGACCCAACCAGAAGCTCCCAGGGGTACGGACAAAGACCTGGGCGTCTCTTGTTCACTCCACCACTTACTTGAAACCCAGGAAGAGGATCTGAAGCCATAACCAAGCCAGAATCAGCAAGACAATCATGGTGGGGAAGGCAAAGCCGAACCAGGAGGCAAAGTTCACCACATTGGGGTTTTGGGGGAAGATCCTGAAGGGGACATAGGTTCCTGTGTGACATTTGCCTCACAGGGGGAGTGCAGAAATCCCCTACCCCAGCCCTGTCATGCCTCCTCCCCTCCGTCACTCACGAGTAGACCTGGCCTTGCAGCACCAGGTTGGGTGTTGTGCCAGTCAGTGTGGCGATGCCCCCAATGCTGGCCGAGTAGCAGACACACAGGCTCATGCACTGAGTGAAGCGTATCTGCTCCTGGGTTTTCTGTACCCTTGGCTTTGAAGGAGCAGCTGCGACAGGGAGGGCCTGCCCATTATCTGGGAAGAAGGGAAAGTTCAGTTCAGGGCAGGCATAGGGACAGCTCCGGGGAACATGGTTGAGGCTCCATGGACCCCAGGGTGCCTTATCAGTGGACAGCCTAGACCCGGACTGGGAGTAGGACAGAGGCTGTCCCTAGGTCTGAGTGGGCCCTGAATCCCTGGAACCTCAGCGGAGAGTACCCTTAGACACCATATGGTGCACCCTCTCTTGAGAGAGGGAACTGAGGCACAAAGAAAAGAGGATCATCCAAACAAGGCAGGAAGAATTGTGGCCAGAGTGCTGCCCGCCGCCCAGGCACCAGCTCTTTTCTTGCTAGAGTGACCAAGCCTCTTGGATTGCCTGGGGCTGAGGGTAGTCCTAGCACATGGGTCTTGGCATTGTAAGACCAGGAAAGTTCCAGGCAATCCAGATCAAGTTGGTCACTATGCCTCTTGCTTCTCTCTTCTCTCCCCAGTCTCCAAGATGACTACCCCTGGGAAAGGATGGTCCTTCAGAGCTCCCCCAAGAACTGAGTTGTTGGGGTAGGGCCTGCCTCCTCTCTCACCAAGCTTGGTCACCTCCTTCTTGGGACTTGGCTCCTGGAGCTCAAAGGTGGGGTTGTCACTGCCCTCCTCGATATCCTTGGGTGTGTCATGCAGCTGCTGCAGGACAGCATGTGCAATGGGCACCATCATGGCCGTGGTGGCTGTGTTGCTGATCCACATGGACAGGAAGGCTGTGACCATCATGAAGCCCAGGAGGAGCCTAGGGACAAGCAGATGGACACACTGGCACTCCGGCTCCCCCTCAGGAACTGGGAACCCTGGGCACCACCCGACCCCTGTTCTCCTGTCCCGGTTTGTGGGGACTCACAGGGCTGGTTGCACCCCGATGAGGAGGAGCACACGGAGGGCAATGCGCTTATGCAGGTTCCAGTGCTCCACAGTGATGGCCACCAGCAGCCCCCCGATGAACAGGATGTTAGTGTCCTTGAGGTACTCGATGCAGACCTGGTGGGTGGGCATGTGACTGAAACCACAGATAGACCTGGCGTCTCCCACGATGCTCCTATGCATATAGGGTGCAGTCCTTACAAACTGGCACTCCCCTGGGCTCTCAGGACCAAATGAAAATTGCCTTTGGATGATCTACCATTTGGTATTAACCAGGTTCCCCTGTTCTAACCAAATCTACTCTTTGTCCCCTCAGGATAAATCTAGCCAGATTTCACTCACCATTCAAGCCATGGAGTGGGAAACAGATAATTTCGTGCTTTTTCTAGAAAAAGTAGGGCAGTGGTTTTCTATAAGTGACCATCAAATGGACTCACCATCCTCACCATCAAATGGAACTTGCTAGCCCTACCCCATACCTACTGAATCAGAAACTCAGGGGCGGGAAACAGCCCTCCAGGGGGCTCTGGTGCTCATTCACATTCAAGAACTCCCAACTAGGAGAATATATATCTGCAGATATAAACAACCTTCAATGGAAAACATTTTTTAAAAAAACTCATCTATACTGAACATGTATAGGCTTCCCTCACCCCTATCATTATTCCTGAAACAATGCAGTGTAACAATTATTTTACATTGAATTAGGTACTACAAGTAACCTAGAGATGATTTAAAGTATAAGGAGGATGTGCATAGGGTATATGCAGACACTATGCCATTCCATATGAGGGACTTGAGCATCCTGGGAATTTGGTATCATGAGGTCCTGGAGTCAATCCCTTGTGGATAATGAGGAGTTGATAGACTCTTTTACTGACTTTCAAGGGCCTTTTCCTGCACCAGGCTGTCCACCTCCCTGGGAAGTCTCATCACTCTCACTTTGAGTGACCTTTCCACATCAGCCACACACATTTCTAGCATGCCCTCCATGTCTTCTACCTAATTCCTCCCTCTCTGTTCTTTAACCTGTCAAGCAGAGGCAGGAACTGCTCTTCCATGCACACCGCCTGCAACGGGGCTTCCTTAGTTACCAGGGCTCTAGGGAAGCCCCCTCCCCCTCCCGGGGATCCCTTCTTCCTAGGGATGGGTGGATGGGGCTCACCTCAGAGGCATCCATGATACCCATCATGGGGAACAGGATGATGGGAAAGAAGGCGGTGACGGCCAGGGGCAGAGCCTCGGTGCACCAGAACAGCGCCATGAGGATGATGGCGTAGGCGCAGTAGGCTTCCTGTGGGTAGGAGGGGGGCGGCAGAGCGGTTGGAGGGGGCAGAGGTACATCCCAGACTCTTGTCCCCTCCTGTCTCCAAGAAAAACCAGGTAATTTGTTATAGCATAGGGTGTGTGTGTGGGGGGGAGCCTCAAAAACCCATGAGTCCCAAACCCAAGGTCCCATTTTAAAATGGAAATTAAAAAAAATAAAGCAAGGCACTCATCACCTTGTCTTTGACCTTGGTGGTCCAGGCATTATCATCCAGCCACACTGGAGAGACTGGGATTAGCTGTCAGGCCCCTAAAAGGACTGCATGGGGCCCAGGTTAAGGTACTGAGATGAAGTGGGGGCTGCCAGAGGAAGAAGTGGAACCTGGGCCATGTGGGCCCTGCCAGGCACACTGGCCTTCCCCGTCTCTTATCACAAACTGCAAGAATGTTTATTTGTATGTCTCGTGAGTGTTTCTTCTGCTAGGAGTGAGCTCCAGGAGGACAGAGTCAATTTTGTGGCATCTGATCCTTAGAGCTCAGGACGCAGCAGGCTTTGGAGCGAATCTTGTCTGAATGAATGAATCACTGGGGAAGTTCTGGGAATGTCAGATGATCTCCTTTGTAGCAACCTTGATCTGGTCACTGCATCACACAACTCCAGAAGCATGTTCACATTTATGGACCACATGAAAGGTTTTCCCATCCCTAGGTTGCTCAGGGAATTATGGGGAGACATAGTCTTTAGGTACCAAAATCCCCCCATCTCTCCCAAGTCCAGAGAAGTTTGACCTCAAGCTTAGGCTGGAGCAGACAGAAGTCAAGGGTCCAGTCTACTTAATAGAGCCTCTCCCAGGGCTGGGGAATCATTAGCCAGGGGAGGAGGTACCTGCACTCTGTTTGCCAAAGAAAGAGATGTCATGCAGGGATTAGTTAGACCACAGGCTGGGAGGGGGTTCCTCTTTTAGCTGTTCCAGTTTCCCCTGTCCTTCTTCTCTCCCCCTGGGCTCACTCCTTGGTACCTCATCCCCTAAGTACCCTGAAGATTGGCAAGGGTCCCTTGAGGTAGGAGGAGGAGATTCCCTGTGGGGACAGGAAGATGTTGCTAATCGAGCAACTCTTAGGAGTTCAGTGTTAGATGCAAGAGCCATTAAGGAGGGTGTGGTGATCCCACTTTATGGATGAGCTCAGAGAGCGAAGTAGCTTGCTCAGAGCCCCAGAACTAGGGAGTGGCAGAGCCAGGAGGGGATAGGGCCTCTGCATAGCATAACGCCCAGTGCCTCCCAAGAGCATAAGTCCCCTGGAGTCGCTTAGCATGCAGCCCATACAGTGGTTCACAGCCCCACTGTGAAACCCAGCACGCTCTTTCCACTACACCTCCACCACATCTCACCCTGAACATGAACTCATCAGCTCCAGGGGTGGGGCCTCTTGACCCTCGACCAGAGATCCACCCCTCACCTCCCCCAGTGGGATTGTGCTGATGCACGTATTTCTTCAACTGCTTCCTTACCTGCAGTGACTGGCTGGCCAGTCACTTATTCTCCCCTCGGGCTAAGGGCAAGCCAGCCCCTCTGGACCCTAATGTTCCCCCAACCTAGCTAGAACTCTCTGGTCATAGAGAGGAGAGCTGAGGCAAATTGCCACTATGCTGATTCCAGAAGAAAGCTCGGGAACCACGAGATCACTTTGCCAGCCATTGTGATCTATGTGCTTCGAAGGCTTTTAAAATTCACACTTAGTTGCTCTGTGAGGTATTGGCTATTGTTCCCATTGCACAGATGATAAGAGACAGGTGCGAATAAATTAGGCAAAGGTCTCAAAGCCACCCCTGTGGTGGTGCACACCAGCTATTCCGGAGACTGAGCAAGCCTGGGAAAGCCTGTTTCAAAGTTTAAAAAAATTAAAAGTCTGGGGATGTAGCACAGTGGTAGAGTGCTTGCCTAGCATGTGTTCCATCCCCAGAACTGGAAAAAAAAAAAAAAGTCTCGAAGTCACACGATATAAAGTGAAGAATCTGGGCCTTCTGGTCCTTAGGCCTCAGCTTCTACTCTGAACTTAATGCCTCCCACTTTAAGGTGTCCTCAGCCTCAGGCTCTTTGTAACTGGTGGGGTGTAAAGGGGATAAGTTGGGGCTCTGAGTCGAAACGGAACTCTTTCTAGGACCTGCCACTTCTGAGGCCTGCCTCAGGCATGTCACTTTTTTTTTTCCCCCCCTGAGATGGGGGTCTCACTATGTTGCCAGGTTGGCTTCAAACCCCTGGACTCCAATGATCTTCCTGCCTCAGCCTCCTGAGTAGGTGGGACCATGTGTACATGCCACCATGCCTGGCTAAGATGCTTAGTTTTTGAGACCCCATTTCCACACTGTAAAGGAAGTTGTTAATAGTCAAACTTGTGTGTGTTTAACATGTGGTTCCTTTCTGCACTCCCTCCTTTTTTTTCAGTACTGGGGATTGAACCCAGGGCCTCATACATGCCAGACAAGTGCTCTACCACTGAGCCACACCCCCTATCCCTCCCTTTTTACAACTGTGCTGGATCCCTCTCTAAACCCTGTCTCATAGTTCCATTCTGAAGCCTTCCTTGACCCTGGGGGCTTTGGTCCTGTGTCTCCATCCAGCCTCCAGGAAGTCTTTCAAGCCATAGCATAACTTGATGACTTACTCTTCTTGGATCACGTGGCATGGAATTCTGAGGATCCATAAAATTAGATGGGAAAACTAATGCATCTATTCATTAGTATCTAACCAAAGTTATGAACATAGGTCACAAAGTCACAGTACAGACTGTGCTTGGCTTATGAATTGTTTGCAATTTTTCGACTTTATAATACTGTAAAAGCAATAAGCAGCTGGGAGTGGTGGCGAACTCCTGTCATCTCAGCCCTTTGGGAGGCTGAGGCGGGAAGATCACAAGTTCGAGGCTAGCCTGGGTAATTTAGGGAGACTCTGTCTCAACAAACAAATCAACAAAACTCTCCCAAACCAATAACAACAAAAGAGCTGGGGATGGAGCTCAGTAGTAGAGCACTTGCTTCGCATGCAAGAGGCCTTGGGTTCAATTCCTAGTACAGGGGGAAAAATAAGGGGTGCGGGATAAGTGTTCAGTAGAATCTCTGCTTTCCCAGACATCAACTATTAATCATTCATTATCAGTGGGCACCCACACTCCTGTTCTGCTTCTCACTTTCAGTGCGGTATTCAATAATCAAACGATTTTGCTCAGCTGTGGTCTAATAGTCTAATGGAAGTGTCCTGAGCACATTCAAGGTAGGTGAGGCTAAGCTCTGATGTCTTGTAGGTTAGGTGTAGTAAATGCATTTTCTTTTAAAAATTATTTTGTTTTAGTTGTAGGTGGACACGATACCTTTATTTTATTTTTATGTGGTGCTGAGGATAGAACCCAGGGCGTCACACATGCTAGGTAAGCACTCTACCACTGAGCCACAACCCCAGCCCTTAAGTGCATTTTCAACTTAAGAGATTTTCAATTTATGTTGGGTTTATTGGGACAAAATACCATCATAGATTAATGCACAACAATGCTGTTAACTTTTTCTTTTTGCAGTACTGGAGATCGAACTCAGGGCTTCACACATGATAGGCAAGCACTGAGCTACATGCTCAACCCATTTTTTTTTTTTTTAATTTTTTTTTATTTTGAGACAGGGTCTTACTTAAGTGCCCAGGCTGGTCTCAAACTTGTCACCTTTCAGCTTCCTGAGTAGCTGGAATTACAAGCACTGTTTACAGCATTAATGGTGACTTTGTTACAGACATTTTTGTTTTTTCATTTCTTTCTTTCTTTTTTTTTTTGAGACAGAGTCTCACTATGTTTCCTAGACTTGCCCGGAACTCCTGGGCTCGAGCAATCCTCCTGTCCAAGCCTCCAAAGTAGCTGGGACTACAAGTGTGCTGGGCTCTTACAAATATTTTATTGTGGCTGTCAGACACTGAATACCTGCCCAGATCAGTTGTTGTAGTTATCTCAGAATATATCTCTATATATTGTTTATATGCATTGCTATCTTACATTATGGTTGTTATTACACCAATGGCTAGATCTTTCTAATGTGCTAATAAGGAAGCACATATATTTTTGAATTGCAATGTCTTTTTCCATGCTTTGATAATGATATTTTTAAAATAAGTAGTTTCCTTTCAATTCTACACATTTTATTTTGTGCATTTCAAAGCAGTATTTGGAGGAGGAAAGCTGAGACTCAGCAAGGTCTAGCACTGCCTGTTGACATTTGTTAAAGCTGGGAGGGTCTGGGCTCCAGATTGGGGAACTGACAGTATTCTGAGGATCCCCATGGGTCAGGTGATGGCCCCTTGGGCACCCCTGTAGGGCAGAGCACCAGAGATCCCTTCTCCTGGCCCTACGCATGTCTGATTTTAAGGTCAGTTTCCCTTGCAGTAGAGGGGGTGATTCAGGGTCAGCTTTGTCCTCTGGAGGACAAGTACTCTCTTCTTTGCAGCCTGACTCTGTGGAACTTCAGCTGGCCAAGCTCAACTGGTAGTCTATGGCCAGTAGGTCCTTGGGGGTGCTGCTCACATTTGGAGTTGTGCAAGGCCTAGCCTACACCGCTGTCTGCAGTGTCCTTCCCTGGAGCTCAGAAACCAGTGGCAAAGAGTCTTCTCCTAGCGGTTGCTGTTCTTCCTTCTGCCTGTCACTTCCTCCTGCTTCCCCATGCCAGGAAGATAGTTGTTCCTTGGTTACAGCACATAAGTACTTACTCTCTCAGTATCTTCCCACTGCCCCCTTGTGCAGAAGATTGTATGCAGGACCCTGTGTGCGCTAGGCAAGTGCTCTGCCACTGAGCTATACCCCGACCAGTGTCTGTCTATGAGCTCCTGAGGACAGGAACTCAGTTTCTGGGTTTCTCACCCCTCACTTCTTTGCTAGCCTTGGTCTATGAATCCTTCTTTCCCACTTGTGCCACTCTGAATCCTTGGAAGTGGCCCTGTTCATAGCTCCTTTGTCTCCACCTCCAGACAGTCCCTGCTATTAGAAGCCCTGGGGTTGGTGTGGGGCATAGAATCAGGGTCTCTGGCCTGATCATCAGCCACTCATTCCACAAGCGTCCTCCCCAGGTCAGGCTGGTTCCGCCCCTCACACACTCCCATTTATTTTATTTTTCTCCAACTGTGGGCCTCTAGCCTGGTCTAAGTCCCAGCACCTTTCACCAAAGCCTCCTTATCCATCCGTCCATTTACTCTCGCATGTACTCTTGTCCCTGAAACTTCTCCTGACTGGATCCAGTGATCTCAAGGGACAGATCTATTTAATTTGCAACCCTCTCCCCCAATAGTCACTCACCTTGAAGCAGCTCAGATCCCTTGAGTGACTCCTGTTGCTTTCAGGAACCTAAGTTCAGGTCTGGTCTGTGCCCCTTCCCCCACTCCCTGCCTCCTTGGTGCTGGGAACTGAACCTAGTGCTTCTCACATGCTATGCGCTCTCTACCAGTGAGCCATACCCTCAGCCCTGTGTGCTTCCTGCCTTAAAACTCCCCTCCTTGAACCCTTCCAAACTCATTCTATGAAGCTAGTATCAACCTGATACCAAAACCAGACAAAGACACATCAAGGAAAGAAAGCTTCAGACCAATATCCCTGATGAATACAGATGCAAAAATTCTAAACAAAATTCTGGCAAATCGCATACAAAAACATATCAAAAAGATACTGAGTGGGCTGGGGAGATAGCTCAGCTGGTAAAAGTGCTTGCCCCACAAGCACAAGGCCCTGAGTTCGATCCCTAGTACCACAAAAAAAAAAAAAAAAAAAAAAAAAAAGATAGTGCACCATGATCAAGTGGGGTTCATCCAGGGATGCAAGGTTGGTTCAACATCCAGAAATCAATAAATGCAAATCATTACATCAATAAACTTAAAGAATCATATGATCATTTCAATAGATGCAAGAAAAGCATTTGATAAAATACAGCACCTCTTCATGCTCAAAATATTAGAAAAAATAGGAACATACCTCAACATTGTAAAAGCTATCTATGCTAAGCCCATGGCCAACATCATTCTAAATGGAGAAAAACTGAAAGCATTCCCCCTAAAAACTGGAACAAGACAAGGACGCCCTCTTTCACCACTTCTATGTAATATAGTCCTTGGAACACTCGCCAGAAAATTAGACAAAAGAAAGAAATTAAAGGGATAGGAATAGGAAAAGAAGAATTCAAACTATCCCTATTTGCCAACGACATGATTCTATATTTAGAAGATCCAAAAGTATTCTACCAGAAAACTTCTAGAACTAATAAATGAATTCAGCAAAGTAGCAGGATATAAAGTCAACACTCATAAATCTAATGCATTTCTAGTCACAAGTGATGAATCCTCTGAAAGAGAAATTAGGAAAACCACCCCCATTCACAATAGCCTCAGGAAAAAAAACAAAAACAAAAACAAAAAAAAAACCTTGGGAATCAATCTAACAAAGAGGCGAAAGACCTCTACAATGAAAACTATAGAACACTAAAGAAAGAAATGAAAGAAAACCTTAGAAGATGGAAAGATCTCCTATGTTCTTGGACAGGCAGAATTAATAATGTCAAAATGGCTATACTACCAAAAGCACTATACAAATTCAATGAAATTCCAAATAAAATCCCAATGATGTACCTCATAGAAATAGAGAAAGCAATCATGAAATTCATTTGGAAAAATAAGAGACCCAGAATAGTCAAAGCAATCTTAGCAGGAAGAGTGAAGCAGAACTTAGACTATACTACAGATCAGTAGTAAGAAAAACAGCATGGTTTTGGCACCAAAATAGGCAGGTAGACCAATGATACAGAATAGAAGAAAGAGAGACAAACCCACAGTTATCTCATACTAGACAAAGGTGTCAAAAACATACAATGGAGAAAAGATAGCCTCTTCAACAAATGGTGCTGGGAAAACTGGAAATCCATATGTAGCAAAATGAAATTAAACCCCTATCTCTCACTCTGCACAAAACTCAACTCAAAAAGGATCAAGGACCTAGGAATTAGACCAGAGACCCTGCACCAAATAGAAGAAAAAGTAGGCCTAACTCTTCATAATGGGGCTGGGGTTGTGACTCAGTGGTAGAGCACTTGCCTAGTACATGTGGAGCACTGGGTTCAATCCCCAGCACCACATTAAAAAAAAAAAAAAAAAAAAAAACAACTAAATAAACAAAATAAAGGTACTGTGTCCATCTGCAACTAAAAATATTTAACAACAACAAAATCTTCATCATCTTGGCTTAGGACCAGACTCCCAAAGAGTAAGAAATAAAAACAAGAATCAATAAATGGGATGGATTCAAACTAAAAGGCTTTTTCTCAGCAAAGGAAATAATCAATAATGTGAAGAGAGAGTTTACAGAGTGGGAGAAAATCTTTACCACATGCACTTCAGATAGAGAACTAATCTCCAGAATTTATGAAGAACTCAAAAAAACTTAACATCAAAAATACAAATAACCCAATCAATAAACAGGCTAAGGAACTGGACACTTCACAGAAGAAATACGATCGATCAACAAACATGAGAAAATGTTCATCATCTCTTGCAACTAGAGAAATGCAAATAAAAACTACTCTAAGATTTCATCTCACTCCAGTTAGAATGACAATTATCAGGAATATAAGCAATAACATGTTGAGGAGGATGTGGGAAAAAAGGTACACTCATACATTTCTGGTGGGACTGCAGATTGGTGCATTCACTTTGGAAAGCAGTGCGGAGATTACCTAGAAAACTTGGTATGGAACATCCATTTGACCCAGCTATCTCACTTCTCAGTTTATACCCAAAGGACTTAAAATGAGCATATGACAATGATGCAGTCACATCAATGTTTACAGCGGCTCAATTCACAATAGCTAGATTGTGGAACCAACCTAGATACCCTTCAAAAGATGAATGGATAAAGAAACTATGGTATATATACACAATGGGATATTACTCAGCCATAAAGAAGAATAAAATTATGTCCTTTGCAGGTAAATGGATGGAGTTGGAGAATATCATGCCAAGTGAGATAAGCCAATCCCCCAAAACCAAAGGCCAAATGTTTTCTCTGATAAGAGGATGATGATATATAACAGGGAGGGGAGGGGGTAAGGAAAGAATGGAGGAATGCTGGATTGTGTAGAGGAAAATGAGGGGATGGGAGGGGGCTGGGGGGAGGAAAGATGGTGGAATGAGATAAACATGTACATGTGTGATTATAAGAATTGTGTGACTCTACATCATGTACAACCAGAGAAATGAAAAGTTGTACCCATTTGTGTACAATGAATCCAAATGCATTCTACTGTCATGTATAACCAAATAGAACAAACAATTTTAAAAAATCAAATAACTCCCCTCCTTGCTATCTCTGCTCTGGTCATACAGGTCTTCTTTGAGTTCCTTGAATACTCCATCCTCTCTCTGGCCACAGGGCCTTTGCACATAATTTCCTTTCTCTGGCCCTTTCTTGTCTCCCTACTTTATCTAGTTTAGTTGATATCTGCTCATTCTTTTATTTTTATTTTTTTTTGTAGAATTGGGGATTGAACCCAGGGCCTCATGCATGCCAGCCAGGCACTCTACCACTGAGCTACATCCCTAGCCTCCTCTACTCAGGCTTAAGATGTCAGCCCAAATATTCCTTCTCCAGGGAAAGCCAGCTTCCAGGTTGGGGTAGAATTCCCATTTGTCACACTTTGATTTCTGGTACCTCTTCTGCACAGTGGTTATCATAGTCTGTAATCAACATTGTTTTATGAATTAATGATGAGCATTATTTATTTATTTTTATTGTTTGTTCTACTTAGTTATTTTTGTCACCAGATTGTAATCTTCAGGGTCTGAGTCCCTTTCTACTCATTCCATCAGGGAGCCTGGTACCGTTGCAATAGAACTGGCACCCTGAATGCGTGAGTGAATGAATGCAGGCCCTAGGGAGACAGACGTTAGTCAGGCCCAGTTCTGCCCACAGAGAGTGTGTGTGTGGACTAGCCTGTAGAACCTGGCTAGGTGGGCTGTTCTGCAAAGTCAGTAATGGACAGAAAAGGGCTCCCAGATCCTAAGGCTGACAGCATGCTTCTTTTCCAATGGGAAAGCACACATCCAGGAGTCAAAAAAACCCGAGTGCCCAGGCCCAGCTTTATTGATGTGTGTCTTTGGACAAATTGCTTAATCTCTCTTGACTTTCTTTTTTTTTTTAAGAAATACACGACCTTTCCAGATGTGCACATATGTATCTCCTTTACATATTTACAAATGGGAATAAGAGAAGCACTGACCTGACTGGGATAGTATAAGAATGAAAAGGACTAACAGATGTGACTATGCAGAAAGAGGCTGTAAGGCATTGCACCCCATGAACAAATCACAAGACTGGCCTTGGGAGAGCAACATGCCCCTGGACTGCTAGGGAATCAGGATGCATGAGTGCAGATGGAAATGAATGCACCAGAGAATCCAGGGCAGACTCTGGACTCTGGGTGAGTGGCAGGTGTGGGTAGGGTCAAAGAATGTGGACAGCATGGCCTATGGCTGCCAGGCAGCAGCAAACATACCCACAGTCTCAAGGTGTCACAGCTTATTTCTCCTGGTGATTGAAGGTTAACCCAGGGTGGGGATGGGCTGGCACACAGCACGCCTCTCCTGCTGGCTCTCTGTCCCTGCAAGTGGGGCTGTGGCTGGCGGTGAGCGTTCTTGGGGCTTGGAAGTAAGGTGGGGCACTGGGTGGCATCTTGCCAAGTACCACAGCAAAGGAGAGGTGGATACTCAGAGAGGAGAAGGGCCTCTTCCCAGAGCCTCCTTCCATCTGAGCTGAAGAAGGGTTCAAGACAGAGGATGCTGAACAGGTGCTGAGGGACGAGTAGGAGTTCACTTGGTGAGCAAGAGGGGTTGGGATGAGGGGGTAAACACAGAGGGCACAGAACACAGCAGCAAAGATCAAGATCCTTTCCTGGATGGGTGTATACTGGAAAAGAACTTGATGTGCCCTGAGAGAGACCTAGGGCTTTCTTGGGAAGATAAAACTGGGAGGCCTCTGAAGGGTTTAAGGCAGATAGAGTGTCATGTCAGATAGGTGTTTAATAAAAGATTACACAGGGGGTGGAAGTGTATATCAGTGGTAAAACACGTGGTCAGCACGTGTGAGGCCCTGGGTTCAATCCCCAGTATAAAAAAAAAAAAAAAAAAAAAAAACAACACAAAACAAAAACAAAAAACAAAAAAAGAAAGAAAGAAAGAAAAGAAAAAAACCTGAGAGTCAGTGACCAGGCACAGTGGTGCGCACCTGTGATTCCAGCTTCTCAGGAGGTGGAGGAAGGACAATGGCAAGTTCAAGGCCAGCCTGGACAACTTAGTGAGACCCTGTCTCAAAATAAAATGAAAAGACCTGGGGATGTGGCCCGTGGTAGAGTGCTCGCCCAGCATGTGTGAGGCCCTGGGTTCCATCCCTAGTACAAAAGAAAATAAAATTTCATGTGACTTCTCTGATTTAGGGGTTCTTAACCTGTTTTTTTTTTTTTTTTTTTTTTTTTTTTGGTATCAGGACCCACTTGGCAGCCTGACGAAAACTTAAAACTCCTTAGGACAAGTTTTTTAAAGTGCAACAAATAACACACGTGGGCCTACAAAGAAACAGTCATATTGAAATCCAGCTATTAAATCACGAAAAAAAAATGCTGGGAGGATAACATCCTTTCCAGAAATAATAGACAAATGCCGAATACCTTTGAGGACTGAATATACAAAGGGGACAATGGCTAATTCACTTGTAAAAATATGTCCCACAGTCTCCACAGCAACCAGTCCAGAAGCCAAACCACAACTCCCGCAGCAGTTGGCCTTCAACAGTTGGGATTTGTTCATACTGCCAACTTCCTTCGATTTTGCCCCCACATCCTTCCCCCACTTCCAAGTCAGGCCCAACATTGAGAAAGCCACACATGATGTCCCCACCAGTCTTGCTGTGTGCCCTTCTCTACTTAGACCGCCTAAGGCTCCCAGGACTCACAGCCTCCCCGTCCGGCACACCTGAAGCTAACCCTCTCCTCCTCTGGTTCAGAAGTGTTCCCATCCCCTCCCTGCCTGCCTCAAGGCCCTGCCAATCATAGGCGATGGCAGCTGACTCCTCCAATCCTTTCTCACTTGGGTGGACTCCATTTATTTCTGCCCCTCAGTACAAATGACTTTGTTGCACCATCTTCGGCTCCTAGAGAGGGAGGAATTTCTTCTTTCCTTTCTTTTTTTTTTCCCCCAGAGATCAGGTCTCACCATGTTGCCTAGGCTGGCTTTGAACTCCTGGGCTCAAGTGATCCTACTGCCTCAGCTTCCTCCATTAGCTGGGACTACAGGAGTGCCTGGTTGAGACAATGGATTTTGAGTGTCAGAAAAAACAAAGGTGGGGGAAAGATTCCTGACATCACAGTCTGGGCCACAGCCAGGAGTGCTGTGTCCACTAAAGAGCCAACGCAAGCTAAGCCGGGGCAACAGGAACACAGCATTCCCACACTCCCCCGTGAACTGGATCCTCACAACAGCCCTGGGCCTCCGTGGATCACATCCAGGAAACGTGGCTGTTGAAGATTTGTATCTTACTTTCCCGTTCCTGGCTTTCACCTTGGAGTTGCTGATAAGCAGGGACATGATTTAGCAATCTGGGGCAAAGTCTGAGTTGGGGAACCTTCTCTCTACTCCAGGAATCCCCTGATCTTGGAGGCTGGCTTCTACTTCTAGTCCTACTTTCAGGTGCCCCAGAGACTAGGGAACCTATCTCCACACAGCCCCAGCTGCTGCTCGCAGCTTCCCTTGGGGACCACAGCTCCCCACTCTGGGGGAATGACCAGACATGCCTTCCTGTTTCAGAGGTGGGAACATCTGAGGCCCTTGAGAGGCCAACAGCCCATCTGAACAGAGCTGTAGAGAAATGAGGCATTTACATGGTGCCTGAGGCCAGTCTGTGTTTCCTGGGGGACCTGGGATGCAAGAGTCCAGGAGCAGAGAGAGCTAGTGTGGACAGAGCAGGGAGGCACTCTGGGTATGGAGGATGTTTTGTCTCATCTTCACAACAAACAATCCCTTAGAGGTGAGAGGGTTGGAGAGGCTCTGCAAGGTTGCAGGGTGCACATGCTCCTGAGTGTATTTGAATCCACATCTTATCTGGTTGCAAAATCCATGCTTTGCTTTCTGGACTCTGTTTTCTTCACCGACAGCCAGAGAGTCTCAAAAGATAGAGAGTCCAAATTCCTTGTCCAGTCTTCCTATCTGTAGTGAATCATCTAGAGTCCTGTGCCTTTGGGGTTCAGGAATAGCTGGCATTAAGGTCCTCTACAGAGATTTTAAGATGCCCACATTCTGTTCTTGTCCTTTTAAGAGTGCAGGTGGTTCAGATTAAGAGATCCCATCATCTTCTGTTCTTACTATAAGGCAATATTGATTTCTGCTGAGCTTTTGTCTGGACAGCATTGTGCCATCTGGAGATTGTTTTATAGATGGTCCCTTTGAGTCCCAGAAGGCATTGCTTTTTTCTTTTTCTTTCTTTCTTTTTTTTTTATGTTCCCAGAATGGCACTCTAACACTGTGCTATATCCTTGGTCCATTTCATTTTTTATTTTGAGACAGGGTCTCACTAAGTTGCCCAGGTTGACATAAGTCAAACTTCTGTGCATTGCCATGCCCAACTGCATTTTTTACTCTTAACTTTCTAGCCATTTGACCCTTGAGCAAATCATTTACCACTCATGGTCCATAGCATAAGATTCCCACTCCTTTCCCTGGCCTCGTGAGGCTGACATTGGCTGAGTTCTCCCTCCATCTCTAACCTTAACTTAAACAATCTGATCCTCACTCAGGTCACCTTGCCAAGCTCGCTCCTGTCCTCAGCCATTGGTGCTTGCTGTATGTTCTGCCTGGACTGCTCTTCACCCAGAGCTGAGCTTGAATGGCTCTTATCTGCCATTCAGATCTCAGGGTGGCTATGGCCCCTCGTGAGGCTGTTCTCCCTGCGTGCACAGCAGACCCTCTCTGAGTCATAGTCACAACCTGCTATAGTGTTTCCATGGTTTGTACAGCATGTGCTTTCCATGTGTCTCCCCACTTCACCTACCCTGAGGAATGCCCATTTCACCAAATTCTCTCCTCAATGCACCTAAACGGTACCTGTCACACGGTACTGAGGCCTGGCTTCACCCACAAGGGAAGGAATGGATGAATGAATGAGCAGTGGCTGCCATATACTGATGGTGCTCTGGCTGCAGGGCTGGGGGAGCAGGGAGAAAGCTTTGGATTCTACTGTCCTTGACTGGCTAGGACCACCAGAGGGGACCGACATTTAAGGGTTCTGTAGCCATTACTGCTGTTTTCAGCCTTGCGCTATTGCTCCTGGCCTTCCTGCCACCCGGCCTGCCCTCTGCAGCTGCCTCTGACTGCTGGAACTTCACCCAAACACCACCCGCTTTGGATTCTCCCTCAATTCCATTGGAAGAATTCGCTCCCTCCTCGGAGTTCTATAGACTTCTTGCTGTATCTCTGTGTGGCATAAATGCCTGTCTCTGGACTGTGACAAGCTAGAGGATTGAACAATTATATTCCTTTCCAGGAACCCCTGGCACAGAGCAAAGGCTCCACAGACCTCTGGAGGAGGATGGTGGAAGGTTTGGCTGGATGGGCATGAAGGAGGAAGGCTTTGGAGGGGGGGTCATAATGGGGGTACCACCCTGTCTCCATGAACAGCCTCAAACAGAGACCCCAAGACCAGGTTTCATTCTAGTTTTTTTTTTTTTTTTCTAGCAGAAACTTTAAGCAAATAACTTTACCATTTTGTGCCTCAGTTTACATGTCTGTGAAATTGAGACTGCAGTAGTAACTCCACTCAGGTGGCAATAGTCACACTGGGGCTTTAGTGAGAAATAAGTGAGCTAATACATTGGCTGACCCAATACCTAACACATCAAATATACTTAGTAAATGTCAACTATTATTATGGACACGGGTCTGAGCCTAGTCTGTGCTTCCCCCTTCCCACACTGGGGTCCAGAGGCTTAGTCTGGAGATTCATTACAGAAAGCAAAGACTCAATAGGAATTCAGAAAAGGGTTCTCTTTGCTCACATTTCTTCATACCTTCATTTCTTCACTCAGGAAGTATTTTCTGAGTGTCTGCTATGTGGCCCTGGGACTCTGTACAGAATGCGATGAGGCCACTGCCCTCCAGGGGTCTACATTCTAGTGCAGCAAGTCAGAGGATAAGCAGAAAGGAAACAAATAGATAATTTCAGATAGTGAATATAACAAAAACAACAGGGGTATGTAATGAAGAGTGGCTGGAGTATCGGAGAGGCTTTTCTGAGATGGATTTAAGTCGAAGCCTGAGGATCGTGAAGGAGGCATCTGGGAGAATAGTCCAGGCAGGGGCAGAGAAAACTGAGGAGCAGAGAGAAGACTAGAATGGCTACAGAAGCATGACCTGGAGGCGGGATGTAGGAGGTAGGGGATGGAGTCCGAGGGATTGGCAGGGGCGGAGCCTCAGGGACATGCTTCTTCTGAGGGGTTGGGATTGGATTTAATTCCAAGTTTGATGGGAAACCCATGTAGGGTTGTAAGTATAGTGGCATGATCTTAGGATCTTTTGAGATCATCCTGATTGCAGGGTGGAGAATGGTCCAGCCAGGGGTAGGTCAGGTGAGAAATGACAAGATCCCCACCCTAGGATTGCATTCAGAGTACAGATATCCTTAACTTATGATGGTTCTACTTAATGATTTTTCCACCTTATGCTGGTGCAAAATTGGCATAAATTCTGCAGAAACCATGCTGGAAGATTTCAATTTTGGTCTTTCCTCAGCTAGCAACATGTGGTCCTCGTGGGTGATATGGGTAGTGGCAGCGAGATCTAGCTGCCAGTTAGCCACACAGTTACGGGGGTGAACACCTTTGCTCCATGGTGCACCATGTTGCTAAGCCTGGATGTATGGTAGTCGGGTACATGAAGTGCGTTTTCTCTCTCTCTCTTTTTTTTTTTTTTTTTTTTTTGGTAGATGGACACGATATCTTTATTTACTTTTTATTTTTTTATTTGGTGCAGAGAATCGAACCCAGTGCCTCACGTGCTAGGCAAGCACTCTACCACTGAGCCACGACCCCAGCTCATGAAGTGTGTTTTCCTCTTGACAGTTGCTCAACTTAGGTTGAGTTTATTTGATGTAACCACATCATAAGTGGGGTGCATCTGTAGTGATTTTGGGATAGTGGGTACACAGGGCCTGCTGGTGCATGTGTGGAGATGGATGGTGAGTTTTTAGCTTAGCACAATGAAGTAGCAGGTTAATCCTTTCTTGGTAAGACTGAGGGAAGACCCTGCTGGAGAAGACGGGCACTTGGGGTTTGATCTGAATGTGGAGAAACATAGGCTGCTTACAGAGAAAATATGCAAGTGGAGAAGCTGTCGGGGTTAGTTGGAGAGTAAAAATGTAGAGGTTAGGCTGGAGCTACAGACTGGGGACTCAGCATAGAGACGCTTT
The DNA here is from genome assembly GCF_902686455.1 of Sciurus vulgaris. Lineage (NCBI taxonomy): Eukaryota > Metazoa > Chordata > Mammalia > Rodentia > Sciuridae > Sciurus > Sciurus vulgaris. Next base: position 66,772,217 of record NC_136463.1, read on the forward strand.
TAAAAGCATGAGGCACCATAAGATCACCTGGGGGTAGGGAGCAGAGACGGAGGGGAGGGGCAGGAAGGGACCCTGGGAAACCTCAAGCTTCTAGCGTCAGAGGGAGGAGGAGCCAGGAAAGGTGGGAAGGAAACCAGAGGTGTCACCAAAACCCAGAGAAGACTGTGGCAAAGAGAAGGGTGACTGACTATGGTGGAGGCTGCTTAAGGGCAGAGGAAGGTACAGATGGACTGCAGGGTTTGTTTGGTACCATGGAAGCTGGTGGGGAACTGGGTCTTCGGAGATGGGAGCCGGTCAATGAAGAAAGGACTTGTGTGGTGTAGGCAATGTCTTTGGTTTGCTGTTAAGAGAGAGAGGGCAGAGAAGGCATTGTCTGGAGATGGGCTGAAGGCGGGGACTTGTCTGTTTGTTTAGGATGGGAGGTATTACAGGATGTTTGTGTGCCAATGGGAGAGATCAGGCAGAGAGATAGAAATTGATCATGCAGGGGAGACAGGATAATTGTAGGAGCAAAGTCTTTGCAAGGGGTGGGTTCCCAGTCCCCGTCAGAATTAGAACAGGGAAGGCAATGCCTGGGCCAGTTGTGGATGCAGGGGCAGGTATGCTAAAGGGACAGCTGGGCCTCTAACATACTACACTCCCACCAAAGGGTCTGGTTTCTAGCACTAGCTCAGGTTTTCCTGTGGGACCTTGGGAAAATTACTGGATCCTTCTGGGTTGTGCTCCCCCTAGGGTGGTGATGGTGGGGTTATCACACTTGCCCCAGCTTGTTTGAAAACTTCATCTCTTGGATTCCCCACAGAGATATCACAAGCTTTGGCCTGAGAGGAAGCTTGTCTAGTAGGTCAGCAGGCTAATTTTGGATTCATAATTTTGCATTCTTTTCCCTACAGAGGAACTCAAAAGAGTACAAAAATCTGGCTCCATGAAACCAGGAGCTGTCCTGGGACTTCGAGTAAATGACTCAACTTTCCCCATCTGTAAAATGGGAGGGTGGGACTTGCTTCATAAAATGGGGAATGGGGTTACTAGGTAAAGAATGCAGGCCATGAAGTGGGGGCTCAAATGAATGAGATGAAACTATCACTTTTGCTGGGGCTGGGGGAGGAGGTAGGGACCCTGTGCCCTGATGTGTGCATTGACAGTGGTTCCCCTCTTCCCATTCCCATCTCCCTCCTCAGTAGACCTAGCCCTTGAGGTTATAGGTCAGCTTCTCTTTTTGTTTACACCTGCGAAGGCACAGACTACCTGAGGCCAGCTTTCTCCTACTCTCCTTCCTTCCCTCTCCAAAACTGGCCACCTCCCTTCTTCTTCCTGTCCCTCCCCACACTTCCCCCAAAGAGCCCAGTGCAGGGGGTTGGGTGGGCATGTAGTGAGCAGATCAACTCCATCTGCCTCCTTCTGCAGCTCCTTTACAGAATTGGCTTCCAGTTCCCCAAGGCAGCAGATTTCAAATGCACGTGAGTGATTCTCAAGGGACTTCTACTTCTGGGTGCCAAGCAAAAGCCCCCTTTGACTTCTTGGCCAGCAGCCCTCAGGAGGGCCAGGAGGTTGGGGTGTCACTTCCAGGGTAGAAGAGATGACAAGGCTATGCTGGTTCCTAAGGATGCCCCACCCTGCCCAGACAGACCCTCTCCTGACTCCCCTGGAGTTTTCTGTGTCCAGAACCCCAAGTCCTTACCTTACTGGGGACGAGGATAGGCAGAGGCAGCAGAACGATGGGCAGAAGCAACACAATCAGGTAGGAGCGATAGGCCCACAGGCCCTGCCAGCAGGTGGCCATGGTGTGGACCAGCTGGAGCTGCCAGAGTCACAGCCTCCAGGAGCCTGAGGAACTGAAGGACCAAACAGAAGGCACAGCCAGCAGGTGGCCCGGGGCAGGCTTATATAAAGCCAGTTGAGTGTTAACCATTGACCCACCCTGGCAATCACAATGTTTTTGGAGTCGGGAGGTGGGAGTAAGGAGGAGGGACTTGCAGGAGGAGGAAAGATCAGGAAGACTTTGCAAAGAAAGGGAGGGGGAAAGGCCAAGGAATAAAAACTTCAGATTCCTCCCAGAAGTTAAGTCCAGAGTTAACTCCTTCTGTTCACAGAGGCTACCGAGGGCTGCCACTGGGAAGGAAGGGTGTTTGGAGAGTCTCCAGCAAGAGCCCAAGTCCTCCTCCCGGCCCAGCCTACCTTTCTTCCTTCTTCCCTCAGGTGCCTCTGGAGGCACCCTGCCCTCCGGGAGATGCCAGTCTAAGATGGATGGTAGAAAGGCCTGGAGGAAACCCCTCCCCTCCTTCCTGGTGTCAAGGAAATTGTCAAACTCACCTGTCCTGAAAACTTCAGAGTCACTGTGTGACACTGATCTGCTGACTTGACCTCTCAGGAGAGCCTCTTCCTCATTCTGCAGTAATTTCTTCCTCTTATGAGGATCAAATTAGACAATTCATGTATGTTGAGCGTTGATGTGTGGTAGATGTACAATAAAGATTAGTTTCCTTCAGATTCTTCCTGGTGGCCCCACCCTACCCCCCACTGCCATGGAAGTCCAGCAAAGATTGCCTCATATTTTGGGGATATACTTGATCTCTTCATATATCATTTCACCCATCTACTCACCAAACAAATATTTGGCACCCATTTTGCGCTGTGCTCAGTGCTAAGGATACAGAAAGTAAAATGCTAACATTTGTTCAGCATTCAGTACCGGTTGGTTAGTGTTCTATTTCATTGACTGTAAAACCACACCATGGGTTAGGTATTAACAGATGGGGAAACTGAGGCCCAAAGACACAGAGCCAGTCGGAATTCGAATGTGCAAGGACGCCTGGAGGAGAGGGTCACTGGGCCAAGACTCAGAAATAGAGTCCAAATTGGCCAAGAGATGTCAGGGGACAGTGTGTGAGCAGGGAAGAGTGAACTAGGGCCTGGAGGGGGTGTGTGTGTGTGTGTGTGCGCGCCTGTGCACATGCATGTGTCTGTTGCAGAGGGTATGTTGTGTTGTGGAGGAAATTGTGTGTCATCTAGTCATCTATCTGGCCAGAACCTCTGTCTCTTGTTGCTCTCACCCTGCTCATCCATACTGCACACAGTAGGTGCTTGGTTCATGTTTCTGATGATTATCAGAGTGTGGTGATCTCAGTGTGCTAGGATAAGAAGGCAGGGTGTCAGGGAGAATGGTTCCGGCAGGGAATGCAGCCTGGCACAGATGCAGAAGTTTGTGAAGTTTAGAGAACAGAAGGTTCTGTGTGGTTGGAATATAAATTTGGGGGGTCAGGATTGAGAACTGATAACCACATGATATGCAATAGTGTGGTTGTTAGACCATGAAGGCATTCCTGGGCCCAGTGGGGTCTGTGTGAGAGAGACCCCCAGTTCCTTACGGCGTGGACAGATCCAGGTTGAGGGCTCCTGGGGTTGAACCAGGCTAGGTGGGAAGCTATAGTCACATGGGACAGACCAGCCACCCCTAGCCCCACTTAGTCCGTGGCCCCTTCACGCCCACACAGCCAGCCTGCCACTGCTCAGGGCAAAGTAAGCAAGAGCCAGGAAGCTCTGGATAGACAAAGGGTTTCAGATGTGCAGGACAATACTTTGATTCTATTTTACTTAGAAGGCGGTCTCTCTCATGGCCTGAGGCTCTGGAGGAGCCACCGGAGCAACCAGGCTGGGCCTCATCCTTCAGGAACGACATTCACTATGTGTAAAATCTGCATCCCAATTCAACTAACTCCTCACATCAACCTGTGATATTGGCTCACAGCAGTGAAGTGACTTGCCTAGGGTCACACAGCATGTAAGTCACTGAGAGAATCAAGATTCTTTTCTAAGACTACTCTTGCCCTCAACTCAGTCCTCCATGTTCTGGGCTCCTTTGATGGAAATGGAACAAAATTCAGGGATTCCAAAATCAGCTGGCTACTGTTTCCCTGTTATCGCTCTCTTCCCCTAAAGCTTTCTTCAAAGTTCCAGGCTTTGGGGACCTTTGCTGATTCTCTTTTGAGGCTTAATGTTGGGGTCTATTCCATCACCAGAAGCCAGGCCCCCTCTGTGTTTAATTCATCTCAAAGTCAGTGTCCCAAGACCAATGGGAAGCCTCCAGCTGTCACACTCCCCGTGAGAGCTTGCCCTTTGCCTGGCAATCACAGCCAGGGCCCTACTCTGCCAAGCCTGGTTCAGTTCCCCAGTTTGCCCCACCCCTTCTTTGATTAGTGCTGGGAATAATTGCTTTTCTTTTCATGGCTCCTGATGGACTGTGACCAGCTTATGCAGATACATGCTGTCCTTCTTCAGTCTCTGCATGGGCTATGTCTGTGGCAGGTCTCTGTACTATCTCAGGGGAAGTCATAACCAGGAAGCACCTGTCTTGCACTTTGCTCATTGACCCTCCTGGAAAGGGCCATCAGAGAACAGCTGGAAGTCTAGGGGAGAAGAGATGTGCCTAGTCTGCAAGAGCCAGCTTGTCCCCAGAAGCAGATGGCTGATAAGCCAGAGATAGAGCTGGGGCTGGGGCACAAAGGTAGCTTTTAAGGAGTTCACACCTAGATATGTGGGGTGGGCATTCAGAGACTCCTGAGACAACTAGGGTTGAGCAGGCTAGGTGTGGAGCCCACTGGGGCACATCTCAAGCAGTACAAGAATGGAGGGGTAGATGGACATTTTTCTCTTATTTTTTTGGTACTGGGAATTGAACCCAGGGGCACTTAACCACTGAGTCACATCCCCAGCCCTTTTTAAAACACAGGGTCTCACCATGTTGCCTAGGGCCTTGCTAAGTTGCTGAGGCTGGCTTTGAACTCGTGATCCTCCTGCCTTGGCCTCCCGAGCCACTGGAGTTTCAGGTGCGTGCCACCGCGCCCAGCTAGATGGACATTCTTGCATCAGGAATGATTCTTAAGACCTAGGACCATCCAGCCTAGAGGAGAGAAGACAAGGTGTAGGGAGAGTTGACAGATCCTTGATTGAAGAAGGGGGCAGGGATGTGCTCAAGGGCAGAGAGAGAGGTCCAGACTGCAGCAGGGCTGGGAAGGCACACAGGGGCTATTTTCAAGAAAACCACTCTCCTGGCAAAAGAAGTGCCCTCTTACCAGGAGGCCTGACAGTAGGGAGAGGTGGAGGAGGAGCATGGGCTGTTTGCTCATAGCTCTGAGAATCCTGGACCCCGAATCTGACTCTAGGTGCCTGGACTGCCCCCTCGCCTTCCCCTGCCCCTCTCGCTGGGGCCACAGTTCGTCATGCATGTTCATGTCCACCACCACCCTCCCCTGACACCTGGCAGAGTGCTCAGACGTCCCTACAACATCCAGTCCCTGCTTTCCACTTTGGCTCAGCTCTCTCCACTCCTGCCTCTCTTTCTGCAATAAGCCATACTCAACTGTTTTCAGATCCTCCGCCCAGCTCTGCATTTTCTAAACACTCCAAGGAGCGCCCACGCTCTTGCTTCTCTTAGGCATGTTGTCCCTTCCCCTCCTCCCCACTTTATTGGTTCCGTCTTGTTTATCTTTCAAGTCTCAGTCTAAGACTGAGCCTCTGTTGTGAACTCTCACCACAGACTGGTTTAGGGCCTCTGCTTAGTGCCCCAGATGATCCCCGTCACATCTACCCTGCACATATCACACCACATTGCATTCTCCTGATAATCTGCCTGGATCCCCTACTAGACCATCAGCTCCATCAGGGCAGGGACTGTCTGTATTGTCCTCGTGTGGAGCTGGTACCTAACAAATATATGTTGAAAGAATGAATGGACGAATGAAAGGGTAGACGGGTGGATGGGATGCCCGTAAGAGAATTCATAAACATCACACCCGACATCCAACCCCTCCTTCCAGCATGCTCTATCCCTGGACCTCCAGTTAAGAAGTACAAGGGTTGTTGATCAGAAAACAAAGTGAAGAAGGGCTTGGGTTTTTAACATCAAGATGGCAATGAGAAGCCAGGGAGTAACCTCCTCAGAGCTCCCTGCCCATCTCCTCTGCCTACTGGAAGCTGGGCTGGGATCCAGGGAGCATTGTAATCCCAAAGGGGACCTGAAGTTCATTTATACACAATCAGTCAAGGACCACCTCCCTGCATTGTCAAGCAGGAAGCCCATCCCATCTTCTCCCAAGTCTCCACACCCAGCTCTTTATAAAAATTGCAATGAAGATGGGCACAGTGGACACTTGCAGTCCCAGTGACTCTGGAGGCCAAAGCAAGAGGATTGCAAGTTTGAGGCCAGCCTCAGCAACTGAGTAAAACCTTCAGCACCTTAGCAAAATATTTGGGTTTTTTTTTTTTTTTTTTTTTTTTGGTGCTGGGGATTGAACTTAGGGCCTTGTGCTTGCAAGGCAAGCACTCTACCAACTGAGCTATCTCCCCAGCCCCAATATTTGTATATATATATATATATATATATATATATATATATATATATATATTAGTCGTAGGTGAGCATAATATCTTTATTTTATTTTATGTCTTATGTGGTGCTAAGGATCAAACCCAGGCCTCACGCATGCTAGACAAGCATGCTACCACTGAACTACAACCCCAGCCCCAGCAAAGTATTTTTAAAAATAAAATAAACAGGGTTGGGGATATAGCTCAGTGGTAGAGCACCCATGCTCAATCTCCAGCACCGCCCAAAAGTAACAAAATACACATAAGAGAGAGTTACCATTGTAACCATTTTATGTGTACGTTCAATAGTGTCAAGTATATGCACCTGTTGTGTAATCAGTTCCCAAACTTTTTCATCTTGCAAAACTGGAACTTCAGAACTATTTACCAACTCCTCATTTCCCCCTCCCCAATCCCTGGCAACTACCATTCTTCTTTTGGTTTCTAAGAGTGTGCTCTTAATACTTCATAGGAATGAAAGCATACTGTGTTAGTTTTTTTGTGGCTAGCTTATTTCACTTGGCATGATGTCCTCAAGGTTCATCTGTGTGTCAGAATTTTTTTCCTTTTTAAGCCGAATGTCATCTCATTGTGTGTATGTGCCACATTGTGTTTATCCATTCATCCACCAATGAATGCTTGAGTTGCTTTCACCTTTTGGCTATTGTGAATAATGCTGCTATGAATATGAATGTACAGACATCTTTTTAAGATTCTGTTTTCAATTCTTTTGGATATATACCTAGCGGTGGTATTGCCGGATCATATAGTAAATTAATATTTATATCTACATATAGATATAAATATATATTATATATATTTTTTATTTGGTACCAGGGATTGAACCCAGGGGTGCTTACCACTGAGCAATATCACCAACCCCTTTTATTTTTAATTTTGAGACATGGCCTTGCTAAGTTACTGAGGCTGATCTCGAACTTGCAATCCTCCAGCCTCAGCCTCCTGAGTTGCTGGGATTACAGGAATGTATATTTATTTTTTGAGGCACTTTCATACTATTTTCCACAGTGGCTACAACATTTTACATTACCTCTAACAGTACACAAGTGTTCCAATATCTCCAAATTCCTTCCAATACAGTGCATTTGTTATTTTATCCTAATGGGTGTGAGGTGATATTTTGTTGTGGTTTTGATTTGCATTTCCCTAACGATTAGTGATGCTGAACAAGTTTTCACATACTTGTTCAGCATTTGTATATCTTCTTTGGAGAAATGTCTACCAAATTCTTTGCCTATTTGGGTTATTAATTTTTGTTGTTGATGTTGAGTTGTAGGAGTTCTTTATATATTCTGGACATTAACTTCTTCTCAGGGATACGATTTACAAGTATTTTCTCCCATTCTGAGGGTTGACTTTTCACTGTGTCCTTAGATGCATATGCTCAGCTCTTTTGGAGCCTCTCTCTGTTATCTCATTTAAATTTTTCTTGGATATTCGTTTTTGTTCTGGTTTCACTATCCTAATATTGTGAAGAGGTCATAGAGACAGGAAAAAGTGGTAAGATTAATGTCAGCTTCCAGTCTTTGGGTCCCTAAACCAGACCCCATTCATCCACTCATGCATTCATTCAGCAAATGTTGATTGAGGGGAAAAGTAGGGTTTTACAATCAAACAGACCTGCCTTTGAATCTTGGCTTTGTAAGCTTAGTGTCTATGTGACAATGGACAAGACAACCTTTCTGATTCCAATTCTTTTTCTCTGTAAAGCAGTGAAGAAGTTGGAAGGGTAGTTGGAAGAAAAGACTTGAGGACTGGGGTGAAATTCAGTGGTAGAGCACTCACCTAGCATGTGTGAGGCCCTGGGTTCAATCCCCAGAACTGCAAGAAAGGGAAGAACTAAGAAAAGAAGATGAAAAGACTTAAAACTAATCTTCTGGGTTGTTGGAAGAACTAGAAGCACTATGGAAAGGGTCTACCTGGTGGACACTCAATAAATGGTAGCAAAGGTTATGTCTCAGAGGCCAACGCTGGTGGGTGTAGGCCTTCTCCCAGATCCCTTGAGTCTCAGGATCAAGAAACCCATGCTAAGCTGGGCAGAGTGGCATGTGCCTGTAGCCCTGGCACTCAGGAGACCAAGGCAGGAGGATTACTGGAGCTCAGGAGTTCAAGGCCAGCTTGGGGCAATATAGTGTGGAAAAGAAGGAGGAGGAGGAGGAGGAGGAGGAGGGAGAAAATTAATCAATACTTCTTGGAATTCAGCTTCAGTTTATTTGCCCAAGAGATCATTGACTGCTGACAAACTAAGCAGGACTCTTCTGACCAAGCCTCTCCCCACAGAGACAGTGACAAGGTTTTCCTCTTATCAAATGGTCTGGCCTTGAAGGCCCTGTTTGTGAATAATGGAGCCTTTTTTCTTTCCTTTCCTTTTTCTTTCTCGTGGTACTAGGGATTGAACCCAGGGGCTCTCTATCACTGAGTTACATCCCCAAGGTCTTGCTAAGTTGTTAGGGGTTCACTAGGATGCTGAGACTGGCCTCGAACTTCCAACCCTCCTATCTCAGCTCTAGAGTCACTGGATCCCAGGTCGAAGGACTTTTTCCTAAAGAAGGGCGACTCAATCAAATTGCCCTGGGTCGAGGTGGGTAATAGGGCTGAGAGAGCTGGACGCAGTGATATTTGAATTGGGGAACTCTCAGCCAGGAGAGCAACTGCAGCACCTCCCAGATGAGGTGCAAGGACTTTCTCAGGAAAAGTGGTCTTGCAACCTACTCTTGGTCTTTCTGAGTCTCAGCTGCTTCATCTGTAAAATGACCATGAGAAAAATGGAAGGTGTGCGGCTCACGTGAGGGGATGTATGAGGAGTGCATGGTAGGCCCTGAAGCAGAGGCAGGCTCCCTCCTTCTCCCTTTGCTCCTAACCCCTGCTTCCTTTTCTGCTCACAAACCTTCATGGGCACAGATGCACGCCCCTTTCACCCGACCTCCTCAGGATTCCCTGCACGCCTCCCTGCTGAGCTGAGTGGGGCCTCCACTTCCGGAATGTGTTGCCACCCTTTCTTCCCTCCATGAAAACTCTCCTCACCCCTGAGAGTCCATCACACCAGCCACGCTTGCCTGATGTCTCAGCCCGTCTTGACCACACTGTCTCCACAACCCTTTTAAGGACATACCGGCTGCTCTGGTTTCTGGCACAAACTGTACTTTTGGTGGTTACATTTGTCCTTGGCACGTTCCCAAGGAGACTGTGGGAGCCTGGGGGGCAGGGTCAAGATCTGATTCACCTCCCTTGGGTGGGTGGTTCCGTGTGCTTAGCCCAGTGCTTTTTCTTGGAAAGGGGGTCTTAATAAAGGTGCCTACTGACAGACTATACCTGACTGACAGGTGGACCCACTGGATACCCTATCAAGCATCCAGTACTCCACATCCCCACCCCTCTTCACACACTGCTTCCTTCCACAGGATGTCAAAATGGGGTTGTAGCTCAGTGGTAGAGTGTTTGCCTCCCATGTGTGAGGCACTGGGTTGAATCCTCAGTAACACATAAAAAAATAAAATAAAATAAAGACATAAAAATGATTTCAAAGTAGAGTCCCTTATCGTTTAATTTGCAAAGTGTACAGGTCTCCAGGGCAGAGGGGTGTCCTTGCTCTGTGGATCTGTCCCCACCTTTGATATCCTTAAAACTCTATAAAATAAAATCTCCCTAAAGAAGCAGTTCCAGTCACAGAGTTTTGGAAAGGAAGAGCCAGAAAAAGAGGCTAGAGATGAGCCAAGCCACGTTTCTCATTTCCTGCTGAAGAAACGGAGGCTCAGAGAAGTGAAGAGATTCTCCGAGGTTTCATACACATGTGGCACATCCTGAACTAGGGCTCTGCTCTGTGACCTTCCTTTTGAGCGTTCAGCCAGCAGGAGTGTGTCCCTAGTGGGGACTCAGCCCTTGTCTTATCGTTCTTTTTTTTTCCCCCCCACTTTTTATCGGTGCTTTACAGTGGTACATAATGATGGGATTTGTTTCATATTCGTACATATATACAATATAACAATATAATTTGGCCAATATCATTGAACTCTGACCAAACTGCTTAAATTTAATGTTATTACCGCTGAAGAGAGGTAAACTCAGGCTTCAGAGAAAAGGAATGACCTCACATCTGGTATGTGACCAAGTCAGAACTTGAACCCAGCTCCTTCAACTGCCAATTCAGCACCCTTTCCACCATCCCTGCAGCCTCTCCTTGGCCATACCAATTGTTTGCGCTCTCTCTCTCTCTCTCTCTCTCTCTCTCTCTCTCTCTCTCTCTCTCTCTATCTCTATCTCTCTCTCTCTGTGTTAGTTATTGGGAACTGACTCCAGGGCCTCACTCATGTTAGGCAAGTGCTCTACCATGGAGCTACCTCACCAAACTCTCCTTGGCCATACCAGAAGGTTGCTGGGGGAGTTGGCACCCACACCCAGCAGAGAGGAAAGAGTCAAGGTTAGGGCCCATTGAAGACAGTGGGTGGCACCACTGATGGCAAGGGGCCCAAACAGTGGCCTTCTAGCAGAATGTGGCCCTGTTTTACATAACATGCAAATAAAATCTCATAGTCCTCAGGAATGCTGCCAGACAGCTCCCTGGCTCCCAGCGACTGAAAGCAGGCTGAGTCCTAGCTAGGCCCACTTCCCAGCAGCATTAGGCTTCCACATACCCTCCCCACACATCACACCTCCTGCTGGACATCTCCTTCAATGCAAGCAGCATCTTCCCCCAACCCTAAGGACAATATTTTACCATTTTTGGACCTTGGCTTCCTGGCCTCAATTTAAATGATGATGTTATACACGAAGTTTTTTCCCCCTGAAATACCACTTTACAGATGCCAAGTCTCTATTAAAATACCTTTAGTCCCCACACACGCTCCATAATAACCACAGTTATTGCTTATTATTCAGCAACTACAAATATTCTGGAACATATTCACATCCTTGCAATATCATGTTTTAGATTCAAAAACAAAAGCTCAAGGGGGCTAAGTCAAGCCCAAAGTCACACAGTTAGTGAGTGGTGGAGCTGTGATTTATTTGTTTGAGATGGGGTCTCACTTCATTGCCCAGGCTGATCTTGAACTCCTCGGCTCAAGTGATCCTCCCACCTCAGCCTCCCAAGTAGCTGGTACAGCTGGTACAGGTACACACCACTGCACCTGGTTACAGGTAGGATTTATCTCAGAATCACCCAATTCCAAATTTAGGTGACATTAAGTCACCTTTGTTATTTTCTATTCAAAGTCTTGCTCTTATAACTTGCCTCAGCTTCCATTTCTGACTTAGTCTGTTTTCTGTTGCTATACCTGACTACTACAGACCAAATAATCTACATAGAATAAATTTTATTCAGCTCACAATTCTGAAGGCTTTCAGAAGTTGAGGATTGGGCAGCCACATCTGGTGAGGTCCTTGCTGGTGGGGACTTTGCAGAGTCCTAGGGGGGTGTAGAGTACCACATGGTGAGACAGAGCAGCCCAGCTCAGGTCTGCCACAGTCCCATTACAGTAAGGCCCAACCCTTATGGCTTCATTTAACCTTCATTACCTCCCAAACACCAAAGTCGATCGCTTCCACCTTCTCGACACCTCAGGATTACATTTTTTTTCCTTTCCTCCATTTTCATTATTTCCTTTCAATTTTTTCCCCTTGTGGTGCTGGGGATCAAGCCAGGACCTCACACATATTAGGCAAGTGCTGCACTCCCAGCCCTGGGGTTTAATTTCAACATGAGTTTTGGTGTAGACATAAAAACCACAGCATTTCAAATCTCAGTGTCATGCACACAATTCCATTTACTGGTCCCTTCAGCATTTACTACTTGGAGTAGCTTCCCCCGTCTCTCCAATGACCTTAGTGCACATGCTTATATTTGTGTTTTTTAAATTTTTATTTGTTCTTTTTAGTTACACATGACAGTAGAAAGTATTTTGACAAGTCATATATACATGGAGTAAAACTATTTTTGTGGTTGTACATGATGTGGAGTTACACTGTCATGTATGCATATAGAAAAGTTATGTCTGATTCATTCTACTCTCTTTCCCTTTCCCATCCCCCACCCTTCCCCCACTCTGCCCTGTCCAATCCACAGAACCTCCCTTTCTCCCTCTCCCCTCCCCCACTGCCTATTGTGAATCAGCATCTGACATGCTTATATTTGGATGAGTGTTTAGATACATGTATGTATAGATACATATACTCATAATTATGTGGAATTTATGATATACAGTCATGTGTTGCTTAACAATGGGAATGTGTTTTGAGAAATATCTCACTAAGCAATTCTGTAGTTGTGTAAACATCACAGGGTATATTTACACAACTAAGATGACCAGGATGTTACTAAGTGATATAATCTTATGGGATTACCATTGTGTACATGGTCCATCATTGAACAAAATGTCATTCTGTAGTGCACAACTGTATGTGTGTCTTATATATATTTGTGTGCATGTATTAAGTATATGCACTATATAGATAATACACCCATGTATAAGATATGCATGTACATGTGAGTGCACTTCTCAGTGTGTGTATATGGTGTGTGCATGTGTGTACATGTTAGAACGCTTGCATCTACATGTGTATACTCCAGTGAGGGGGAGGATTTGACAAGTAAGTACTCTGAAGGATCATTGCTCCTAAGAAGAAAGAAAGATAAAAAGGTTTTGACAGCTTATAGCTGGCTAATAGGGAAATCAATTGTCCAGTTTTCCCAGAACTCTCCCAATTTTAGTACTGAAAGTCCTACATCCTGGGTAAGGCCTCAGGCCCAGGTAAACCTAACTGGTTTGTCAGTTTCTGGCCTGTCAACCAACAGCTGAGCTGTCATGTTCCCATGCTGAACAAGAAAGAATATCACAGAATATCAGCACCATATCAGTTTGCTCTGTGACCACAAGAATAAAACAAGGATATTATGCCAGTAAAAAATGACCAAGAATCCTTCCCTCTCAACTAACACGAAAGACTGCTGCATCTTTACCAATGTCATCTCTTGCCCTGCTTTGGCCCTCCTGCTTCTTAGATAGAAATTACTGATTCCCAATTATCAGATCGCCCTTGCTTCCTGACAGCACCCAATCCAGAACACACCTTTGTTTTCTTAAGGACTTGCCACAATCACCCAACACAATTCCAAACAGGCCCATCCTAATTGCCTCTTACTAACAGTTCTCCATGGGGTATGTGCACCTTTGCTAAACCTGATTAATTACAGATGGATTCCTGGGGGTGCTTAGTTACTGGGCTTCATTACAGAGTTAGAGTCTAGCAAAATCTCATGGGGGGAAATGTATCAATTCGACTTTGATCCACTCAACTGACCACTAAGCATTTACTATGTGTCTGGCATTTTGTTGGGCAGTGGAACAAACCCATCCCTTGCCATCAGAGAGTCTCTAGCTTAGGGAGAGAGATAAACTTAAATAATGGTTAAAAAAAGTATGCATTTAAAAATCATACTAGATACTAGGATTCACATTTAATGGGTCTTTGGATATTAACAACACCTAACCCAACCCTGCTGAAGAAAAATCTGGATTTTCCCAGTTCTTGTCTTGCTAGATTCCCACAGACCTTTTCAGTTGCTTAGATTGTACCTGCAACCCAAGACCTACCTGGGATTGAAGGCACAGAGAGCAAAACATTTTCTATTTCTTTGTTCAAGATTCTTCCTTTTATCTCCCATGTTCTTGAATAGGCAGAATTAAAATTGTCAAAATAGACATACTGCCAAATGCATTATACAGATTTAATGCAATTCCCATTAAAATTCCAATGACATTCTTCATAGAAATAGCAAAAGCAGTCATGAAATTCATTTGGAAAAATAAGAGGCCCAGAATAGCCAAAGCAATCCTTAGAGAGAAAAGTAATGCAGGAGACATAACAATAACAGACCCTAAATTATACTACAGAGCTATAATAACATAAACAGCATGGTATTGACACAAAAATAGACATGAAGACTAATGGAACAGAATAGAAGATATAGAAACATATCCACATAAAACAGTTATCTCATACTAGACAGAGGCGCCATAAACACACGTTGGAGAAGATAGCCTCTTCAACAAATGGTGCTAGGAAAACTGGAAATCCACATGTAGTACAATGCAATTTAACCCCTATTTCTCACCTTGCACAAAACTCAACTCAAAGTGTATAAAAGACCTATGCATTAGACCAGAAACCCTGCACCTACTAGAAGAAGATACTCCAACATGTCGGCTCTGGAACTGACTTCCTTAACAAGACTCCTAAAGTGCAAGAAGTAAAATAAAAAATCAATAAATGGGATGCCATCAAACTAAAAAACTTCTTCACAGTTAAGAAAACAATCTTGGGGGGAGTGGGGGGGGGAAGGGAAAAAAATAACAGAATGAATCAAACAAGATTGCGCTATGTAAATTTATGATTTTTAATTAAAATAAATAAAAAAAGAATTAATGAAGAAACAAACAAACAAAAAAGAATGTGAACAGAGAGCCTATAGAATGGGAGGAAATCTTTGCCACCTGCAACTCAGATAGAGCATTAATCAAAAACTTAACGCCAAAAAACCACAGAACCCAATCAATAAATGAGTGAAGGAACTGAACAGGCACAGAAGAAGAAATATGAGCTGTCAACAAATAAGTGAAAAAGATGTTCAACATCACTAGCAATTGGAGAAATGCAAATTAAAACTACACTGAGATTTTATCTCACTTCACTCAGAATGGCAATTATCAAGAATACAAGCAACAATAAGTGTTGGTGAGGATGAGGGTGGGGAAAGGGTATACTCATATATTGTTGGTGGGACTGCGAATTGGTGCAGCCACTCTGGAAAGTAGTATGGAGATTCCTCAAAAAACTTGGAATGGAAACACCATTTAACCCAGTTATCCCACTCCTCGGTTTATATTCAAAGGACTTAAAATCAGCATACTGCAGTGATGCAACCACACAGTGTTCATAGCAGTACAATTCACAATAGGTAAGCTATGGAGCCAAACTAGATGCCTTTCAACAGATGAACGGATAAGGAAAATGTGGTATATACACAATGGAATATTACTCAGCCATTCTTGGATTATGGCATTTGTTAGTAAGTGGATGGAACTGGAGAACATCATTCTAAGTGAAAAAAGCCAAGCCCCCAAAACCAAAGTTCAAATGTTTTATCTGATATGGGGAAGCTAACCCACAACAAGTGGGAGAGGGAAAAATTAGAAGTTCATTGGATAAGATAAAGGGGAATGAAGAGAAGGGAGCAGGGGTGTAAATAGAAAAGACGCTGGAGGGAATCTGACATAACTTTATTATGTACTTTTTTTTTTTTTTTTTTTTTTTGGTGCTGGGGATTGAACCCAGGGCCTTATGCTTACGAGGTAAGCACTCTACCAACTGAGCTATATCCCCAGCCCTATTATGTACATATTGAATTCACTACAATGAATCTCATTATTATGTACATCCACAAGACTGGTGTCCTAATTAGAATATGATATATTCCTTGCTTGCATACTTATATCAAAATGGACTCTACTGTCATGTATAACTAAAAATAACAAATAAAATTAAAAAAAAAGATTCATCCTTTCAATTAGACCACAGGAGCCCCAGCGAGAACATCCTACCCTAGAAGAAGTTCAGAGTCCTAGCAGCAGCGGTAGGTTGGGAAGCTGGACCGTAGACCCTCCCACCTAGCAGGGCTTACCCGTCTCCAAGCCAAACTGGGAGGGGACAAGCCCTCCTAGATGGGAGGGTCTAGGGTCTAGGAACTTTTGAACAGTCTATAAAATTCTTGAGACCTGAAAATGGTGGCACTACAATTTAAAAATTCAAATTGTAAGATAATAAACCGCAACTGAATTAATTGAATGTCCCCCAAAAGGGACATGGCAGGGCCAATCAATTCAATGTGTAAAGTTCATTTACTGTGGGATGGGCATCTTTAGTAGGGGATGTCAGGTGGGGTCTTGGAAGGCCTTCACTTGTCCCTGGTGTGGAGGACCCCGTGACCCTCTGTTGACAGCCTCTTGGGTCTTCTGTGCAGGTCGAGCCAGCCCTGTGCTGGGCCAGGCTCATCTCCACAATTGTTCCCTCCAGGACTAAGTCTTTGTGTTGTGTCTCCCTATAGGGTGGCCAGGGTGTACCCTAGGGGCAGCTGTAGGGAGAAGGGTCAGGTCAGGAGGTAAGCTACAGGACCTGTCGCCCCTGATCACAGTGTCACTTCAGAAAGGCACACTCGGAGGAGAGGGGCCATCAGAGTTCCCCAGCCAGCTGCAGCTGTGGGGTGGGTCGGGCTTGGTGCAGAGGGACAGGGCAGCCTGACCTTGGCATAGCAGAGAGAGTAGTTTAGGGTCCACTGGGGCCCTGGCAAGACCACAATGCCAGCCCCAACCAGGGCCCTTAAAACCAAGGCATCAGAACTCCTCTGACAATATGAACTTGGGCTGCCAGACTGGAGGCATTTGACTACTGAGTTGTCTTAGGGTCACATCTTTATATTTCACCTTTAATCTGCCTTTGCCCGATCTTATTCTTGATATTTATTTTTTTCTTTTTAAAAATTTGTTGTGTTTAGATATACATGACAAATAGGGTATGTTTTGACATATATACGTGGAGTGCAACCCGTTCAAATTAGGATCCCATTCCTGTGGTTGTATATGGTGTGGACTTTCACTGGTAGTGTATTCAAATGTAAGCAAAGGAAAGTTACATGTAATTCATCCTATGTCTTTCCTATTCCCATTCCCACTCCCTTCCCTTCATTCCCCTTTGTCTAATCCAAGGAACTTCTATACTTTCCCTCTCTACCCTTCCTTGTTATGGGTTAGCATCCACATATCAGAGACAACATTTGGCCTTTGTTTTTTGGGAGATTGGCTTATTTCACTTAAAAGGATGTTCTCCAGTTCCATCCATTTACCCACAAATGGCATAATTTCATTCTTCTTTATGGCTGAGAATTAGTCCATTGTGCACATATACCACATTTTTAGAAAATATTTTTAGTTGTCAATGGACCTTTTATTTATTTATTTATTTGTTTGTTTGTTTATATGTGGTGCTGAGTATTGAACCCAGGGCCTCACACATGCCAGGCAAGTGCTCTACCATTGAACCACAACTCCAGCTCCACATTTTCTTTATCCATACATTTGTTGAAGGGCACCTAGGTTGGTTCCATAGCTTGGCTATTGTGAATTGAGCTGCTATACACATTGATGAGGCTGTGTAACTGTAGTATGCT
Organism: Sciurus vulgaris; assembly: GCF_902686455.1. NCBI lineage: Eukaryota > Metazoa > Chordata > Mammalia > Rodentia > Sciuridae > Sciurus > Sciurus vulgaris. Next base: position 66,789,822 of record NC_136463.1, read on the forward strand.
AGTTTTAAGTCCTTTGGGTATAAACTGAGGAGTGGGATAACTGGGTCAAATGATGGTTCTATTCCAAGTTTTCTGAGGAATCTCCATACTGCTTTCCAAAGAGGTCGCACCAATCTGCAGTCCACCAGCAATGTGTGAGTGACCCTGTTACCCCACATCCTTGCCAACATTTGTTGTTACTTGTATTCTTGATAATTGCCATTCTGACTGGAGTAAGATGAAATCTCAGTGTAGTTTTGATTTGCATTTCTCTAATTGCTAGTGATGTTGAACATTTTTTTACATATTTGTTGACAGTTCATATTTCTTTTTCTGCAAAGTGTCTGTTCAGTTCCTTTGCCCATTTATTGATTGGGTTATTTGTGGGTTTTTTTTTTTTTTGATGTTAAATTTTTTAAGTTCTTTGCATATCATGGAGATTAATGCTCTATCCGAGGTGCAGGTGGCAAAGGTTTTCTTCTATTCTGTAGGCTCTCTCTTCACATTCTTGATTATTTCCTTTGCTGTGAAGAATCTTTTTAGTTTGATAACATCCCATTTATTGATTCTTGATTTTACTTCTTGCCCTTTAGGAGTCTTATTGAGGAACTTCATGCCTGAGCTGACATGATGGAGAGTTGGGCCTACTTTTTCTTCTAGTAGGTGCAGGGTCTCTGGTCTAATGCCTAGTCCTTGATCCACTTTGAGTTGAGTTTTGTGCAAGGTGAGAGAGGTTAAATTTCATTGTACATATGGATTTCCAGTTACCCTAGCACCATTTGATGAAGAGGCTATCTTTTCTTCATTGTATGTTTTGGTGCCTTTGTCTAGTATGAGATAACTTGTATGTATGTGGATTTGTCTCTGTGTCTTCCATTCTGTTCCATTGGTCTTCATGTCTATTTTTGTGTCAATACCATACTGTTTGTGTTATTATAGCTCTGTAGTATAATTTAGGGTCTGGTATTGTTATGTCTCCTGCATTACTTTTCTCGCTAAGGATTGTTTTGGCTATTCTGGGCCTCTTATTTTTCTAAATGAATTTCATGACTGCTTTTTCTATTTCTATGAAGAATGTCATTGGAATTTTAATGGGAATTGCATTAAAATCTGTATAGTGCATTTGGTAGTATGTTCATTTTGACAATATTAGTCCTGCCTATCCAAGAACAAGGGAGATCTTTCCATTTTCTAAGATCTTCAATTTCTTTCTTTAGTGTTCTGTAGTTTTCATTGTAGAGGTCTTTTACCTCTTTTGTTAGATTGATTCCCAAGTATTTTATTTTAATTTTTGATGCTATGTGAATGGGATTGTTTTCTTGATTTCTCTTTCAGTTATTCATTATTGGTGTATATAGGAACACAATTGATTTATGGGTGTTAATTTTATATCCTGCTACTTTTCTGAATTTGTTTGAGTTCAAGAAGCCTTCTGGTGGAGTTTTCTGGATCTTCTAAATATAGAATCATATTGTTGGCAAATAGGGATAGTTTGAGTTCTTCTTTTCTTATTCGTATCCCTTTATTTTCTTTCTTTTGTCTATTGCTCTGGCAAGGATTCCAAAGACTATGTTGCATAGAAGTGGTGAAAGAGGGCATCCCTGTCCTGTTCCACTTTTTAGAGGGAATTCTTTCAATTTTTCTCCATTTAGAATGATGTTGGCTTTGGGTTTAACATATATAGCTTTTACAATGTTGAGATATGTTACTACTATCATTAGTTTTTCAAGTGTTTTGAACAACTTTTTCTTCTTCTTCTTCTTCTTCTTCTCCTTCTTCTTCTTCTTCTTCTTGGTATTGGGGATCGAACTCAGGGGCACTCAGCCACTGAGCCACATCCCCAGCCTTATTTTGTATTTTATTTAGGGACAGGGTCTCACAGAGTTGCTTGGTGCCTCACCATTGCTGAGTCTGGCTTTGAATTCGAGATCCTCTTGCATCAGCTTCCCTAGCCACTGAGATTATGCGCATGTGCCATTGCACCTGCTGAACATGTTATTCTTGATCTATAGCATATGACATATGTCTTATAAGCCTTCCAAGTTCTTTTTTTTTTTTTTTTAACCCCTGATACTGGGGACTGAACCCAGGGGCACTCTACTACTGAGCCACAACCCAGTCCTTTTTACTTTTTATTTATTTATTTTTAATATATTTTTAGTTGTCGATTGACCTTCTTTTAAAAAAAAAAAAAATTTATACGCGGTGCTGAGAACTGAACCCAGTGCCTCATACATTCTAGGTAAGCACTCTACGATGGAGTCACAATCCCAGCCCTTATTTTTTATTTTGAGAGAGGGTCTTGCTGCATTGCTTAGGGCCTTGATAAGTTGCTGAAGCTGACTTTCAATTTATATTCCTCCTGCCTCAGCCTCCCAAGTTGCTGGGATTACAGGTTGTACGCCACCATGACCGGCTCCCAACTTTAAATGTCAATTCCTTTGGCTCAGGAAACTTCTGTCTAGAAAATCCTACAGACTGATTCAAATGTCCAAACATTTTTTGTACCAGGATAGTCACTGAAACTTTATTTTTAATAGTTAATGGCAGGGCTGGGGTTGTGGCTCAGTGGTAGAGTGCTTGCCTGGCACATGTAAGGCACTGGGTTCAATTCTCCGCACCACATAAATAAATAAACAAACAAACAAACAAATAAATAAAAAGCTATTTTTAAAAAGTTAATGACATATGTGCATATATACATGTGTATATTTATTCATGTATGTATATGTACACACATATATATACATACACGTGTGTGTGTGTTTATTCTATTTCTCTGGAGAAACCTGACTATAGTTTCTCAGGGGTGGCCATAGAAGAGGTTGGAACCTAATGCTCAGTATTATTGATGATTAATGTGTACCATGATATCTATGTCCAGAAATTATGGCAGTGAGGTCTTTTCTAGAGAAGTCCTGTGGCCTGGTTTGAGTGTTGTTAATGGTTGCAGAGTCTCTAAACCTGGACTCTGGCTATCTCAGGGATTATTTGAAAGTCTAATGAGGACTGAGGATGTAGCTCAGTGGTAGAGCACTTACCTAGCATGTGTGAGATGTTGGTTTCCATCCCCAGTAAAACACACACACACACACACACACACACACAAACACACAGCCTTAATGAACTATACTCTGCTAAAACTAGCTAAAGTGATGTCTATTACTCACAATTAAGAACCCTAACTGATGTCCACCCAGAGTTGCTGTGGCTATTGGTGGCGGTTGATACATTTTGCTTTGTTTTTGAAACAGTATCTTTCTGTATTGCCCTGACTGGTTTCCAGCTCCTGTGTTTAAGCAATCCTTAAAATGGATAATTATCTGGCAACTGTCCAATTATCTGGGATTATAGTGCCTGACTGTTGCTTTTAATTTAAAAAATTGAGTCACTTTGCTTTGTTTACTTAATGGTATATCAGGGCAATTTCTTCATGTCCATTCATAGAAGCCATTCTTTTTACTGGCTACACAGTATTCATCTATTTCATCTATGGATCCTTTATACTTATGATTACTAATAAGTACAGGCTTTGTTTTGTTCTTGGTGAGTGTCTTCATCAGCTTGGGCTGTCACTATGAAATACCACAGAAGGTGAGGTTGAATAACAAAATTTATTTTCTTGCAGTCCTGGAGGCTGGAAGATCAGGGTGCGGCACGGTCTGGTTCTGGTGAGGGCTCTCCCTGGTGTGCAGGTGGTCACTTTCTAGCTGTGTCCTCACATGGTGGAGAGAGAGCAAGAATGAGCTATCGACTGTCTCCCTTTTTCTTTTGCAGAGGAGGAAAAGTTTATTTAAAGCTCATGATTTCGGAGGTCTCAATCCATAGTAGCAGGCTGACTGTCTCCTTTTGTGAGGCGCTAATCCTATCCTGAGGGTGTCATACTCATGACCTTATGGACCTAATTACCTGCCAAAGGCCCCATCTCCACTCCACTTACCATTACATTGGGGTTGGGGCTTCAACATAGAGATATGGGGATGCATATTCCAATCTATAGCAGTGGGTGATCAAAATGCTCTAGGATTGATTGTGGTGAATGCTGCACAACTCTGTGAATATACTAAAAGCCATTTAATTTTACCCTTTACTTTAAATTTTATTAAAACTAAAACAATTTTAATTATACACTTTAAATAGGTGAATTATAAGGTGTGTAAATCTAGAACAAGTAGGTGAATTACTGGGTGTGTCAATAAAGGTGCTATTTAAAAAATAGTTACTTTTGAAAGAAATTAAGAGAAGAATGCATTTTTTTACTCACTTATTTACCATTTCTGATGCCTTTCACTTCTCCTTTCTGTAGATCTGTGCTTCCATCTAGCATAATTTCCCTTTCATGTGAATAACTTCCTTTAGTATTTCTTGAGGTGTCAGTCTCCAAGTGACAAAGTCTCTCAGCTTTTAACTAAAAATGTCACAATTTTTTGACTTTTTTTTTTTTTTCTTGCAGTATAGGGGATAGGACCCAGGTTACTTTACCACTGAGCTATACTCCCAGCCCATTTCATTTTTTATTTTGAGACAAGGTCTCGCTGAACTGCCCAGATGCATTAAACTTGCAATCCTGCCACGCATGATAGCATAGACCTGTAATATCAGTGGCTTGGGAGACTGAGGCAGGAGGATTACAAGTTTGAGACCAGCTTCAGCAACTTAGTGAGGCCCTAAGCAACTTAGTAAGACCTTGTCTCTTAATAAAATATAAAAAATGGCTCTGGATGTGGCTGAGTATCCCTGGGTTCAATCCCTGGTACCAAAAATAAACTTGGGATCCTTCCTCCTGCCTCCCAGAGCACTGGGATTAAAGGCATGTACCTGGATCATTGTTTCTTTTAAATCATTTTAAATTTACAATACTAGTCCTGTATGATCCAACAATTCCACTTCTGGATATAGTACCAAAAGAACCGAAAGCAGGGCATTGAAGAGATATTTTTTAAAAAATATTTTTAGTTGTAGATAGACACAGTAACTAATTTATCTATCTTTATGTGGTGCTGAGGATCGAACCCAGTGCCTCACATGTAAAAGACAAGCACTCCACCACTGAGCTACAACCCCAGCTCTGAAGAGATATTTGAACACCCATGTTCATGGCAGCATTATTCACACTAGCTAAAACATGGAAGCAACACAAGTGTCCATCAACAGATCAATGGATAAGCAAAATGTGGTACATACATACAACAGGATACTACTTACCCTTAAAAGGGGAGGAACAATATAGATGGAATGACATAGATGAACCTTGAGGATATTATGCGAAATAAAATAAGCCTGTCACAAAAGGGAAACTACTGTATGATTTCACTTGTATACGGTACTAAGGGTAGGCAAAAATCTTAGACAGAAAGTAAAGGTAGTTGCCAGAGACTGTGAGAGGGAGTAATGGAGTTGTTATTTCATGAGTATAGAGTTTCAGGGTTTTGTTTTTGTTTTGTACCAGGGATTGAACCCAGGGGTATGTAACAACTGAGCCACATCCCTAGCCCTTTTTATTTTTTATTTATAGACAGAATCTTGCTGAGTTGCTTAGGGCCCTGCTAAGTTGCTGAGGTTTTGAACTCGAGATCCTCCTGTCTCAGCCTCCTGAGCTGCTGGGATTATAGGCGTGCACCACTGCTTCCAGCAGTCAATTATACTTGCTTGTCAATTTGTCCTTGTGGTTCTGTTGATGTTTGCTTTCATTTTTCTGGACTATATTAGTTTCATGCACCTTCATAGTTGAATTTTCCCAGTGAATTGAACCTTGTATCACTATCTAGTGACCTCCTTTATCTGCAGTAAGGCTTTTAGGCATTAAAGGCAGTTTTCTTGGATATTTTTATAACCATACCAGCTTAATTTTGTTTATTGTCTGCTTTTCATGTATTCTTACATCCTTTGGTTTCAAGCTTAAGGTGTCTTACATCTTGGGTTTATCTTTTGTCAATTGCATTCAGCAGGAGAGTATAGCTAGATTTTGTTCTTTTTTTGAGATGGCTGAACATCTTATGTTGCCCAGGCTGACCTTGAATTTCTGGGCTCAAGTGATTCTCCTGCCTTAGACTCCTGACTATATAGGACTATAGGCATATACCACTACCCTCACTTCAATCCTCTAGGTTTCTTAAAGTCTATTTTGTTTTTTCCATTTCATTTGCCTCTGTGCCAAATTTGGAGTATTTCTTCAGTTCTATCTTCTAGTTCTCCAATTCTCTGTTCATCTGTGTCTAATCAACACAAATGATATTTAGTCCATCTGATTTTGTTTACTTTTATGAAAAAGAAAAACGTATCCAAACCAAATCTATCTATGGTCTAAGTAGGACAAGGTGGCGTGGAGGAGGATGTATGGCTACAGGAAGTTTTTTTAAAGATTGAATCAACTTACCATGCTCAAATGCTGACAGGAAGGACCTAGGAGTGAGTGAGAGAAAGGCAAGACATTTTCTCTTCTTTCATGTGTGGTAGGTATGATTCATTAGCAACTGTTGGATTATCCATTCTTAGATTCTTAATTGCAGTCCATGGCATCTATTCTGATTTAATCAGAAAGAAGTTCGTTGATAGACATCAAGTGGTTCAATTGCCATGAGGGTTAGAGAACCGAGCATGGAAGTTAAAATAGTAGCCCAAAGCATCTGGGAAAAATGTAGGTGGGAAAAAATCCACACCACAGGGTTTTCCAGCAAGGACATGTCATATGTTTCTACTACCATGGTTTATTACCTAATCCCTTTAGCTAAAGTCTAGATCCTGGAACCTCATTCCCATCTGTACTCTAAGGACCAGATGCCTGCACCCTTCTGCTTTATAGAATTTCCAGTCTCCCAGTCTGTAATCCATGGGTCACATTGCTTTCCTGTGGCTGCCCATGCATGAAGGGAAATAGGGCATTGCAACTTCATGGGGATCTAGGAAATGCAGACTCATCCAGCCACTGTCAAACAGGAAGGCCAGAAATCAATTGTAATGGTGCTGAGTAAGACAGCCTACAACAATTGCCACACTGTTTTATGTCTAATGATGAGAAATAATAGATTCCATTCATGGAGTCAATGTCCAGTGGTGGTATCAACAGCAGGGTGCGTGTCCAACAGTGTCCTAGCCACATTGGTGACCACTAATGTTCCAGTCACTCAATTCTTGGGCAGGCCATCATTTGTTGTTTATTTTCCATACCTGGTTTCCAGTTAACTCTACAATTTCTTCAATCACCTTTGATGCAATCCTATTTAAATGAGCTGATTCCAGTGTTTATTGCTGTCAAAAGAATCCTCACTCAGACCCACTACAATCTTACCTTTATGTAAACACTTAATTTAAAACACTACTGCCAGGCATGGTGGCTTGTGCCTATAATCCCAGAGACTGGGGAGCCTGAGGCAGACGGATGGCAAGTTCAAGGCCAGCTCAAGAACTTAATGAGACCCTATTTCAAAATAAAAGATAAAAAGGGCTCGGGATGTAGCTCAGTGGTAAAGATCCCCTAGGTTCAATTCCCAGTACAAAAAACAAGCAAACAAACAAAACAAAAAAATCCAATCACTGTCTGCCAAGTAATATAGGAGTCAAAGGACAGGCCAGGAGAAGTGGGCATTTGTTTTTTTGCCTGCTGAGCATCCACATCCCTCCTTTTGATTTCTGTTGAGGAAATCAGTCTCTCCTCACTCAGTCCATGCAATTGGGGTGAACTAATCTCCACGCCAGAGATCCAGGAGTGAGTCAGTCAATGACAGGTCAGGCCAATCAGAATATTCCCTCCTCCTGGTCAGTAGCTGATTCTGGACCCACTATTGAAGTCAAGCTAATGAGAATTAATTCTGGAATAATCGATTCTTGTTCTTCGCAGTAGTCACGTTCTATGAAACTTCTTTTTGCTTAAAAGAAAACAGAGCAAAGGCAAATGGTACCTAGGTCTTCATAAAGTGTAAAAGATTCAAACATGACTTTTTATTTGATAAAGGGACAAAAAATATCAAACATATGAAAATGTTGAAATGATTTTCAGCTTCTTGCCATCACCCTGAAGGACTGCTTGATCCTCTATCTTCTGGTCTTATTGTGAAAACTGGAGAAACCAACAAGGAGAGAACCAAAAAGAGGAGTAAGTGATGGGAAATAGCAGGGTATGGTGGCGCGCGCCTGTAACACCAGAGGCTCTGGAGGCTGAGGGAGGAGGATTGCAAGTTCACAGCCAGCCTCAGCAATTTAGGGAGGCCCTATCTGAAAATAAAATACAAAAGAGGACTGGGGACGTGGCTTAGTGGTTGAGCCTCCCTGGGTTGAATCCTGGTTAAAAAAGAAAACAAAATGGTGGCTTGGGAGGTGACCAGGAGGATTACAAGTTTGAAGCCAGCTTTGGCAACTTAGGGATGCCCTAAGCAACTTAGCAAGACATTGTCCCTAAGTAAAACATTAAAAGGACTGGGAAGCCTGGTGTGGTGGCACAGCAGCTTGGGAGGCTGAGGCAAGAGGAGCTTAAGTTCAAAGCCAGTCTCAGCAACTTAGTGAGGCCCTAAGCCACTCAGCAATACCCAGCCTCTAAATAAAATATAAGAAAAGGGGGGGTGTTGTCTGGGGATGTGACTGAGTGGCTAAGTACCCCTAGATTCAATCCCTGGTTAAAAAAAAATTGATGGGAAATTGAAGGAAGGAGAAAGAAAATGACATTGGACCGTAAAACAGACAGAGGGAAGAGAGAAGAGCAGACACTGAGTGGGTGATGGAGAGAGGGGATTCGGGAAGGAGAATAAGACAAACTACAGGTAGCAGCAAGGCACACAAGAATGGTGGAAAGGGATTGATTATTTTTTTCCTAAGATAACAATATGCAACAGAAAAACTGCACACACCGTAAGTGTGGTGAATTTCCACAAAGTGGACACAGTTGTGTAACCAGCAGTCAAATGCACCAAAGGAACAATAACAGCCCCCCAAATCTCCTTCACGCTACCCCCTTTACTATCTCCCATTATCTGTTGCGTGGCTAAGAGGAATTGTAGCAGTTAACAGAAATCCTAACAGTTAACAAGAGAGGTTTGTTTCGCCAGTTTCCTGTAGAGGTTATAAATGGACGTATTCATGTTTGCTTTCTTTCAGTGCTATGTTTTCGAGACCCATATTGTCAGGTGTAGCTGTCTTTTGTCATTCTTGCTGTGTAGTATTCCATCGTGTGAATACCCCCAATTTTTTAAATCTGTTCAACTGCTGATAGACATTTGGGTGTTTCCAGATTTGGGTTATCTGAGTCAAGACTTGATATTTTTTGTTTTTTGCATTTTAGCTATTCAGGCATATAGTAGTATTGCATTGAGGCTTCGATTTCTGTGATTTGTATTTCTCTGGTAATAAATGAAGTTGGACAATTTTTTTCACATGTTTATTAGCCATTCGGATATTCTCTTCTGTGGAGTGTCTGTTCACGTCCTTTGCTCATTTGTAAAAATTAGGTTGTTTATTTCTTTTTTTTTTTTTTTTTGTACCTGGAATTGTACCGGGGGCACTTAAGCACTGGGCCACATCCTATATATTTTATTTAGAGACAGGGTATCGGCTAAGTTGCTGAGGCTGGCTTTTTTATCAGCCTTCTGAGCTGCTGGGATTTCAGGCCTGTGTCACCGCACCTGGCTTTTATATTTTATTTTAAGATAGGGTCTCACTAAGTCCTTAGGGCCTCACTAAATTGCTGAGGTTGGTCTCAAATTTGAGATCCTCCCACCTCAGCGTCCAGAGTCACTGGGATTACAAGCATGAGCCATCATGCCTGGCAGGAGTTCTTTAATATATTTTAAATATGAGTTTTGTCAGATAAATATACTATAGATGTCTTCTGCTCTATGGTTTGCATTTTTACTCTTTAAGGGTGTTTGTGAAGAAGCTCTTTATTTTAATATGGTCTAATTTATCACTTTTCCTTATGGTTAGTGCTTTTGGTGTCCTTTTGAAATATTCTTTGAGGACTGGGAAGTAGCTCAGTGGTAGAGTGCTTGCTTAGCATGTGCAAGACCTTGGGTTCAATCTCTAGCACCTCAATACAAAATATTCTTGGACTGCTCTTCTAATAAGCTTTATTGTCCTACCTTTCTAATTCATCTAGTACTGAGTTCTGTGGAGGCGTAATAGAAATCATTATTATTTTTCCTCCCATGTGGATTTTTAAGTGCTTTTTATTAAAAAGACCATTGTAATGGTTAATTTTACGCCAACTTGACTTGGCTAAGGGATACCCACGTGACTGGTAAAACATGACTTTTAAGTGTGCTTGTGAGAGTGTTTCTGGAGAAACGTAGCATTTGAACTGGTCAGCTGAGTAAAGAAAATCGCCTGCGCCAACATGGGTGGATCTTATTCAATCCATTAAAGGTCCGAACAGAACCAAGAGGCAGAGGAAGAGTTTGTTCTATTTGAGTTGAAATATCCTTCTTACTGTGCTCTTGGACATTGGTGCTCCTGGATTTTGGAAATTTGAAGCAGGACTGAATTATACTCCCAGTTTTTCGGGTTCTCCAGCTTGCAGATTGCAGATTTTGGAACTTGATGTTTTCCGTAATCGCAGGACTCAATTTCTATTGTGTATGTGTGTGTGTTTCTCTCTCTCTCTCCATTCTTCCCTTTGTCTCTTACTTTCTCTTTATCCCATGGTTTGCATCTGGAAGTCCCCAAAAGGCCCATATATTAAGCTTGCTCCCCAGCATGGTACTATTGGGAGGTGATGAAACCTTTAAGGGGTGGGCCTGATGGGAAGTTTTAGGTCATTGGGGGCATGGCCTTAAAGGGATTGTGGGACCTTCCTGTCTTTTTCTCTTTCTTTTGCTTCCTGGCTGCTATGAGGTAAGCAGCTTCCTCTGCCACATGCTCCCAGCATAATGTACTGCCTTATCATGGATCCAAAGGCATATGGGGTTAACTGACCATGGACTGAAATTTTCAAAACTGTGAGCCAAGATAAATCTTTCCTTTTTTTTAGTACTGGGGATTAAACCCAGGGGCACTCTATTACTGAGCTATACCCCCAGCCCATTTTTAAATTTTATTCTAAGATAGGGTCTCACTAAGTTGCTGAGTCTTGCCTTGAATTTGCAATCCTCCTGCCTGAGCCTCTGATTACAAGCATATTCCAGGCTAAACCCCCCCCCCCCCCTTTTTTTTTTTTGTGGTGCTGGGGATTGAACCCGGGGCCTTGTGCTTACAAGGTAAGCACTCTACCAACTGAGCTATATCTCCAGCCCTAAACCTTCCCTCTTTTTAAGTTAATTATCTCATATATTTCGTTGTGATAAAGCAAGGTTGACTAACACAACATCCTTCAACAGTTGAATGGTTAAACAAACTGTAATACATCCATACTAGGAAATACTACACAGCAATAAAAAGAGTTTTTTTGGGGGGTGGTTCTGGGAATTGAACTCAGAGGCACTCAACCACTGAACCACATCCCCAGTCCTATTTTGCACTTTAATTAGAGACAGGGTCTCACTGATTTGCTTAGCTTCTCGCAGTTGCTGAGTTTGGCTTTGAACTAGAGATCCTTCCTCCTCAGTTTCCTGAGCTACTGGAATTACAGACCTGTGCTACCATGCCTGGCAAATAGAGCTATTGATACAGAAAATGACTTTAAATGAATTGCCAAATAATTTTGCTGAATGAAAAAAAGTCAATGTGGCTAGGACAGTGGCACATGCTTATAAGCTCAATGACTCGGGAGGCTAGGACAGGAGGATTTCAAATTAGAGTTCAGCCTTGGCAATTTAACAAGACTCTGTCTCAAAATAAAAAGAGTTAGTAATATAGTTCAGTGGTAGGGTGATCTGGGTTCAAGCCCCAGTACTATAAAAAAAAAAAAAAAGTTTATCTCAAAAGATTACGTACTTATGATTTCATTTTTAAAATTAAACAATTTTTAGTTGTAGATGGACACAATATCTTTATTTTATTTATTTTTATGTGGTGCTAAGGATCCAACCCAGTGCCTCACATGTTCTAGGCAAGTGCTCTACCACTGAGCCACAACCCCCGCCATTTAAATAATTCTGCTTCTTCTTCTTCTTTTTTGTACTGGGGATTGAACCCATGAGCACTCTACCATTGAGCTATATTCACAGCCCCTGACCTATAGTTTTTCAAGAAGTTACCATTAGGGAAAATTGGGTTAAACATACATGAGATCTCTCTATATCATTTTCTACATTTGCACGTGAATCTATAATTAACCAAAAATTAAAATACATAATTAAAAATCCAGTTTGGGCATGGTGGTGCACATCTATAGTCCCAGCTACTTGGAAGGCTAAGGTAGGAGAATCACTTTAGCCCAAGAGTTTGGGGTCAATTAACCTGGGCAACTGGGAGACCGTGTTTTAAAAAATATATATCCTCTACAGATTGCAAGGGTTTGAATGTTGATGAGATGTAAAAATCATTTAGGGACTTTGTTAATACACACACACACACACACACACACACAGAGCTTCTTTGATAAACCATCTGGTTAATAAACCCTTAATTAATTACCATTTTCAATGAGAATTGCAACCTAAAAGCCTGAAGTCACAGAGAAATGACTCTCATGTAGGATTTCAGGCATTAAATCGGTTTAGTAGGTATAGCCATTTGGTCAGGAAGCCACTCTATAGCCCCTAAGCCCCACTTATTGTTAGTGCTGATGCTGCCTTTTGCTAGATGTGGGGCTTCTGGGCCTGCTTCTCTGTAAAGCTGATATGTCCACAGGTCTCAATGAGACAATGATAGTTAGGTAATGATTGTTAAGTGTTTAATTTAGTGACTTCTCTCTTCTTCCCTTTTTAATTTTTATTTATTTGTGTGTGTGTGTGTGTGTGTGTGTGTGTGTGTGTGTAGGATAAGGTACAGCTTATCTTCTTTTTTTTCTTTTTAAACTTATTAATTTATTAACCAAAAACTTTAAAAAGCAGCATTTAAAAATAAATCATCTCACAACTCAAAGAAATTTCTGCCAGTGCTGCCCTCACTGGCCAGTAGAGGTCGACCGTGTTCTGCCCCAGGCCAGGCCTGAGTTCAGCCTCTCCTTGCCCCTCCCGGGAAAGATCTTCAGTGCGTCTTCCAGGTAAACTTTCTTTGGGCTCCCTCTTGGCCTGGCTTCTTCTGTCCCCTGACACATGAATCAGTAGTAAGTAGTCAGCCTATCTCACCCACATGACCTCATCCTTGGTGATGAAGCTGCACAGGGCTTTTGCCATAGCCAAGTGAATTGCTGCTGCCTGTGTGGACCTCCCGCCCGCTCCCGCATCCCCCCCAGACCGTGCAGGTCACGTGTTTCCTAAGTTGGTCAAGGAGGTGAAAAGGGAACGTCAACTCTTTTCTGTTCTGTGTGATTGGAAAGTACAGCAGATAATCGGCTCCATTCACTGTTATTCTTCCACTTCTGTGTTCATAAACAACTGCTTCTGCTTTTGCACTCTTCTTCTACCTTCACTTGTGCTGAAGGCTCTTCCCTGCTCATCATACTGCACAGGTTCAATCGGCTGCTTTTTTTTATTGAATAGCTACACTTCTGTGAAACTTCTGCAAAAATTCTTCTTCAGCAGGATCACACTGCAATGTCAATAACTTTTCTAGCAGCTGAATGAGCTGCACATAATCTTGATCTGACAGTTTTTCCACTAACATCTCTTCTAGTTCCTCCTTAATCAGCCATCTGCTGCCAATCAGGTCTTTGGTTTGTTTTTTCTGGAAGTAGACCTTTCGCTCGCAGCTGATTTTGATGTTTTCTATGTGGAGCAGTTTTCCATATACTTCCTGTATTATGAGTATTATGTTTGCTTGCCAGTACAGAAGAGAAAATGAAATGGATGACCATCTTCTCCTCATTGGATTGCTCTTTGCTTTGGAAAAATCTGTTCAGGATACATTATTATTGACCTGGCTCGCTTGGAAATAGGTAGACAATAGCTCTGTCAATATCCTCTTGGACACACGTTTCTGGATCTTCTTCCATCATGTTGCCAAGCATCTCTTTCCTACGTTGAACTCTTCAATCTGCTTTTTAATAAAATCCTCTGTGTATGTTTCACATCTTGAGGCTGGAACATTTTTCTTTGTTGTTACGGCTGTGGTGTGTATTAACCTTAATATCTGGGATCCGATAGCTGCCTGCAAACCAGCCGTCGTGGTTTGCCAAAGTCCTTGCCTCCGGCCGAGGCTAACCCTACCCAAGAGAAAGAACCGGTAGAAAAGCGCTCCACACAGGGAGCCGCCATGTTGGCTGTAGGAGAACCCGGCAGGAGGGCCAGCTTATCTTCTAAGGACGCCCAATACATGTGGATCGAGATGGCAGGTGGCTGGCTGTTGAAGTCTGGCGATGAAGTGCGAGCATTCAAGTCTGGAGCAGTGAGAGGTCTTGTGTGATCAATAAAGTGTGCAGGGGAAGGGGTGCATACTGGGAAGGAATTTCCTGGTGTGACGTGGCATGAATTGTTGACAGGCTAAGGTTTCAACGTGTACACTTTTCTCCCTAGTGAGTCAAGAGGTCTGTTATCTCGGAGGGACCTTGCCACCATGATCTCCGGCACCCACTGGGTATTGGGATTTGAACCCAGGGGTGCTCTACCACTGAGCTACATTCCCAGCCCCTTTTTATTTTTTATTTTGAGACAGAGTCTCACTAAGTTGTCCAGACTTCCTTGAACTTGTGATCCTCCTGCCTCAGTCTCCTAGTCTGCTGGGATTACAGGTGAGCATCACCATGTCCAGTGTCACGACATTCCAGGGCAGCCCTGGTGTCCATACTTCTACGCTTTTCAGCATAGATGACCTTGTTATATGTAACTGCTCGTGCACACCTTTGTTGTTACATAAATAAACCCATCAAAAAAATTTGTACTGACAGGTCTTTGGAAATATTGTTGGCTGGCTGCACTGGTTTATTTTCAAGACATAAACTGATTCCCTCTGTGAAGGCTGGAAACAATTTCTGACTGAGCACGCTGCAATGCCAGATATGGCCAGTAGGGGAAAAGCAAGAGCAGCTGGGGCCTGGTCTGGAGAGGCAGTTGCTAGAAGACCCATTCAAGGAAGGAAGCTTCAGAGGCTCCCAGTCTGTCAGAGCAGAAAAAGGAGGTTGAAATTAGTCTTGCTGCTGAAGCCTGCTTTCTGGCATCATCCATGGGGTGGTGAACCCATGTACTTTCCATAAATTCTAATCTGTCCCTAGGCAGGGTCTGCTCTGAAGGGACTACCTGCCACTGGGTTCCTCTACTCTGAAGACAGCCAGGGATGTGCTCTGTAGGAACTTGACCCAAGGTGATCCTCAGCACAGTATAATGAATCTTCCCCATCCTGGCTTCCACAGTCTCCAAAATGTGCCCAATTTATGTTAAAAGGCAGCAGCACCAGTATCAGAGTGTCAAAACTCACTTTCGGATAATAGCATCTTGCTTTGCTTGCTGTACTGGGGGCAGCCTCAGAGGCACTATCTGACAAGACGCCTTCCTCTTTACCAAGGGGAGAGGGGTAGGGCTCAAATGGGCCAACCAGCCTGTTCCCTGGGGACTGGAATTCTGAGTAGAGTGGAGAGACAGAATAGGTTACTGCTGATCTCTAGGATAGCAATGTCCTGTAGACAGTGTGCCACATGATTCATGTCACCTGGATTCCCAGAACTGTCCTTCATCCTGTCCTGCTTATCACCTAGTTAGTCAAGGTGTTACTCCTCTAGAGCCTTCAAATTCCTTTTATAAAACAAATTCCTTTTTAAAAATACAGATGTAGACCCTGGAGGGAGAGGGACATGGTGAGAGTGGGGGAAGGAGGACCAGATACACAATATATACACAAAAGTATCAAACATCACACGTTGCCACCTGATAGATACAATGTTTATGTTTTTATGTATCAGTTTTAAAATAATTTTTCTGCTTTACTTATCTATTTATTTATTTGTGGTACTGGAGATTGAATCCAGGAGTACTCTACCACTGAGCTACATCCCCATTTTTTTTTTTTTTTTTGAAACACGGTCTAGTGAAGTTGTCCAGACTGGCCTTGAACTTGCAATCCTTCTGCCTCAGACTCTCTGGTGGCTGGGATTATAGGCGTGCACCACTGTGCCCAGCTTGTAAGGACATTTATGAAGACAGTAATGTGAAGACTGTCCTGTCCACCAATAATTCTGCAGTGCCTATGAAGGGAATGCTCATGTCTGCTGGATTCCACGCCTAGAAAAGTTGCCAAATTCCTTCTGTCCCTTTGATCTCCATTTCCTGGTCACCTCCTATTTGGAGCCACTTTTTCAGTTGGCATATTTCTGCACTATAAGCTGTGCATTTATTTCTTCCATATTATAGAAATCAAGGATGTAAAAGCTGAGCAATAGATTTACATGTTGTATGGCAGAATACATCCTTAGAGTATAGAAATTCTATAAAATCCCTATTTATGATATAAAAGCTTATGGGTATTTTTTATACCTAGGTGTTATTCAATGTATGCATGATTATTTTGAAACCTGAAAACAGTAACAAGTGACAAGTCCATGGAATGCAAAAGAGCACTAGAAGACAATGGGGACTGGAGAGAACAAAAGAGATTTAGAGCCTTAACATGCTCTTAAAATGCAATGTTCAGGTTTCTCTGAAGTCTAATTAAATATGCCAGTTATAAAAAAAAAAAAAAAGACACTTTTTGAAACAGTTGAGTGCCCAGTATCATATCATGTCACAGAGTTGTTGAACGGTAAGGTATGATGACATCTTACACTTATACTTAGGTACTTACGTAAGAAAATGTCTACGTGCTTTAGAGTGCATGATAAGTATGCAGGGGTGAGCCAGGCAGTGACTTGGGAGGCTGAGGCAGGACTGCAAGTTCATGGTAGCCTAGGCAACTTAGCAAGATCCTGTCTCAAAAAATGAAGAGGGCTGAAGATGTAGACCCTGGAGGGAGAGGGACATGGTGAGAGTGGGGGAAGGAGGACCAGATGCCAGCAG
The DNA here is from genome assembly GCF_902686455.1 of Sciurus vulgaris. Lineage (NCBI taxonomy): Eukaryota > Metazoa > Chordata > Mammalia > Rodentia > Sciuridae > Sciurus > Sciurus vulgaris. The sequence goes on from NC_136463.1 coordinate 66,806,750, forward strand.
TGGCTGACTACGACAGCGAACAAGAATTAGGAATCTTGTAAGAAACCCCCATAGGTGTTCTCTCATCTTTGTTCCAGTGCATCCCAGAGTCCTGAGGTGGCTGGTCCTGTGCTCCAAGTAGATGTTCATGATCCTTCCTTTGTTACTTTAGAGATCTCCCATTTCTTCCTGTTTTAAACCCACTCTTCAAGGCACAGTTACATCATTCCTCAGTGTCCCTTAAAATCTCCTTTTCCTTCACTGCTGAACATTCCATCCCCCCACCCTCAGTACCATGACCACCCACCTGTGGCCCACACCCCTGGCTTTCAGGTGCCTGATGATTTTCTGTCTATCTGAAGTGTATCTGTCACTCAATCAGACAAAATAAGGACAACTGTCCCCCAAATGTCCAAATAAAGTTAAAAGTGAGAAGGCACCATACAACCGCTGGGAGTGTTAGCTCCTTAGTTTTCAACAGGTGTATACATGTAAAACAGCCTGTCCTCAGACCATGGAATGTGGCTGGCTGGCTGGTCAGGTTAATGCCGGGAGCCTGCCTCTGCAGCTGTCATCCACCTGACCAGCCAGGGTGGGGCAAGGTTGCGTCCTTGGCCTTCTCTCTACCCTGACCAAGTTTCAGCCTCAGATATGCTTCCAGGAGATTGCACAGGCATGGAGATTATGTCCGCCTGTCCCTCACACGCCTCTCCCCTGCCCCCTTTGCCTGGACCCCTGCCCAGGCTCCTTGTCACTTGTTTTGTCCTCACAGGATGCTCTGTGCCCTTCCATACCTGTCCCACATGCATGCAGATGGCTCCAGCCCCGCCCTGACTCACAAGCCCTGGGCACAGCTGCCCACTGGAGCCTCTCTACCAGGATGGCACACAGGCACCTCAAATTCAGTGAGAGCCCAACGGCATTCCTTAGAGATACCATCTGTGCCCTGCGGACATCTCAGTTTCTCCAGCCTCACTCTGTCCACATCACTATGATGTATAACGATACCAGATTGTGCTGGGCTGGACACTAAGGTATTCCTTAGAGCAAATTAAATCAACCTAAGTGGGGGAAACTAAATGTCTTTAGAAACTTGGAAGATCATTCTGGGATACTGTCACAGTAATTCCAGCAGTTTTATGTTCAGAAAGCCTCGGTCCAACCCTAGAGAACCCCAGATCCTATTCCCGGGCAACAGCACAGAGGCCTAGGCCAGGCAGCCTGCAGGGCCAGACCTTGTTTGCATGAGAAGAGGCAGGTGGTGGGGGAGTGGAGGCCCGGAATGTGTTTCTCACCAAAGAGGAGGGGAAATCTCTTCCCTGCTTTACCAGGTATCCTGTGTGAATGTTGCCCCAGTTCCTGAGTTTTCAAGAGAATCCCAAAAGCTGGATTTTTCATGTGATTCTTCCAGTTGTTAAATGTTGGCAATGGATTCAAATTTTAAAATATACTACGTACACCAACATATTTAAAAAAACACTACATGAACCAAACAAAACTCCTCTGTGTGCCATCTCCAGCCCACAGGCTATGTGTCTGTGAACTACAGAGAGTAAAAGCGTGGTGGCTTTGGAGTGAAACAGACTTAGGCTCAAATATTGGCTCTGCTGCTCTTTAGCGGTGTGTCTTTTGGCAAGTCAAATAACCTCTCTGGTTTCCTTGTCTTATAGGACAATGCTTACCTCACTGAACTATATCAGGGATAAGCGATTGTATACATAAGTGACCGGCACACAGCAGTTCCCTAAATGGAAGCTGATATGACTTACTCAGCACTGTCGTGAGCACCACTGAGGAAGGAGAGTGCTGTTCACAGAGCCACAGCACTTCAGTCCCTAGAGAGTCCTCAGTGGTGACTTCCCTTGTACCTGGAGGAAATGCCTCCCCCACCCTAAATCATCCTCTTTCCTTTGGCTCCAATTCCTGTTCATCTAGCACCTTTTGGATCAGTACTTCCATTTTCCATTTCCCTGGTATTGGGAATGGGCAATCCTAGGCCAGTGATGTGGCTGTAAAAGTCTGAACAGAGATATCCTGTGTGAGAAAACAGCCTTCCGAGTTGCACCCTGACTTGCTTGAGTTTAGTTTTCGGGTGCAATAGGCAAGCCTGGTGGTGTTCCAGGCCTTCAAGGCCGAGGTTCTGACCTGGAAGTGGGAAGAGCGCCTGTCTGAGGACTGTGTGTGTGTGTGGTACTGGGCATGAAATTTACAGGCCCTCTACCACTGAGTCACAGCCCCAGCCTTTTTATTTTGAAACAGGGTCTCACTAAGTTGTCCGTGCCGGCCTCAAACTTGTGATCCTCCTGCTTCAGTCTCCCGAGTCTCTGGGATTAGCCGGTGTGCACCACTATGCCTGGCTTCAGAAGATATTCTTCCTGAGACCCACTGGAACCCCTAGACATTTACTTCACTGTCGCTCCCAAATCGTGTCAGCCATGAGGCATTCCTGAGGGTCTCCCAAGGTCAAGAGGCTCTCGGCCTCTTCCCTTATTTGAGAATCCAGACAAACTAAAAATGAAGACTTGCCAAGACAGGTTTCTATAGTATATTTTAAATACTTACATTTAATAAACTAACACATTTTAACACACAATGTAGTACTACTTAACTGTGCTATTCACACACGATTACAAAATCAATATACAGATGGTCTCTGACTCATGATGGTTCAACTTACAATTTATCAATTTTACAATGGTGTGAAGGCAATATACACTCATTAAAAATTAAACTTTGAATTTTGATCTTTTCCCAAGTTAGTGAAATGGAACATGACACTCTCCCATGATGCTGGGCGGCACCTGCCAGCCGGCCCTGATTACGGGAGTAAACAGTTCACCCTCCGCAGCATCCATCCTGTATGCAAGAAATAACAGGAGGCAGACAACTGTTTATTACAACACACATTTTTTGTAAGGTGATTGTGCCCAACTGTATGCTAATGTAAGAATGATGAGCATGTTTAAGGTAGGCTAGATGAAGGTATGATGCTTGGTAGTTTATGTATATTAACAACATTTTTGGCTTATGACATTTTTATTTATGATAGGTTTATTAACAGCATATATATACACACACACACACACACACACACACACACACACACACATATATACACACACACAGAGGTACCTGAGAATGAATATATATATATATGAGATTATACATGAACATGCACACACATGATGAGTTAAAACTGTATGATGTGTGTTCTTCTTGGCAATTTATTGCTATGTCTATGTGGAAGCTTATATTATACTAACTCTCCTATCATAAAATTTAAAAAAAATTGATAAAATATGTCTCCCCACCCCCCCTGCCCCCATACTGGGGATCAAACCCAGACCGACCTTCCTTCCTTCCTTCCTTCCTTCCTTCCTTCCTTCCTTCCTTCCTTCCTTCCTTCCTTCCTTCCTTCCTTCCTTCCTTCCTTCCATATGGCCTTGATAAGTTGCCCAGGCTGGCCTCAAACTTGTGATCCTCCTGCCTCAGTCTCCCAAGTAACTGGGATTCCATCACGCTCAGCAAATATAGGTGTCTTTAAAAGCATTGGTAGGTGAGTCAATACAGACAAGACTGGAGGGGGTTACAGTCTTTGACAGCAAGCACATGAGAGCCAAGTGTGGTGGTACATGCCTATAATCCCAGTGACTCAGGAGGCTGAGGCAGGAGGACCATGAGTTCGAAGCCAGCCTTAGCACTTTAGTGAGGTCCTATGCTACTTAGTGAGACTCTGTCTCTAATAAAACATAAAAAAAAGGTTGGGGATGTGGCTCAGTAGTTAAGTGCCCCTGGGTTCAATCCCCAATACCATTAAAAAAAAAAAAAAAAAAAAAAAGCAAGCTCAGAAGAAATACATGTCCTACTATTCCCTCACCAGAGACAGCTTTACTTCTTTCTAGTGAAACCCCTCCTTATCTTCAAGTTCAGTTCAACAGCAACCACTATCTCTGACACCTGGGCACAGCCATATGAGGCTCCCAACCACACATTTTTCTCATTTGATTCTATCAGTCACCCCATAGATAGGTATTTTTTTGTAATGGGAATTAAACCCAGGGGAACTCAACCACTAAGCAACATCCCCACCCCTTTTTTGTATTTTATTTAGAGACAGGGTCTTGCTAAATTGCTGAGGTTGGCTTTGAACTTGTGATCCTCCTGTCTCAGCCTCCCAAGCCACTGGATTACAGGTGTGGGCCACAGTGCCTGACCTTGGCATTATTTTTCACAGACAAGGAATCACAGACCCAGAGATTATTTCGAAGAATAAAAAATTGAGATTAGACAAATTGTGGCCAAAATTGGTGCTATGACTACACCTTGGGCCACAGCGAAATGGATGCTGCTGAAATGGCTTTCTCTCCTGCTTGCCCCTCCTTTCCTCTTTGTATCCTAAAACAAAAACCAACTCTCTGGAAGCTGTGGTTGGTCACTGCCAGAAAGGAAGCTCAGTCTTTGGGTGCAGGTTGACAAAGTTGCCATTTGAGAGAAGAATCCACATTCCATGTTTCAGTTTCCCACAGGAAGGAGCAAAGAAACCCTTCCAGCTTCCAGGCACTTCCCCAAAGTCTCTCAAAGTTTACTGAGCACCTAGTCACCTATTCCAGGATTAGACAACACAGTTTTGAGTGCCCAGTCTTACCACCACTGAGTCCATGGAAGACGTTGCTAGTGGCCATAAGACTCCTTCCTGCCAAGCCAGAGAAACAGGCCATCTCAGGGCAGCCACCGAGGCAGCTGCAGTCAATTGCCTGGGGTTGGTGCATGCTCCAAACCTGCTAACACTTCATCCTGCTGCATGCCATGCCCAGTGCTAGGGGTGCAGACATGAAAAAAAAATTAGTGTCTCTGCCCTCAACTCTGGAGGCAAGATACTGGGAGGTGTTAAAAGGAGACACACCCAGGAACACATATTTGTAACGAGGTTAAGTGTAAAACCAGGGTTAAATGTGCAAGCACAGTATTGTGGAAGGACATCAAAGGTAATAACTAATTCTGCCTTGAAGTATGACACCGACGGGCATCTCAAAGGATAACTGTCATGTCCACAGTCCCCTTGTGCCAGGGCAGTGGGGTAGGTTGGCAAAACGCTAGAGAAAGTGCTGGGAAACAATGCGAGACATTTCATTTATTGGGGAAAGCTTCCAAGAGATCAGTGATGCTCCAAGAAGAGTTCAGCCGCAACAGGCTGAACCAATATCTCCTCCATCCCTGGAGATGCTTCATCAAGCAGTGTCTCCTCTCCCTCACAGAGAAGCTGGCTGGACGGATGGCATGTATCCTGGTCACTGTGCCTTCAGTTCTGCACCAGTCACCATTGACAGAGGGGTTTTAATCGTTAGGCTGCAGAAGCAGTGACATCATCAGCATGAGCTTGCTTAGTCTGCTTGTGTGACCAGCATCCCAAGGAGCAACTGTCCTGGTGTTTTAGTCAACTGTTTTTGCTGCTGTGACTAAAGGACCCGACCAGAACAATTTTAAAGGAGGAAAGGTTTATTTGAGGGCTCACGGTTTCAGAGGTCTTAGTCCATAGAAAACCAGCTCCATTCCTTGGGGCTCGAAGTGAGGCAGAACATCATGGCAGAAGAGAGTAGCAGAGGGAAGCAGCTGCATCATCAGGAAGCAGAGAGAGATTCCACTTGCCAGATACAAATATATACCCCATAGCCAGGCCCCAATTCCTACCTCCTCTAGCCATACCCTACCACTTCCCATCAAAGATTAATTCACTGATTGGGTTAAGACAATTACAACCCAACTAGTTCTCCTCTGAACCTTCCTGCATTGTCTCACATATGAGCTTTTGGGGGACACCTCACATCCAAACCATAACACCTGGCATACATGCAAGAAAATAGCTTTCTACAGATAACACTAAACCTAGTTCCCAGTGCATATAAGAGAAAGCCAGTGTCCTTAAAGATAATATGTATCTGGACATTTCGGCCCAGGCTTGCTCTCATTGTTCCTTTAATTTAGCCAGGTTTTTGGAAATAGAAGGAGGGTACTCAGGAACATGTGTTTTACTGTCCCCCTTTTCTTAAGGATAGTACAGGGACTAGCACACTCTAAGGCTTGGAGTGCAGAATGCACAAGGAAAGTGTAGGAGGAATAAAACCTGTGCCCTGTGTGACAAGAACCATTTCCTTTCATTCCTCCCGTCACAGTTGCATTATCTGGAAAAGTGCTGGTCTAACTTACTGCCTAAATTGTGGTAAGGATCCAATAAGATAACAGATGTAATGCCCTCAGTGAGGCCTGGCTCCATAGTCAGCTCCTAGTGATACACTCAGACATCCAAGGACATAAAGCTGATCTTTGTACCTGAGGCAGAACAGGTATTTTTAATCATTTACATTTTTTTTCCAGCATTAGGAATTGAACCCAGGGCCTTGGGCTTGCTGGGCAAATGCTCCACCACTGAACTACATCCCCAGTCCTCCCTGCCTTTTTAAAAAATTCTGAGGGCTGGGGAGATAGCTCAGTTGGTAGAGTGCCTGCCTTGCAAGCACAGGGCCCTGGGTTCAATCCCCAGCACTGCAAAAAAAAAAAAAAAAAAAAAAAAAAAAAATTCTGAGACAGGATCTCAAAAATTGCCCAGGTTGGCCTCAAACTTGTGATTCTCCTGCCTCAGCCTCCTGAGTTGCTGGAATTTCAGGTGTGCACCATACCTGGATAGCCCTATGCTTTTTTTTTTTTTTTTTGTACTAGGGATTGAACTCAGGGGCACTCAACCACTGAGCCACATCCCCAGTCTTTTTTTGTATTTTGAGATAGGGTCTCAGGTTCTCACTGAGTTGCTTAGCACCAAGCTTTTGCTGAGGCTGGCTTTGAACTTACCATCCTCTTGCCTCAGCCTCCTGGGTCGTTGGGAGTACAGGCATGCACCACCATGCCTGGCGCCCTATGCTTTTAAAGACATATACATTTCCAGGAATAGTGGTGCACACTTGTAATCCCAGTGAGTTGGGAAGCTGAAGCAGGAAGATTTCTAGTTTAAGGGTAGCCTTAGCAACTTAACAAGGCCCTAAGCAACTTAGTAGATGCTGTATCAGATTTTTAAAAAATAAAATAAAAAGGTCTGGGGATGTGGCTCAGTGGTAAAGTGCCCCTGGAATTCAATCCCCAGTACCAGAAAAAATATATATAGGATATAGTAGAGCACTTGCCTACCATGCATGAGGCTCTGGGTCCAATCCCTAGTACCACTAAAATAAATAAATAAATACAAATGGTTAAGACAGTACCACAATTAAAAATTAAAAGCACTGACATGACATGATTACAATCCTTGACAGGGGATGACATGAGTTACATGAGAAAAATGAAAGCCAGAAGTCAATGGAATGACATCTTCATAGGGATGAAAAAAATAAAAATAAAAACAACTGCCAATGTAAACGTCACACCCAGGAATAATATCCTTCAACTCGAAGGGGAAATAGAAATATTTGCAAACAGAAACCAAGGGAATGTGTTGCCAGGAGATCTACACCACAAGAAGAAGGAAAAGGAATTCATTCTTTAGGTGGAAGGAAGATGGTAACACAGAAGAGCAGGAGGAACAAAGAACACTGACAAAAGCAAATACGTGGATGAATATCAGCAGTTTCAACCAGCAATTGTTATACCATGGGATTCAAAACAGGTGGAAGAAAAATGTATGAGAACAATAGCACAAAAGGCAGCAGGTGCCTAATGAAGAGTTAAATGATTTTAAAGTTCTATATTGTTCAAAATGTAGTAAAAAGTACTAACTTCAGGTTCAATACAAAATGTCCAGGAAGTACATTGTTCATGCTAAAAAACAATTTTAAAAGTATATCCAAAGCAGGACTGGGGTGTGGCTCAGTGGTAGAGCGCTTGCCTAGCACTCGTGTGGCACTGGGTTCAATCCTCAGCACCACATAAAAATAAAATAAAGATATTGTGTCCACCTACAATTAAAATATATATACCCAACGAGCTAACAGAAGATAGAAATTAAGTACTACAAAGATTATTTTAAAAAAAGAAAATGAGAAGTAAAGAAAGGTGGGATAAGTGGAAAATATTTGGTACAATATTGAGCCCGGCCATATCAATAATTATATTAAATATAACTGGACTTAATCCTCTAATTAGAAGACAAAGATTGATTCTAGGTGTGAAAGGAATGAAAATCTAAAACTGTGAATATGAGGCCTGGCCTTAGTTGCCCTCAGGGGACCATAGTGACCTGCACAGAAAACCCTTCCTCTCTGACTTCCTAGTGGGTCCTCTTCATTATCTCATGCGTCAGAATGAAGCTTCTCCGTGGATGCTTCTTTCTTCCTCTTGACAACACACATGCTTTCTCTATGAACTGATCCATGCCCCAGCACACTTTTATTATCATAATGGCCTGGGGACTCCTTGAGGGAAGGAATGTGTCCACTCTTGTCTGTAACCTCAGCATCTAGCAGTGGGCCTTGGGGGCAACAGATGCTAAATGATTGGATGGAGGGATGAATGGATGAGAAGGCTCGGTTGAGAAAAAGGTGTTTAAAATGAGATCCAGATGGGCACGGTGGCACACACCTGTAATCCCAGTGACTCCAGAGTCTGAGGCAGGAGGTTTGTGAGTTCAAAGCCAGCCTCAGCAAGTTAGCAAGGCCCTAAGCAACTTAGCGAAAACCTGTCTCAAAATATTAAAAGGACTGGGGATATATATAGCTCAGTGCCCCTGGATTCAATTCCTGGGACCAAAAAAAAAAAAAAAAAAAAAATTCTCTAAAATAAGACCCAGGGCAGGAGCTCCCAGACAGGAAGAGGTTTTGGGAATCCCTCCTAAGGAAGTACATGCTTGGATTGTACCTCCATCCTTGCATGTTTCTAGATTCTGGGCAGCATTTCTCTGAGGCCCAGTGTTCCTCTCACCTGGGACAGCCGGGTCTTTTTCAGGTGAAATCTCTCCTTGCTTTAGGCACAGTTCAATAGCAACTACCATCTCTGGCACTTGGCATGTGTGTGGCATGCAGCTCCCAGCCACACATATTTTTTCATTTGATGCTAACAGCCACCCCATGGGCAGATATTATTGCTCCATTTTCACAGACAAGGAAATGTGAGACCAGAAATTATTTCATAGATGAGAATGTTGAGAGCAGACAGGGACTTGGTCAAAGTCTCACGTGACAGACACATAGTTGTGACTCTGACTCAGTGCTATGAACACACCCTTAGTCCATACTGAAATGGATGATGCTCTGATTTTTAGGGCTGATACGTGAGAAGCAACAACTCAAAGTAGGAAATGGCTTTCCCTCATGCTTGCCCCTCTCTTCCTCTTTTTGTCCTAAAACAGAAACAACTTTATGAAAGCTGTGATTGGCCACTTCTGGAAAGAAAGCTCAGTCTGGGTGCAGGCTGACAAAGCCGCCATTTGAGGGAGGAATCCATGTTTCTGGTTACAGTCTCCCTTCCAGCTTCTAGGTACTTCCCCAAAGCCCCTCAAAACTTACTGAGCACCTATTCACTGATTCCAGGATTAGACAACACAGTTTTGAGAGCCTAGTACTTACCACCCCTGAGCCCATGGCAGACATTGCTAGTGGACCACAAGACTCCTTCCCACCAAGCCAGAGAAGCAGTTTATCTTAATGCAGCAATTAAGACACCCCTCCCTGTCTTTGGTTGACCTCACTGGACCAAGCTTTGTGTAGGGGTGTGGGGGTGATGACAGGCACCTAGAGACTTAAATGTTTCATGTGGTACTGCCTGGAAGTCCATGGAAGGTAGTGGGGCATCAGTACCTAGCCAGCATTCACCTAATCTGAGCCTCATATTCTGGTCCAGGGGAGATGAGAATAGTCAATAAATCTTAACAAGCCCAGCCATGGTATGGTGGCTAGAAATGGAGTCATCTTCCACTCCAAGAATCAGGCCTTTTTCGAGTCACAACTAGTGCAGGGGCCTGCCTCCAGAAAAACATCCATTCAGCTGCCCTGTTAGTTGTCAGGAAGGGCCTTCCCTAATTCTGTTCCCCTGTTAGTCCAGGTCTTTGAGTGAGAACCCTTGGAGCCCCCGCCCCCACTTCTTTAAAGTATTTGCCACGATTGCAGTTTTACATCAGTTGGAGGGACCAATCAATTCCATCAATTCTGTCTCCCCTACCATTCTAGAAACTACCAGGCCTACAGAGGGCTTTGTCTATTTTCTTCAATATTATGTTCCTAGAGACTCCAGTATGGTGGCTGGTTCATAAGGGGTGCTTAATAAGTGCACTTAATGAATGAATAAATAAGTGATAGGGAATAAGGCAGGTATGTATGTATTTATTTATTTATGGTGCTGGAAATGGAACTCAGGGCCTCTGCGTGCCAGGCAAGCATTCTACCTGGGCCACACTCCCAGCTCTCTTATTCCCTTTTACAGGCAATAAAACAGAGGCCCAGACAGGAGGTCTGAGCTACTCAGCAGCAGACCAGGTGACTACCTTCTGGCCCAGTTCCTACAGTGGGCGCACCCAAGAACCTAAGATCACACCCATATGGCCCTCCACTGTCTTCTGCTCACACACTGTTGCCTTAGGGGAATTGCAGAGTCAGACCCCAGCCCCAGAAACAAGATTAGTTTTGCAGGAAAGGGATCCTAGCTCAAGAGTGGGGCAAGTGACAGTCTACTATGAAAAATAATAGCACTTTCAGCGTATCAGACACTGTTCTTTCCCAATAACTTTTTAAGGCAGGTTTTATTATGAAGAAACAGGTACAGGGAGGTAAGTGGTATGCCCCAGGCAGTGGCAGAGCCCAAGTAGTCCAGCCCCGGCAGTTGGTTTCGGGCTCCACGCCTCCACGCCTCCACGCCTCCACGCCTCCATCCGAGTTGCCTCTGCACAGTACTGCAGAACATGAGCCCAGGCATCAGCAGTCATGTGCTCCTCTAGCTCTGCTTGAGTGCCAGTTGACCTTGCTTCTACATCTGTAGATTTGGATAATAGGTGTGGCTAGCCTATTAAGTTGTTCGAAGATTAATGCACACAAAAAGTTTAATACTGTGTTCAGTAGACAGTAAGTGTTCAATAAATGTTAATTATTGATGTTATTATTGTCAAAGTGTTTCTGAGCCTAGGAGAGAGGGCTGCCTGGCGGTATCCTCCCGCACAGTACACGTGAGGTCACCCTGCCGGCCAGGCCTGCAGAGCTCCTCGCCGCCCACTCCCAGCCTACAGCGCGCCCAGCAAGAGTTTGGGGTCTGAGTACCACGCCCCGCCCCACCTGAATTTAAGAAGGGACGCTGGACGCGGGCGCAGGCGCAGACAGTGCAGGTCCTGGCCTCCAGCCGCGGATCCGGGTCGGCGAGTCACGCTGCAGCCCAGCCGCCGCCCTCCAGCAGGCCCCCGATGCGCACGCGCATGGAGGGGCAAGCGAGCCCCCCGGGCGAATCCCGCACTCCACGCGTGCCGCCTGTGCTGTTCCGTGGCCCTGTGGAGCCTCTTGTCTTCCTGGCTAATTTTGCCTTGGTCCTGCAGGGCCCGGTCACCACGCAGTATCTGTGGCACCGTTTCAGCGCGGATCTCGGCTACAATGGCACTCGCGACAGAGGGGACTGCGGCAACCATAGCGTGGACCCCAGGATGAAGGTAACAGCTTGGCGAGGGTGGAAGGCCGCGGGGCGGGCCCTGGCCTCGAGAGTGGGGGCTGCCGAGGGGCGGGGCCTGCGGGAAGGAGGGTTTGTGATTGCAAGTGCCCACCCCCACCCCCATCCTGCCTAAGAATTGCAGCGTAGGGCATCCCCTGGGGGGCGATTAACGAAGGGGGAAAGGTAGAGAAATGGGGCCGTTTCCTCGTCCCACTGTACCCTCCGGTGACAGTTTTTGAGACTTGTATGAAGATTCTCTGAAGTTTAGTCCTCCAAAGAAAGTTCTCAACCCTGTATCTCCCAGGATGGCAATGCTGTGGGGAGTAGGCAACCACTGAGGAGTTGCATTCTAATAATTGTGTTCCCACAGGAAGTGGAAACTCTTACCTCCCATTGGACCCTGTACATGAATGTGGGCGGCTTCCTGGTGGATATCTTCTCATCCACGCTGCTTGGAGCCTGGAGTGACCAGGTGGGCCGCCGCCCGCTGCTGGTGTTGGCCTCGTTTGGCCTGCTGCTCCAAGCTGTGGTGTCCATCTTTGTGGTGCAGCTCCAACTCCACGTCGGCTACTTTGTGCTAGGCCGCATCCTTTGTGCCTTCCTCGGTGACTTCAGTGGGCTCTTGGCTGCTAGCTTTGCCTCCGTAGCAGATGTCAGCTCTAACCATAACCGCACCTTCCGAATGGCTCTGCTGGAAGCGTGCATTGGCGTGGCTGGGATGTTGGCAAGCCTCCTTGGGGGTCACTGGCTCCGGGCCCAGGGTTATGCTAACCCCTTCTGGTTGGCTTTGGCCTTGCTAATAGTCATGACTCTATATGCAGCATTCTGCTTTGGCGAGACCTTGAAGGAGCCAAAGTCCACCCGGCTATTCACTCTCCGTCATCATCGATCCATTGTCCACCTCTATCTGTCTCCAGCCCCGGAGAAGTCCAGGAAGCATTTAGCCCTGTACTCATTGGCTTTCTTCCTGGTGATCACCGTGCACTTTGGGGCTCAGGACATCCTGACCATCTATGAGTTGAGCACACCACTGTGCTGGGACTCCAAGCTGATTGGCTATGGTTCTGCAGCCCAGCACCTCCCCTACCTCACCAGTCTGCTGGGCCTTCGGCTCCTGCAGTGCTGCCTGGCCGACACCTGGGTGGCTGAGATTGGTCTGACCTTCAACATTCTGGGGTTGGTGGTGTTTGCATTTGCTACCATTACAGCTCTCATGTTCACAGGTACAGTATGTGGGCTCAGGGATAGCTAGTCCCAGAGGCACTGGGACAAAATTGGGGGCCAGCCACTCATTGCTCCCTAATGTGGTTCAGACCTGTGTCTTTGGAAACATGTTATGCCCTCTGCCTGCCAGATAACTAAGAAACCCAGAAAATGCCACCTTTTTTAAAAAAAATATTTTTAGTTATAGGTGGACACCTTTATTTTATTTATTTGTATGGTGCTGAGGATCAAACCCAGTGCCTCACACGTGCTAGGCAAGTGCTCTACCACTGAGCTACAACCCCAGCCCCCCAAAATGCCATCTTTGATAGATGGAAAATATAGCCTTTAAATAGCCAAAGTAATTAATGCACATTATCAACCATAAATATTGTTAGTTATTAGAGCAAAAGACAAAAGTATGGCTCATAGACTAATTGCTTCACCCCTTGGCCTCCCATAGCCTATTCATGGTGTTCTTAAACAAAGTCCATGCCATTAATGCCTTGATACTCGCTTCTCTGATAAGAACCACAGGACCTACCTCAAGTATCTCAATCAACTTTGTTGGGTTTTTGCTTTTTTTTTTTTTTTGAAGCCAGTCTTCTCACACCACAGATCTGAAATGCCTCCTTGCTCAGTTCCTCTTCTCCCTGCTTCCTCATCTCTCTCTGTTATTTTCCCCCCAGCTGTGTGCCGGGCAAAGGAATGAAGAAATTAACTATTTTAAAGGAACAGATTTATTTTGATAGAGTCCTAAAATATGTTGTATACAAAGTCAACCATTCATTAGTCACAGATTTCTTAACTCAGTTTCTTGTCTGATAATAAAGCAGGGGGACCAGGTACCTTTCATTCATACCTGCAGCCCTTGGGGGTTCAGAGAGGCTGAAGATACTGCCATTATTCTGGGGAGACTCAGAGTGGAATTTGGGTGTCCTAAATCCTGAAGTGGTCTTGGGGTGCTTCATCATATACCGACAAGTCATGTAGGAAGAATAGTTATGAAGAAAACAGGGTATGCCCATAAATAACTAAGTACAAGAGGAAAAGGAGCTTATATTTACTATGTCCTTAATGTGCACACCTGTAATCCCAGTGACTCAGGAGGCCAAGGCAGGAGGATTGCAAGTTCAAGACCAGTCTCAGCAACTTATCCAGACTGTCTCAGAATTAAAGTAAATAAATAAATAAATAGACATATGGATGTAGCTCAGTAGTAGAACACAACCTCTGAGCATCTTTTCAATCCCTTGTACTGGAAAAAAAAAAAAAAAAAAAACCACACAAAAACACAGATTGGGAAATTTAAAACAACAGAAATTTATTCTCTCACAGTTTTGGAAGCCAGAAGTCCAAAATCAGTATTACCAGACTGAAACTGAGGTGTTGATGGGGCAGTGCTCCCTCTGAAGGCTCTAGGAGAGAATCTGTTTTTCACCTCTTGCAGCTTCTGGTGGCTGTTGGCATTCCTCACACATGATCACATCACCAATTTCTACCACTGTGGTCACATTGCCTTATCTCTCTGCCTTCTGTCTGTGTCAGATTGTCCCTCTGCTGGAAAGTATATGTATGATTTCATTTAGGGCTGTGATCATCCAAGATAATCTGTCCTTCTTAAGATCCTTACCTTAATCACATCTGCAAAGGCCCATTTTTTAAATAAGGCATCATTTACAGATTCCAGGATTTAGGACCTGATGTTTTTCAGTCCCCTATACTGCAGAACTATCTTGTGATGAATGTCTTACAATCTTCCTTTTATAGACTGGGAGTTGGGCTCAGGGAGGTACCCAAGGCACACACATAGTAAGCAATGGCATTAGATGTTGAACTTGGGGTTGACTCCAAAGTCTGTGCTTATTTTCTGTGCCCTGCCACCTCCCACTAACTGCTCCATGGGTGGGTGATGTCTCTAGTGGCCATAAGAGATACTCTGACAACAAAGCCATTGGTGGGAATCAGCACCCATTCTTGAAAGAGATAGCCGATAGGTGAGCCCAGAGAAGGATGCTCTTCCCACCCTCACCATCAAGGAAGTTCTTCCTCGGTCTAACCTAAGTCCCACATAGGTATGTATAGGAGCTCTCTGCCTGTCCCTGACCCCACTTTCCTGATACATCTATTTCTTCACAGGGTATGGCTTGCTCTTCCTATCATTAGTCATCACACCTATCATCCGGGCCAAGCTGTCCAAGCTGGTGGGCGAGTCTGAGCAGGGTGAGTATCAGAATCAATCTTCATCTGGTTCCTCATGCCCTGTGTTACCTGAACTGGGCAGCCAGGTGGAGGAACAGCCTGCCTTCCTCCCATCTGGGAGAAGTAGCCAAGACAAATGCACTTTTGTCAGATGGCCTAGGCCTGGTGGATGTTGGCACCGCCTTGGATTTTTGCAATCAGCAGCACTTGCCTGTGTTTTTTCTTGATAACTGGAGTGGAAGATTTACTCTTTCCAGACCTCAGTTCTTCCATCCGTGATGATTCTAGGGTTCCCTGCTTTGCTAGGGTCAGAGTATACAAACCCAGAGGAAATGAACAATCTTGTAACCTAGGTTTCATTGTTCCCCAATTGACAGGTAGGGAAACAGTCCTAGAGAGTTAAATCTATTCAACCAAAGTCACTCAGTAAATGGTGGAGCTAGGATGCAAATTTGGGTCTCAGGAGCTGGGTTTCAGCCCTGGCTCTGTCATGGACCTCCATTTCCTTCTGTGTAACTGAGTGGCTTGCTCTTGGTGACACATTTACAGACCCTTCAGCTCTGACAGTTTAATGTCAATTTCTACTGGGTCGTTGCTCATTTGTGCAAACTGGTTTCTGCTGGCATAGCTATAAAAGATAGCTCTTCAGTCTTCTGGGTCCTTATATTTCAGTCTGGAAACATCTGCCCTGAAAACAGGATCTGTTGATATCTGGTGGTTTACACAGCCCACCATGGGCTCAGGTGTCACCAGAACCCAGCTGCCTTCATTCACTCACTTAATAAGCTTTTTACCCAGTACTTTTCACTGGGCCCAGACATGTCAAGGGGAAAAGGAGAAAACAGCTTTTATTTACTAGCTACCTCCAGTAGGCACCCTGTGATACATGCTTTACATGTGAGCTGTAAGTTGCTGACAACCTTTGAAGTAGCTGTTAGCCTTATTTTACAGGAAGAGGAACAGAAACCCATTAGGATAAACTACTCTTCAGTGATCACAGCTATGAATATTGAAACTGGGAATCAAACCAGCAGTTGATACCAAATAGGAGTTGATTCCAAAGAGGATAACCCCCCACAAAACAAAACAAAACAAAACATTTCCATCAGGCTTTCATTAGAAGCTATCACCTCTACTTTTATTGTGGATTTAAAAGCAGCCACTTATGTAGTAGCCCCTTTGTGGGGGATGCTTTCCATGCATAATTTTATTGAATCTTTATCATGATATTTGATGTGGTAGGATTCATAGGTGAGGGGGAGGTTAAGTAACTTGCCCTGGATCTCACAGCTGGGAAGTGGTGGTGGTACCAGGATTTTACCCTGAATCTTTTTAACTCTGGAACTTGACTTTTTTTTCCCCCCTTGGTTCTGGAGATTGAACCCAGGGCCTTGCACATGATAGGCATGTGTTCCACCACTGAGCTTCTCCCCCAGCCCTCAGAGTGTATCATTTATTTCTTCACAGGTGCTCTCTTTTCTGCTGTGGCCTGTGTGAGTAGCTTGGCCATGCTGGCAGCCTCTGGGATCTTCAACTCACTCTATCCAGCCACTCTGAACTTCATGAAGGGATTCCCCTTCCTCCTGGGAGCTGGTCTCCTCTTCATCCCAGCCATTTTGATTGGGTAATGTAGGGCTCTAAACCCATGCTTATAATGGAACTTTATCCTAAAAGGGTTCCTCTTCCTCCTGCTCCCACCCAGCTTCATTCCCAGTCCTTCTCCTGTGGGTGTCCCATCCTGGCTGACTACCCCTTGCAGATGGCTTCCTAATCCTCCAGGAGTCAGGCAGAGGGGCAGGTAGGGAAGGAACAGGCTAACACTGCTTCTTGGCCAGGCTGTTACTTCCCCAGGTCCCCTCATTTCCTTTCATTCCTATTTTACAGGTGGAGCTAGGGGCAGCAGAACTGTGTTAAAGGGACTTCCATGGAGCTTCTTCTCGACTGGTGGCTGGGCCACAGGCTAGCCCAATTCACTGACTTCTTACCCTGTTGTCTCTTTTATTTTGGGTACTGGGGATTGAACCTGGAGTACACTATTACTGAGCTCTGCCCCCTACCCCTTTTTATATTTTATTTGAGACAGGGTCTCACTAAATTGCCCAAGCCGTCTTCCTGCACTAGCCTCACAAATAGCTGGAATTATAGGCCTGCACCACTTCACCTGGATCCACAGTTGTCTTAAGAGTTATTTTCCAGAAACATCTGTCTCTGGATAGTGTCTTTTAGCTCTCAGCTTGGGAGGGAGGGATTCAGGAGGGGACACTGGAACAGCTCACCCAAGTGAATCTGTGTCACTTTTCCAGACAAGAGTTGAGGATTCTTGTCAAATCTGAACCCTCTCTCTGTTCTCTTACAGCATGCTGGAAAGGAATAATCCTCACTCTGAATTCCAGAATATTTCTTAGAGCCCCTGATCCACCTGTGCCAGAGGACAGAGGTCAAGAGAAGCAGAGTGAACATACTGAATGCAAGTTCGCATCTGGGAACCAGAGAGGACAACACTTCCTTTGACAAGGTGGTCAAGCTCATTCAAGGTGCCACCTGGTCCAGAGCTGAGCCAGCCTCTGTCTAGGATCAAGAATCCCAATCTGACAGGCCTACTCCAGGGCAAGCAGCAGGGGTCCATTTTCCTTTTATAACATCCATCACTTGGAACCCTCTAAGGGAGACAAGAAGTCCTGATGGAGTGAAACCTCAGGGACCAAGTGAAGTGTGTGAGCTGGCATCACTCCTTCCAGCCCAAACTACACAGTCACGTGTTCTTGATGTGTGCAGCAGCTGCCAATCAATCGTTCCTTAATGATGACTATGGTATCCAGTTAGTGCCAGTCTTGGGGCAGGGGCAGGCTTTGGGAGGGATGTGGTTCCTCTGAAGGGAGAATGCTGCTGTCACTGTGGATGGACTCAATCCTTGACTACAGCATTCCCACCCCTGGGCTTAACTGTGCCAATCGTAATAAATTAATAGAATCAAACCAAAAAGAACCTTCTGGTCCCCAAGGCATTGGGCTTTGGGGCCTTCTGTTTTTCTGGTCTGCTCACCATAGGTCAGACACCAGACACTACTGAGCTGGGCAGGGAGCCCCTGGGCTACCTGTGGGTTTGGTCCTGAGTGTGACCATCCAGCTACATCAGGCTCCCCACTCACCTCCTGAGCTGTCAGGAGGTGAAAAGCTGCCAGGTTTGCATGAAGCCAGCAGGATAGCTGGGGGCAGGGCCCTGGCTGCCTGTTCTTGAGGGTCAGTGAGATGCACTTCACAGAGCCACCTACACTGGTCTTCCTGGCTACACCAGCCCAGGCAGGATCAGTTTTCATTGCCACTCAGCCCTCTGACACCTGCCACAGCTGAGCACTTCAGAAGTCATGTGCCAAGCCCATCCTTCTGTCTCTGTAGGTCTTCTGGGAGCTGAACCTGATTTCCGATATGATTCAGGGCTGGAGCTTCCCAGAAAATGAGGGATGCATTTCTAGGGAGTTAAGAAGGTCTGGACCTGAATTGGAAGGCAGAATCTTATTTAATATTAAGGCACTGGCTTTGATGAGGGCCATAAGTGCCCTAGTAGACCCAAATCAGGGACTACATGACTCTTCAAACCAGAACTGCCCTTGGGGGCTTTGCCTGCTGCCATTTCTCCCTACTTTCTCATCTGCCCTGTAAACCAGTTTGCTGGCTGAAAATCATGCAGGGTAATGGGCGGTTCAGGGCTGGCTAGAGCTCCTGCAGCCTGGGCCCTTGTTGCCAGACTTCTGCCTCACTGACCCACCCAGCATGAGGCTGTGAGGAGTGCAGGGAGATGGCTCTGAGCTGGCCTCAGGCCTGGTTCTGGCTAGCTGTGACTTGAGCAGTCTCCTCTAGAAAAGGCTAGATCAGCAGTGCCCCCACATTGTCCGAATGTGGGAATCACATCTGGATGGACGTATCAGGACACATCCTAGAATGAGATGCCTATCTTCATGAACTAAAGAGAAGGAAGAATGAATTGTGGCTGGACTTTTGGTCTCTGAATGTCCTTGAGTCGCTCTTGGTCCCTGATAAGGGGTAGGTGAGGTGGGGTAGGGACCCTGTTGACTCAGCCTTAACCTGGGGGCAACAGCTATAGCCCAGACAAGCAGAAAACCTTGACCTTGCAGACCAGTGTCAGAGCAGGCTGTGGGAGAGAGGCTACTTCAGAGTCCTATCTCAGGATGAACTCTGAGGTAGAAGTGGAGGCCTAGCTTTTTGCTCTGGCTGCAATCTGAGCAGTGTTTGACATGACAGGGGAGGCCACCACCCTGAGCACACTGGCCTGGTTGGGGCAGGCTCATCAGTTCAGCTGCCCTGGCTGGAGCCAGAGGCCAAGCTCCGGATTGCCTGCAGACACTGAAGAGGAGGCCGGAGCTGGACAGTGGAGGTGGACAGCAGTGGAGCATGTGCCAGACAAAACCCAGGAACTTCTGTGGGTACTACCCATAGGGACAGAAAGACAGACAGATACCCCTGGGGATACTTGCACGCTGTATTATTGACTTCTCTGTGAGGGCAACATCCAGTCTGCTGCATCCTTCACATCCAGGACAGAATCCCCACTTGAACTGGTATGCACTCGTGCTGAGTGATGGGGGGCATGGTGTGTGCTCAAAGCCAGAAATGGGCACAATCCACTTAAGATGAGGTGAGGGTGGGAAGTGGAAGGAAGGGGTCCCAAGGCTGCAATGAGACCTTGGCCTTCCGATGATGCGGTCCAGAAGCAAAGAGAAAACTGGTTAGTTCTACAGGGCGGGAGTCTAGGAGCTGAGCCAGCCCTGAGGCTTGAACCCACTGCCTCCAGAGGGAAATGCAGGGCAGGGAAGAGCTGACCACACTAGCTGGAGCCTGGGTTATTGGAGGGAGGGCACTTTCTTGCCCTCCTACTCCAGTGGACGGAGGCCAGAGGGACATTCCTGTCTAGCTATTTCTGTAGGACCTCTCGGTCAGCCTTTTGGCTAAAACCTATCCCCTGCTGGGGATAGATTCTCGGGCATGGGAGAAACCACAGCCCTGTAGGGGGTGCATTCTCCAGAATGATTCTCAGGAATCATCAGCCAAGTCTGTCTGCAGTGGCCCGGGTGCTGGGACACCTGGTTCTGGATCCTGGGGCTGCCAATAATGATTTGAAAAATGGGACCCATTACTCAGTCTTTCTTCCTTACCTGTAAAAGAGGGACAGTACTGGACAGGGTTGCTGTGACAATTACAGAGACTATGAGTGGAGTGTTTGGGAAATGACAAAGATCTGTGAAGGACTTGTTGCTCAGTGTGGTCCCTTGACCACCTGCATCAGCTTGCCCAGGGATTTATGAGAAATTCAGATGCTCAGGCCCTACCCCAGATCTCCTGAATTGAATTTTAACAAGATTCCTGGGGGCTGAATGCACTTTACATTTGGGGAAACCACCCTAGGTCATCACCCTTGCCCTTCAGGATCTTGCCTCTTCCCACAGAGCTGCAGGTGTTGTCCAGGCTACTGATGCTGTCGGGGGGCTGCCTGGTCCCCCTCTTCCCTGAGCAAGTAGGTGGGAAGCTCTGGGTGGATGAGGAGCTGGGGAAGCCACTGGGGCCTGGCCCGGCCAGGCAGGAATCTTAGGCAGAGCACCAAGGCCTGGGGTAGGTGGGCTTTGAGACATGGCCTCCCTGCCCAGACCTGGGCCCTGGCAGGAAGCTCCCATGCACAAATGTGGCAAAGCAGCCTAGCTGTTTACCAGCCTGTGGGCTGGCTCATCCACGACCTTGACCCCAGCTATGGGGAAGGCTGGGAGGGGCACTCAGTGGTTATAGGGCAAGGCCACAGTGTAGTAGGAAGCTTCATTGGGGCCCAGGCACAGTCTGGGTGGACAGTACAGTCTGGGTGGACCTGTCCCTGGCTGCCTCCCAGGCCTCGGCCCTTGCTCAGACTATGGGGCCCAGGCAGAGGGGCTGCACATTGCCCTGATTCCTCAGAGGCTGCCTACTCAAGCCGGCTGCTCTCAGGGCAGCATGTGGGAGAATGTGCAGCCACCCTCCTGCCAGTCTCCTGTGTTTCCAGAACTTGCGGGTACACAGCTCTGGAGGTGGGAAACAGAAAACCTGATGGGAGGGCCTGAGGGAGGAGGACACCACACTTCTAGGCCCAGCTTCCTACCCTTTCCAGATACTGAGGAAGTTGGGTTTGAAGTGGGCCATGAGGCTGGGGGACAGGGAGAGCCATTTCCTGAGAAGAGCCCAGGCTGACTCAGTTTAAAGAGCTGTTCCAGCAGGGAGGACCATGGAAATGGGAGCCACAGCAGGGATTGGGAACTGAGAACTGGTTAAGGTGGGCCCATGGGTGCAGCACCCTCCAAACTGGTGTCAGAGCCTGCAGATGAGTCCCTGGAGGAGCGACCCTGCAGGAAGCGGATGATCTTCTCAATGGTGGCCTCCTGGTACTCATGGGACCACCTGTGGGCACAAAGGCCAAGGGATCAGATGGCTGGACAGATGGAGCTGCTGGCGAGGGGTCTGTTTGCTTTACCCTTGTGCTGCCTGTTGGGGTGATGTGTACCCGCTCCCCTTGGCTTTCAGTCCCCAGGGGCTCACTTGATGCCATTGAAGGTAAGCACAGCCTGCATGTCCTCTGGTAGAGCCTGGGGTTCAGGCCACTCAAAGCCATCAATGACGGGCACAATGTTCTTGCCACAGCTTAGAGCAGTCACAATCTCCTGAAGAAAGAAGAGAGAGGAGGAAGAAATTCCTGTCCCATTCAGGAGCCCTGGGGCCAGACGGGTGCTCGAGCAGCAGGGGTTGGGGGTGCTGGCCTGAGACTAAGCTGGGGCAAGACATTGGTCTTCAAATCCCCCGTGACTTCTCCTTCACCCTCAATAGTATAAAAAATATTTGATCTTGTCCTGGGGCAGAGCTTGGCACAGAGCTCCTAAAACCATGGGAGTCTCCTGATCGATAAGAGAATATCTTCTGCTAATGAGATAACTCCCAGCCAGGGGTGAGTGGGTGCAGTGGCCAAGAAAGTCAGGAAGAGGGCTTGTCACCAGAAAGACCCAGGCATGATTAGGTGACTTCTGGATAGGGGCTACAAGTTGGGTTCAATCCCCATGGCCAGTGATTGATCAATCATGCCTATTTAATAAAACTTCCATAAAATCCCCTAAACAATGGATTTAAAGAGCTTCTGGGTTTGTGAAGGAGCCAGGAAGGTGGTGCCAGGGAGAAGGTATGGAAGCTCCATGCCCTCCCTGCCTTGCCCTGTGCATCTGTTCCATTTGGCTTTTCCTGAGTTGTATCCTTTATAATAAACCCCACTAAGAGTAAGCAAAGTGTTGTCCTGAATTCAATGAGTCATAGAGAAAAACTGAGCTGGGCTGGGGGTGGTGATCATGAAACTGCCAAATTGATAGCCAAGTCAGACAGAAGTGGCCTGGGCACCTGGGACTTAAGACTGAAGAAGTCAGGGTTTGTGGGACTGAGCTCTTCAGCCTGTGGAGCTGGATGCTCCAGAATTAAACTGAATTGTAGGACACCCCATTGGTGTCAGAAAATTGATTAGTTGTTGGCGTGGGAAAAACCCACACACAATTTGCTGTTGAAGAACACCATCACACGCCTGCATCTGTGTGGCTCCATCATGAGCCCTGCCCTTTGTACTTCTTACTTATTTCTCAGTTCCACCATTTTTCTCTACCTCCACCCTGCCCAGGCTTGTCCAGCCCCCATTCTCTTCACCTCTCCACTCTCTCCTCATCCACTAGTGCCTCTCTAATTTGTTTTCTACAATGCCTTTTCACCTAATGCAAGTCTGACATATTTATTTGATCATGTCACATCCTACTTAAAACTCCTCAAGACTTTGTCTCTTAGAATAAAGACCAACTCTAATGCAGACTATAAGGACTGTATGGTTGACCACAGCCCATTTCTTAATCCCTACCCCCTCACCATACCCGCTGCCACATAGAACCTACAGCCCTTAGATTTGTCATCTTCCTTCCCTGCATAGGGCCTTTGCATATGCTATTTCCTCTGCCTTAAACATGCTTCTCTGCCCTTCACTATATCCACTCATCTTTCTGATCTGAGTTCAATCAACACTTTTCTAGGGAAACTATCCCACTTCCCTGACCAAGTCAGCTTCCCCTTTTATAGACTCTTAGATTCTACAATCCATGCAGATTTACATTAATTAACAAGTAGTTTACTTAAGTTTGTTTTCTCTGCCACACATAAGGGCAGGGGCTATGTGTAGTTTTTACTCACCTTATTAGCATCTTTCACAAAGCCCTGCCCTTGGTCAGCCCTTGCTAAATATTTGATGGATGAAAGAATGAAAATAATGAATGAATGAATGAATAAAGCAACATAGCCTAGCAGAGGGGACTGCACTCTGGAATCATCAGATCATCAGATAGGTTCACATTGAGTCTCCAAGATGATCTCTGTGACCATAAGCAAAAATAATGGGCTCTCAGAGTTTCTGTTTTCTAACATATAAAACAAAGTTAATGAGAGTCCTGTATCTTGTAGGATTGCTGCATGGAATAATTGCAATATTTATTGCTCAGGATATACTGTATGCTTAAGAAGTAATAGGTGTTCATACTCCCTGTGTAAAGTGGACATAAAACTTACCACACTGGGTTGTTCTGAGCGTATTTCTTACTATTAATGGCACTCTGGTAAGTGCTTATTGAGTGTTTTTCCTTTCAAGGGGGAACCACAGGGATGTGACTTTCTTGAGTGCAGTTCACTTGTGGTTTTCCATATTGATTACCCACTAAATGTGGCTTCAGGGAAAGGAGGATTAAAACCAGAAGCAATTAAGCATTAAAAGTGACTAAAGAGGGATGATGGAGCCTTTGGGACCAGTCCAAGGCAAATGCTGTCACCATCCTGCCTGCCTCCTCCCTGCTCGCTGTCTGCTGGGACAATGGGTGACAAGCACCCGTTGGAATGGAGACTTTCTGGAGAAAGAACCTGCATAACTTCAACCCTGACTGGCTTCTGGAAGCCTCTTGGTTTTACAGCTGAAGAGAAGGAAGCCTAGAGAAGGGAAAGGACCCTCCAATGTTCACCCAACACCCCCTCCAGGAGAGGCTAGGCCTCCAACTGCAGCCATCAGAGACCAAGTCCAGGCTTGTTTCAACCAAGCCCTCCTGTGTCTCTGCTGAGCAACTGGATGGATTTTGATCCTGTTGCAATTTAATCAGAACTCTTTAGAATAATTTATTCCATGTAGAATTACATAGAACCAAAGAGTACAGACTGCTCCCCAGATTCAGAGACCGGCTAAGGAAGGACAGTGGCTTGTCAAGATCCCTCAGTTGGCTAGAATGAAAAATTAAGGACAAATCTTCTGACCTAGTAAACTTAGTAGATGTGCATCAGAATCACTCATTTGTTTAGTCATTGGTTCAATTATTCTATGAACTTTTTTCTGATACTGGAGATTGAACCCAAGGATGCTTTACCACTTAGCCACATCTCCAGCACTTTTAATTTTTTATTTTGAGACAGGGTCGTCCTAAGTTGCTGAGACTGACCTTGAACTTGCAATCTGGCCTCAGTTTCCCAAATCACTGGGATTACAGATATGTGCCACTGCACCCAGCTCTATACAATCTTTTTTTTTTTTTTTTTTTTTGAGTGTGGCAGATACCAGGGATTGAACTCAGGGGCACTTGACCATGGAACCACATCCCCAGTCCAATTTTGTATTTTATTTAGAGACAGGGTCTCACTGAATTGCTCAGTGCCTCGCCATTGCTGAGGCTGGCTTTTAAGTTGCCATCCTCCTATCTCAGTCTCCAGAGTCACTGGGATTACAGGCGTGTGCCACCATGCCCGGCTCTATATGCTGTTTTGAGTTTCCTTTGTTCTATGCACAGTTTTAGGCTCCAGGGATACAGCATGGACATGGTGAGGTCTGAACTCTCATGGAGAGAGTTCCTCTCTCAGAGGGCACCCTGTCATCTTCTCAGAAGGCTGCCTGCTCTGGGTCATCAGCCATGTTCCTCCAGGATATCTTCCTGGTCTAGAGCCTCCTCCTGAAGCCAGATCCAGTACATGGCTCCTCCTGCATGGCTTCTGGGGCTAGGCCCTCCTCCCCACTGCCAATCTGAACTATACTGTAGTGCTGGAGCTGCCCTCCAAACACTCACTGCTAATCTCCCCCATCATGGGCTCCCTGTTTCCCAGTGTTTCAAGCACAGATCTTCTCCCTGCCTTTAGACACTCCATAACCTGGTTCCACAGTTCTTATCCAGCCAGTGGTGTGCTGGTGAAAGTATAACAACTAGCTCTCCATAGAGGAAAATACCCACCCAACCAAACAAACAAAAAAAGCCAGCTGGGTGTGGTGGTGCATACCTGTAACCCCAGCAAATTGGGAGGCTAAGGCAGGAGAATGGCAAGTTCAAGGTCAGCCTCAACAACTGTGTCCCAAAAAAACAAAAACAAAACAAAACAAAACAAAAAAACAGAAAAGGCTGTGGATGTAGCTGAGTGGTAGAGCACTCCTGGGTTCAATCCCCAGTAAACACACACACACACACACACACACACACATACACACACACACACACACACACACACACCATGATTGGTAATGGCGGTCAATTTGCTTGCTGTAAATACTCCCGCCACATGATGGCACTGGATGTGGAGCTAAGAGTAGGTGCAAGCAACTCTGGTATCAGCTGAATCCAACCCTACCTATTATCTCCCTTCTCACGAGCTCAGATTTGCATCATGGAACATAGTGCAGGTCCTGGGAGAGAACACAGGCTTTGGAATCAGACAGATGGAGTTCTAAAGCCAGATTTTCTGATTTCTGCACTAGCAGTGAGGTCATGTGAAAATTACTGCACTTCCCTGAGGTTCAGTTTCTTCCTCCGTGAGGTGGATAGAGCAATACTAGTGGTGCATATAGGTTCATCCCTACCGTCATTCCTTCACGAATGCTGTTCCCTACCTGGGATGTCTCCTCTTCCACTCACCCACATTCTTAAGACTCTTCTCAAGTCCTGCTTCCTCCATGAAACCTCCCTGATTATTCCAGCCCTCAATGACCCCTCCCTTCTCCATACTCCACAGCAAGCAACAGGTTCACCTACCTGGTTTAGCATTTACATCAACTTACATATGATCTAGGCAATGTGGGCATATTTGTGTGTGTGTGTGTGTGTGTGTGTGTGTGTGTGTGTGTTAACAGACCAATGTGATCCTACAATATGTATAATCAGAAAAATGAGATATTATGCTCTATTTATGTATGATCTATCAAAATGTATAAATGCATTCTACTGTCATGTACAACCAATTAGAACAAATAAAATAAAAATAATTTTAAAAAAGAAACAGGGGCCTCGCTATGTTGCCCAGAATGGCCTCAAACTTCCTCCTGCCTCAGCGATCCTCCTGCCTCAGCCTCCAGAGTGACTGGGACTACAGGTGTGAGCCACCATGCCTGACTCATGGATGGCACATTCTTATCTCCTGAACTGTTTGAAGACAAGAACCCAATCTCAGATAAGTACAGAATCCCTTAGCTCCAACTCCCAATTCTTATTGATTAATGATTAACCTGAAGATGTGATATGGTTCCATTTACCCATTCATCTATAAGTCTCCTCCTCCTCCTCCTCCTTCTTCTCCTTCTTCTTCTTTTGGTACTGGAGATTGAACTCAGGGGTGCTTAACTACTGTTGCTGAGGCTGGTCTTGAACTTACAATCCTCCTGCCTCAGCCTCCTGAGTTGCTGGAATTACAGATGTGTGCCACTGTACCCAGCCATTTTATAAGTATTCTAAATTCCTATTATGTGTCTTGCATTGAATATACAATGGTAAATTAAGTGGATATGGTAGGAATAATAATAATAATAATAATAATAATAATAATAATAATAACAACTGTCATTATTGAGCAATCACTCTGCGCCAGGCATTCTGCTAAGCACTTCACGGTTTAGCTGTTTTAATCCTTATAACAGTATCCTGGGGAGTTGGTACTATTATTGTCCTCACTTTACAGTAATAAATATGAAGTTCCTTAGAGTTAAGTAACTTGCCCAAGGCTAGAGCTAAGACTCAAACTTCCAGTTTTGTGCTCTTAACAGTGATTCCTTTCTGCCTCTCACTATACTCTCCTGTGCCTCACAGAGGTTATTTTTCACAGCATTTTCATCCCCCTCGGACCCTCACAACAATCCTACAAGGTGAATAAAACAGATGCGTTATCCCCATTTTGAAGATGGGAACACTGAGGCTCAAGAGCCCAGGTGACTTGCTAAAGTTGCATCCCAGTCAGAGTTCTGGCTCCCAGCTTCCAGCTGTGCCTGGGAGGTGCTCTGGGGCCAAGTGTTGCGAGGTGTGCAGAAAAGAAGGGATGGAAGGTGGACTCTGTTCCGTGGGCCTGGGGCCAGTACTGGGATGGCAGAGGCACAGGTCAACACCTACCTTGTGCACCCAGTCCTTGCAGTCATGGTCCAGCATGCACTTGT
The DNA here is from genome assembly GCF_902686455.1 of Sciurus vulgaris. Classification (NCBI taxonomy): domain Eukaryota; kingdom Metazoa; phylum Chordata; class Mammalia; order Rodentia; family Sciuridae; genus Sciurus; species Sciurus vulgaris. The sequence goes on from NC_136463.1 coordinate 66,834,224, forward strand.
CCAATGCTCCAGGTGACAACACCAGCACAAAGTTGCGGGCACCCATGACACTCTGGATGAGCTTGTCTTCAAACTTGCCTGCTTCCAGCTTCTCCACATCAATAAAGACACTGAAGCCATGCAGCTGTAGGTGCACCTTCAGGAGACTGCAGAGAGGTCCTATGTTACCACCCTGGCCTCGCCCCAAGGCCCAGAATGCCTGCCTGCCCCTCCTTACCTGGCCAGCTGGGAGCCTGAGTTTCTTCGGTAGCTGATGAAGACATCAGGAATGTCCCCGCCGGGCTTGCAGCCAGTACAGGGCAATGGCGAGTGTAGCATTTCTGAGTCCAACAAGAGAGAGACAGCACGGTGAGGTAGCCCCTCCCGCCCCAGGAAGTCCATCATCCCCTGGGGACTTAGTCCTGTGTCCACCCAACCTTCTCAGTCCAGCCTGGGCAAGGTAGCTTGCTCCAAAAAGTGGGCATATGGGGCCTACAGGAAGGAAGGCCGTCACCATTGGTGAGTCCCTCTCAAAAAGTAGGCACTATGATTTAGGTACAGTAACATGGCCCTCCAGCCTTCCCTCCTCCCTGGAACTGCAGACCTGCACAGTCAGCAGCCCAAGGCACTTCAGACTCAACACAGCCCAGGTCCTCCCTCACCCCTTCAACCCACTTTTCACCAGAAACCTGGGTATTTCATTGATTCAATAAATACAGATGCTTCTCCACTTACAATGAGGTTACTACATCCTGAAAACCCATCGTAAGTTGAAAATATCATATCAAAAATGCATTTAAGGCTGGAATATGGCTCAGAGGTTAATCATTCTGGGGTTCGATCCCTGGTACCCATAAATAAATAAAAATGCATTTAATATATCTAGCCTATTGAACATCATAGTTTAGCCTAGCCTACCTTAAATATCCTCAGAACACTTACATTAACATACAAGTAGGGCAAAATCTAACAATAATAATAAAATTTTTAATATCTCACATAATTTATGGACCATTTCACTGAAAGTAAAAAACAAAACAAAACAAAACAAAAAACCAGAACCAGAATGGTTGTGTGGGTATGTTTTCACACTATCATAAAGTGGAAAGCCTGTAAGTCAAACCATTGTTAAGTTAGTGTTATGGTTTGGATGGGAGGTGTCCCCCAAAGCTTACATGTCAGATAATGCAAGAAGGTTCAGAGGAGAAACCATCGGGTTGTGAGGGTCTTGATCCAATCAGTGATTTAATCCCCTGATAGGGATTAACTGAGGGTAACTGAAGTGGTAGGGTGTGGCTACAGGAGGTGGGAATTGGGGCGTGGTTTTGAGTATATATTCCTATCTGTTGAGTGAAGACTGTCTTTGCTTCCTGTTGATGTGAGCCGCTTCCCTCTGCCACACTCTTCTGCCATGATGTTCTGCCTCACCTTGAGCCCTGAGGAATGGAACCCGCCTTCTATGGACTAAGACCTATGAAACTGTGAGCCCCCAAATAAACTTTTCCTCCTCTATAATTGTGCTGGTCAGATCCTTTTAGTCACAGCAGCAAAAAACTAAAACAGTTGGGAACCATCTACATTTACTCAGCTGGTTCTGTGTGTCAGGCACATCCTCAGTGCTTGGGATACAGCAGTGAACAAAACAAGTGAAACTCCGTCTGGTGGAGCTAAGTTCAGCTCTCAGCACCAGGCACCTGGCTCTGTAGTTTCTACCTAGCCCCAGGATTCCATGTGCAGATCCCCGACACTAGCTACTTCAATGGGCTCCTGAAATCCAGCTAGGATTGTCCCATCTAATTCATCTGTCACACCATCCTTTCTCACCCCCACCTTTCTGCAGTACTGGGGATGGAACCCAGGGCCTCACAAATGCTAGGCAAACACTCTCCCACTAAGCTACACCCACAGTCACCAGAGGAATCTTTCTAATATCCAAATCTAAGCATGTCATTGCTCATTTAAAAACTGTGCATGCTGGGAGCATTGGTGCACACCTATAATCCCAGCAACTTGAGGAAGGAGGATCACGAGTTCAAAGCCAGCCTCAGCAACTTAGTGAGGCCCTAAGCAACTCAGTGAGACCCTATCTCTAAATTAAATACAAAGAAGGACTGGGGACATGGCTCAGTGGTTGAGTGCCCCTGGGTTCAATTCCCGCTACAAACCAAACCAAACCAAACAAACAAACAAAACCCTGTGCATGACTCCTTATTTCCCTAGAGAAACTACTTTTGTAAGCAATTTTGGTGTATGACCTTCCTGTTTTTTAAAAATGAAAACTTGAAATTTTATTGGGAGCTATAATTTAAAAATGATAAAAGCTGACCTGGTTTGGTTGAAGCAAAAGAATGAAGCCAAGATCCAGTCCCTTGTGCATGTAGGGGCTTAGTAAGTAGTTACTGAATGAATGGGTACTATGAAAAGAATTAAAGAATTTTTTTTTCTTATAATATTCAGAATTAACACCCATAGACATTTGTCTGTTTATGAAGCAGAAAGACGGGGCCCCAAATCCCAGTTCTGTCATCTGGCTTTTATAACCTTGTGAAATTAAATATTTTAAACTTAGTTTCATTATCTTTAGAAGTAACACCTGTGATGGAAATGCTCTCTCTGTAGTTTTTCCAAACTCTTCATACTGGAAACTTACATTTATTTTTAAGTCTTAGTACCTCTTTTTATGCTTTAAAAGATGTGTAAAGTTGATTTAAAGCATGTTAACTACCCATTGCATAGTATGGTTGTAGAAATTAATGAGGTAATATCTTAAAAATTTAATATTAGTACATAGTGTTGATGATAAATACTACCTAAATAGTAAATTAGTAACTGAAAATACATCAGCAAATAGAGTTTTTAGAGCCCTAGATGCCATTGTAAAACACCTCCAGAAACCATACTTTGTAAGCTGGCTGCTACCCCTTGTATGGGCCACCATGCGCTGTCCTACTACCACTACACAAGCTGCTCCCTGGCCTGGGCTGCCCATCCTGCTACCTCATTCCTACCATATACCCCTCAATCCCTGGTCAGGCACCTCTTCTGTGAAGTTTAGATCTGGGTGGACAGGGCAGTTAGTGCTGCCGCCACCCACTACTTGAGTTCTGGGCATGCATCCTGGTAGAACCACGTGGCCATGTGGATTCACGCCTTACTGGCTACCCACCTCAGACTGTGAACAATGTCTTTACATCCCCAGAGCCCATTCTGACACAGGGCAGCGCTCAGTCACTCTCAAGTCAGGCTCTGAGCCTCCATCCTGTCTCCCCTCACCCCTTGAGGGCCCCGGGGCTGGGGCGGAGTTTACTGGGGTGCCGGCTGACCTCTGGCGGCTGAGAGGATGCGCGCGCGGTGCACACCCACGCGGATGCCACAGTCTTCCAGCAGCTGCTGTTCCGACACGCGGTGCAGCAGGGAGCGGTCCAGGCCGCAGCTGACCAGGCCGTAGGTGTACTGACGGAAGCGCGGGTCCAGGCTGCCCAGCCAGTCTGCCAGGTTGCTGCGGTCGCACGTAGCGTAGTTGGCAAACGTCTTGAGCTCCGTGAGCTCCCTAAAGAACCTGTGCCACACGGAGGAAAAGATGTGAGGTCGTGACTCAGGACTGGTTAGTGACGGAGCCGACAGTTAGACCTGGTAGGGTCGTGCCGGCTGGGGGCTCTCCCTACCTCTTGCAGGTGATGCTCGATTTCATTCCCAGGTCTGCCTGGAGTTCCTCCTCTGTGAGCCGCAGGAGAAGGTCGCCGTCTACCTGCTGCTCCTGGGGGAGAGGTCAGGTGTGAGGAAGGACTCCCCTCCCCAACCCTCAAATTTCAAGCACAAGATGGAAGGGTAGGAAACTGGAGGTGGATTGGACCCAGATCAGAGATGGGGGACTTCCAGAATTGCTGAGTGCAGGTTCCCCATCCCAAAAGGACACTGTGGCACCCGGAGCCTAAGTATGCAGTCGCCTGTGCGCAGGGGGCCCCCAGCGGACTCCAGGAAGGCTGGCCCTGAGACTCTACCCGGAAGCTCTCGCAGTACTGGGAGAAGCCGATCTGCTGCAGCCACGTCTGGACCTCGGCCTCCTTCCAGCTGGCCACGCAGGGCAGAATGCGCCGTGGCACCTCCTCACCCAGCAGGCGCAGTGCGCGCTTCGCCAGCGCAGACGTGGTACCGTTAGTGGAGTAGGAAACCAGGCGTTTCAAGCTCTGGATAGCGCCAATGTCGCTGAACACCTACGGAGGAGGTGAGGAGAGGACGTCTAGGGTCCACCAACTCGCCAGACCAGTTCCTTCCACTCGTCTCATCTCACTGCTGAGAGACACCCCCTCCACCATCTACCCTAGCCCTGCCTTCATCCACTGTCACGTGGTCCTGTGGATTCTCTCTTCTAAAGTTCACTGAACTCTTGATCAGGTCCCCCTCTCCTGTCTCCCACAGATTTCTATCCACCTTGGGATAAAGTCTGAGTTCTCAGTATGGCCACCAGGTGGCACAGTGTAGCCACAGTCCACAGCACCCAGCTCACTTCACATACCCACTAAGGCTCTCACACCTCTGGGTCTCCACCCATGGTGTCTCCAAACCCTTAATTCTTTCAGCCTGTTCGTGGGAAACCTACTCATCCATCAAAATCCAAATTGATTAGCATCTCTTCTGTGCACCTGCTTTGATTCCTCCATAGCTTGGGCCATACCTCCAAATAGGACTTGTACCATGCTCTGAATATCACTGTTCCTAGCAGATAATGCAACTTCCATTGGATCATAAGATGAGGACATGCTTAGTCACCACTGAAGCTCTATGCCTGGCACAATGAGGACATAAACTGGAAATTCAATGTATCTTTGTCAAACTGCACTCATTTGTCCTTGATGGGAAAGGGGTAACAGAGCTAGTGGTCACAACTGCTGCCCAGACTCAGTCCTTGGGGTCCTCACTCCCTACACCCCTCCAAATCCCTTCTGTCAAAGCAGAATGATGTGCTTTATAGAACACATCTGCCCGTGGCTCAACTCTGGGACACAGAAGAATCAGAAGCTCCTAGAAAATTGGATGTTGGAAGAGACCTCAGAGACTCCTAACACAGTCTCTTTTAGACCTGAAGGGACGCATGTGATGAGTGACTATCACCTATGAGATGCTCTCCTCTGAGCACCCTTGCATGAAAGCTCTGGTGCAGATAGAGTAGGCCATGGGGTGTAAACCACTCCCTGTGCACCACCTGTTACCAACCCCAAGAGCCTCCAGAAGATTGCAAAGTAGAGAGAGTGACATTATAGGGATAATCTTGAATCTGCAATATTTAAAAATAAAACCCACAAACCTTTGATAATGAAACTACCACTATTCCCACAACCAGGGTAAAAACTGTGGCTGTGGTCCAACCCCTTCCATTTTCCAAAGGATGAAAATGAGGCCCAGAGAGGGAGAGAAGGTGCCCAAGGTCACATACTATTTTAAAGCAGTAAGCAAAAGCTCTGATTTAGCCCCTGATGGTGGGGACCTTCTGGGACTCAGGTGAAGAGTTTTCATTTTCGTTCTTGGGTACTGGGGATTAAACCTGGGGCCTTGCACATACTAGGCAAGCACTCTACCACTGAGCTGTTTATTTCATTTTGAGACAGGGTTTCACTAAGTTGCTGAGGCTGGCCTTGAATTTGCCATTCTCCTGCTTCAGCCTCCAGAGCAGCTGGGATTATAGGTGTGTGCCTCCACATCTGGCTGGCGAGAGTTATTTGGTTGACACATTGATGTTCCACCCTGAGCCTCTGTCTTCAGTCACCATCTCATTTCCAGACTCCAGAACCCAAGAAGCTAAACTGCCACTGAAGCTTCCCAACACAGCATCTCTCAGGTACCTCAAACTCAACATGTCCCACCCAACTCACTTTCTTTCTCTCACCGGCTTTACCCTGTCTCTTTACCCAGTTTACCACATCCACTGGGCTGTCTATGTTTATGGCCAGGAGTCCCCCTCAGCTCCTCCTTCTCCACACACCAAGTCCAAAACTTCATCCTAAACATTTCTTGAATGCATCTGCTTCTCTCTGCCACTGCGGACACCCCTGACATTCCCTGTCCCTTGTCATAGCCTTCTATTGGGTCCCTTTACCTCCAGTCTCACCCTTGCCAACCCCCCTTTCCACACAGCAGCCAGGATAATCTTTAACAAATACAGAATCCCCTGTTTTCAAACCGGTCTTCCTCTTGCTCCCCAAACAAGTACAATCTCTTGAGTCTTGCCTTCAAAGCCCGAATGGCCTCTCAACCTTTGTCCTGCTTCATTTAATTCCTAGGTGTACTTGTAGTCTGGGAAGCATTCCCAGGCGCTCTCTAACTACTGACCCACCCTACCCTGAACTGGCACCTTTGTCTTGCCCTGCAGGCTCTTGATGGCGGCCTCAGCGCAGAGGTAGAAAGCCCCGATGCACTGTGCTTCCAAGCGCGACGAGTCAAGCAGAGGCACGAGGCGCTGCAGGTCGTCTGGTCCGCGGCCCTGCCTTGTGTCGCTGGCGTCCACCAGGCAGCGCGCGAAGCGGCCAGGGTCTAGCGAAGCCACGAGAGGCTCCACCAGCGCCAACGTGCCGGAACGCTCTACCTCGCGCTCCACCTCCTTGTTGGTTGCCAACACAGCGACAGCGAGGCAAGCGTGCAGACGCAGTAGCTCGTCCTCCTTGGAGAAAGCGAGCGGAAAGAGCCACTCAGCAGCGCGCTTTTCCACCATGCGTCGCTGCGCCGCCTGGCCGCCATGCAGAGCGCAGTTAGCCAGCGCCAGCGCGCAGTGGCGCAGGAGTGCCGGGTCTGTGCGGCGGCACCAGAACAGCACGGCGTCCAGTCCTCCAGACCCCACCAGCCTCTGGCAAGTCTCCTCTGAGTGCTTGAACATGTGCTCCAAGATGCCTGCCACACTTCGCGCCAGCTCCACGGGTTCGCGCTCCTTCGCCAGGTTCAGGATCACGCCCAGTCCAATGCGAGCCACCCGGTCTCTGCGAGGAAAAAGTGGAAGGGGATGAGGGAATTACCGCAGTCTGGGGAGCTTGGCTTACTCTGTACGAGGGCCTGGTCATTTATCCTCTTAACCTCACTGGTACCATATGAGACATGGGGGACAGCATTGTCGTTCCTGCCTCTCATCCTCATTTCTGGCCCTACAAGGAGCAGGCTTCTCTGAATATAAATGTGCCCCATCTTAGCTACACCTATGTCCCCCGCACCTCCTCCCCGTTTGAAGCAGCATGCTTCTGACTCTGGAGCCAATCCACTGAGTCCCGGGTCCTTCTCTGTCACTTTGTGAAGGACCTTGGGCACTTTTCTTTATATCTCTGCCTCAGTTTCCTTATTTCGTCAATAGGAAAATAAGAACACCTAACTCAGAATTATTATCAAGACTCATGAGATAACTCATATACAGTGCTGGCACCATTCCTGGCACAAAATAAAAACTCAAATGTTAACTTATGGTCATTTTAAGTTATCACTTGAGTTACATCATTTTTAGCTCTCCCTTCAAACTCTCCTCACTCCATGTTCCATGACTAAAGCATATTTATTCATTTGCTCATGGGCATTTGTTGAGCACATACTGCGCGCATGCTGTGTGCTAGAGAGGATAATGTTAAACAGTGACCAAGCCTGACTGGGGTTTATCCTCAACTAATAAGCAAGTCAATGATAAGCAAGCAAATAATGAATGAACAAGATCTTAGTGATACAGCCGTGATGCTAGCAAAACTAAAAAATGTTATGGAGCATGCCTGTTGGGAACATGTACCTAAGAAGGTGACATCTGAAAGTTAAACGTTGAGAAAATCCTCCCTGCAAATATCAGAGAAGAGTATAAAAGTGAGCAAGAAGACCAGCATGAAGGCCTGGAGGCTGATGAGCTGGCCTGATTGAGGAAGAGAATGAAGTCCAGTTAATGCAATGTCTAACCCCAACCAGGAAAAACTGAAAATCAGCAAGAGATCATATGGAAAGTGCCCAAGTAATATTCAAATCAACATGGAGAAGCAATGGATGTGGCAGAAAATGGGCAGAGGATATAAACAGATAATTTACAAAAGAGAAAAATCCAAAATGTAAACAAGCAGATAAAGAGATGCTCTAATCCACTAGTATGCAGAAAAATGAATATTAAAACAACAGTTCTCGGGCTGGGGAGATAGCTCAGTCGGTAGCACAAGGCCCTGGGTTCAATCTCCAGCACCGCAAAAAAAAAAAAAAAAAAAAAAAAAAAAAAAAATTCTCACTTTATGCCTATTAGGTGAACAAAATCATATGCTAGATGATAAAAGGGTTTTCAGGGTGTAAGACTGTAAATGTGCTGAAGCACTGTGGGTGGAGGTGCAGGCTGGGGCAGTCAATCTAGAGAGCAGGCAATCTCCCCCAAAGAGTATCACACAGATTAATGAGGGCAGGAGGGTAAGGATGCTCACCACAGTGTTATTTGTGGTGTGAGGAAGTTGAAGGCCATTGATATCAAGGCCAGAAGAACAGAGGTAATGTGGGCAGTGCCCAATTAGGAGGATTTTGGAACAGTAACAAGTGGCTGAGCAGATGATAACACTGCAACAAAAAGGATCTTAAAAATCTGATATTGAGCCTGGCACAGAGGTATATGCCTGTAATCTCCAGAGTTCAAAATCTTTCATCTTCACTTTGTGCTTTCAGATATCTGACTGTGTAAACTCCTAGATCATTGGGCTAGGATGTACTTACAAAATCATCTAACCCAACGCTTTCATTTTCAGAGGACTACCTAAGGCCCAGTGAAGGGAAGTGCTTGTTTAAAAACATCTATTCAGAGCTAGGATTTTATTCCAATTCTCTTGACCCCACAGCCCTGAACTTTCAATAAACACCTGGTACCTTACCAAAGTTAAAGTGTGTGCTGGTTGCAGGAACTATTTACTCAGTTCCCAATTCTGTGATCTGAGAATATGTGAGTCTGATAAAATGGACACATACTCAGGATCCATGAAGGCCTGGGTTCAAATCTCAGCTTGAACAGAGAGGGAAATTGTGCATATGTGACCTATACATATGTATGCAAATACTTGAGTAGGCATAGATTTTCTCTGGAAGAGTATACAGGAAACTTGCTTTCAGTGCATTGCTTCTAAAAAGGGAGCCTGGTCAGGTGTGGTGGCACATGCCTGTAATCCCAGTGGCTTGGGAGGTTGAGGCAGGAGGATTGCAATTTCAAAGCCAGCCTCAGCAACTTAGTGAGGCCTGGATTCAATCCCTGGTACCAATTAACAAACAAAAATAAAGAGGGGGTCTGGTTGGAGAGAGCTTTTAGCTGTATTATTTCTGCACTTTTTGAACCTAAGTGCAATAGTTTTCTTTACTATTTTTACTTTAAAAACCTATTTCCTCTAGTTATTTATTGTGTAATCTTATGAAAACCATTTAACCTCTCTGAAGATATGTTCATTATGGTCCCTTGGTGGGGGTGGACTGTAAATTTAGAGGGTTGGCAGTCAGATGGGACCCTCATGGAGTGTTTGGGGTTTGGAGACCTGTACCTGTTGGACTTATTCTGGTAGTTTGGTGGGGAGAAAAACTTTGGCCTGAACTTCTGGGCAGTGGGTACAGCAGCCCCCTGGGAAGAAAGCTGCAAGAATAGGAACGGCAAAAGAAGTGGGCGTACAGGTGGAAGAATTTTCTTTAACACAAGGTGGTGCAGGGAGGGGTCGATTGGAGTAGGAGGAAAAATGTTTCATAAACACAAATTCTCATTATGTTATCCCTCCTGTCAGGTCCTGTCCCTGGGCAGTTTAGAGGAGCACAAAGATCCTGCATTTCTTGGGAGGGATTTTAATCCTAAAAAAAAAAAAAAAAAAAAAAAAAGCACTGCACTCTGTCCTTGGTTCTGAAGTAACACTGGCATTGGTAAATGTGTTGTTTCTTGGGACAGGGACACTGGTTAGTGACTCCTCTTTCAGAAACTATGCACCAAGTGAGATTGTCATTTTTGGCCTTGAGAAATATTGGTTCTGTTTGCATCTTGATGGCTTTCTCTTCCCAATTCCCAGGGGTTTTAGTTATATCTGTCCCAATTCACATGGAAAGCCCACACTCACCAACCTGGGCCTCACCACATCCAGTGAGCACTCACTCCATTTTCTAGCCCTCCACATTCATGACCCATCTCCATCAGGACACTGATGCTAGATGATAGGTTAATGACATGCTAAACAGAACCCGATCTTGGTTTTCTAGTCTAACTGTTTCATTCATGCATTTTTGACAGTTGTATAATTTCCACTAACTGCAAGGTTTTTTTTTTTTTTTAAATGGTAAACACCTCAACCCACTCCCATCCCACTTGTGAGGGCTGCATGACTTGAAAGCAACTCTTGCAAAATTCTTCTAAGCCTGAGGAGCTTGAGAATTCAGCAGGAAACCGGAGTGTGGCAGCCTGAACTGTTCTGGCATCAGAGCAGAGAGAAAGTGAACCCTTGGGTCATACACCAGGCAAGATCCCTAGAGGGAGGCAAAATAGAAGCAACCAGGCTCAGTTGGACCCTGCTTACTGAATCTTGGTACTATGTGGGGAAGGAAGAGAGAACACATGCGTTGACGCCTGCCCAGCTCTGCTCCTCAGTTTCTTCTGCTTCCACCCATTCACCCAGCAGAAAACTTTCTGTTCCCCAACAGCAGCAGCAGAATGAGATCATGTCTGGTCAGGAGAGAAAGTAGCATAGAAGGGCACCCAGAAACATTCCAAGAGCTCTGGGTTTCGGTGGCCATTAGCAATAGGATACATTCTCCATCCATAGAACTGGAGACAGGCTCCTGTCCTAAGCTACCGGCCCTAGAAGTGAATCCTCACTGCACCATTAGTTCTCTGTGTGACTCTGGGCAAGTCACTAAACTTTACTGAGCCTCAGTTTCCTCATTTGTAAAATGGACGCTCTGATCCATAATAGAGGTGTAGCGTGGGGATATATTGAGGTGAAGCAGGCAAAGGTACGGTGCCAGGTACACGGGAGACCCAGGCGCTCCACTGCCCTTGCTACCACCCGCGGCACTCTCCCCCAAGCCCAGAACCCTCACCGGTTCTCAGCCACCAGGATCTGCTCCAGCAGGCGTGCGGCCTGCACGCGGGTCTCCAGCTCCGGTGCCTGCAGCAGCCGCAACAGCAGGTCGAGGCCGCCGTCCAGGCGGATGGCGTCGCATAGACCCTGGGCAACCTCGCGGCCCACGGCCGGCAGCAGCCAGGCTTCCTCCACCAGCTGGAAGACCTCAGATAGGCCCGCGCCCACAGCCCTCGCGGCGCCCGCCTGCTTCAGCCCAGACAGTGCCTGCTGCAGCTCAGGCAGCGCACGCTCCAGGGCGCCCTGCACCTCGGTGCCCACCCCAGGCGACACCTCGCGGGGCCCGCGGCAGCCAGTAGCCCACCATGGGCCTGTGCCACCGCCCCCATCCGACCCCGGCACAGTCAACCGTTCGGCCCCTGGTCGTGGGCCCGACATGGTGAAGAAGCGGCACAGCTTGTAGGCAGAGAGGAGCAGCGTCAGGACCATGGGCACAGAGCTACCGGGGACATTCCCGGACTGGAGGGATGGGGCCGGGGGGAGCGACCCGGACCTTGGGAAAACAGGCCCGAAAAAAGGGCTAAGGGGAAGAAGATGCAGAGGAAAGAAATCAGAGAAGGGTCTCAGGCAGCGACCCGGCCAGGAGTGAGGGCAGCCTTGGGGGCGCAGCGGTTGGGAAAGGGGATGCAGGCCCAGATGCACGGAGTAGATGGAAGCCGGGAATAGGAAGGCAAAGGATGGATCCAGGCGCTAAAGGATAGAGGCGGCTACGACCAGAACAAAGCGCGGCTGAACTGGGAAGGTCTGCAGCAGCCACGCCCCTGAGCAGCATCTTTCCCGAGTCGACGCCCCGCCTCTGTGTCTCACGAGGCTCCTCCCTCCCCACTTGCGCAGCCCTACCCCTAGTCTTCTCCAGCCACGCCCACAAACTGGCCCCGCCCCTTCCCGTATTCGCACCTCACTGCTTTGCTTTGGATGCAGGGAAAGTGGGTGGAGAAAGAACTGACATGGTTCCTCCTGCCCGGCCCCTGCTTTGACGTAAGAGCAATGCTGCTGATTGTACCCCTTCCCCTCCTAGTGGTTAAGGCAGTTGTAGTAACAATTTTGTAAAATTCTTAAGGTTTTATGTTTGTTTCTCAAGCCTCACAAAACGCCTGTGGAGTAGGATTAGTATTCTATTTTACAGCTGACACCATTGAGGCCCAAACAGAAGAAACTGGCCAAAGTCACACTACATTGGTTACAGAACAACAACAAAAAAAAGTCAGCTGAAAACTCAGGATCACATCCTTCAGGTGGTGAGAGGGCTTCAGAAGCCTGTGGATGCCTAAAATTGGGCACAAAAAACAGGTGTTCTGTGCCAGCAGGCATTTTCTGGGTAGAGGGATCACACTTATTGTGTGTCTAAGCCGGGCGTGGTGGTGCATGCCTGTAATCCCAGCGACTTGGGAAACTGAGACAGGAGGATCACGAGTTCAAAGCCAGCCTCTGCAACAGTGAAGTGATAAGCAACTCATTGAGCTGCTATCTCTAAATGAAATACAAAATAGGACTGGGGATGTGACTTTGTTTGAGTGTCCCTAAGTTTAATCCCCAGTATCCCCCCCCCCCCAAAAAAAAAAAAAGAGTCTAAAAGTGTGCTGAATAAGCCTACTCTACAAATGGGAAGACTGAGGGTGGGAACAGGGAGTGACCTGCCCACCATTGGTGAATTAATGGAAGCCTTAGAGATCAAGTCTGGTCCAGTGGGTTCATATTCACTTTCTTCTGTGCTGTGAAGATCAGCTTGGGGAGATAACACAACCACAAGAAGCAGCCAAAATCGAAACTTTGTACTTCAAAGATAAAAAATAGAATTTCCCTGGAATGCTTACCATTTCTGCTCCCATCCTCTTTTCACTGCCCTAAATACACAGCTGGTGGATGAGCACCCAGCCAGAGATGTGCCTCCTCAAATAAATCATGCATCAATAGTCATTTATGAGAATTAATTTGAAACTACTGCAGGCTCTGAGCATTTTGTCTGTTCTAGTTCATATAACCCCTTAACACCACACAAGGCAAAGTATTATTAGTCCCATTTTACTGAAAAGAAAATGACAACTCAGATAAAGCAGTTTTCCCAGTGAGTGACAGCATGAACCTTCTCTCTGCCCTCCAGACCCACCATACTATTCCCTGTCCTGATGACCTGATGACCCTGAGCTTGGCAAGTGTTCTGTTTCCCAGTTCTCCCAGGCCCAGAGTTCTGAGAATGTGACCCTTTTCTGCTGCAGCCTGTGGAGTTGGGAAACTGGGGGCTGGGCTGGAGGCTGAGCAAACAGAGCGATAGAAAGGGCAGCTCCTCTTCTCCAGTTCCTCCCTCCCTGACTCATTCCCCCACCTCCTTTTTCAGGCAGCAGAGCAGAGATTCCAGGAGCTCAGAGCCCAGCTTGCCAGGCCTCTCAGCCAGGGGCCTCTCATGGCACCTCCAAGGCCCCTTCTCATGCTGGCTCTGCTGGCGTGGGTTGCTCTGGCTGATCAAGGTATGGACCAAGGTGTTGATGACCATCTGGGGCAATGTAAGGATGGGTGAGGGTGGCCTGGGCTTGGTTGTGTCAACTGACACCCCTTCTCCATAGAGTCATGCAAGGGCCGCTGCACTGAAGGTTTCAATGCTGACAAGAAGTGTCAGTGCGATGAGCTCTGCTCTTACTACCAGAGCTGCTGTGTTGACTACATGGCTGAGTGCAAGCGCCAAGGTACGTTCAATACTTAGGCAGGTGGGCCTGGGGTACCCTCTGCAGCTGGAGACTCACTACCAATCATTCTGCCTGCAGTGACTCGCGGGGATGTGTTCACTCTGCCGGAAGATGAATATGGGACCTATGATTTCTATGAGAGCTCCTCCCTGAGCCCTGACCTGCAGCCCAAGCCTGAAGGGACACTTGAGTCGACAGCTGTCCTGAACCCTGAGGAAGAGGCTCCTACATCTGATCCCAGCACCCTGGGGCCTGAGGTGGAGACCTCAGAACCTGAGGGGGTGAACCCAATACCTGAGACCCCTGATCAAGGGCTCTCTGATTTCTCCACAGAGGAAGAGCTGTGCAGTGGGAAGCCCTTTGATGCCTTCACTGACCTCAAGAATGGTTCCCTCTTTGCCTTCCGAGGTGAGTCCAGGGGAAGGTCTTGGGGAAGGGGGTCTGCCTCAGGAGCATGCTCTCTCTCACACAGCCTCTCCTATTCTAGGACAGTACTGCTATGAGCTAGATGAAACAGCAGTGAGGCCTGGGTACCCCAAGCTCATCCGAGATGTCTGGGGCATCGAGGGACCCATCGATGCTGCCTTCACCCGTATCAACTGTCAGGGGAAGACCTACCTCTTCAAGGTGTCAGGCCTAGGGACTGTGGGTCAGGACAGAGGGTATTTTAATGAAGGGCTGAGAGCTGATATGCCCAGAACCATGGTGGCCGGCAAGTCAGATCCAGGACCCTGTGGGACCTGGCTGGGGCTCTGTGAAAACAAGGCAGCCAGTCTGAGGTTCCAGGTCCTGGATGGCAAGCCTGGAGTTGGGAATGGCCATGTTAGGGTATGGGATCCTGCCTCTGTGCCCAACCAGCTGCATCCTTACTCCATTTCACCTTTCCTGTCTCTTAGGGTCACCAGTACTGGCGCTTTGAGGATGGTGTTCTGGATCCTGATTACCCCCGAAACATCTCTGAAGGCTTCAGTAGCATCCCAGACAACATAGATGCAGCCTTGGCTCTTCCTGCCCACAGCTACAGTGGGCGGGAAAGGGTCTACTTCTTCAAGGGTACTCAGAGGGATGGGAGAAGAACAGGCAGACAGTGGAGTTGTCTAGGGTTCCTTCCATGCTATCCTGGGGACAGGCCTCAGTGTATGCCCACACCATGTGCCAGGAGCTCCTAACTGGAACAGCCTCTGGGCCCTCCAGCCTTGCTCAAACCCACCCTCCTGATGCCAGCTCCCCTGCTCCCCAGGGAAGCAGTACTGGGAGTATGAGTTCCAGCACCAGCCCAGCCAGAAGGAGTGTGAAGGCAGCTCCATGTCGGCTGTGTTTGAGCACTTTGCCCTGCTGCAGCGGGACAGCTGGGAGGACATCTTCGAGTTGCTCTTCTGGGGCAGATCCTCTGGTATGGTTGAGGCAAGGCTTGCTCTTGTCTCCTGAGGCTTGGAACCCCTGGGGAGGGAGAGGGCTGAACTGCCTGGAGGGGGCTGATTGTGGAGCTATTGATCAAGTGCTGTTTACTCAACCAGACTTTGCTTCTGTTGATCTTTAGGGGGAGGCTTGGCTCCACCTGGACCCCACACCTTGGACTTTGCCTAGCACAGCCAAGGACACAGCCAGCAGAGGGAGGGGCCGTGGATGAGGGGTCTGTGAAGGCCTAGGTTGTGGGGTGGAGACACCAAGGATATGGGGGACACAGGAAGGAACACCGGACAGAGAGACTGAAGTCTGCACTGGGCTCTGTCACCAGCTTGCTGTGTCTTTTGGCAAGAAAGGCGCAGCATAAGAACCCTAAAGGTCCTGCGGGAGAAGGCAGGAACTGGGTCCTCTAAGCCCCCCCCCCCCCCCCCCCCCCATTAACCCATTCCTTTCCACAGGTGGCGTCAGAGAGCCCAGGTTCATCAGCCGAGACTGGCATGGTGTGCCTGGGAAGGTGGATGCAGCCGTGGCGGGCCGGATCTACATCTTAGGCTCAGCGCCCCGCTCCTCTGTGGCCAAGAAGCAAAAATCCAGACGTCGAAATCGCAAGCGCTACCGCTCGCGTGGCGGTCGTGGCCGTAGTCGCAGCCAGAACTTCCACCGATCATCCCGTTCCTCCTGGCTGCCCTTTTTCTCCAGCGAGGAGAGTGGGCCGGAGGCCTACAACTATGACTATGAGATGAACTGGCTTGTGCCTGCCACCTGCGAGCCCATCCAGAGTGTTTACTTCTTCTCAGGAGGTGGGAGCCCCTGCCACCTCTGAAGCTGGTTTTGCTTGAACCTTCCCTGCTGCCTCCCGTCTCCATGATTTCAACACAGTCTAAGGGCAGAGACCCCAGAAAACCAGGCCAGGGGGCCTTAGTTACATTGTGGATGCAGTCTTCTCTCTCAGGTCAAGGGTAGGTAGAGCCTCACCCACTCTCTTCCATCCTCTCTTTCAGACAAGTACTACCGAGTCAACCTTCGCACCCGGCGAGTGGACACAGTGAACCCTCCTTACCCACGTCCTATTGCCCAGTACTGGCTGGGCTGCCCAGCCCCTAATCTCCAGTAGAAGTCCGAGTCCACACAGCCGGGTTTCTGCAGCTTCCTCTTCCAGCCTTTCTTCCCAGCCCAATAAAGCTCACTTGGCCCTAAGTTTAAGACTACTGTCCTGACTGGGGTGGACAGATCCCTGCCTGGGTAAGGAGACAAGCAGAGCTATCAGAACAGGTCAAGGGGAAGAGAAACAGAAGGGCCTCACTGTCAGTCCCTGCTAAGCTATTGCCTTCTCTGTGAACCAGAAGTATTGGGGGCTTAGAGGGTGTCAGGGGAACTACCCTTCCTCCGAGCTAAGCAGCCTCCAGCAGCCCATCTAAGCAGGCACTAAACCCTCTGGTGTTGACAGAAGTCACTAAGCCACTGCTCCCTGGGTTTGGCTTGCTTTGTCCCTTAGACTTGACAAGAGTCTTGGTGGAGAGAGAAGGGGCAAGAGAAGAGGTGGGGTCATTGGGGTCATCGTGCTCCCATAACCCACCCTCAGGGTAGGTGAGTAGGCTTGCCTGCCTTCCTTCCTTCCTCTGAGCTACATCCCCAACCCATCTTTTTTTATTTTTTTGAGACACTGGCTCACACTAAGTTGCCCAGGCTGGCCTTGAACTTGAGATCCTCCCTGCCTCATCTTCCTGAGTACCTGGGATCACAGGCATGCACTACCACACCCTGCAGGATGGGAGTTTCTTTGAGGTTTCTGTCCTGGGGTGAGGGTAGTGAGGTCAGGAGAGATAGGGAAGGACTGGAACTGGAAGGAAATTCACATGTACCCCTTTCTTTTAGCAAACAAGCCAAGAAGCTTTCCAAGGAAGAGAGCACTGTTAAAAGTAAACATCAGTCTTAAATCCTCAATTCCACCTGTGGGGCCTGTGGCTCCAGGTTCCTGGGCCCCAGAAAGCCTGTCTGGGCTCTCAGGGGGTCAGTCAGATGCAGGAAAAACTCTAGAGCAGCCCTAGTGTGGACATCTGTTCCTGCTCATTTTCTGTCCCTATCATCTTCATCTTGTTCAGCTTCACTTCCCAGTCAGTTGTGGGATAGGCTTACTACCCACTCTTCCCTGAAGGCAGCCAGAACCAGGGCACTAAGGGCTCCAGAAGGGGCAGTTGAAGTCCTGGGAGCATTGGAAAGAAGAATTTCAGTAGCTTTCTGGAAGGAGCCTGGGAAGATTTCATAAAGAACAGGATTGCAGGCGTGGACTGCCACAGTTGTTTGTAGAGGGAGGTTAGGACCTGTTTCCTTTGTGAAGCCGGGGAAGGAGGGTGGCCAACAACTGGCTCCACCCATACCCCTATCAGCCCAATCCTAACCCTGGCTTCCCCTTCCTACTTTGGACTGAACTCTAAGCCTCTCTCCTACTGGGGGTGGTGCCAGGCACTCAGAATAGCATAAAACCCCAAACAGATGGGTCTGGTGTGGGCACAGGCCTGGCATGGTCCTCCAGCACCTCGTTCCTTGCCAGCTCCATGGCCAGCCCTGTGGAAGCATCTCCAGCAGGTAAGGTGACAGGGATAGGGTGGGGAGGGTAACAGGTAGGGCAGGGTATGATGGGGAAGGTTGAAGAGGGTGGGTAGAATGGGCTGCAGAGTCTGTCAAAGGCTTTGAGGCTGGTGGAGGCTCTGGCAGGGAGTCCTAGTTTGACCCCCATCCCATCCCACAGGCCAAGCCAGTGGATTGGGACCCCACCGGAGAAAGAGAACCACATTCAGTGTTGGGCAGCTGCTGGAGTTGGAGCGGGTGTTTGCAGCACGACCCTACCCTGACATTGGTACCCGTGAACAGCTTGCCCGGGTCACCCACCTTCCCGAGGCCAAGATACAGGTGAGCTGTGACCTCCCCCAGGAGAGGGTGCTTTCACATAGCCAACTTCTGGCTTTGACCCCCAGTTTCTCCCTGGGTATTCTACCTTCAGGTTCTGTCCTGTCCCAAAGAAGGGGTGCTGGAGCCAGAATAGTCCCCTTCATCTTCCTTACCAGGTGTGGTTCCAGAACCGCCGGGCCAAGAAAATCAAGAACAGGAATCCAGGAGACCTAAGCCCCAGGCCTGAGCCTCCTCAGAGTTGTTCTCTTCCAGACAACCCCCAGCAGCCCTGGGCACCCCCAACACTGGTCCAGCCTCCACCCTCCACCAGCACAGCTCAGTGTACCTCAGTGTGTCCACAGGCCCCGTGTGCAGCTCCCAGCTTGGGTCTGGGCCAGGGCTGGGCAGGAACTAAAGCTGTAGCCCCACTGGGACTGGCTGGGGCCTCAGGGGTCCACCCTTCTTTGGAGCGAGCTACTCCTCAGACCTCACTGGGCAGCCTATCTGACCTTATTTATGCCTCAGCTATTGTTACCAATGTGGACCAATCCTGATGCAGGTCCAGAATGTCCAAGACCTCTCCTCTGACTCTTGCAGTTCATCCAGCCCTCCTAGGACTGAACACATCAGACTGGATCCCCTGCCCTCTTCTTTTACATAAGGGAGATCTCTAACGGGAAGAGTCAAGTTCAGGGATTCCTCCCTTCCACTGGCTTCCAGGGCAGCTCAGATGCAGGTCCTCTGCAGTGACTGAGCATGGCACTTGTTACCCAGCACCCTGGACCCTCCTGGGGCATACCCATAGTCTCGACAAACGGTACCATCAAGATGAGTTAAGGGGTCATGTTTCCCACTTTTCCTGCCAGGACCTGTCCCCAATTCTTACCACAGTTGGTGGCGTCCTCCCTCTGACGGGGCGGCCATCTGTTTGATGAGGGCCCTTCAGGCCATTACCTGTCTGCCTGCTATGTGTGCTAGGGAAGAGTGCTGCTCCTATTCTTGATTGCTGGGAACCCACCCTCTTATGGTTCAAGGTCCCCTCTTCTCATCTCCCACCACCTGGACAAATTAATCAGAACTATGGATCTGAAGAGGGAGTGATATTAAAGTAATAAAGTAGAAATGGAAGCCTGGGCTTAAGTTGATTTAATTTTCAGAAAGATCAGATTGTCCGCCCTCTGACATGGGGCTGTGGAGACAACCTGACAGATTTGGGGTGGAGGGGGGTACAGCTGCATTGGGTTTTGGTATCATTGTCATCTGTAATACCAACTAATCTCTAAATAAAACCCAACTCTGTACCTTAATCTGGATTGTTGTGTTGCAAATGAATGGGGTTGAGGGCTGTTTGCTTGGAAATCTATCTTTATCACCTAATCCCTAAATAGGGCCAGGTTCCACGCAGATTCTGGGTGGGAGGTATTACAAAGGCTTCTGCCAGGATTAGTTAGGGGGATGGTTAATTGAAGGGCTTAAGGCTGACTGAGGTCCTGGGTGATGGAAGCCTCTGCTAGCATTCCTGTCTCAGTCCCACTGATTTCAGGACATTATTGTTGCTTCCTCTTCTGGAGTTGCTTGGCTTTGTGGAAAAAAGCAGAGTTGGCAATAAGTCTGTGCTGGAATGAAATCCTGGATCTGCAATTTAACTGGCAACTCTCTGAAACTATGTGCCTGAAAAGCAGAGTGATAAACTTGCTTCATCTCCCTTTTGGGAATAAGAAATAATGCAGTCAAAGGGCTTCACGCAGTGTGTGACACAAATAAAAACTCCAAAAATGCTAGCTCCCACTGCTTCTCCATACTAGAGCTCATGAGGAACTGGGAAGGCCTCAAACTTCTTGTTTCTCTGACTTCCTGCCAGGCACTTCTTAAACCCAGAGTGCAATAGAAGAAAGCATGACTGCCCCCCAATTCCTAATTCTAACTCTGCTCCTGCAGATTTCTTTTTCTTTCTTTCTTTTTTTTTTTTGGTGGTGCTGGAGATCAAACCCAGGGCCTCACACACAGTCGGCAAGTACTCTACTACTGAGCAACACCACCATCCTGCCCTTGCAGATGGAACCCTCTTTGCACAATGGCCATTGCCTTCTCTTCATTTACTAGGCAGGAGCTAGGTCTTTTATCTCTAACCTCAGATGCTAGCAATATGTTCAGCACATAAAGCAGCAGCTCTCTGTAAGATCTCAATGCCATGGAAACCTGTTGTGAGGTGGTGGTTCAGATCCAGTGTTGATTCCATCCTAATAAATAGTGGAAGGAGTAGAATGACTTCAATTTTGCCACATGCCTGTAATCCCAGCTACTCGGGGGGGCGGGGGGGGGGGGCTGAGGCAGGAAGATCACAAGTCCGAGGCCAGCCTGGGCAACTTAGTGAGACTTTATCTCAAAATAAAAAATAAAAAGGGCTGGATAAGCTGGATATGTAATTCAGTGATAGAATGCCCCTGGGTTCAATCCCAATTTGGGAGCAGGGGGAGAGGGAATGACCCTGATTTTACTGTGAGATGTTCTAGGGTCAGAATCTGTCTGAGAAGATTCTGACAAAGTTAAATCTCTTTTAACATTTGGAATCCATTCAAGCTAAATTCAGGGGATGTGAAAGCTTAACGCTATGTGGGCAGCCTGGAACACAGAATACACACACAAGGAAGTACAGTTATGAATCCCTGTAGGGCTTTAGTGCAGTTTTCTGACCAAACTTCAACAGTTCAGGTTACTAGGAACACTGTAAAATGTCACCTACGTTTTCTCACAGGTGACATTTCTCTCAACCAACAGAAACTGGCAAATCTTTAGAGGAATTGTCTACTGAGTCACTGTGTATATAATCTCTAAGAACAGAAAAGTTCTGGGGAAAAACAAAGACAACAGGAGCATGTACAATATTAACAAACAGTAAGAAAAACAATTCTCAGAATTATGGAAATCTTTGTGCTTTGTGTTATCTGACATGGGATTTGAAATAAGAACACACTGGGCACAATAAATATTTATTGGATAAATAACTTAAGGTTGATACCCTTTCAAGTCCCATATATAGATTCTATCATCACAACACCTAAGTTCTCAGAAGTTTCACATTAGACAGAGACATCAGGAAAACATCAAGAATCTTTGGCTCCATTTAACAGAGGAAAGACCACAGCTGGCCATTTGGTCTCAGTGTGTTCTGCCTTCCAGAAAAGGGGCCAAATACCACTTCCTTTTCCAAAAAGATAGCTGCCTGGCATCCAGTTCAACCATCCCATACCAACCTATCTTTCTCTTATTTGATAATCTGTCCTCTGACTGGTTCCTTTTCCAGCATAAATTGAGAGAGGGAGCCTTTCTGCTTTCTCAAGAGGCTTCTGCTCTCAATTATAGGCCTGCACCAAAGATGTATGGATGAAGAATAGTGAATGATTTGTGCACCTAGACAAGTTCAAGGCAGTATGGTTTACTTTTGGGAAGGCCTGGATTCCATGTACTCCTGATGGAAAAGCCCCAGTCCCAGCAGTGCCCAGAATGAGCTGGAGAAGGCAAATGAGCACTGGGTTCAGGAGAAAGGTACTGAGAGATCAGTTCTTTTAAAGAAGTTGTGTTGTCTGAATCTCCTCCAATGCTCCCTTTGGAAATTTACAGAAGACAGTGCTTCCTGCAAGAAAAGGAGGTGGCCTAGCCTGGTCCTCTAACTGGAGCTGAGTACAAAGAGCTTCATAGATTGAGTTGGTTATCAGCAATTGGGAGCCTGGGGCCTCCCAAATCTTCTCCAGACTTTGATGATGAAGCACCAGTTACAGTTCTCCCAATTCACCTTCCATCGCCCGCACCATGACATACAGCTCGGCTAGACCCACCACTGAGGCAACGATCAAAGCAGCCAGCACACGCTAGGAAAGGGAAAAATTAGGCTTAAGGAATGTAAATTAAGACCCAGCTCTGCAGCCCTCAGCACCTCTAATGGGGATGGAAAACCTTCAACTCAGTCCCTAAGTTGGGGAGTGGGGAGAATGTGGCTTCTCTTGGGATAAATACCTGTCCCCCGCCCCCCCTACCAAAAAAATGCTCTCTTTGATTACTGCATAAATATGCTCGATTTCTAACCTGTGCAAGGCACTTCCACACACATCCCCCTTTCCCCACTAACACCCCCACTTGGGTCACTTCGCACGGTTTAGCTCATACTCACCGAGGCCATTTCTGTGAAGATATACTGGCTTCCAAGGTAAGTGCAGACAAAGGCAGCTGCCACCGTGACAATGAAGTTGAAGATGGTAATGACCAGAGCCTTCACTGACCTCACTTTGAGGAGGAGCCCAGAGAAGAAATTTTAGGTCAGCATTCTCCAGGAGGCCCTGTTCCCTCAGAGCTGCCTCCCCCATCAACTGGGTTCCTTTCAAAGAACAAGTCTATATAGCTCAGCCTTAAATCCAGAATGCTAGGGAAGAAAGGCCACCATCCATCCCAAGAAGAGGCTTTGAAAGCCTAATCTCCTTGTACCTCACCTTGTTTTCCCAGGTCACTGAGAGTCCCACCATGCCGTGAATCCTGGGAAAAAGAAAAAGTAGATGATTTTAGAATGGAAGCAGCTCAGAGATAACCCAGAGAGCACTCATTTGTCAGTCTGGCCTCAGCTCTCTATATTCTTCAACACACTAAGAACACATGCATTTTGCCATGTATTCTTTTCTTTAGGACCAGTCTGACTTTTTGCTGGACCACAAAGCAAGCACTTCAGAGAAGAGGACATAGGCTCCCAGTACTCATCTATTCCTCTCCTGTTTTAGGGAAAGAACATGCCAGAGGTTAGTACGGAATCCTGTCATAAAAAAGGCTGCAAGACTCATCTCCATCCCTACAATGTTTAAGAATGTCACCGTCTAAGGCCTGAGTCTCAGTGAGCTGGGAATTACACAGTTTTAGGTAACACAGAACTTGTATGGTTCTGGAATAGGAGACAAGCCAAGTTTCCATGTTGTTTCTTTCCTTTGCATCTGTTTTTCTTTCTGTTTTTAAGGGCTACTCAGTTCATGCGTTGAGGAGCAGACCTGTTACCTGACAGGTGACATTACGAGTGATCCGCTTATACTCCTCATTGGCCAGTTGTATCTTAATCTTCTCAAGCCGGGCAACTAGCTCTGGGTTCTAAAGCAGAAAAAAAGCATGTGAAAAGAGTGATATTCTTTCATATAAGTCGTGCTAGAAAGCATGTCATAATCACTGGTTCCAAAGGGGCACTGAATTATTAAAGGTGCCAGAAGACCTGCGTACCAGTTTACTGCTTTGGAAACTGGTGTTTTTTGGATCTCAGTTTTCCAAAGGTATCAAATAGAGAAGGCAATACCTGGTTTACTCATCTCAGACCTCAAAGACTTAAAAGACAAATTTTAAAGCCCCAAAATTGATTAAAAAATTTGATGCCCAACTCAGCCAATACCCACTCTCAAAAATATATCCTTCACATACCCGAGGAGGCTTCACAACTTTTGGGAGATAGATTTCACTGCCTTCCAGGAGCTCATGAAGGTATAGTGTGGAATCTGAGAAGAAAATGTTTCCAAAAATGTGGTGAGCCATAGAGCTGAGGTTGAAAAACTATGATCAGAGAAGGGTCCAGCTCTTTTTTCTGCCAAAATAAAAACATGGCTATACCTATGTCAACCGTTGCCAGTATCATTTTCAATTAGGAAAAAATCTAGGACAATTCCACTTAAGTATTTCCTAGTGCTGCACAGCTTACTATAACTGTCAGCTCTCAATTACTCTGCCAACATAAAAACCAACACCTAACATTTGCCTTTGGGTTAGGTCATTTCTTTTCTGTGTTTTTTTTTTTTTTTTTTTTTTTTTTGGTGGAGCCGGGGATTAAACCCAGGACTTTGTGCATGTACGGCAAGCACTCTACCAACTGAGCTATACCCCCAGCCCCGGGTTAGGTCATTTCTGTGGTCACAACAGATCTGCCCTAAATAGGTTTAAGTCATAGTGAAGCTAAATACTTAGAGATCACTGTATCTGATAATTCCTAAGATTCTTTTTGTTCTAATAGTTGAGCAGCATACATTTTGCACTTCTGGCTAGGCTCTGTTAATTCTGGAAAAAGAACCACTTTGTCCTACTCCCTTTCTTTATAGATAAGGGAACTGAGGCTCAGGAAGGAGGAATAACTTCTATGAGGGAAATTAGTTGCAGAACTAGGATTAAAACTCATATGCTACCAGGGCACAGTGCCACACGCCTGTAATCCCAGTGGTTCAGGAGGTTGAGACAGGAGGATGGCCGAGCTCAAAGCCAGTCTCATCAAGAGTGAGGCGCTAAGCAACTCAGTGAGACCCTGTCTCTAAATAAAATACAAAACAATGCTGGGGGTATGGCTTGAGTGCCCCTGAGTTCAATCCCTCCAGTTCCCCACCCTCAAAAAAAACAAACAAACAAAAACTCGCATGCTATTCCTGGTCTAGACCTTTCAACATTGCTTTTGTCATTCTATCTCCAAAAGAAAGAAACAAAGAAAGACAATGTCAGATGTCACTATTCTTGCTTTTGAGATGGACCAAAGAGCATAGCTCACTATACTATGTGATTCCTAATGTGGCAAAAAAAAAAAAAAAAAAAAAAAAGAAGGAACGGAATTTGGGAGATAGTGTTGGGTTAGATCCTCGACTTCCTCAGGGTCAGGTGGGCTTAGGTATGCCTGCCAAGAGGAGAGTCAAGAGAACAGAATGTGAACAAGTAAATTGTGTCCAAGAATTATTCCCATAGAAGAGGAGAAGGGTGCGTGGGTGGCCCTTGGGTTTATGAGGAGACTCTTGGTTGGTTACGTAAGTACTTTACAGGCGAGAGACAATGAGGGGAAAAATTTTTTTGGAGGAAGTAGATCTGGAAACAAGGAGGAGTTCTGGGCAGAAGACCGACTCACCCCTTTCTCGTAGGTGCTGGTGCAGATCCCGGATTAGACGGAAGGAAACCAAGCGTTGGGGGCCACTAGGGCTATCACCGTCCGTGAGCTTCTTCCCCAGGGCGGCCTCAAGCTCGGCTCGCAGCGTCCGAGGCAACTGCTCTGATTCCAGTTCCCCGCCGGGGCCCAAAGCGCGTACCAATCGCTCACCAGCAAGAAAGGAAGACGCCATGTCTAGCTGCCTTTGTGGTCAGGTGACCCCAAACTCGGACTTCCGCCCGCTGTGCGCCGGAAGTAACTCGGAGCTCGCGGGACGCAACTAGGCAAGTCAGAGGGCTAAGGGGGCGGGACGCGGCGCGGGGCAGTGTGGGGCGGGGGCGGAACGCCGCCCCGCCGCGGGTCGGGCCCTGTGTCAGCAGCCGAGCCGGCGCTCGGACGGGATATGGCAAGCTGTGTGGCCCGGAGGGCCCTGGCCGTGGGCAGCCGCTGGTGGTCCCGGTCTCTGACCGCGGCCCGAGGGTCGAGGCCGCTCTGTGCGGCGGGTGGAGCGGGGGCCTTCCCGCCGGTGGCAACTACGACGACGCGGAGGCATCTCTCGTCTCGGTGAGGGAGGCAGCACCGGGGCCGGTCCGGGGTTGGAGCCTAGGGAGCGGCGTATGGTGCTCCTGGCCCTTGACGAAGCTAGGAGGCCGGGCTGCCAGGGGGTGACCGACATACGACCTGGGAGAAGTTCGGAGCACCGAGCGACGTTCGCTATCTGGGACGTGTGCCAGGAGCAGAGGAGGGAGCACGGCCCAGGGGCCTCGCTGTGCAGGCTTGCCTTGAGCGGGAAGTAGTAACAGTCCCCGAGCGAACCCTACCTCCCCAGCCGAGGTTCCCAGCACCGCTGTTAGTGGACAGCTTTTGAATGCAGCCCCGGGGCTTTTGACTTCAGCCCCCATCCCCTATTTGGCACCCCTCAGGAAGATGCTAGAGGTGGGAAGCAAGTTGGCTTGAGTGTGGGCCCTCGTGGGTCCCAGGTTTTGTTATGACCTTGGTACACCTGTCTTCTGTGTGTGATTTGGGGAAGGGGATTTGAAGTATTTGAGCAGTGTCTCTGAGGTTGGGTCAGGCAAATCAAATTGGGGCCAGTGTTTCAAGTTCTCCTCTCCAAATTAGAATAACAGTGCTTTGAAGAACCCCTAGAAAGAGCAACACTGTTGAGAGAGGTAAAGTGACAGAGCTGCCCTTATAGTGATTGAGATCAAACACTAATACTGGGGAGAGATGATAGTTATTTGCAAGTTAAAATCCCTGTGAAAATTAATGTCTGAACAAAACTGTAATTGAGAGACTTCAGTACTTGGTGTAATGCATAGAGTACATTAGAGAATCTAGAAATGATTAAACCCTTAAGGGCAGGGTAAGGACTATAGAGGGGAAATGAACATGGAATTATGATCAGAACAAAATTGTTTTTGAGACTCTCTTATACACTAGGCTCAGGGGGGCAGCACAGACTAATCCCAGGAACTTACAATCTCTCATGGATGGAGATAAGAAATGGACACAAATAACTGAAATGCAAAGCAGAAGGGACAGTTCAAATGCTGCGGGAGGTCAGGAAGTGGGTTAGGGGAGACATAGGGCAAAGGGGTATATTTAAACAGGGTATGAGGGCATGATATGAGGAACACTGAGTGAGGAGAGAAAAAAGTGACCTGGGAGTAGTCAGATCTAACTCTGGGAGATTAGAGAGGTTTTCATCAAGGAGGAGCCTGTGGCTGAACCTCAGGGGAGGAAAGGCAGCAGCTCTGTGGTTTGGTGGCTTGGCAGAGCCCTTACCTGTTAGATGGCCACACTTCCCAGCCTTTCTCTGCTGCCATGGCCCTGGCCCCTCAGTACCCTAGTAGTTTTTTTGTTTGTTTGTTTTGTTTTTTTCCTGATGGATAAGTAGTGTGACCTTCTTAGCTTTTCATTTGCTTATTCTTTTTATTCTTGATCAGAAACCGACCAGAAGGCAAAGTGTTGGAGACAGTTGGTGTGTTTGAGGTGCCAAAACAGAATGGAAAATATGAGACTGGGCAGGTAAGTTTTGGGCTGGGTCTGCTTTCATTTTCTTGCTGTGCTTTTGAGCGGAGTCATATTTGGTCACAGGACTGAATGATATGGTTTTCCATTTGTCCCCCCCCCCCCCAACCCCCCCCTTTTTTTCAGCAGTGCTGGGGAATCAAACCCAGGGCATTACACATGCTAGGCAAGTGTTGTACTGCTGAGCAACACCCCTAGCTCCATTCCACTTTGATGTTTGGTATCAGAACAGAATCACAGATTTTTTAAGATGTAGTTTCTGTGTTCCTGATTTTGAATGCACCTAATAGTGAGTTTTCTTTCCATGTTAGAGTGGAGAGAGATTGTTTGGACTATAGTGAGGAGAAAGCCAAGTTGCTAAAGATTCTTCTAGCATACTGGATAGTAAGAAGTTAGTAGAGGGAGTTTTAAGGAAAGCAAACCTTTGATGTCTTGTTATCAAAGTGATTACAGTGTGGTAGCTCTGGGTGTGGGGCTCTTTTTCTGTATCAGGTTTGTTCCAGGTCCACTGTGATAAATTGAGGTCCTACAGAGGTAAGGAAGATTTTTTTAAAATTGTTTTTTAGTATGCCTAAAATGGACCAGGCATTATGCATTTGGGTTAAATCAGAAAGGAAGGTAGACATGGTTCTTGCTTTCATGGAGTTTATGGTTGAGGAAAGAATTAATGACATGTAAATGGTTGATAGCTGTATACTGCTAAGTGAGAAGGTCAAGGAAGGCTTCCTGAAGGCCAAAGCTTTGATTTGAAGAGTCAGCCAGGAGAAGAGGGTGTATAGTATTCCCAAGTTGGCCTGGGTTGATCCTGAGGGTCAAGGGAAGAGGTGGCAAGACCTTGTGCTGTAGTTGCCTCCACCTGTGCTGCTTTGTGCAGCCCAGCTGGATGGACTTGCTGGACTGCAGACTCACTAAGGCCACCTCTCTTTCCTTCCAGCTTTTCCTTCATAGTGTTTTTGGCTACCGAGGTGTCGTCCTGTTTCCCTGGCAGGCCAGACTGTATGACCGGGATGTGGCTTCTGCAGCTCCAGAGAAGTAAGATTCCCTGTACTGCCTCACAGTATTCTTAGGAGGAGGCCTGACTCATGGTAGACATGTAATTGGGGCCTCAGGGGTGAAGACAGTATCCTCCGGGAGTACTTCTGTGGTGCTCATACCCATGGAGACAATAGAGCTGAGTGCTAAGAACATTTTAAGCCAGAGGGTCCCTTTAGGCCTCCCCAGAATGCTCTCCCCAAATCTGGGTTTTCATAAGTATCCCAGGGAGCATTTTGGGGACCAGTATTTTTGGTTTCTTGATGTTCAGTTGGAATCTTTCCCTTAATCTCACATCATCTGTAGAATACATTAAAAAAGAAAAGGAATAGCTCTATTAAATGATCACAGATAGTCCTTGGGATGCGAGACGTGTAGGATACTCTGAACTGAGGTGACAATTAAATTTTCTCAACATGGCCCCCTGCCAGGAGGCATCTAGAGAATAAGGTAAATGGTGACTGTGTGGGCCCTCCAGACTTCTTTGTTTGTCTTGACTGGAGAACAGCCAAGCTGGGCTATTGTTGAGCTGTGCCCAGCTGGTACTGAAGCTCTTTAAGATCAGGACCAGCTTGCTTAGGTGAGGAGGTGGTAGGGATCTGAGTCAGGCACCACTTCCCCTTCTCTCAGGGTAATCTTGGGCTTCTTCTACCCTGTAGAGCGGAGAACCCTGCCGGCCATGGTTCTAAGGAGGTGAAAGGAAAAACTCACACTTACTATCAGGTGCTGATTGATGCCCGAGACTGTCCACATATAGTAAGTAAGAAACATGGCTGGGCCCGGGGTCCCTTGGGAAAGGCCTGTATGTATCCCAGTGGAGACAGAGAGGGAAAGGGGTCAGACAAAGCCTAGACCAGCTCTGACCTCCAAGATGCTGGGACCAAACAGTGACCAAGAAAGCCCCTGACTCACTTCTTGCCTTAGTCTCAGAGATCTCAGACAGAAGCCGTGACCTTCTTGGCAAACCATGATGACAGCCGGGCCCTTTATGCCATCCCAGGTGAGGAGCTAGCATCTGAATGGTACCGTGGAGAAAGTGGTATGTCCCAGAGAGAGAATTCTGCTGTTCTGTCATCTTTTGGGAGGGATTTGGGTGCCAGGAGGTATGGTGCCAGCGTTTTCTACCCTGGGCAAGGCCAGGAAATGTTTCTTCTCAGTCTCTCTTCTCTCCTTTCCTCCTGTGTGAGTCTTACTCTTTACCTTTCTGTTCCAGGCCTGGACTATGTCAGCCATGAAGACATCCTCCCCTATACTTCTACAGATCAAGTTCCCATCCAACATGAGCTCTTTGAAAGATTTCTTCTGTATGACCAGACGAAAGGTAATCTTTCTCAAGAAGGGAGACAGGAATAGGAGGGTGTTTTCTTCAAGGAGACATCCTAGGAATAATTCTACAAGTCTTATTTCCATAATCGTTTTTTAACTTCCCCTTTACCCTATGAGGGCAATGGCTCCTGTCTCCTTCTAGGGATAGAAACTGAGGCTTGAAGGTGATAAGTGACTCAAGGTTGCTTGGCAATAGCATATGGAGGTCTGAAAACGAGGGCTGCTAACTCCTAGTACAGTTCTTTTCCCATGACATTACTATCCCCTCAGGGTTTATTCTTGGTAGCATGTCTGTGCGTTGTAGCTGTGCTTCTTTTTTCTCTGTCCTGTTTGCCTGGGCCACCACTGGGAAGGAGTTTCTAGGAGGGGCAGTTGGAGCGTGAGTGTAGCACCCTGGACTCTGGCTTGGACTAATTTATTGTCTCTTGTCCTAGCACCCCCATTTGTGGCTCGGGAGACACTACGGGCCTGGCAAGAGAAGAATCACCCCTGGCTAGAGCTCTCTGATGTCCACCGGGAAACAACTGAGAACATTCGTGTCACTGTCATCCCTTTTTACATGGGCATGAGGGTATGTGCCCAGCCTGTGTTCCTTCCCACAGGGCTAAGTCCCAGATTGTGTGTGTGTCCTAATATTGACTGGTAGAGTGGGATGGGGGCCTAAATCTAAACCATGTCCCTGTGGTTCTGCTCCAAAGTGTCATGTGTTGGGTGGAGTTGGGTAGCCTCTTGATGGTGGCTGACATGAAGACCTAGAGTAGGTTACCTATAGGTCCCAGGAAGGCATTCTCCATCTAGGCTCTCCTTTCTTGGGGCTCAGGGGGAGCCTTGCTTAAGAGTGTACACATACCTGAATGAGAGTGGGCTGATCTTCACACTTTATACGTTAATCAAATGTTTACTGAGCTGCGTCTTGCTTCACTCTGAGCCAGGCTTGGGATACAAATGGAAGATTGTTTCCTCCTTTTAGGGTTTAGGGTCATGGGGAAGGTCAATATCCAATATATGAAGTATTACAGTATTAGAGGCTGTGGGAGGATGGAGGACAGGGTCCTGGGCAGCAGTGATGGGGGCCAGGGCTGGAAGCAGGGTGGTGAGAAAGGAAGGCACCCTGTAGTTGATTTGTTGGCATCCAGCTGTTGGTGCTCTTGGCAGGACAAAGAGAAGAGTGGCCATGAGTAGGAATGTACACGGGAGGCTGCCTGCCTGTGGGCTTCATCATCCCACACACATTCCCATCTTGATGTCTCTGCAACCTTTCTGGAATACTACTTTGGAGGCATGTTGATGGGAAGAGACTTGGTCTTATTCTCTGAGACTTAAATTCTTTGTGTTTTTTCCCCTAGGAAGCCCAGAATTCCCACGTGTACTGGGTGAGTGTTTCTCTGGGGTGGAGTGAGCTTAGGAGGTGTGCCCCGGGGTCAGGTGGGGAAGTGTGTTCACCTCCTGGTGTGGGTGGAGCCTGTGCAATGCAGGTGTTAGCCTTTGTTGCTGTTTGCTCCACAGAATTCCAGGTAGGCTTGCCTAAGGTCTGTTCTTTCTCAAACATGAGCTCTCTCCCCACACCCCCACAGTGGCGCTACTGTATTCGTTTGGAGAACCTGGACAGTGATGTGGTACAGCTCCGGGAGCGGCACTGGAGGATATTCAGTCTCTCGGGCACCTTGGAGACAGTGCGAGGCCGAGGGGTGGTGGGCAGGGTGAGCATTACTGGCCAGGTCCTGCCTTGCAGGCCCCATGGGCTTCATGCATGGTTTCCTCCTCTGTGGTTACAGAGGCTTGATGTGTGAACACATTGAGTTGTCTTGGGTGATAAATCTAACAGCTCTGTGGGATAGGTTACCTGTAACCCATTTCATAGATGAAGAGAGTAAGACGGAGAAGTTAAATAACAAACTCACAGTCAATCACTAGTAGTGACAGGGCCAGGACTTAAATCTAAGTGATTCTGAAGTCAAAGCTTGTGTATTTGTTGAGCTGCATAATATCTGAATTAAAGCCTGAATTTGAACGTGTTTAGTTAGGTGGGGTATGCATACCACCATCACTCATGGTTGTGTCTTTATATGTCTGTGTCCTCTGCTGGTCCTTGAAGAGATCTGATTTTACAATACCTACCTACCTGCCCTATCTCCTGAGAAACAAAGTCACAAGTAGTACTAGTGCCAGGGTCAACATTCAAAGCATTTATCCATGTCAGGAGAGGATTGGGGAAGCAGGGTAGAAAAGTGAATAACAGGGCTTGGAATTAGATAGTTGACTTCAAATTCCAGTTGTATACTCACTGCACTTTCACCAACTTATATAATCAAAATCTTAGCTTATTATTACTGCAATAGAGATCACACATAGAACTATGATCACTGGAAGTAAAGCGTCAGAAGTTTGCAGAGTACCAACTGTGGTGCCTGGCACTTAATTCTCATGAATGGACACAGGAAGGGATGCTTTCAGAGTGGGTCTTATGCCTCGCATCTTTGCTGGTACTTAGTCTGAGATTATCTTACCCAGAGTCAGAATAAAAGGCTTCCTAGGCCACTGGCAAGTAGTCACTGTGGCAGTGCCTGCTGTAGTGGTGTCTCAGGTAGGGGGCAATTAGTCTCGATGAACTGGTAGTCAGCATGTGGCCCTGTGGTTCAGGGAATGTGTCCCTGGTACCTGGCCTGACCCCTTTTGCCTGTATTCTCACAGGAACCAGTGTTATCCAAGGAGCAGCCTGCGTTCCAGTATAGCAGTCATGTCTCCCTGCAGGCTTCTAGTGGGCACATGTGGTGAGTATGTGATGGGGCAGGGGCCACTAGACTCCACAGACACTGCTACAGGTCAAAAGAACGAGAGCTCACAGCAAACTCAGAGCTTGTGGCCAATTCTGGGCCAAGCCAGGTTGTGTGGGACTCCTCTGGGTTTTATGAGTGCCTGTTCCAAGTTCCCTGTGGTCTGTGGGCTGAGGAGTTAGGCCCAGGGATCTGATGCTACACCGAGTTGGTCACATAGTTGGTTTTTCCCCCTCGTGTTTCATGTCTTTACCTAAAAATGCAACTGGATAGCTCAGGCAGTATGTATTAAATGTATTGAAAGGATGGAATCTGTACAACTATATTTTTCCTTCCTCCCTCCCTCCCTCCCTCTCTCTCCCTTTCTTTTCTTTCTTTCTTCTTTTTTGAGATGGGTCTTGCTATGTTATCCAGGTTGGTCTTAAACTTTCAAGTGATCCTCTTTGCCTCAGCCTCCCAAGTTGTTTAGACTACAGGCACAAGCCACCATACCAGGCTGTGACTCCTCTTGGGTCTCTGGACCAGTCTTTTTTTTTTTTTTTTTTTTTTTTTTTAATTGTAGATGGACATAATACCTTTTGTTTATTTATTTTTATGTGGTGCTAAGGATTGAACCCAGTGCCTCACATATCCTAAGCAAGTTGTGGGTCTGCCACTGACCCACAACCCCAGCCCTGGACCAGTCATCTTGTCATGAGCTATACAGAAGAGAGCTCAAGCCTGCCTCACCATGCTGTGGCTCAGGAGCTGAGAGCATGGAGCCATCCAGATCCACAGAGGGTCCTCTGCCCCAGCTTCCTCTAAACCAGCTTTTCTCTGACCCTCAGGGGCACGTTCCGCTTTGAGAGACCTGATGGCTCCCACTTTGATGTCCGGATCCCACCCTTCTCTCTGGAAAGCAATAAAGATGAGAAGACACCACCCTCAGGCCTTCACTGGTAGACCAGCTGAGGCTCTGAATGCCTAGGCTTGGCCCCTCAGAACAGGTCTCAACCCACAATTGCTGCAGAACTCCTCTTTCTCCGTTAAGGGCCACACGGGGTCATTTAAATCCTTTGCAACATTTGATTGTACAGTTCTTTTGGAGGGGGGGTTGTAACTGTTTTCTTTGGAAGACCCATGTAGGACTCCTCCAAGGCTGGCTTGCTCTTATTAAGCCCTGCCTAACACTGTGTCCAGTAAATGTTGCCACCAGAGAACTGTGTTCAGCTGCCACAGAGGTGGAGGAGTTTCCTGGCCTGTCACTCAAGTTGTCTGGAATGTGAGGTTTGGTCAATAAACCAGTACGTGCTTGGCCATCCTTGCCATTTATGCCCTCAGGGTCTTCTCAGGCTCCCTTTCTGATCCAGTGGGGCCCTGGATTGCTTTCCATGCAAGGTCATGTCTAGGAAGCTGCCTCTGCTGCTAGGGTTTCTTTTCCCCTCTGAGTCTGGCTGGATGTCTCCCAGGGGCACTGTGCCTCTCAGCCAGTGGGTGGGCACTGGACTGGACTTTTATTTGTCATCTGCCAAGTGCAGAGGAGGCCACCTCCAGGGCCACAGTGGTCTGGCTCTTACCACTAACCAACCACCCGTGTACCTGGCCTCACAGAGCCTGGGAGAGGAGTGAGGCAAGCCAGTCAAGCTTCCTGGAGCAGTGGGCTTGCCAACTGTGAACGTGGATCTGTCAAGCATCCAGACCACAAGTGCAGGAATTTGGCCAAGGAGCAGCTTAAGGTATGGACACTGACCAAGCCAAGCTACTTCCTGAACTTCTCTCAGTTCTCCAAGAGCCAGAGATGAATTGGGCTCATTTTGCCTCAATTCTTAAGATTCCTTCTTCACCATTGCAGTGATTGTTAGAGGTCGTTTCCTTCTTGAATGATTATTAAATCTCGGTTGCAGCCCTTGTTAGTGTGTTCTTAATCCTCCACCAGGGGGAGCCTGGGTTGTAGGGCCCTGTAGTCTAGTTTTATGACCTAGCTAAAACTCAAGGTCAGGTGGTGAACAGAAACACAAGAACCAAGCCCACAGCTGCAAGCCAGCCGAGCTCTCCTCAGTGTAAACAAAGACTGTACCACTGCAGCATAACACAATTTTATTAGAAATTAGTGTTTACTTCCATTACTTAGGCTGAGCAAGAAAGGATTGCAATTATATGATAAAGGAAAAATTCTCTCATGCCAGGACCTGTGCCATCCTTCAGGTAGACTATGGTCACATACCAGATTCAAAACCCCAGTACTGGTCTGCATTGTTAATGGCAAGCTTCCAGTTTTCTCAGAAACCAACAAGGTTTGACCTTCATCCACACTTTTTGTTTACTACCCACTAGGCTGGTTGGAGTTGAAAAATTCAACACTGCCAAGAGCTGCTTTCTGAATGGGGCTGGGGAATTCCCCAAACCCTTAAGCAACAAAGTCTGATTAAAGAAGCAGAGATCATTTCAATGAATTATGTTAGTGTTTTCCTTAAGACCAAGAAGATATATTCAGTCAGAAGATAAATGCCCACCCAGCCCTAGACTACAGTGCTTTCTCAGGACCAAAATGAGGTATCACTGAGACAGCCGAAGATCTGAATGTCAAAGCACTAAGTAGAAGCTAAGGGAATGTGGAGGTCAAAGGACAAGCATGAAGCTGCCTCAGTGGAGAGCTGGCAATCTGAGCATTAAAGGGCTTCATGAGTGCAGCTGAGAAAATAGGCCAAGGGCCCTAGGCTGGAGCATTCCATCTCCTTAGGAAAGCCACAAAGCCAAAGCCCGAATTTGGGGGTATTGTATGTTTGTTTTGGTGGTGTTGGGGGTTGAACCTAGGGCCTCATGCATGCCAGCAAGTGCTCTACCACTAAGCCATATCCCCAGACCCCAAAGCCTAAATTTGCCCAAAAAATTGATTGTCATCTTAATTGGAGTGAAGGCTGGAAGACCTAGTGGCTGATCACCAACCTGACTTGAGAGTCTTTAGCTAATTTTACATTCAAGACTGACTAATATAAAATGCCTGATTAATAAGTCACATTTCCCCTGTCCCATCGTGTCATTCCAGGTCCTTGTGAGTAGCCAACCCTGGGCCTGGCATTTGCCCTTAAGCTCTGTGGAATCAACTGTGAGCAGCCCTTATAGTAGTCAAGAGGGATAAATCAGCCTGTGCTCCTTCTTGAGGGAGTAGGTAACGTACATAGCCACGCTGGTTCATAACGCTGGCAGAATACTCCCTGAGAGCATTCCTCAGGAAAGAATTCAGATGAGCAGACTCCCGAGGGCCAAGCCAAACACAGGATGAAAACTAAAGCCCTGAGAACTCATACCTTGGCTGGTATGTGGCATCTCCATACCACGAAGGAATGAGGGCCTTCAAGGGGCTTAGGTTTTTCCTATAGCTCTGTGTTCAGAGACTCACCACTGGGCAGAACCACCATCCTCAGCCAGGACAAAAACCAACAGCATGCAGGTTGGGGTGGGTCATGGGCTGTTGGATGTGCAGGGCTCAGTCTACCATCCTCAGCTAATGGGCATGTAGGCCAGCACTGTACAATGCCCATGGGCTCTAAAGATGTCCACGTGGGGCTCATGTTTATGGCCCAAAGTAGCTCCTATCCACTATTGACTACTTTAGCGTGTACAGTATGTGAAGTCAATGTGCCTTGGAGCTAAGGATATGCAAGGACAAGAATCAAAGAGAACAGTCCTATTGTATCCCAAGAGTCAGTGACATGACCCTAAGATGTGGGGGCGAAATGTCTCTTCTGGTGGCATGCTGTAAGACCACAGGTCTCATCTGACACAGCCTGCCTGCCTTGGTGCACTGGTCTGGCTGGGTTGGCTAACAAAGCCAAAGCTGGTCAGTTTTGTTTTTATTGCTTTCTCTTTATCCCCTCCCTCAGAATCCCTTGCAGGAAAGGGGATTGAGGGTCAAAAAAGGGGGTGGGTCAGGGCAGATTAATCTCCTGAATAACAGTACAAAGTGCTTTAAAGACAGATCCCAAAAGCATTAAGAAGGGCTGAGGGGTCTATCTTATGCAGGGTTCTGACACCCTGCAGGGGTAACAAATGCCCAGTCCCCTCATTATACAAAACTATTCATTTCCTAGATTTTTGTTTAAAAATCAAACTCATCAAACCTGTGCTTCAACACCTTAGGAAAAAAGAAGCCCCACCTGTGATAAAGACTGGGTCTCCACAGCACCAGAAGCAGCCTTTCCCCCAGAATGAAGCCATTCCCATGGGGCTCTGCTGAGGAAGGGCACTTAGCAAAGGGCCCAGAGGGGAATGTTCTTAGCAGGAGGTGGGAGGCTGGTCAGCTCACTCCACAACAGAAGTAGCTCCCTGCTGGACAGGAAGGGAGAAGCATCTGGTAGTGCTCAGCAGTCAGGGCCAGGGAACAGGATCCACCCCTGCCCAGGCCCTTGACCTCACAAGAAGGGCCTGTCATTTCTGAGTTCTGGAGCAGACAACCAGCCAGTAGCAGTGTGGAGCTGCAAAGGGTGGGAGACAGGGCCTTCTGTGCCCTGACTCCTTGAGGGTCTTATTAGTCACGATGGGCAGACTGGTGGCCAAGCTGCCGGTCATCGTAAGTGCTATAGCGCTTGACGTGGATGCGACGCACACGATCCCGCAGTTCATAGGCTTCCTCATCTTCACTGGGGGAAGCCTGGCTGCGGCTTCGGCTTGTGGCCTCCAATAAGGAGTTGTCAGGGACTCGGGGAGTCTCATAGAGTAGGACATTGAGTGTCTCCTCATAGATTCTGGCCTCTGGAAATTCCACCTGGGGTGAGGTAAATAAGACTGATTGAGGTTTTGTCTCAGAAGGAGCAGCCTATCAGGGCTCTCAGCCCAGTGCTGCTTCATGAGGCCTCCTAACTCTCAGGAGACAGAGGGTTGTTTGTTTCACAAGGGTGTATAGGTCTTCCTCTGAAGGCATGAGGAGACATGATAACAGAAGACTATTCCCAACCCTGTCCCACCCCAATCCAAGACTGATGGACTAGTTTGCACAGGTGGGCCTAGATAACACCAACTTCACCTACTAACTGTGAGGCCTTGAGTCTAAGCTTTCCAGACTGCAGTTTCCATTTGTGTAAAGTGATGGTTAATATCTCCCTCCAAGAACTGCTTTCAGTATTGTAAGAAAGATGTAAACTGCTTAGAGAGGCTGACACAGTTTCTCTCCCCCCCCCTTCCTCTCTCTGCATCCATCCATCCATCCATCCCAGCTGCTCTGATGAGCGGTCTTATTGCTTTCTGTTGCTTGCCTGACCCAGCCTGCCCACCCCCAGGATCAATGGGGAGGAAAGACAAGGAATGGCAGAATTCCAGCAAACTTGCCATGCCAAGCTTCTGTGCCCTTATCTCTCAAATGGGGAGAATGGCAGAAGCCTGGCCTGTCTTGCAGGTGTGGTGTGAGGGGTCAGAGGAGCTCATGGACAAGAGAACATAGGAAACCAAATGGCACACATCTGTAATCCCAGTGGCTCCAGGGAATGGAGACTGGAGGATTCCAAGTTCAAAGCCTACCTCAGCAACTTAGCAAGGCCCTAAGCAACTTAGCCAGACCCTGTCTGGAAATAAAAAATAAAAAGGGCTGGGGATATGGTACAGTGGTTAAGTGCCCCTGGCTTTAATCCCTGGTCCCAAAAAAAGAGAACACAGGAAGATGACAGGTGCTGTCATGGTTGCAACTCAGCCCCGAGTCCTCCCTCCATGGACATGGTTGAGAGTGCCAGACTCACTTCTACTCTTATCCCCACTGCTAAAAATGTCAGGAGGAAGCAGGGCCACTTCCTATAAGCTACCCTTTATCCCTCACAAAACACCCAGCTGGAGGCACTTCAGCAACCTGGTGGCCAAGAAGGTGCTATCTGGGCCTGAACCCTTCACACCCATGACTTCCCCCAGATGAACTACTGTTCCACCTCAGAAAGGCCCTGCCATCTCTGGAACTGACACTTGTTATTTTCCAGGGAAGATACCTTCTGCATGCATCCTGAGTAAAAGGGGTTAGCTCTGAGTTTGTGTAAATTATCACCTGTCAAATGCCTCAGGCATGCCCAGTACTGTGTTGTTACTTCATAGTTTAGGTGGACTGACCAGGAACACCTTACTAATGAGAGCCAGAGAGATCACATCAGTGTTCTCGAAAACCCAAGCCATACCCACTGCACCACTCTGCTTTCTGAAGAGCTGTCTCATTTTCATATCTCTGGTAAACTTACACTCTCATTCCTGTGTTTGCAAATGAGGAAATGGGCCCAGATAGTTCAATGGCTTATCCAAAATCAGACAACTGGTATGTGGTGGAACCAGAATTCAAACCTGAATTGGGCCAACTTAACAACCTTGTCCTTCCCACTGCATCATACAGTTCCCTGCTTGTCAGTGCCTCCTGTCCCTTAGCCACCAAAGCAAATGGTTTCCATCCATTCCCCAAACCCCTTGTTCTAGTTTTGTCCTAGCTAGCAGCATCAGAGCATGTTTGGCAAAGACAGCCAAATGCAGAGCCCTTTCATTGTGGAAAAGCCTCATTTGGGGGCAGCGCTGCCCCAGTTGCTGTGTGTTCTGCCTTGTGCAGAGGAAGGCCCCATACCTTGGTCTGCTTCTTCTCTGTGGCATACACGATGGAGGTGCAGCACACCTCTGCCAGCTTACGACCTTGGCCATAGAAGGACCAGCAGCAGATCTCATCACCAATCACATCCTTGATGAAGAGCACGCGACCATTGAAGCGCAAGGACAGCTTGTCAAACAGCTCTATGTTTTTCAGCAGGTGGTCATCGGAGTTGCTGAAAAACCCACGAGGGCCAGCAGGCCTGGGAATGAGGTTCTGGCACCAGAGGGGCTATTATGGTGAGCTGGGCCCTCCCTTCCCCTCCCTGCTGGCCATGCTGAAATGAAGACAAGTCAAGATGCCAGGGGAACAGGAAGACAGAATCATGGGGCACCCTCTGGGTTTGGGGGCCTGTGAGGAAACGGGATTGAGTTGGTTAAGTTACAGCAGAGACTAAGGGAGGGGTCTTCTCTCCCTAAGCTCAAAGGGAAGGAGTCATGCTGCTACTCCAGCAGGTGGCTGGAGGGGTTGAATGTGCCCATCTACAGAGAAGCACAGGGAGAGTCTGGGACTCTGAATTCACAATCATCTGTGTATACTTAACTGTGGCCTGTTGCAAGGCACTGGAGGCCATGGGGAAATTGTCCCAGTAGGAAGTACAAAGGCTGCAGGAGACTTAGGAGGACTTCCAGCCTGCTGGCTTCCTAGCAGCCCTGCTGCCTAGTGAGACTATGTTGATGAAAACACTGGGCATGCTCCTGATATGATACATGTTAAGGGCATGTTTCCTGTTCCCTCTGTATCTCAACTGGGTCCTGTGCCAAGTTCCAAATGCCTCTGCCCTGATTTCCCTTCCCACTGAGCATAACCAGTTCAAAGCCCCAGACCTGGGCTGGGGATATAGCTCAGTGGTGGAGCACTTGCCTAGCATATGTGAGGCACTGGGTTCGATCCTCAGCACATATAAATAAATGAATAAAATAAAGGTCCGTCAACAACTAAAAATATATATAAAAATAATTAAAAACAACAACAACAACAACAGACTCATGCTATCCACTCTTTGGGTCTGCTGCCCTATGACTGCTCTGGCTGTGCCCTTTCAGCTGCCTCTGAAGCCCCTCTGAGGTCCCCCAGCAGACATGCCCACCTACCTGGTGTAGGAATACTTATTGTTGCTTCTATTGTACAGCAGCTTTACCACAGGCTGTGAGGGAGGAGAGAGTGAGGGTCAGGCTGGGGGTATGGCATCCCCTGGCCACAGCCCTCTGAGCTCCCAGTACCTTGGTGGAGGATTCGATGAGCCTGTCCTCCTCCCTCAGGGACGTGATGATGGGGATGTTGCATACAGGCTGGTAGGAGTCCTTCTTGTCCTGGGAGACACATGCACAGAGCAGAGAGCCTTCCTTGGATTCTTCTGTTTGCCAGGTTTAGCCAGGTACCCCTGTAGCCCCTCGGCCATGGCTACCTTCTGCTTAGCAAGGAGGCATCAGACAGAGATCATGAGGTCCCTGGCAAGAGACCCTGACAGCTGGCAAGCAGAATCCCATTTCCAGAAAACCTGGAGTCTACATACCTAAGCACATGGACTAGAAGCAGAGTCTATTCTCATTGCTGAGCTTCAATACCTGGCTGCCAGGTTGCTGGGCCTGCACGGCATTTCATTGTTCTAAGTGGTTTGTTGGTTTGGTACTAGGAATTGAATCCAGAGGCACTTTACCACTGAGCTACATCCCCCACCCTTTTAAAAAAAAAATTCTTATTTTGAGACGGTCTTGCTAAGTTGCTTAGGGCCTCACTGAATTGCTCAGGCCGGCTTTGAACTTGCGATCCTCCTGCCTCAGCCTCCTGGAATTATAGGTGTGCTACCACACCCGACTCATCATCAACCTCATCTTCCACACAGAAAGCCAGGCACTGACCCTTAAGTCTCCAGAGGAGTGGCAACTCCCAACCTCTTTAGGTTACCCCCAAACTCTGTCTACATACCTGCAGGGCAGTCTGGCACATGTTCACCAGGCCCTGAATGAGGTAATATTTTGCTTCAGCCATCAATTCTTTGATTTCTTGCCGGTTTTGAGGGAGGGTGATAGTGTCATCTCGGAGGTAATTCAAAATGGTGCCAAAGTGCTTTCCACATCGGTCTATGAGGATCCAGCCTAGGGATTCAGATGGGCCCCAGAGGATTAGTTTGTCTCCTGCTAACCTCAGAAGCAGGCAAAGGCCACATGATGAGCCAGGTGGCAGGTAGCAAGGAAAGGACCTACATGAGCACACAGCCCAGGGTGAGAGAAGTGGGAATGCACACTTGAGCTCTTAGGCCCGTGGCTGCTCTTCACCCTTCCTGTCTGAACCCAAGGACAGGCACACATTAAGGGAGACACAGGCCTGCCAGGATCTGTGGGGGCTCACAGAGGTCTAAGCTCAGGAACACTAAGGCTACCCTGACAACAAAGAAATCACCAGCCCTCGCTCACTTTCTGCCCACAGCCCAGGCTGTACAGTAAAAGCTCTTAAGAGAATTTAGTACTATTTAAATATTTTAAAAGTATGGATCTTCTCCCCAGAAAATGAATAAATACACAATATTTATGTGCCATTTCAGAGAAATCTGTGGTTCTCCTAAGTACTCCAGATAAAGAAGTCCTATTCCAAGTGAGAGAAAATGTGAATCTGGATTCTAATCTACCAGGCGTAAGGCCTGCTCTGAAGTCATTTCTCAGGACTCTCCCTTATTTCCCTACTTGCCCAGTCAGCCCTGATGCCTCACCTTCTTTGTCAGTCAGCACCTCCATGCGCCCACTGAACATGGCCTTGAGCATGGTGTCATGCCGGGTGAGTGCCCGCACCGTGGTATAGTACAGGGAGCCGCCTACATTGAGCTGCACGTACTTGTTGCCCAGCCCTCCTCCCTTGAAGCCACTTAGCTTGGGCTTGGCTCCTGAGGCTGGGCACAGACAGGTGTCCCCCGACATCTCCCGCTGCAGGTAGATCACCACACGGCAGGAGGTAGGCTTGGAAGGCTCCGCCGTGGTGGAAGTGTTCACAAGGAAGTGTCTTGGGGAGGCCAGAGCCTCATACTCTCAGTGCTGTGAGCAGGAGATAGGAGAGAAGATGAGAGTCAGCAGAAGAGTCCTCAACTGAGGAAGGGCTAACAGTAGGAACCCTCACCACAGGATTCCCTCCTTGGTAAGCCAAGCATTCCCAGTGAGGTTTCATCCCTAGGCAACAGTAGGAAAGACTGTTCCTCATTGTACTGGAAGCCAGGTCTGGAAGTAGCGTCCCAGACGCCTCTCTTCTTTAACTCATCAGCCTCTGAGACTCAGTTGTGGGTGGCAAGGAAGATAAGTAAAGCCTTGGAACTAGGCAGAGAGGGTCTGGGGAAGAGATCACCCTGGGGATCTACCAGTGAGATTCTAGATGTTTTCTTTACAAGGTTCCCAGGATACCAGACTTTCAGCCCAAGATACCAGGAATTCAGCCAATCGAGGAGTTTCCCAGGAGCCAGAGGGACAGGATGCACTTCCTTTCTCAAGATCCCAGACTCAGGAGCAGCCTGGCCAGGCCTTCCTTTAGTACTGGCAGGAGGGAGCCTGTCCTCAGGAGAGGACGGAATGGGCCAGCCTGCAGCAGCTGGCTAATGTTTTTGGCACAGGTTACCTGGACTCCTGCTGGACTTCCTGGCTTTCCCCTTTCTTGGCACCAGACTTGACCCAAGTTCCTGAAATTGTCATCATTTTCCAAGGCAGAACAACTACAGGATAGCTATTTTTGTTTCTTTTTCCTGAGAGGGAACCCAGTTTATTCTTTTCTTCTCTTTGCTCCAAAGGAGAATGAGAAAGTATCAGAAAAGATCAGATGATAAATCTAAAAATGGCTAAGTAACGTGAGGATTAGAATACTACATGGAGCTTACAGAATTGAGGAGTAAGGAAAGCAAAGCCAGGTCACCCTCATGATTTACATTCTCTTTTCTGCACTTTTTTTGTGATTTGCATTTTAGGTTCTTAATCCATGGATTCAATCAACAGTGGATTGAAAATACTTGAAAAAAATAACTGCATTCGTACCAAACATGTAGACTTTGTTCTTGTCATAGTCCTTAACCATACAGTATAACAACAACTTACAAGGCATTTACATTTGTTATGGCTCCGATATGAGGTATCCCCCACAAGTTCCTGTGTTAACACAGCAATGTTAAGAGATAAAATGATTAGATTACGAGAACGGTAACAATCAGTCCATTCTAGTTTGCATGGACTCGGGCTGTGCCCTGGAAGGGAACATTTGTCCTGTGGCCCCTTCCCCCTTCCCTCTCTTTGCTCTTCCTGACCCTGCTATGAGCTGAGCAGCTTTCCTCCACTGGGCCCTTCCCCCATGATGTGCTCTCACCTTGGTCCCAGAGCCATAGCATTGGCCATCTATGAACTGAGACCTCCAAAACCATGAATCCCAGATAAACTTTTCCTCCTCTAAGTTGTTCTTGTTGGGTATGTTGGTCCTAGTAATGAAAAGTGGACTAAAACAACATTATAAAAGTTATGATAACCCATAAGAGATTTAAAGTATACAGGAGGATGATCATCAGTTATAGGCAAGTAATATACCATTTTATATAAGGGACTTGAGCATCCCTGGATGTCAGTATTTGTAGAGGTCCTGGAATCAACATTCTACAGATACAGAGGTACAAGTGTATTATGTTTTGGCTATCTAAACAATCAATAAAACTCATACATTGAAGAAAAAATACAATAGCTAACATCTATTGCATATTTACTATGTACCAGATACTATTCTATGCATTTAGTATCTATTTGTTCAGCAATAAAGAGTGCTTACTATGTTAAGTAGTAGGAAACTTATGTTTTGGATATGAAGGATCCCCTAAAGACTCATCTGTTGAAGGCTTGGTCCCCAGTGCAGCAACATTCAGAGGTGGGGATTTGGGGAACTGATCAGATCATGACTTTCAACTTCAACAATGTATCAATCCATTAGGGATTCATATTTGATGGCATTATTGGGATATGGTGGTAACTACAGGCAGTGGGGCCCAGTTGGAGGAAATAAGTCACTGGGGGTGTTCCTTGGAAGGATCTATCTTTTCCCCAGCCCCTTCTTCCATCTCTCTTGCTCTCTCTGCTTCCCAGTTGCCATGGGGTGAGCAGTTTTCCTCTGCCACCTCCTTCTACCACATGTTCTATCTCACCTCAGGCCCAAAGCAATGAACCACCAATCATGGACTGAAACCTCTGAAACTGTAAGTCTAAATAAATCTTTTCTCCTCTAAGTTGTTTTTCTCAAATATATATTTTGTTCCAGCAATGTAAAGTTGACTAAGGCAAGAACCATGCAAATATACTGTCTTGCCTTCAAGGTCAGAGAACATGTTAGCAAGAATTAAAAAAAAAATGTTAAGAGTTAGCATTTACTATGCTTCTGCTATGTGCCAGGCACTGGAAACACAGAGCAAAAACAGAAGAATCATGTCCTCATGGAGCTTACATTTAAGTGGGAGAAGACAGATTATAAACATGGAAAAAACAACCGAAGGAGATGAAAATAAAACAGTGATAAGACAGTGACCAGGAAGGGGCACTAATTTAGATAGAAGCACAGGGAAAGTCTCTTTGGCAAGGTGACCTTTCTGCTAGGGTCTGAGAAGAGCACTCCAGACAGATGGATGAGTAAGTGCAAAGTTCCTGTTAGAATCCAGTTTTAGGAACAGAAAAAAGGATATGGTGGCTGGTACACAGAAAGCAGAGGAAGTTGGTTTGATGAAAGCCAGAGAAGGTACCTGAAGTAGTAAATAATAGTAAAGTGTTTGGGTTTTATATTAATTACAATCCTCCCTCCTTCCCTTCCTTCTTTCTTTCTTTCCTTATTTGCAGAATGGCCACTCTACCACTGAGCTATATCCCCATCCCTTTTTATTTTTGCTTTTGAGACAGGGTCTCACTAAGTTGCCGAGGCTGTCCTCAAGCTTGCAATCCTCCTACCTCAGTGTCTCAGGTTGCTAGGATTACAGGTGTGGGCCACCACACCTGGCTGCTCATCATTTCTCATAGATGCAACCCAGAAGCATGGCACTGGTTTTCCCAAGTTCTGTTCACTGTTCTGTTCCCCCAACAGTGCCAAGCACATTTTAAGTCTCCAACATACGTCAGCTGTTAGACTGAAATTGACCCTGAAAAGATTTAGATAGGTCCCTGGGAAGAATGCTCAGGCAGGGGCCAGAGAGGGTGCTGTATGAAGTAGTGAATTCCTTTGGTGGTTTGCCTCAGGGATCGGGTATGGATGAGATGAACCCCAGGA
The DNA here is from genome assembly GCF_902686455.1 of Sciurus vulgaris. Lineage (NCBI taxonomy): Eukaryota > Metazoa > Chordata > Mammalia > Rodentia > Sciuridae > Sciurus > Sciurus vulgaris. The sequence goes on from NC_136463.1 coordinate 66,879,187, forward strand.
CACTAGAATGGCATGAAATCACTTTATTTTCCAGTGCCTACCCCAAAGGGATAAATCCACCCCTTAAAAGGTTTTAGCAAATTCCATGTGTATTTTGTGTCCAGTCCCAATACCCGCAGGATCATTGAAAGCACACATACACGTCTTTCTGCCAAATCAAAGGAACTCAATGATGGGGCTTGCCAAGAGAGGAAGTCAAATCCAGAGCTAATCTATTCTTTTCCTACAAAGCAGTTGCTTTAAGCCCTTGGATGACGTCACGCCAGATTGCACCCAGACCAATGGGTTCCAGGAGTCCTGCGGCAGGTGACGCCCTAGAAAGTAATTCCGGTGAGAATGAAGTTTCCACTGATACCTCAGTGCTCTTCCTTCCGGACTTATGTGTGGATATTTGGGGATGCCTGGGGTTAGGGGCATCCTAACCCCACTCAGCAAAGCTAAAGGGATCCGTGTCTCACTCAGCAAAGCTAAAGGGAACTCAAGCAGAACAAAGGACAAACCACCGCGGCCCTGTAAGGAGGTGGGGTCCTAAAGGAAGAAGAGCCCAGAAATCAGTCATACATCGAGGACGGCGGGGGAGGGGAAGCTGAGTTTGGCAAGAGAGGACGGATCAAGCAGAAATCCTAGGTGTGAAGTTTAGGCTTCATCCAGAGGATGAAAGGGGAAAATTTAGCAACACCCAGCCTTTCTTGTAGCTAGAGTAGGCTCTCCTCCAGCCCGCACCCTGCTTTTCTACCGAGAAACCGAGACAACTACCCCCAGCGGAAGATTTGAACCCTCCATTTCCCCTAAGCCGTCCCATCCCTTTTTCCCCTGACCCGGCCCAGGGGTCAGTCCACCCCTTCCCCTACCGCATAGGCATGACAGGCTCTCACCGTCCCTGGGGGCGCCTCTCCTTCTCAGCTGAATGGCAATTCGACTCCGTGCCGCCCCTAGCCTGTAGCCGCTTGCCCAACAGCAATCCCGGGCTGTGAGCTCACATCCTGCTCCCGCCGACTCCTCCCGGAGCAGCGGCCCTGCCCTGTCTGTCTGGGAAATTGGGACTACAAGGCCCGGCATGCACTGCACCCGACCAGGGGGCGGAGCCAGAATCCTGTGAGCGTTCCCTACTCCCCGCCCTCGCGGTGAGAGCGCAGCTACTTCCGGCGACCTCCCTGGCGCAAAGGCCTCTGGGTTGTGTAGGTAGTCATCCCCCCCCCCCCCCCTTGGGCCTATATTTCCCAGCAGGCACTGTGGGTGTGTGGGTGCAAGTCCTTCCGGTGTCAGGCAGTGAGGCTGTGGTAAACAGATCCTGTATCCGTGGCAGCAGCCGAGGCGAGCTAGCTGCGTACAAGGCTGCAGCTAACCGGAGGTAGAAGCTGCCTGCCAACGTCAGCCTGGGCTGCAGCACGCTGGCGTTACGGGGTTGGCAGGTAAGTGGTGATTTCGGGTCGGGTTACGGGCCGACCAGGGGCTAGAGGAATCTGACAGGCCCCGCCCTGCAAAAGAAAAGACAGACCCAAGCGGAAAGAAATGTGGGGATTCTGCCAGACTCTTAGGGAACGGTTTCACACCCAGCTGAGGCCTGAAGCGTGGCCCGTTGATAGCCTCAGGGAACTACGGCTCGGAAATTGCGTGGAGTTTACTTTGAGAAAACCGCCAGTTCCTTCGCCCCGGCCTTTCCTGACTTTCTGTCCAGTGCCTCTTCCACAGCCCATTGGTGGAGCCCGTAGGTAGTGCCTAGTGTGGACCTGGGAGAGCCCGGACGCCGACAGCGTAATCACCGCCCTCGTCCTTAGGGAGCTCAGTCCCAGGTCTCTGATGTTCCTCATATACTCAGACACGTGTGTGGTGTGAGTTGTGAAAGAATCCTATAGTCCTCCGTGAACCTTCTCCCTACATCCCTTCCATCTTACCCATCTCATTAAACTATCCCCTCCAGTCATACGTTTGGTTCAAGTCAGACTTATGGGAATCATGCCTGACTTTTTCACTCGTCTTCATTTCATTCCTAAGTCTTATCAGTTCATCTTAGAAAACATCTCAACTCAGAACACTTGTCTTCAGCTGCAGCCTCTGGTTTTTGCAGTAGCTTTCTATCTGTTTCCACAGACATTCATTCCACAAACATTAATTAAGTGCCAGTTATGTGCAGGCACCACACTAGGTGCTAGGGTGACAATGAGAAATCAGGTAAGCATGGTCCTGCCCTTTAGTTTCCTCCGATCCAATCTCCAGACTGAGTCAGATCTTCCTAAATGATAATGTCACTTTGCTGAGAATCCACCAGGTGCCCATTACCCTCTGAAATTCTAAGTTCATTACTGCAGCTTTTAGAGCCCTTCCTAGCCTCCCTGTCTGGCTTCATCTTGATCCACTCTCCCTCTTGCTCATTGTTTTGATCACACTAGTCTTTCAGTTCTTGGAAGATGTCAGATTTTTTTCTAGCCTCAGGATGTTCCCACATACTGCTTCTTCTGCTTAAAATGCCTCCCTTCTGCCATCACTTAACAAACTTTTTGACATCCTATAGGTCTCAGTTTAAACATCACTTTTTCAAAAGGCCTTTACTGACCTCTTTCTGCTCCATGAGTTATGTCCTGCTGCTTCTTTACATAGCCCTATGTGCTTTTCCTCACATTATTATTATAATTTGTGATTAGTTTACTCTCTGTCCAGAGATATTTTCAATAGCACTTTATCCCCAGAGCAGGGACTTAGGAGTTTCTCAATAAACGCACACTCTCAGGTAAGGCAGTAGAAATTGACATGTTTGCTTCATCATATTATATGGATCTTTCTAGAGCATCTGGTTTGATCAGTTACCTGGTTAAGTACTTCGACTATATGTCTAAATAGAACAAGCAGGAAGACAGACTTTTTTTTAAAAAGCCCAATTATAAGGAAGCTTTGAATGATTAAAACATTTAAAAAGAAAGATGGTAACTCACTTTAGTTGATTCCAGTGCAGCCAAAGGCCAGAGTCATATACAGAGATCCCAAAGACACGTAGTAGTTGACTCACACAGTGCTGTGGCAACAGTAGGACTTAATTCTTTTATTTCTTTATTTTTTGGTACTGGAGATAGTACCCAGGGTCTTGCACATGTTGAGCATGTGCTTTGCCACTGAGCAGCATCTCCAGACCAAGGGACTTAATTCTGTCCAAATATTGTTCCTCCTGTGGTGCACCTGTTTCTGATGGTCACTCTCAGAATCATCTCATTCAGAAATAAACTTCTCTAACAAAGCTGAAAGAGAAACAGGTAGAGCTGGGGGAGATGGGAGCAGAGGAAAGAGGTGGTGCAGAGCCAGGTGATGACTGTCTTTGGAACACCCAGGTTTTGGAATGGGCATAGCAGCCAATGGCTAGACCTAATTAACATTTCCTCCTTTTCTCTTTTCTTTTTTTGTGGTGTTGAGAATGGAACCCAGGCACCCCACCTCCCCCGTGCCTGCTACACAGGTGCTCTACTACTGGGCTATACTCCTATTGCCTTCCTTTTTGAATAGATCATGCATGCTTCATTTATTTTTAGTATTAAAAAAATTGATTTTGAACCAGAATGAGGGTGAGTTTCCAGTTTCCTTCTCAGAACTGAGGCATCCTTTCAATGACGTTGTACTTGTGTCCATGCTGCCTTCTCTGCTTGGAATGCCTCTCCCTGGCCTCCTTATTTGGTATGTTCTTGCCGATACTTCATTCTATTTTGTGTTTTCTGCTAGGAAGAGACTGACTCAACTTTGGTTCCCATTTCAGGCAACTGTACAGTGTCTTGCATCGTACATTTTGGGTAATATTCTGACTCATAGCTTATTTTTTAACCCTTTAAATTTACCCAGATTTTAAAAATTTGCTTTTTGTGTTATTCCCCAAACAAAACATGTATTTGAAAAGCCTTTTTGGGTACATAAATGGGGATATATAAATATGTCTATGGCTCATAACACTTCTGATGTCACTCAAGTTAACTGGCTCTGTTCTCTTCCTGTTCTTTAGTGATATTTCTGTAAAGCACTTAATAGCATAATTTTTCAGTTTACGTGTCTGTCTTCCTCCAGCTAAACTATGTGCTCCTCCAGGGCGGGCACCATGTTGCATTCATCTCTGTACCCCCAGCATCTAGCAGTCTTGGCATGTAGTAGGCACTCAAGAAATGTGTGTTGAATGAACGATGCCTGTGACAAGCAACTGGACTTTATTCTTTCCTGACCCTTGCTCCTATGACACACCTCTTCTGCCACTGTTACCCCTTCAGAACAGAACTTCTGTAGGGAACCTGGAAGGGAAACAGGTGAGGTGAAATGTGGAGGCAGTGGGAATGGGGATCCTTTGGAACATCAGGGGTTTTGGCATTAGTGTCTGGGGGCAGGAGTGGGCTGGCGGGGGCAGCAGGTATTTCCTCAGTGACTGAGAAGTGATTGGGTACTGGGCCTGGTTTCTCTGCAGCTATGGCTAAGGACATCCTGGGTGAAGCAGGGCTGCACTTTGATGAGCTGAACAAGTTGCGGGTGTTGGACCCAGAGGTTACCCAACAGACCATAGAGCTTAAGGAAGAGTGCAAGGAGTTCGTGGATAGTGAGTATCATTTGGGGAGACACAGTGCTGCTCTGCTTTGAGCATTTCTATCTGCACCCCACCCCTACCCCTGGCTGCAACTCTTGGTCCTGCCAGAATGGATCAAGGAGCCTGGCTTCTGAATCCCCATGTGCCTGCTATCTTCTTGTAGTGTCATATCATCCTATACTGAGCACATTGGGAGAAGAGGATGTTTTTTGACATGCCATCTGTGATTTTTTGCTCTCAAAAACCTTAAACTTCATGGGGCAGAACCATGGCTTAGGGGTGGGAAATAGAATTATGTATTATTTGATTTCTTGATAGAAAGTGTTCTCAGTGGCAGGCTCTCCATTATTTGGAGTTAGAGGCAATAATTTGAAGTCTCTAGAGGCAGCTCAACAGACTTAATGAAATTACATTTGAGCTGGAGACCTCAAAATCTGTCCCAGCAGCCTAGCAAGCCCAGTGCTAGTGGAGAGAGCCAAATCTAGCTGGAGCAAGGGATTTCTGAGCCTTCTGGGCCTCCCTGTGCTGTGAAGAGAGTTTCTGGTGAAAGTTGATGGGCTTCATTGCCAGTTAAATTGCTGTGTGCGTTTCACTCTTTGGGCTTTCATTTCCCCTAGTAAAATGGGATTCTAGCATGCCAAGGACAATGAAAAAAGTGAGTGGGAGATTAAGCATTAAAATGCTGTGAGCTCTTTACTTGGCTCTGATTATGGGTGGGAAGGCCCCACCACTGACTGAAATCTAGGGTATGTGTGACTAGTCCAGAGGTAGCACTCTTGTTCTGAGACAGTCCTTTTGAGAACTGTACTTTGTGCTTCCTCTCACTCCTGAGGAATTGGGTCCTCCAGTTGGACTACCAGAAGCCTGCTGCCTTCATAGCCTGAAGTAGCAGCAGGTGGCTAGCTCAGTGGTAACTCAAGGTCCAGGTATTCCTGGTCCACTCTGGGCACCTGACCACCCTTCTCTAGGTTCAGACCAAGGGCGGGAGACTTAGGTCAGCAGGCACCAAGCTGTTTTGATGTAGATTAGAAGGGGCATTCAGCTCTGCACTCACTGCTTCAGGGGAGTGCTGAGAAAGAGTGATAATGCTGAGGAAACATTTTTTTGTTCTTTCTCCACAAGAAATTGGCCAGTTTCAGAAAATAGTTGGTGGTCTAATTGAGCTTGTTGACCAACTTGCAAAAGAAGCAGAAAATGAAAAGATGAAGGTAAGATCAGCATGCTTCTGGCCTGGCCTAGGGCCCTGGTTCTCTAGCTTCTTAGCCTTTGCTCTCTTGATTTTTTTTTTTTTTTTTTTTTTTTTTTTTTTTTTTTTTTTTGAAGGACTGGTTGGATCCTTTTAGTCAAAACAAGATCAAAACAAGATTTTAAAAAAATTTTTATTTATTCTTTATAGTTGTACATGACAATAGCATGTATTTTGATGTATCATACATTACATGAAGTATAACTTCCCATGTGGTTGTACATGATGTGGTGTTACACTGGGTAGGTATTCGTATATGAACATAGGAAAGATATGTCTGATTCTTATTTTTATCCCCCCTCCCTTCCATCATTTCCCTTTGTCTAATCTAGTGAGCTTCTATTCCCCTCACCCCCAATGTTAGTATCCGCATATCAGAGGAAACATTTGGCCTTTGGTTTTTTTGTGATTGGCTTATTTCACTTAGCATGATAGTCTCCAGTTCCATCCATTTACTGGTAAATGCCATAATTTCATTCTTTTTCATGGTTAATATTCCATTATGTATATATACCACACTTTCTTTATCCATTCATCTGTTGAAGGCCAGCTGGGTTGGTTCTGTAGCTTAGCTATTGTGAATTGAGCTGCTATAAACATGGATGTGGCTGCATCACTGTAGTATGCTGATTTTAAGCCCTTTGGGTATAAACCAAGGAGTGGGATAACTGAGTCAAATTCCATTCTAAGTCAAAGCAAGATTTTAGTAACAATTTTGGGTCCAATTAACCTTCTGAGCTTGTATGCCAGGATACGTTCATTACTTCCTTGGATCTTCACATTAGCACTGAGGTGGTTTATCCTACTTATATACATGGAGAAATGAAGGCTTACATGGTATAGATAACTTGGTGGAGGGCATGAGGCTAAAGGGCACCACCCAGCCAGCCACTGAATACCTGCAGGCAGGACTCTAGGAATAGCCCTGGATCTGCCCCTAGCTATAGGCCGGTTCTCACCAGGCACTTTGTAATTGGTAGGTTAGCCATAGGTTAATCATCCTGGCTTATCCCCAAAGCCCTGGTGCTCCACTTTTTCTCCTCTGGGCACTGAAATAACTCCTGGTGGCCCTCCCCCATTTTGGGGACTTCCTGCTGTAGATTAGTTTAATGAAACCATGAACTTTAGCAATTCTGTTTCTCAGGCCATTGGTGCTCGGAACTTACTCAAATCTATAGCAAAGCAGAGAGAAGCCCAACAGCAGCAACTTCAAGCACTAATAGCAGAAAAGAAGATGCAGCTAGAAAGGTAAGAAGTCATGCTGTAAAGCTGGTTCTTCATTCCACTTAAATTCTACTTTTGCTTCTTGATCATCTTTATTCTTCATCATTTCCCCAGGAATAGCATCAGTTGTCGATCCAATTTGAAGAGTTTTAATAAAAAATTACATTTGATGGGAAGGAAATAGAAAATTGGTTAATATAAAAACAAACATCCTTAAGGAGGTTTGCGTATGAGAATTCAGGTAGCAAGGGGCCAGTTGGCTGGCTGCCAGAGGCAACTTTATTAGGGCTGGAGGTTTCTCATGGGTGGCCCTGGGCAGGGCTTTGCCTATTTTTTCTTTTTTGACCTGACTTCATTCTGAACTCACCATTTCTTGCAACCATTTAAACCACTGTAGTCTTCTCTAGGAGACTTAAGTCTATGGTTATTTCATCTTTTTCAGGGCTTCTAATAATTTTGTTTTTCAGGTATCGGGTTGAATATGAAGCTTTGTGTAAAGTAGAAGCAGAACAAAATGAATTTATTGACCAATTTATTTTTCAGAAATGAACTGAAAATTTCATTTTATACCAGGAAGGCAAAAAAAGCCCCCCAAACCAAAAAACCTCTGTACCATTCCAGTGACTGGACTAATGACCTACATGTCATGACAGTGTGTAAGGAACACTACCCTCTGAGGGCAGTAATGCAGTCCAGGGGTAGGACTGGAATGAGTCATCAGTGAACAGCTACTGCCAGTGGCCATGAAGGGCAGGTTCTGTCCTCTTATATTCTTAGTATGAATGAAGCAGTCTGTAAACTTTGATCCTCTTTTTTGTAAATTCACAAAACTTGGAAAGAAAAGCAATAAACTATCATTTTCAAATGGCTTATTTGCCTTTTTTCCCCTTGTGAGAGAACTCTGGATGCTGTACCCCCAATCACAAAACAAACCAGGTAGTGGTCAGCAATTGCCTTTATTTGGACCAGATGCACAGGAGTCAGACAGTACCAACAATCAGACCAGTATGGCTTGTGAACAAAAAGGACAAAATCAGGGAGTTGACTGGGACCTGTTTTTTGTTTTTCCTCTTTAATGTTGGCCTCAAGTAGACTTAGAGAACACTAATGGAATGTCGAGCATTAATGTGAAGAGACCTGACAGGCACATGATGGGCTTTGTCACACCCAGCTATCCCCACCCCTGAACAAAATGGTAATGACCAGACTAGCAGGAAGGATGAAGCTATTCATTAGGAAGCACACTTCCAGAACAGTCTTTAGATGCCAGACTTGTTTCAGGTGGTCTTTAAAATATGGATGACTAAGATTTGGAAATAAATGAACAAGGTGACTTAAAATCTCCCGGGATGATGTATTTAAGAAACAAACATCTTCCAGTTTAACCTGTTTGATTGACAGGTCATCCTGGGGCTGAACCTTAGGGAGAACTAAGTTTAAATCTCTTCTGCATAATATTTTCCCTTTTTTTCTCCCAGGGGTAGAGGTGGGACCAAGAAAACATAGTTTCTAATGAGTATTAAAGAGGCACAATTTCTAATTTGAATGGCCTGAAAAACTCCACTATTTTGTTGAGTGGTGACAAGCTATAACGAATCATGAGTCAAAGGTTTAGTCGTGTGTATATGCCGTGGATCAGCTGCCTTATGAGTCAAGCAGGCCATGTTTTGAGGAAGCTTACTCAGCTTCTGGTCTGGTCCTGCTTTTGGAAATCCTACAGTGGAACTCAGACATATGGTAAGGTATTTGACACGACTTTCCTATGAAAACCCAAACTCCTTTGCCCCCACCCCTGCTGATCAATCTGTTCATCCCAGTGCCCTTGGAAGGTAAGGGTTTGATGTGGCTCCTGCCACCATCTTGTTCTTATGCACTGTTGCTGGTGTTTCAAATGCTACTGAGACATGGTTCAGAGTAGTTTTTCTTGTATTGAGTCAAAAAGGCAACTGCCCTGTGAAAGTCTCTTCCCTGGGTCAGTGGTTGTTTTCCTCATTTTCTCTTTCTTTTCTCCTCGTAGAAGGGGTTCTTCAACATGAATAACAGAAGTATGAGGGGAAAGACAAAGTAGGGGGCATAGATGGCTACAAGGGTTATTCGTTCATGGAAAGTCTCAGGACCTTGTCCTTTGAAACCACTGGCTTTGGAGAAATCCCCAAATAGAAATGTGGAGAGAATTGGAATTAAGGTTGTTAGGGTATGAACTGAGTAGATGATTGCAGGCATGCGGATCCACTTGCAGTTTCCTGAAGCAAAGAGAAAAAGATGGTTAGATCTGTGTATGACTTCCAGGATGTCTGCAATGTTCTTTACCCTGTCTCTGCCTGTTCCCTTCAAATGAACCTTTTGGTGCTTTTCTCAAGGTGGAAACTCAGAAAAAATGGTATTATCCAGCATGCAAACTTAGTTGAAAACTAGGACCCTAGTTCACTGACTGCGAGGTCAGAATATAATCAGCGAAACCATATGACAGTAAAACTTCCATTACCAGTTTGGTCTAAAATGTAAGGGGAGGTAAACCCCTGTCCCAGCATCCTCTGTGAAGTTATCATATATAGGCAAGAAGACTGCAGTTTGATTCAATGCCTCCAGTAGGCATTTTCAGCTGTATGAGCTTAGTTACTAAGGACAGGTATGGCCACCTTATTTATAAAGGCATTAATTATAAAAGAACATATGAGAATTTTTAAATGAGAAGTAAAGTCTTTTATGAATTCATTTGATGCTATTGCTTGTAGGTCAGTATACTATCCAAAGTAGGGCAGTAAAGGCAATAAAGATCTGATTCTGGAGTGAGGGGGATGACAAGTGTAATGGGAGAGGTTTCCTGATAACGAGGCAGCTATGTGGCCCAGTTGACCAAACAGTCTGAGTCACATTAATGCCCCTTTACCAGTCTATCCTGGCTGCTTCTACTGGATCCTTTAGGGCCTTTGTGTAAACTTCAGGGACTACTCCCCTCTATGTTAGAGATACTTTCTCAAGATTTCTGGGGCCTGCTTTCTGAGAAAAGGGATTTTCCCACCATTTACCAACCTCTGAAGAAGGCATATGTTGCAACGGGAAAGAAAGGCAGCTGAAACAAAAGCTCGCAAAACACGAAGGACTTAAACCACACTGGGGTGCTTTGCATCAGAGGGTCTTTGAACTCTTTAGCATACCAAGACAGCAGATTTCTAAACTGAAAAAAAAAAAAAAAAAAAAAAAAATCATGGTGAATTACAGCACCTGGCCTGGTCAGGTTCAGTAACTCCAAGTCATCTGAAGATAACTGGTGGTCTCTTATTGTCCAATCCCCTTGGCAGCAGGTGGCACACCCAGCTGGCTTCTGTGACATAGTCTAGAGAGTCATGTAACAAAAACGCACTAGCTCTAACTCAGATGTTACCTTCTCTGTGAAGTTTTTCCTCAACTCTTCCAATCCCTTCTTTATACTACCCAGCATTTTAAAAAAAATTGTTTTTAGTTGCTAATGGACTTTATTTATATGCGGTGCTGAGAATTGAACCCAGTACCTCACGCATGCCAGGCATGGGCTCTACCAGTGAGCCACTACTCCAGCCTATTATGACCCAGCATTTGAAAACTCTGTAACACAAATTCAGTGTCCACTGTCAAGAGCAACAGACAATTGGCACGTAGTAGGCTCTCAGGATGTTCACTGCAGGAAAGTGACATTTCTGTCCACATCCTTTTGTAAGGAAATGACAAATCTGAAAATCATCCTGACATTTTCCCTTTTACAATAACTGTACATCCAACTCCAAAGGCCAGATTCCCTCAATACAGAAATAAGTTGAATTTCCTATTTTTTTTTTTTTTTTTGGATGGGGGGGTAGTTGCGAGACCCAGAGGATAAATCTAACTTATGTGGAGATGTAATTTTTAATATCAAAAATTAATATCAAAAATAAGTTCTTCATTGTTTTTAACTTTGATTCCCATTTTTTTTCCTTTGAGAACATCAGTAGGATATTTGTGGAATATGAACTGCCCCAAACTATATAGCTGCTAGGTTTCAAGGCTTGACTTTGCAGTCTCAGCTCTAGCTTGGGCCCCACCCTTGTAAATACCCTGATAATCAAATAAGAGGATGCAGATCCATTCTGACATGGCTATAGACAGAAGAAGGAAGCAGCAGAGTTTGAGGCTGCCCACTTCGTTTTATAGGAGCCCAAAGCCTAGGGGCTTGGGTCTACTACCAAGGGTCTATCACAGCCTCCAGGAGATGGCACTGTCCCAACATACATTTCAAAGCCAAATAAGTTGATATTATGAATGAAAACAACTCCATAAACTGAACATGGTGGCATATGTCTGCAATCCCAGCAACTTGGAAGACTGAGGCAGGAGGACTGCAAATTTGAGGTCAGCCTCAGCAACTCAGCAAGACTGTCTCAAAATAAAAAGGGCTGAGGATATAGCTGGATGGTAGAGCACCCCTGGGTTCAAACCCCAGTACCCCCCCCCCACAAAAAAAAAAGGCAACTCCAAGGTTGACAATTTTATCTTAAACAATAGAAAATTCAAGGGCATTTTTTTGTTAATGTTTAATCAAAAGATAAAGGTTCACTATTATGAACTAGAGGTCAATATCCAGAAACAAATACTCTGTTGGCAGAATTTCAGAAAGGTTCTGTCTATTGACCAATGATCTTTAATCTGTTCTTGATGTGAACTGAATTCATGGCAAGGCAATACCCTCTGCCGCCTCCTAAGCACTTTTCAGGACAGTAATGTGGTAGGTAGGAAAACTCAAAAAGGATAAGCTGTTGCTCTTCTTCAGGGCTCTATTTCCTTATCTGTAAAATGAGCAAGTTGAACTAAATGATTTATGATTCTTTTTTCTTTTTAGATTTATTTATTTATTTATTTATTTATTTATTTATTTATTTATTTTTGTGGTGCTGGGGATTGAACCCAGGGCCTTGTGCTTGCAAGGCAAGCACTCTACCAACTGAGCTATCTCCCCAGCCCTAGATTTATTTTTTAAAGTATTAGAGGAAACTATGTGCTTCAAAAGATTTACTGCATTATGTACAACTATGATGCACCAATAAAAAAATGTGGAAAAAAATGAAAGTAAAAAAGAAGATTTACTGCAGCTGGGTGTAGTGACACATGCATATAATCCCAGTGACTTGGGTGGCTGAGGCAGGAAGACTGCAAGTTCTAGGCCAGCCTCAGCAACTTAGGGGGTCCCTGTATAAAAACCCCCCAAAACCAAAAACAAACTTCCCAACAAACGAACCAAAACAACAAAAAATACACAACCTAGGCTCAATCCCCAGTATTACAAAAACAAATTAACAAAGATTTACTGCAAACTTGAAAGGCATTCTGGTAATCTATTCAATTTGTAAACAAGAGCAATTCACCTATTTCATACATCAAAGTAGGCTTGTACAGCGCTGTGCTGTAGGGGGAAATTAGCAAAATTTAAAAATCTAGTCACTTCACCCTAATAATTAGGACCAATTGCCCACAGGCACATACCAGCCACCTGATGCCATAACATGAGCTGGACAGAGGGTAGGCAGAAGGCCCAGGCCCCCAACAGAGTGGCGAGGAGCGTGGGAGCCTGAGGCAGAGCTTTTGGCTGAGTCCTGGCTCTGGACAAGACCCTTGAGCACACTACTTGTTTCCCCATTGATGAAGCAGCACCACCCCTTACTGTGGTAAGAGACAATGACTTAATACATGTCATCTTTAGAACAATCACTAACACCTAAAATTACTTGATTGGACGTAATACATATCTGGAGATGTTCAAGTTAATCCTATTAAAAATCTTGGCATTTAACTGGTCATTAATAATTATATATTAGTTAAGATCCCTCCCCCCAAATAGAAGGTAATGAAATTGTTTCCATTTACACTCGACTCACCTTTGACTCAACTCATCACTGTTACCCATGGAAATTTACCTGGCTGGGCGAGGGCTGGAGTTCAGTGGTAGTGCACTTGCCTAGCACTCGTGAGGCCCTGGGTTTGAGCCCTCATACCACAAAAAGATTCACCTGGCCTGCACACACAGCTCTCTAAGCCAAGGTTTGCTCTAAAATCTTGTACTTCTCTAATTTAGAACGAGGACAGACAACTACCTGTTTTTCCTTATTTTAACACAAGCATTTTATCTAGCCGCAATGATACTACAAAATGCTTCCCATGTGTTAACCAAGGCGAAATTCTTCTACTGTTTCATAATAAAGTTGGAGTTTTACCAAGTGATTTGATTCAAACCAAGAAAAAATAATATGCAAATTTCAGTCCAACCATGATGTGACCTCCCCCAACAAAATCATTATTTCCCACCCCAAAGCAGCAAGAGTGAACAGGGGCACAGGCCTTCTAAACTAGGGTGCACCCCACTTGCATGCTGATGCCGTCAATCATCAACAAGCACATACATACAGTTTCTGGCCAGATTCTACCTGCATTGGTGTTTTTTTGTTTGTTTGTTTAATATTTTTAGTTGTAGATGGACACAATACCTTTATTTTGTTTATTTCGTTTTTTAATGTGGTGCTGGGGATCGAACCCAGTGCCTCATGCATGCTAGGCAAGTGCTCTACCACTGAGCCACAACCCCAGCCACTGCACTGGTTCTTAGCCTTTTAAAATCTTTTTATTTTTGGTGCTGGGGATCAAACTCAAGGCCTTGTACATGCTAGGCATACACTTTACCACGGAGCTAAACTCCTAGATCCAAAGCAGAGTAAATTCTACCCAACCAAATATACCTGTTTAAATGGGGTCTTTATGATGCAGGGCACATTTTGGTTGTATTTTGTAAGTGGTGAGCAAGCAGGGGGAATGGCAGAAAGGATAAACCAACAGGCTCTTAAGTCTGGGATGGCTACATGGAGTAACATGCTAATTCCCAAGTATTTAATGGACCTATCAAGAGCTTATAAATAGGCAGCCTGCCTGAAATCTAGCCATACAGGTTTCAAAAACTATAGATATGGCAGTACAAATGCAAGTTACCTTATAAAAGTAAGGCAGAGGGAGATTTGATCAAATAAGAGAAGATGGCAATGTGATGACCTGAAGAGATTAACGTGGTGTGGCCACAAGGTGAGAACACCGCACACACCAGAATGGGAAGAGGCCTGGAACAGGTTCTCCCACAGAACCTTGGAAAGGAACCAGTCCTGATGACACCCTAGAAATTCATTTTGAATTTCTAATCTCAAGAATTGTGAAAGAATAAATCTGGGTGAAGCCACTATGTTTGTGATGATTTGTGGAAATGACTACAATGTGTGCATACGTGTATTTTGGCAGTGCTGGGGATCAGATTCAGGACCTCATGTATACTAGGTGAGTGCTCTACCACTGAGCTGTATCCCTACACCTTAGGTATGTTTGAGCTTATAACTTAAACTCCTATTTACAAGTGGAGGCTACATAGCCCTGACTTGCCCACTCAGCCAGTTCCTGAAGAACCAAGTAGCCAGACTGTAGTACAATGCTCTTGCTACGTACCTCCTACACTTTTCCCATGGAAATAGAGGTTAGAAGTCTTCCCAGTTATGCTTAGTTCTAAAGTGAGCAAAAAAGGAGACTTACTGGAGTCAGGGTATACTGTTGAGCAGTGGTTCTAAACCTTTTTGGGAGGATTTGACCCCTGGAAAAGTTGACTCTTCCAGGAAGCACAGGGCACATACAATTTTGTATACACTACTGAGAGCTTATGGAGTTCAGATTAAGAATTGCTTTGCAGGGCCAGGGGTTATGGCTCAGTGAAAGAGCTCTTGCCTAGCATGTGTGAGGCACTGGGTTTGATCCTCAGCACCACATAGAAATAAATAAATAAATAAATAAAGGTAAACAAACAAACAAACCAAAAAACTGCTTTACAAACTGGGCATGGTGGCATATGCCTGTTATCCTGTGACTGAAGAGGTCAAGGCAGAAGCATTGCAAACTGGAGGCTGCCCTCTGTAATTCAGTAAGCCCCTGTCTCAAAATAAAAGAAAGGACTGGGGAATGTAGCTCTGTGGTAAAGCATGCCTGAATTCAAACCACAAATCTCCAGCACCAAACAAAGACAAAGAACTGCTTTGCAGAGAAAAAGCAGTTCAGGATAAAGTGAGAAAATCAAATCTTTAGGCAGAGGAATGGTGGCACATGCCTGTACTTCCAGTGACTCTGGAGGCTGAGGCAGGAAGATCTCAAGTCTCAAGTTTTAGGCCAGCCCGGGCAACTTTGGTGAGACCTGTCTCCAAAACTAACTAACTAACTAGCTAATTAACTAAAATAAACAAATAAATAAAAGCAGGGGTAGGTGAGTGGGGAGGGGAGCACTGAGAACTGTAGTTCAGAGGTAGAATGCTCCTGGAAAGGAAAGGAAAAAGAAAAATCAAATCAAATCTTTGGGTAGTGAAGACAGTCTTGTCCACAGTTCTATCAAAAGGTTGGAGAAACAAAATTGAGGGCAGGAATTCCATGGAAGGTTACATGGTCCAGATAAGGGGAAAACAAACCAAAACAAACTCAGACAAGAAAACAAACAAAAAAACCAACTGTAGTTCTGAATACTTTAAAGCAAAAATGATCTCCAACACCCAGGAAATGGGGCCGGGGTGTGACATTTCATCATTTCACTCGGGTGCTCATTCTTACTCAAACCCAGTTATAATGGCAGATGTACTCAGTCTTGAGCTTGGGTTTTTTGTTTTGTTTTTCTGGTACTGGAAATGGAATCCAGGGGTGTTTTACCATTGAGCTACATTCCCCATCCCTTCTTATTTTCTATTTTGAGACAAGGTCTTGTGGAGTTGCTTGGGGCCTCACGAAGGTCCCGAGTCGCTGGGATTACCGCACCCAGCACTACTGAGCTTTTGAAGTTGCTGTACCTCCAAGATCTTGCAGAAGCGCTGTCCTAGCAGCATCAACCAAGGCGTGAAATCTTTAGACAGCTCGAATTCTATTAGGATTTCTTTTCTTTCTTTGGGATTAGACTGGTATTTTAAAGCCCTCCCAGAAAACTACAACTTTGAGAGACTAGGGTTTTTGTTTTGGTACCAGGGATTGAGCCCAGGGGCACTTAACCACAGAGCCACATCCCGAGCCCTTTTTAAATGTATTTTATTTGAAGACAGGGTCTCGTTGAGTTGTTTAGGGTCTCGCTAAATTGCTGAGGCTGGCTTTAAACTCGCGACTCTCCTGCCTCAGCCTCCCAAGCCTCTGGGATTACAGGAATGTGCCACCATATCCGGCAAGAAAACCCCAACTTTGAAACAAATCCAACACGTGATGGTAGATACTGGTTCATCCAGGCTATTTCCCTCAAACACTGACAACTGACCAGAGGTGAAACTGTGCAGTATTAACATGTTCAGGAAACAAACGGCTTTAAAGGGAACAAAACGTTTGTACCCTGCGGTGTGGGAGAAGGGGCTGGGGCAGATGAACAAAAAGGGCGAGGAAGATGCAGCACGGAAGTTAGGTAAGAGGGCGCCGGAGTACTGGCAGGTCCCAAGGAAGCGGGGAGGGAGAAGCGTGCCAGGGGAGGTTCTACCGGATGCCAGAGAAAACCCGCAGGGCACCGAGGGGCTTCGAACTCGGGGGACCCGTGGGCGGGAACCCACGGGGCGCTCCTCACCTTGGCCCAGTAGAATTCTCGTGGCAGCACCACCTGCAGGTCGAAAAACAGAGTGATGGGGATGTGGGAGAGGAAGTAGAGGCCCAGCAGCAAGTCAAGGCTGCGCCTGACGATCACAGTCACCATACTGTGGTCAGGCGGGGAGGAGCCGAAGTCCTCTTCGTCCCGACCTGCAGACCTGGGAAGAAGGCCGGAGCCCTCCAGCGGCGCGGGGATCCCGGGCCGCAGCTGCCGCTCCGCCCCCTTGAAGGCCATGCCGACCACTCCCATTGGCTGGTGGAGAAGCAGAAGAGGCGCGCGAACAGGAAGCGGGACTCTCTGCGGTGCGCTATTGGCTTCTCCGCGAATAGCTTCAGGGAGGGCGCCCCGCAGGCCGTCTCCATTGGCTGCCGGGAGCGCCGCGTGAGCGGGGCGGGGCTCTGGCCCTACCACGTAAATGAGCGCACAGGATCCCGGTTGCCAGGAGATGTGTGGTGTGTCGGCGCCGACCGCGTGTTGCAAGGGGCTGCCCGCCTTGGTCCCTTTCCTTCAAGGTTCTATTCGCCCGCTGAGTCGTGTTTGCCAGCGCCTGTTAAGTGCTGGCCATGGAGAGTATTATCTGGAGCTGCCAGTACACACTGCGGGTGTCAGAGAGGGGCAGGCCGGGCTTCTGCGATGGTGCTGTCAGCAAGATCCCTGTCTGGCCGGGGTTGGGGGTCCAGGAAACTTGAGAAGGATGCTTAGGAAGTAGCCTCAGTTGATAGCGGAGGAGATAAAACTGACAGGACTTGGTGATTGACTGTGGAGAATGAGGGAAGATCAAGGATTCATTTCTCATTGAGCAAATCGGTGATCTTTTATGCAGAACCCAGTTCGGCTTGGAACAGGATGAGTGGGTTTGCCATTCACTGAGAAGAGGGAACACAGGGGAAGTGAGTTCAAGAGTGTTGACACTGAGCAGGCTCGGCAGCATCTGGATGGATGCTAATAGGCCGTTGGATGAACCTGTTGGAGACGAGACTTATGAAACGTCAGCGTTTGATGGGGATTAAATTTTGAGAGCTGAAGGCCTGGAAGAAATCCTAAAGGAGCCCCGACCTCAGGGGTCATGCGAGGAGGGGACTGAGATGGAGGTGGGCAAGGAAGAGTATGACATCACAGGGAGGGTCAGCTGGGTCAGGGCAACGCTGGGTGGTACCCACCAGTGGCCCTTTTGAGAACAGTTGTTGGGGTGGGGGAGGATGGCAGATGGCAGAGCAGCAAGGAGTAAGGAAGTGGGGAAATGGAGGCAGAGAGTGTCATGAAGGGGAGGAGAGGTCCTCAAGAGAAGGTGTTTAAAGTTGATGGTCAGGGGAAAGCCTGTCCATAGAGCGAGTAGAAAATGTGGCTCAAGGCTTCTGTGAAGGTGGAGGAAGGATTAGGCTTAGGGTGGGGTGGTTTGTGTGCCCCACGGGTGGAGGGATTGTTGGCAGTGCTGAGGTGAGTGGTCCTTGACCTGGAGCCCCCATTCTCCTAGGCTGTGCTTTTCTTCATTGTGAGGTCAGGTCAGGAAAAGGGAGCTGGACTCATCCAGAAGTGGGGTTCAGGAAAACAAAGGTGATTCCAGGAAGCTGAACAGGAGAGTGGTTGAAGTGACGGAGCATGCAATTCAAGCTGGTTAGGAAGACCTGAGGCCAAAGGGGGCTGGTGACAGAGAAAGTGAAGTGAATGGGTTTGAGACACTGATGAGGAAGCCCAGCGAGTGTGCTGGGTGTCATTGGCCAGGAGGTTGGGAGATTAGGACAAGGAGGTGCAATGTCTGGAATCCTGGTGTCAGGAAGTTCTGCCTGAGGGAGAGTATGACTGAAATGGAATGGGGAGGAAGGTCTTTGAAGATGAGGTCAAGGGACAAAGTATCCAAAGGCCACCTAGGCATGTTTAGGTGGGGAGAAGGCTTGTAAATAATGGTAGGAATCAGGATGAAATTGGACATGGGCTTAGGGGTCAGGGAGACTGGTGACCCTGAGTCTGACCTTGAAGAGTGAGTAAATGAACAGCCTGCGTCAGCGAAGGCTGTGGGAAAGCTGAGTTCTGGGGAGAGCCAGGTGCCAGTTTCCACAGAGTTGATGGCTGAGGGGCACGGAGGGGTTTGGCTGGGGAAGAGCGGGTGTTTACCTGGGGAGTACAGTTGGCAGCAGTTGAGAAGGCATTGCAGTAGAGGGACATGGAGGTTCTGTCTGGGTTGGGGAACAAGGGATGAATGACCTGAATGGCCGAACATGCAAGAACAACAAAGTTCTGACTGGTTCTGGAGCTTGCAGGGGACTAAGGGAGGGGTATTCAGTGCTGTTTTTTCTGCTCCAGCAGAGAAAACTTCCCTGTAGCGAGGCTGAGGCAAGGATAACTCAGAACCCGCTGCTGCTTTTTCTAGAAAAAAGGCTGATGTCTGAGAAACTTAGGTCACCTGAGGAAATTGTTATGAAGTAAGGCCTTGAAGGCAAGTTGTCCTTCCTGCCCTCCACTCTGGCTTCAGTTCTTCTTGTATAGCTTCTGCCTCTTCCCCTTCTCCAGACCTGGAAGAGAATATGAAGAGCTGGGAGGGCCCTTCCAGATAATCGAGGGTCTAATACCTCATGAGGGAACATGCTTAGAGAGGTATTGTTCCAGCTCACAAAACTGGTAACAAGGCAGAGAGTAGAACCTGTGTCCTAAACCCCAGCCCCTCTCTAAAAGGGTGGAGAAGTGTTTAGTTCAGGCCTTCGATCTCTGGAGCAGGGCAAGCGCCCTCCCCGACAAGGTTCTCAGACCTTCCTGATGAGGGAAGACTAGGGCCCAGGAGAGGCCTGGACAGGCAGGAAAGGGCCTGGGTGTTCCATCACCCGCAACACCCAGAATGGGTTTAAGAATGTGGCAGCATCTTTTAATGAACATGGAGTAAAAACCCTTGTACTTGCTGGGGAAGGAGTGTGGGGCCCTAAGATGGCATTTGCCCAGGGAACATGGTAACTGTACAGCTGTCAGCGTGACTGCAACTCAAAAAACATCTTGCCCAGCCAAGTTTGTTATCTGTAGATAAAAGATTTTCAAGGCCAAGCACTTGCACTGGAAGGTCCTATAATTAAAAAAAAAAAAAAAAAAAAAAAAAAAAAAAAAAAAAAAAATCTCTCTCCTGTTGTGTCTTCTGTTTGAAATTCCTTTAGTGGGAGAACGGTGGTTCTTGACTTGATGAGGTCAGATCAGTCTTAGAATGCAAATGGCCCTGGGAGAGGTCAGCTGAGGAGGACACAGCTAATCTGCAGTCATCACCCAAAAGCAAAAGTGCTTATGAGAAGAGACTACGTTTAGGACCTTACGAAATTTATTTGCATTATGATGAGACAAACACCATCAGCCCAACAGTGGACACTGTGGTGGTGCAAAGGGGATTTTAGCCACTTTCCTTCCTCTCTGCTTTTGCTTCACTTTCCTACTTAAAATGCACCCACCCTTCTTACTCTACCCCCTGCCCACCTCCCTACATCATTCTCTATTTTAAGGCCCTGTTGAAAGCCATCCCCCGACATTGTGTCTTTTTTTTTTTTTTTTTCGTAATAGGGATTGAACCCAGGGCCACTCTACTACTTAAATTCATCCCCAGTGCTTTTTATTAAAAAAAAAAAAAATTTTTTTAAAGTTGTTGATGGACCTTTATTTTTATGTGGTGCAAAAAAATGGAACCCAGTGCCTCATGCATGCTAGGCAAGTGCTCTACCACTAAGCTACAACCCCAGCCCACCCTTTTTATTGTTAGGGACAGGGTCTCGATAAGTTGCCCAGGCTGGCCTTGAACTTGTTGATTATTCTGCTTTGGCCTCCTGAGTTGCTAGAATTAAAGGCATGTGCCCTGTGCTCCCCCCACCGCCACCCCCACCGTCTCTCTTTAGCGGCACTGTCTCTGAACATGTTTCCCACTAGACCTCAGGTTCTGCACAAATAAGCACTGTGCCTTATGAACCTTGATTTTACTAACACAGCTGGAATCATTGTTGAATGAACTAAACAGAGAAGTCAATCCTCTGCACATGCAGACAAGTCACTTAGGAGAAGGAACACTGGGTCTAACGCCAGCTAGCCAAGGGCATGCTGTAGATGGATCAGATTTCAACAGGTTCTGATATTACGGAAAGTGGTAAAAGCTGGAAAGCCACTGTGGCTCCCCAATCAGCAGATGGCTTCATGCCTCAAGACCAAACCAGTAGACTCGGAATCTCTCCTGAGATTTGTGGGTTTCATGGAGGTGATGGGCAGCTGGCTACCTTGCTCTAGGCTGACTTGAGTGGTTCCCCGCCCCCCCCCCCCCCCCCCCCCCCCGCTTCTTTTTATCTTTTTTTGGTACTGAGGATTGAACCCAGGGGTGCTTTATTCCTGATCTACATCCCCAGCCCTTTTTAGAGTCTCATCAAATTGTTTAGGGCCTAAGTTGCTTGCTGAGACTGACCTCAAACTTGTATTCCTCCTGTCTCAGCCTCCCAAGTCGCTGGGATTATAGGTGTGTCACTGCACTAGGCTTCTGCTGGCTTTGATGGAATGGGAAGTATGCCATATCACTCCTGTGATAGTTTTTCCAAAAAAGTTTGAAACATGGGGAAACAAATTCAAATCTTTGTGAACCTTTCTATGTGATAATTGACTTTGACTTTGTCCCTTCATAAATGACAATGTCACAAGGTAAGAAAAGGCAGAGGGAGGGAATCTCCTATATTAAAGGACACTAAAAAGACATGACAACCAAATATAAGATGTGATCCTAAACTAGATCCTGAATTGGAGGAAAATACTACTTATAAATGAAACGAGGGGCAATTGGATAAATTTGAATATGCATGACATACTAGGTAATATATCAATTGTTAAATTTCTTAGACATTTATCATGATGGGCTGGAGATGTGTCTCAATGTCTCCCTAGCACTGAAAAAAAAAATATTGGCATGATGATGGAATTATACTTAGGTAGGATAATGTCCTTGTGTTTAGAAGATTTATTAGGGGTGAGTTTTCAGCAAAAACAAAGTCATAAAGTACAGACACTTGTATACAAAATGTACACAAATTTGTATGTACATAAACTAATAGGGAAAATGTGGCAAACTAATTAAAACTGGTGAATCTAAGTGAAAGGTGTATGAGATTTGATGATATTATTTCTTTCCACTTTCCCATAGAGAGTCAGGGCTAACACGCCTAACCCTCAAGGAAAACAACAACGAAAGGGCTGGGCGTGTGGTCCAGGCTTGACTGCTTGCCTCGTGTGCTCTGGGTTTGATTCCCAACACTTAAGATGGGGAGGGGGGTCCTTATTAAATTGGCATCATCAACTGTAAACTTTTTATGATTATGATTTCTACTTACCCTCAAGAAAACTATAATACATTTTTAAATTATATTTTGTACAGGACTTTAAACTTGGTTATAAAATCCTGAAGAACACATTTTTAAAAAAGAATAAATGAATCTAGTAGGTTGTAGGCTATAATATCAATCTATAAAAATCAATTGTATTTTTAAACACTAGCAATGAACAATCAAAGTGAATTCAAGATTCTCTCATCAAAAAGAATAAAATACTTAGGGATAAATTTAACAGGAAAGCCTTATATACTGAAAACTGCAAAATACTGTTGAATGAAATGCTAAATAAACAGTAAGAGCCCGGTTTACTGATCAGAACTTATTATTAAGATGACAATATTCCACAGACTGATTTAAAGACTCAGTGCAATCCCTATAAAATTTCAGCTACCTTTTGTGTAGAAACTAACATTTTACAATTTGTATGAAATTGAAAGGGACCCAGAATAGCCAAAATCATCTTAAAAAAAAGAAAAAAAGTTGAAGGACTCACTTCCTTATTTCAGAATTTACTACAAAGCTATAGCAATCAAGACAGTTTGGTACTGGCATGAAGACAAATACAAGTCAATGGAATAGAATTGAGATCTAGAAATAAACTACATTTACCTTTTTTTTTTTCCAGTACTGGGTGGGAATCAAACCCAGGGTCTTGTGCATACCAGGCAAGTGCTGTATCACTGAGATCCTTTTGTTTTTTATTTTGAGACAGAGTCTAAGTTGTCCAGATGACCTTGAGTTTGCCATCCTCCTGCTTCAGCCTCCTGAGTAGCTGGGATTACAGATGTGCGCTACCAGACCTGGCTTCAATTGATTTTTTTTTTTAATGTCCCTCAAAATGGTTTTATTAATTAGAAGAGACTGAAAATATATTATGTAATGGTTAAACATCTTTCCATTTGCTGGAAAAATACAACTCGTTATAAAATTTAAATGTATAGTTTGGTGGCATACTTAATGAATGTACTTAACATTCATTATTGTCCAACCATCCCCACTATCAATCTCCAGAATTTTTTCATCATCTCAAAATGAAATCCTACACCCACTGAATAGCAACTTCCCAGTCACCCCAGCCCCTGGTAACCACCATTCCATTTTGTGTCTCTAAGAATGTGTTCTAGGTCACTCATATATGTAGGACTATAGGTTACTTGTGCTTTTGTGTCTGGCTTATTTCACTTAAAATAATGTCTAGAAGGTTAATCCATGTTCTATATCAGAATTTCCTTCCTTTTTAAGCCTGAATAATATTGCATTGTAGTTATATCACATTTTGTTTATTCTTTGATAGACATTTGAGTTGTCTTCACCTTTTGGCTATTATGAATAATGCTAGGAACATGAGTGTACAAATGTTTTTGAGTCTGTTTTCAACTCACGTATGTACTCAAATGGAATTGCTAGATCAAATGAAAATTGTTTAAATTTTTTTGGAGGAACTGGCATACTGTTTTCCATAGCAGCTGCACCATTTTTCATTCCCACTAGCAATGTACAAGGGTTCCAATTTCTCCACATCCTTGCCAACATTTGTTCAATATTTAAAATTTTAAAGAATCTTTTGCTTTAAATATATTTTTGCCAGAACTATGTAGCTGCAGATTCAGGCTAATTCTAACTATGGAAAATGTCTACCATATAAACTAAATGGAACGTCCTCATTGGCAAAGCAAGCAGTCAAAACAGATTTCCCTTCTGTTGGAAAAAGTCAAACTTCATTTTATGTGTTTCTACAAAAAATATCTCACTTCTCAATTTTGAGACAGAGAGCTGTGCCATGAATTTGCTGCCTGGGTGAAATGAATACTGCCAATCTCAGTATTTCTTCTTTATTGGTACTGGGGATTGAACCCAGGGGTACTTTTAACATTGCGCTACAGCCCCAGCCCATTTATAGTTTTATTTTGAGGGCTGGAGATGTAACTCAGTGGTAGAGCACTTGCAAACATAAAACAAAAACAAAAGACAGTGTTTTATTCTGAGACAGGGCCTTGCTAAGTTGCTTAGGGCCTTGTTAAGTTGTTGAGGCTGGCCTTCGACTTGTGATCCTCCTGCTTCAACCTCTTTATCAATATTTCTTCCTAATGCTCCTTGCTTTACTTTCAAGAAGTTCTTTCTCAGGATTGACGTACTATTTGACAGTAGTAATATGAAACAGATGAGGTCTTTTTTCTGTTGTGGTGGTGGGGACTGACTTGGGGGTTTTGCACATGCTGGGCAAGTGTGCTACCACTGAGTTACATCCCCAGTCTGAGATCTGTATGAACAAAAACTGCTTAAATTGTCCCTTTATTTGGCAACCCAGCATGTTTTTATACCCAGGAACATTGTGCCATAGTATTATCTATGATATGTTAAGAGTATATCTTTCTTTTGTAAGTGGGAGAAGAGGGATGTAGGAAAACAGTGATGTTGACTCTCCAAACCCAAATCCAAACAAGTACGTGCCCCTGTACTTCCTAAGAGTCTTCATTTTACCCTTAGAGGTGTGTATATCTAAGTTTAAAGAATGCTGCTTTAATTTGTTTTATTCTCTTGCACCCACCATTATTAATGTTTTATGCAGTCTGTTTGCTCACTTCTCACCAGTTTCTTTGTTCACCAGCTTTGCTTCGCATTAGAGATCTGCTCTTAGTTATTCTTTTCCTTTTCTTTTTGGTACTGGGGATTGAACCTGGGGTACTCTACCACTGAACTACACCCTAGACCTTTTTATTTTGAGACAGGGTCTCTTAAATTATTGAGATTGGCCTTGAATTTGCCATCCTCCTGCCTCAGGAGCCTGCGTTGCTGGGATTACAGGTACACACTACGGTGCCCGGCTTCTTTCCTTTTTCTTGAAGTAAAGTAATTCCCCTTTAGAATTACCTTTAGTGGGGCTCTGCTGAAGGGAAACTAAATTTGTTTTCTAAAAATATCTTGAGTTGTCTTAATTTCAAAACTCATGCAAATTCTATTCTTTAATGTTTTTATTTAATATGAAAATTATATTTTAAGTGAAATACTACAGGGGAAAAACAAAATAAAAATTCCAGTCAAGAAATTTTCCTCATCTTCTGAGATCTTAAACAAATTACAGCTGATTACAGCCCTACCTTATCTGTCAATACTGACTGGTTTGTTTTAGAAATTCCACATTTTGTAATTCTAACATATTTTGATAGATCCCTTGATTTGCTAAGCAGTTCCCAATGGGAGCAGGTCAGTATATTTTCTCTAACATCTACCTAAGAAGGACTTTAGTTTCGAAGTTGTATGTGTGCTAGGTGCCGTGGCACATGCTTGTTATCTCAGCTACTCCAGAGGCTGAGACAAGAGGATCATAAGTTTGAGGCCAGTTTGGGTACCTTAGCAAGATCCTGTCACAAAATAAAAAATAAAAGAGGCTGGGGATGTAGCTCAGTGGTAGAGTGTGCCTGCATTCAATCCCTAGCACCATACAAAACACACAGAAAGAGGTTATATATGCAATTCAGAATGCTCTCTTGTAAATGATGGGACACTGGGTTTCTTATTTAAACATTACTGATATTAACACATCTTCCTTAAACGCAATTATTGTACCTGGTATTCAAAGTTTATTGAACAATGGGGCTGGGCTACAGCTCAGTGGTACAGCACTTGCCTAGCATGTGTGAGGCACTGGGTTTGAGCCTCAGCACCACATAAAAATAAATAAATAAATAAAATAAAGGTATAAAAATAAATAAATAAAAGTATTGTGTTCATCTACAACTAAAAAAAATTTAAAAAACAAAGTTTATTGAACAAATCAACTAATTTGTTGAATGAATAAACTAATATAGGATTTTATACTAATTTACATGAGCTAGAATAGACAATGCCTGTTTTCTCCCAACCCCCATGTTTGGGGGAAACAAATCCACTCCTTTTGCTACATCAAAAAAAGAAAGGGAGAAGTAAATGCCACCTGCAAACTCAAGAGTAAAATTGCTTGGTCCAGCCTCAAGGAAAATATTCTGAAGTCAAGTAGTCTGGTTTCAGGTCTGAAGTACACCGACTGCCACAGAGCTGAGACTTCTTCCTGAGTTTGGAAGTGCCTTTGGGCTTTAGGGGCAGGACATAGGAAGAAGAGGGGAGTCAAGTACTTGTGCTAGTCTGCTTCACCCAGAGCAATTTACTTTTATTTATTGTACTGGATTTTAACATACTGGGGTAAGATTTCACATGAAAATTGACTTCTTTGCTTCAAAAAAAAAAAAGGTTGGAGGAAAAAAAAGAAAAAAAGTTTGAAAACTATAGGATTGAGACTCTGGAAAGATTTCCACATTGTATATATTTAAACACCAACACCTTTGATATGGGTTAATAAAGTTTTCAGTATGTTTTTTGGTCAATCTTAGGTTTCTGGGAAGATTAAAACAAGACAAAACAACTAATTTCTTTCAGGAGATATAAATAGTGGAAATATAAATAGCAAACATCTCAAAACTGCAGTCAGGACACAAGTCATACTAAATAGAAAACAAAGGAAAGACATAGAAATAAAACAGATGACGCATCCTTTTCAAATGTCACATTTAATGTTTTCACCACTGTACTTCAAATCTACATTGTACAAAGTGACCAGAAAGTGTGCCACGGTAATTGACCAACCTCTGAGATTGTACCTTTCACACCAGTGTCGTCTCGGGCTCTTTTGATACTAAACACGTTTCTCATTCAAGTGAATTGAAATGCTTCAGTTGGGTTGATTCTCAGGAGCCTCATAAAAAAAAAACAAAGATATTGCACCATCTTTGTTTAGTAATTCAATGTTTGTTTCTTTCACAGCAAATAATTACTTCATTGAAGTTAAAACTTCCAAACATAACTTATTAATAGTCTTCAAATTCAGCTCAGATCACTCAAGATGAAAATACTCTGCTAAATACAGATAACTTACAATAACTTTAACAGTTAATTGTCCATAACACACACCAAGGTTTTTTCCTAGACCAATTTTAAGACGATCCATTAGTACTCCTTGTACAGGTGAAAAACGATCTTCAATTTTCTTGTCTTTTTATTTTTAATATAAAAGTTGGAAGGGACATTCAAGTTTCAAGTCTCCACATTGAACTTAAAAAAAAAAAATAGTCATCATCAGCATGTGGAGGTAAACAAGCCAAGTTGTATAACTCCAGGAGGTAGAGGCCTTCAATTTGTATTCATATATACATATGCACAGAAGAATTCAGTGTTCCAACAGAAAAAAGAATTTGTCAAAAAGTAATAAGTTATTTACTACTGTGACATTTCCAGACTCCCACAGCTTTGCCTAAGGACACGAACACGTTTGACATAATTCCCTATGTGCCTTTTTTGTGGCTTTAAATGTATTAAAAATTTGTTTTTGTCTTTTATTTATTATTTTTCACTGTCCAGTGCAGGAAAAGTCTCACAAAATTTCACAGACCTAAAATGTGCAAGCTAGTTCTCTCTCTATACAGCAATGTTGGAATTCTTTTGAAATTAGCCCAGAAATGAATTATTTACACACATGAAAGATGCATGCTTGGGTTTTTTTATGTAAGAAAGAGCAGAAAAACTTCTAATAAAAATAGATTAAATATATATATATATATTTATACTGGGTAAGGAAAACAAAAGTTTAGTCTCTCCTAGTCACAAACTCATTCTCTCTACCCACAACATTGGTTTTTAGACAGCACACATCACCATCACAGCTCTAATGAGAAGCTAATTATAGGGCTTGATCATTAGGTGGCATGCCCCTCAACCCTACCCCCCTCCCCCAGGCACAGCCACGATCAGCTCACGTGGCTCCATGATTGGTCGCAGGCAAGGTTTCTAGATTCTTTAGTTTTAGAAAACCCCAAATCTTTAGGAATGGCTCAAATATCAAAATGTATGACTGTCCTTTGTGTGTGTGTGTATTTGTGTGTGTGTGTTGACTGTATGTGAACAATCTCACTTCATTTTAAAAAAAGAAAAACAAAACAAAAACCCCAAACTCCCAAATTTGGTTCAATTCTCTTTTGTTCTGAGGTGAGCCATAACAGCTGCACTAATTCATAAAACATGTGCAACTCTGGGTAAAATATTTTTTCTTCTAAAAGCACAACCACTTTACAAGATTAAAAGTCTAGTAACATTTCTAAATATTATTCATATCATACAAGTAGTGGTTGTTAATTTAAAACTTCATTAGTAAAATTACAGTACAAGCATGATTAACCTCCAGAATTGCAAATCCCAGACTCCAGTGGAAAGCTACATTACATCTTCAGTAGTACATTATCTTCCACTGTCACTCCCACACCAGAGGAGACGGGGGCATCTCAGACGGCTGAGCAACAGTGGAACTGGAAGAAAACAGAGAGATGATAAAATTTGTTGTAACACCACGATGGGCAAAAGGGCAATTCAGTATGAGTGTTTTCCTCTCTTTACTTAAAAAAACTTGTAAAGTTCATTTCTGGATTTTTGTTTCTTTAATTTCTTGAAAGTTGAATTTGCTTCAAATTGTTCATTTAAGTGAGGTGATATGGTATAGTAGTTAACATATGGGCTCGAAAACATGTTATTTACTAGCTGCATGGCACTGAGCAAGCTCCTTAATCTTTCCTCATTTGGAAAAGGATCATGCTGTCTGCCTCATAGGACATTCTGACGAATAATTGAGATAATGTATGTAAAGTGTTTTCTGTGATCCCTATAATGTAAAGTAGCCGTTGTAATAATGTCTATATTCAAAGTAACCTTAAAATAGAATTGTCTGTTTAAAAGTAACCTCTCAAAATAGTGACTTTAAGTGGGGACCTATTTTGAAGGAGCCTCATAGCATTCTTTTATCACATATTAATGGAGTAGTATGAATAATCATTCAGCATTTGTTATCCATAGATGTTACTAGATGTACTTCCCACCTCTAAGGTTGCCAATTAGATTATAAAGTGAAAGTGTGGAGGATGAGGTAGTCATTTTGCTTCCCCAGGCCCAGGTTACCAATGATTGGCACCTAGAAGGTTGCTAAACACCTAAGTGACTGGGTCACTGACTCTTAAGGGAAAATATTAAAACAATGTAATTTAAAACAACAGAGAAATAAAAATTGCAAATTAATACCTCTTTCTATAGAAACAACAGGTGGAAGAAATAGACACCTGATTTTACAAAATTTTAAACAAATATTTCTTGATGGTTTCGACAAATTCGAAAAACTTTAATACCACGTATGAAAGAAAGACAGAAGTAGGGAGTGGGAAAAGGAAAGGGAGAAAGACAGGTGGGAAAGAAAGGAGGCTGTGGAGTCTCTCAGATCCAAACCCACTCTTTGTCCTGCTTTGTGTGATACTGGAGCCAGATCCTGTACTTCCCTCTCCTTTGCTACCTGGCTTAATGTTAGCCTTGGTCAACAGAGGGCGCTGGAAGGGCACGGCTAGGCTGTCGCATTAGGAAGCAGCTTCCCTTCCTGCTTCTGGCATGTGGTTCTTTTGTTGTTGTTGTTGTTGTTTTGTTTTTTAAACACAGAAGGCCTGACTTTGGTCAATCCAAACTCTCTGGCAAGCTTCTCTGCTATCCAGCAGACCTCTTTGATGGGCTAATTCTTCCCACACCTTTTGGCATATCTCTTCACCATCCTCAAGCTGTGTGGCAACTCTACCCGTTTAAAGAGATCCTTGGATGGAGGGGCCTCTTCTAAGTTTTTAATTTCTTCCTTATTCACTCTCCCTCAGTCTATATAGGAAGTAGCAGCTTTCTGTATTTGCTATTTCAGGATCTTTCAGAATCTTTCTTAGAAGTTAATCATGTTTTTCTAATTAATGAATCTTGTTATTAAAATTTCCCCATTCATATTCCTGAAGTGATTTCTTTTTTCTGACAGGACTCTGATTGATATAAGGAGTTAGGGGGAAAAGATCAGGAAAAGGAGAGAACAAATAAATAGAGACTGAGCTTGCTAAGTTCCAAAGTAGGTTCATAGTTATCTAAAAAGCTTCTTGGCTTCTCCTCTAAACAGGCCACAT
Organism: Sciurus vulgaris; assembly: GCF_902686455.1. Taxonomy (NCBI): domain Eukaryota; kingdom Metazoa; phylum Chordata; class Mammalia; order Rodentia; family Sciuridae; genus Sciurus; species Sciurus vulgaris. The sequence continues at coordinate 66,909,158 of NC_136463.1, forward strand.
TAGCAGTCCACCTGTAAAAAAATAAATAAATTTCCTGCTTGCAGTTATTACGAAAGATGACCATATCTAATCTATGCTGCTGCAGGAGGAGCCCATACATGACCAGGCAGCATGATAGTCATCTGGGAAAAAACTGCCAAAGCAACCACAGTGAACTGGCACCAGTGTAAGAACAATGCTCACATTTTTAATCATATGACTGAAGCCAAAGTTCATAACAGAAACTTTCTGTTGGGCCTTTTATCTATGTTATCTTGATAAAAACAGAAAGACACTGAGTAACAAAATCGCAGTGGCATCCTTTTAATTCTAACAAGAATATTAGAATTACATAGTTACCTAATAAAGCTCTTAAAAGCAGCAGACTGAGGGTTAATGCAGAGAGGCACTCTGTTTCCTTTCTGCTGTTCCAAAATGAACTGGTGAATAATTTCTGTGAAGAAAACAAAACATCATGCAATCCATTGCCAATCTATAGGACTGTAGCAGTGAATTCTCAGCTACCTCCAGTCAGCATCTGAGTAGAATTTCTTTCTGGTTACTTAAATCTGACTTATATCAATTATCAAGCAGAATCCAGATAAATCTCCTACAACCAAAATGACAGTTGTAGCTAAACACAAACTGGTAAAAAACCCAGTGGTGGCTTATACAGACTGGAAACCTCATCAGTGGGAAGAGTAAAATGGTCTAGAAGTTTGAGAGACTCCACATGGTTAGTGTTATAAGTGAGCTCTTGTAAATTGCTGGTAATTATTACCTTTTAGAAGATCACTTAAAAACTTCATTTGGTGTTTTGGTACATAGTTTGAGCTGGTTACTGTGGGGGCCGACCTTGTCTTCTAAAATGTCCTAGAGCAGACACTTAATTCGTTCACAATTTTGAATCTCATCGCCTCCACTCTGACCCCAACAGAAGATTATGATGTGTAATCTTACAAGTTAGTTATCAGAAATTCCCTTCCCTTGCTACTATTCAAGGAATGTTTCTTTAGTGGGTTTTTAAATTTTTTTCCTTTTTGGTAGTGGATTGAACCCAGAACTCCAGGCATACCCAGGAAACAGTCCCCAGTCCCCTTAGTGGATTTAAAAAAAAAAAAAAATTTAGATGTAAATGGAAACAATACCTTTATTTTGTTTATTTATTTATTTTTATATGGTGCTGGGGATGGAACCCAGTGCCTCATGCGTGCTAGGCAAGTGCTCTAACACTGGGCCATAAACCTAGACCCCCTTAGTGGATTTTTATCCTCTTGAAAACTTTGTTATGTTATATAAAAAGTACAACACATTTCCTTTAATGAAATGGCACTGAGTTTATAAAAATTAAATATATTTTGAGTCACATTCATTAAAACTTTGAAAATAAGAACAAAATATGCATTCCTTTGGCTTACCTTCCCTGGAAGTAAGCATTTTTTGTAACACACATAGCTTTCTTGTCATATATTCCTTGGACAAACAGCTATAAGCAAGGTTGTAAAATAAACATATGAAGGAGCTTTGGACAGCTTCTATACCTTGGATTTCTGCTCACATAGTAAAAATGTTACTAGTCATCTTGGCTGGCCAAAGGCCAAAAAAACCACTCACCTTTAACCTGTCGGACAGAACTGAGGTTCTTCTCAAAAGTGTCATCAAATTTGGGATTGGTGACAGGCTCAAAGTCACTGGTATAAACTCTTCCAGTAGAGGTGGAAAAGCAACATTTACACATACACGTGTGATATCTTAGTCGCCCTTCATCTAGGTAGGGGTGGGCTAAGGCATCCTTAGCGGATATTCTTTTTGACTGAAATCAAATTTAGAGACCAGCACATCAACACTACAGATAAGCATGACTGTCTACACAGGATCTTTCATAAAACACTTACTGCTTTACACAGCTTATACTTAATATTCCCAACATTCTGTGCAAAGAGTGATAATGGAATGTAGAGGTGTGTAACATAGCAGTAGAGGAAATATATGATTTAAGACCACAAACTATTATTATCTATTACTGTAAAACACTTAGAAGTGCTTTTCTGGTAAAATTCTGATAACTCCCTATCTTGAAATAGATATATATATATAGGGTCCAAAATGACAAATAAAATGGCATTTAAATATATACTGAATATATACTGCTTTGAAGGGTAAGTTGACTTTTTTTTGTTTTGTTTTTTTTTTTTTTACTATTTAAACATTTTTTGACAGTGCTGGGGAATTAAACCCAGGACCACCTGCATGCTATGCTAGTCAAGTGCTCTATCACACAGCTACATTCACAGCCCTTTTTATTTTATTTTGAGTCAGGGTCTTGCTAAATTGCCCAGGCTGACCTTGAACCTGTGGTCTTCCTGCTTTAGCCTCTTGAGTAGCTGGGATTATAGGCCTGTGATATGATATAAATCTACATTTTAAATAATAGCCTATGATTTCCAAATGTGTCCATATTTGGAGGAGATGCTGGCAGTTTGACAAAGCTGCTGGAAACTTTTATTATCCTTGAATATTGAATAGATTGGACAAAAGCACATCTAAAAGCTGTTGGGATTAGGTAGAAGACAATGGTCTGAAATGCCATTTGTGAAAGACATCTCACTATTAGAGGAGTGGTCTACTCTGTGGTTTCTGGCACTTTAGATAAGAATACCTAAAATGCTAATTTTAGGCTTGCTAACCCATAAACTTTTTTTTTTTTTTTTTTTTTTTTAAATAGGGTTTCACTTCGTTGGAGCCCAGGCTGGGCTCCAACTTGTAAGCCTCCTATCTTAGCCTCCAAAATAGCTAGGACTGCAGGCGCGTGCCACTGTGCCCAACTAATCCATAAACTTTTTAACTCATTACTTCTTTAAAAAATTAAAGAAAATAACCATCCATCCTCAGTGCTCAGTGGACATATAATTATTACTGAGAAAAAGCAGATTTTACAGGATTTAAGGATGGACTCAATGGTACAGAACAAACAAAAACTGACACTTGGCCCTGCTTCCAGTATGAACAAGCACTTCATGTAACACAATTTTTTTTTACTTCTATTTATTTATTTATTTATTTTTTCATGTAACACAATTTTAAAAATAAAATAATTCTGCACTCAAATAAGTAAAAAATAACTGGACCATTCGGATTAGTTCTGGTCCCCCAAGTAATAAAATGTGAGATATTTTTCATAAATCTGGATTTCCCCCAAATACTTTTTATCTCTGATTTTTGCTATGCTGATATATTAAAGGCATGTCATGACCTTTCCAGATAAGCTAAATACAAAACAATTTTACTGTTTATCTAACGTGAAGAGACAAACACAACTTGATAACCTTGTTTTTTTGTTTTGTTTTCCTTTCAATACTTGTATATTTGGTGATCCAGCCCTTCTACAGTCTGACTGCCTGGCATTCTTAGCAAGTAAGCCTTTTCTTTTTCTAAAAATGTATGAGTCTTCTTTTGGCAGCTATTCCTGGAGCTAGAAATCCACTGGGACAGAGGTCTAGTGTTTGAACCCAAAGAAGAAACAAGCTGGCTGACAGATACTGTGCCCACTGTGTTGGTCCTGAGCCCCTCTGGCCCTTGCTTCCCTTTCCTTGGTGCCTCTGATCAGTGTCATGTGAGGCACTGAGGTCTCTGGCTTTGGCACACTAACTCTGGCTGTTGGCCAAGTGTGCTTGTAGCTAAGCATGCCACCTGTCCACACTGGGGCAGCAGTGATTAAATCTGGGCTTTAATTTCATCATCTGACCATTAAGTCATTCCTGTCAGGTGGCAGATGGCAGACATTGGGTCCGTCAGCTGGTATCAGCAGCTGGAATCTAGTTCCAATGTTAGTCTTTTTTGTCTGCAGATTCTGTTATTTCCTGAAATTTGAGAATGCAGGGTTTTGAAAAGATTTTGATGTTTTCCTGGACCACTGGTAGCACACTCTGTTGTGTTCTGTGTGCACCTATAAAGGTTTCTATTTTACCTGAGAGAAACATTTGGACAAAAAGTAAATCAAATCCTTGACATGCAGTGATCAACTTCCAAGTCTCTATAAACTAACATCTTTTTAGGACTTCTCAATTTAAGCCTAAAGAAAGGTGACTACCATTTATGGACACTGGAAAAAAAAAAAAAAAAAACAAACCAAAAAACCAAAAACCAAAAAACCTACTTTTCAATAGTGATCCTCTTTTTGAAGGACCCAATGGTACTAATTACATAGTGTATATGTCTTGTTTCTTTAACTGATAAACATTTTGTAGTAGATATGGACACTTGTTTCTATACTAGATTTTGTTGCCTTATTCATATACAATTTTCCATATTACATATATAAAATGTTTCTAAGTAAACAAACTGATATATTTTGTATATTCTGTAAGGAAGCAACACATCATGAGATCTCTTATAATCAAATGGTGTAAACTCCTATTCTGTATTAATTTAAAGCTGAATTTGCTCCCTGTGGGGGAGGGGGAGGAACAAGCCATCTCTTGCCAGATAAATCTTTGTAACTATAACCACACCAAAGTTTCATTAATTAGATGTGATAATCCCAGTATTAAGGAAGAAGGGCTATATTTCACATGTAGACGTTATCTCTAAAAGACCTCCCAGGAAAAAGTACTTGGTGCTTGCCCTACAGCTTTAGGAATTCCAGCCTTCTAGGTTGTAAAGATGACTTTCTGATAGGTCAGGAGCATTAATAAACATGGGATCTTAGAGAAAATGGATACCTTACAGATATAAGCCACTGCAGGCAAACCTGGCAGAGGCAATTAATCTAAATAGAACAAAACAAAAACAAAAACAAAAACAAAACAAAAAACCAATTAAAATCTTTCTAAACACAGAAAAGTACAATTTAACCCTAGGCCCTGGTTACATTTGCAAAATAAAACAAAATGTCAAAATGAGACTGCCAGGTGCAGTGGTACATACCTGTAATTCCCACCCACTGGGAGGTTGAGGCAAGAGGACCTCAAATTGAAGCCAGCCTCAGCAACTTAGGAAGCTCCTCAGCAACTCAGACCCAGTCTCCAAATTTAAAAAAGGACTGAGGACGTGGCCCCTGAGTTCAATCCCCAGTTCCTTAAAACAAACCAACTAACTAACTAATGAATAATACTGAATCACTAGCTCATTATACAAGTATGTGACTGAAACTGTCCTTAGTGGTGGGAACTTGACCTTAAGGAGTTTGTGAAGCAAGAATTATCACTTTTGTCTTGTTTCTAATATCACTATGCACTTCATGCACCACAGTAAAACATGAAACAAAGTAAATAAACAAATACTTAGTAAACCACCACAATAAAAAGTCCACTTTGTTCCCTAAGATGTCACAAAAATAACTTGAGTTTGCCTTGATTGGTTTCTGGCTCCCCAAAATAAGAAATATAAAAATAATATAAAAATGTGAGAAATATAAAAATAAGAAACTGACTATTTTTCACAAATTGGATCTCAAACAGCACATTTTTTAAAATCCTGAGTCTTTGTTTTGTTATGTCTGAAGATAGGTGTGACTTTTGTGGATTTGAAAATCATGTGAGAAATCTGTTTTTTCCTCATCTCATACCAGTGTAATCTCAATAACTGGTAATTTTGTAATTTTTTTTTTTTTTTTTGGTAGCAGGGATTGAAGCTAGGGGGTGCTTAACCACTAAGTTAAATCCCCAGCCCTTTTTATTTTTTATTTTGAGACAGGGTCTTGCTAAGTTGCTAAGGCTGGCTTTGAACCTGTGATCCTCCTGCCTTAGCCTCCAGAGCTGCTGAATTGCAGGCGAGCACCACCAGTTTGTGATCTCTTTTATCCTTTAAATACTTGTCATGTTTTGTATTTGGTGACTTCTTTGTATTCCTGTCAAGTAAAATTTTTAAAATTTTTCCATTTTCAGTCTTTGAAAATAATTATTGGTACAAATATGAAATATTCTTTGGACGAATGAATAAATTGAGCTGAATTTATGGCAGACTTTGCTTTGTAGTATGTCCCAGAAGAGTAAACTCAAGAAAGGGCATTCGAAAACACTACCATCTCAACAACTCAAAATTCTTGTTCTTATGTAATATAATGAGCAGATTTTTAAAAATAATCTTAATTTTTTTTCCTCCTGATTTGTCCTGATGTCAAGTTCTTTTTACAAATATCAAGATAAATAAGAATTATACAATTTATTTTTCTTTCTTTTCTTTGGGCATTTTACTACTGAACTACATGTCCAGCCCTTTTAATTTAGTTTTTATTTGGAGACAGAATCTTACTAAGTTGCTTTTAGGGCCTCACTAAATTGCTGAGGCTGGCCTTGAACTTGGAATCCTCTTCCCTCAGTCTCCTGAGCTGCTGGGATTACAAGTGTGTGCCACTGCTCCCAGGGCAAGTGGTAGTTTCTTATCTCTCTTCACCTAGTGTCTTGAGCATTAATAATCAAACTCTGTGTGATGAGTGAGCATGGTAAACATGAAACTGGGGATTAAGGTTTATCATTTGACTAGTCATTGTTTATATTGCCAATCTATTCAAAACTAGGATGTTTCTCTTAGAACGTGTTTATTTTTAATTCATTTAAAATATATAAAAACAAACACTACTTACTGGATCAAAGACCAACATCCTGCAAAGGAGATGAACAGCTTCATGTGTAGCCTGACTAGACAGGGTATAGAGTACAGGAAGAGATGGCTGTGAAAAAAAAAAAAAAAAAAAAAATCAAATATTTAAGTGAGTCTTTATGTATATAGATATGGATTATAACATATAACAATTTATAACAAGGTAAGAAGTCAGCTCAAAGGATGATGTGTACAAATAAGTATAGACTCAAAGGGAACAAGTTTTCTCTTCATTAACCAGTCTTCAAAAGTAACAATTGTCACCAACTTTCCAGTAGTATATTTTATACTGTATGATGACTCACTCTAGGTCAGAGTATAAAAGAGCCTCTGAAAAGTGAAACTGATCCTGTAAATATGATGGTTCCTTAGTGCTGCATAATAAATGCTTCGGCAAGAAGGAAAGACCAAACATGCCAAGGGGTGGGAGAAAAAAGAAAAACTTTGGCCACATGCAAAATTAAGCACGTATGAAGTATGCAACAGAAGCATGTGAATTATGTCCTATGGCAATATTACCATAAAAGTATTAAAATACTAGTTCTAAAGGAGCTATACAGGATATTCAAAAATTTACAAAATCTTCTAAGGATGCCACTGCTTCTGCTAGGTCTGTCTGAATTGCCTTTACCACTGATTTCTTAATTGTCTCAGAAGTGGCAGGTACATCCACATGGCAATAAGTGACTTCCTTACAAGTGAGGCAAGGAGATGGCTTTGATGAGAAGTCACAGAGCTAATGAAACTTCTATGTCATTGCTGGAAGTATCTGGGGACAGAGCAGGTAAATGACATCATTGATCTCTCTAAATAAGTAAATTCTTTTACCATGAGAAAGGAAGAATCAAGGATGGTAACAAAAATTCTAAATTCATGACAATTATTATTGGCATGATTGTCAATTTATTTATTTATTTTTTTAAAGAAACTAATTTCTTAGTAGGGTAATTTTTTCCCCCCTAATGTGTTTAGAACTACCTCCTACCTTCTGTAGCCTGTCTGGTAGGCCAAAGTTCATCAGCTCAGATGACAGTGAAGTCAAAGCCTTGGTTAAAGAAACTAACTTGCTGGGTTGGGGATGCAGCTCAATGGTAGAGCATTTGCCCTGGGTTCAATATCCAGCAACACAAAACGAAAACCAAAAAAAATAACTTATCTTTATAAAGCAGAATGAATTGACCTTCATTCTGCTTTATAAAGTGAAGCAGCTCAGAGTCACAAACTATATTTTATTTGAACCTGATCTAGTCCTAGTTCTTAATACTTCTTATATTCTGTTTCTTCGGGGATTCCTCACAAAACTTAAAACTTCTGGGAAATAATTTCAGACTAGAGCAGTTTTTCATAGTTTTCTGGGGCTTAATGTATGTGGACCTGATACCAGCGACTCAGGAGGCTGAGGAAGATCTCAAGTGCAAGGCCAGCCTCAGCAACTCAGTGAGGTCCTATGCAACTTAGCAAGACCCTGTCTCAAAATAACAAACAAAAAAGGGCTGAGGATATGACTCAGTGGTTAAGCACTCCTGGGTTCAATCCCCAGTACCCTCCACCAAAAAAAATTAGCAGGAGGTAATGAGTCACTATACAGAAGTTTTTTAGGATCAAAGAGTAGATAAGATTAGATGTGGGGCTGGGGATATAGCTCAGTTGGTAGAGTGCTTGCCTTTCGAGTACAAGGCCCTGGGTTCAATCCCTAGCACTGCCAAAAAAAAAAAAAAAAAAGATGGGTATTCTAGTCCTGTCTTGTCACTAATTAGATGAATCTCAGTATCTTTAAGTATAAAGCGAGGAAGCTAGCCTAGATAAACTCTGAAGTTTACTTTCATTCTAAAATTTTATCACACTTGTTGGAGATGTATATCAGTGGTAGAAAACTTGCCTAGCATGTACAAGGCCCTGGGTTCAATCTCTTGCACTGCTCAGAAAAAAAAAAAAATCTAAAATTGTATCAGACTTAATGGGATTACTACAGATAAAAAGCATTATATGCCTAGAAGACAAATTTAATTGGCATTCAAGTGTTTGTAAACCAACTTACTATTCTTTGTTCTTTGGTGCATTTACATTTTTACAGATGGAGAAGTATTTCTTAATTTCTCATTTAAAAATATGTAAGTCCCTAATTATCTGTACTGGGATAGGGAGAGAAGTGATGGAGAAGTTTTAACTTACAACTTAATTTATGTTTTCTTTATGAATTTTTTAAATTATGTAAGATAATGTAATTTGATATTCTTGAGAGATTTTTGTTTTGACTGTGAAGAGCTGTCCTCTTTTGCACTGGCTTGTGCAGGTTGGCAGCCAAATTCCAGATAATTCTTAACAGACAGTGAGAGTAAAATGTCTCACTATAAGCAATTCTTCCCTTTCCACTCTCTAAGTAAATCTACTCCTCATCTTATTTTTGGATGGAGGTATATAATAGTTTACAGAAGAAAATACTGGTATAACTACTGGAAAATATGGGTTCAATTTCTAACCGTGCCATCATTAGACTTGGGTAAGTCACTAGAATCTTGGATTTCTCGTCTCTATTAAACTGTACCAATATAAGTATCCTTACCTACCAACAACAGTGCTCATCATTTAACATCCACTAAATGCCAGGCCCTGGTTTGGTGTGGGGCCAATAGAGATAACTAAGATCTCTCTGGTAGGCAAGGAGGACAGGTAAATAGGTAAGGAAGACATTACTAAGGAAGACAGAGAATAAATTAGAAGGCAAAATTTATGAGACTTGAGGATGACTAGATATGGGACAGTGGGCTTGAAACAATCAAGTGAGTGGATATTAAGGCTATCTAAAATGTCAATGGTAATATAATCTTTCTTTACAGAGGTATACCCCAACAAATACATTAGAAATAAGACTAAGTGCCATTGCAGCCTAGAACAGCTATGTTGCAATGCCAGTACTTCTTTAGAAAAATAACTGAATAATTTAGTTTCTAGTACTGGCTCTACAGGAAAGATGAGTACAAGAGGTACTGTACTTCTAATTCTATTTTCTTCCCACCAATTCACCATCCATTATGGTCAAAACCAGTTGGGTCCAGCAACAGATTAGAAATTTGTATTTCTCATAAGTATAAAAAAATCACTTTGAATAAAAGAAATAAATTGAATGCTTAAAAGTAAGAGCTAAATAACTTATTTGGAAATAAGTTTTTACCAATTCTTCCAACATTCACACATGTACGTTTTCCCCCTTTAAAAAATACCAGTTCATCTTCTGTTTGTTCTGCAAGTTTATAAGTCACTCAGTAATGGAGGAGTGAGTAGATGCCAGAGCTGAGTCATGAGGACAGAAAGGGTCATAAAGGGTGCTCTATTAATGACTATGATTGTTAGTGAAATGAAGCAAGAATGAGCTTCTGAACTTAGTTGAGAGGCCCTAAATGTTATGACGCAGTCATCATAAGCTAAATGCAGAGTGCTGATCACTATAGTGAAATCAACCAGGTGGTGCAAGTGTCCTGAGCAGATGTTCCCGTTAGTTTTCACCTAACTACACAAAAGTTTTTAAATTTTAGCTGGCAGCAAAGAAGCTGTGGTGATCGGTCAGCAGCATTACTCAAGTACACACAATGCATGGTGTACTACAGCAAGCACTCTAGGATGATACAAAAGAGACACCTCTAGAAAATAAGTTTGAATCAACTGAACTCTAACATATTGTGAATCTATTAAAGGTAAGATAGGGTACCTGTTAAGAGATAGGACTATTTTCACTAAATTAAGCTTCTCTTCTTCTAATGTTTTAAGTTGTAAAAAAAGAGACAATAAATTAAAAATCCATACAATGTTTCTGTCTGCCAAGAATTCCCTGAGTTTTGGTGATCCATCCCCATTTTGCCCTCAAACTAAGTGGTTTGGCTGGGCTTGATTTCAATCTCCTAGTTCCCAGGATGGGCACCTGACTTAGACCTGGCCAATCAAATGACATGATTTCCCAAGCACCAAGATTGGCTCCAGGATGAGAATGTGGTCTAAAACTCATTAGGAACAGACAATGGAATGGCTAGTACAACACAGACCCTTAAACCTCTTTTCCCGTATCTGACTTTATTATTTAGAAAAGCTAAGTACTTATTTTGTCTGCTATTTTGCAACTGTGAGGCCACTTATGATACAGTTCTAGATGCTGATACGTGAGTTGAAGCATGCTAGGCAGTGGTCAGTGCTTCCCTTTTCCTGTTTTGAAAACGGACATAATTTCTAGATGAACTACAGTTATGTTGTGGACCATGAGGTGATGAGCAAGAAGAGAACAAAGTCAACATTCTAAAGATGGAAGAGTTGAAAGTAAGAAAAAAATAGACCTTGACACAGGTGAGTTGCTCTATCAGCTTCAAACTACCTGTGGACTTTTTAATATGAGGGAAAGATGAACTGATTTCTTTAAATCACTATAAGCAAGATTTTCTATTATCTTTAATTAAACACATTCCTAACTGGATCAGAAACCTCCTAAATATTTCTTCTAGAACTATTTGGAAAGCTTTTCCAGAAGGACTGCTATGGTAGTAGAATATAGGCCTGAACTGCTGGTTCCATCTTTGCAAAAGATGTCTGAAAATGATGTCAAAACACAGGAAAACACAGCAGAAAAGGAGAGGTCAGATTCTTGACATAGAATATTATCTGACAACCTGAATTCTAACAGTCAGTTACTTTTTAGTTTTATGAAACTATAAGTCCCCTTTTTTGCTTAAATCAATTTGAACTGTGAAGAGTCTTAACTAATACAAAACATGGAAGTATATGTATTAACTAGTCACACAAGTAAATTAATTTGAGGCAGTAGTCTGTGGCTTTAAGAAGATATTCAACTAGGTATGCATGCCTGTAATCCCAACTACTCAGGAGGTTGAGGCAGAAGGATCACAAGTTTGAGGTTACCCCAAGAAATTTAACCCTGTCTCAAAATAAAAAATAAAATAGGCCAGGAATGTCACTCAGTGGTAGGGAGCTCCTGGGTTCAATCTCTAGTACCAAAAGAAAGAAAGTATTCAACTAAGTTTTCCTTGTGTTTGTGTGTATATGTAGACATAGATATATAAGCAATAAACATAATGTTCATGTATCTATGTCCACACACACATACCACACATACAAATTGTATTTTTTAAAAAGTCCCAACAAATAGTAGCATATATTTATTTGTTTATACAAATACATCTAAATAAATGAACAGAAAAATGTGCCTGGAAAGATATTCTCAAACTAATTCAGAGGAGATTGGGATTAAGGGTGGTACTTGAGGATGACTTTAATTCTCTATAAATTGTATTTTATTTTACATGTACTTACATCTTACTTGCATGCATATATATATATATATATATATATATACGCATAAATAGTAGTTTAAAAAATATGCTGTGAAGGTGTAGGTAGATGCCAGGCAATATATACTAGCTTAGAAACAGATTTTAGAGTTAGAAAAACCTGTTTTTGAGATCGGGTTTATAATGTTAAGCATGTTATTATTTAACTTCTATAATCCCTTATCTTCATGGGTAAAAAGGAATAAAAATGTTACACTATAGTGTTTCAAGCATTTTATAAGAATACATAAGAAGTGCTTAGGACATTTCTTAGTACATAGCAAACTTCTAATTATTGTTAGAAATTGTTACTAACCAAAAATGGCTATTTGCATCTAATTTGTAGCTATTTAAACAACTACTTATAAGATACTTAGTTTTCCTTTTCATAGTTAAAAACTAAAAAAAACTGAATTTTTACAAGTACTCCTCACAAGTTTAAATAGTTAACCTAAGGTTCCAATATTAAGTAATTTAGAATGCAGTAAGACAGAGCTTGCTCCATGAAGACCTTCAATTAACCAAAGCAGCTTCACTGAGGATTACTAGGAGAGTTTTCTAAAAGTTAGATGTTCTTTCGGTATACATGCATTTTAATTTTTATGTAAATAGTAATGTGTTATCTACCTCATTCTGCTTTGTTTATAAGCTTAAAAGGAATTCGCTTAAAACATTTCAGTAAGTTTTTGTAAAGATTCCTATGATGATAAGACTTAAAAAGGATTGAACCTTATCAAATACTTTTTCTGCACTGAGATAATCATGAATTTTCTCATTTAAGATATTAAGATATATTAATAGATTTTCTGTAGATAAGCAATCCTTGCATTTATGGGATAAACCCCATTTGGTCATAATATATAATTTTTTTTTTTGGGGTGGTGCTGGGGATTTGAACCCAGGGCCTTGTGCTTGCAAGGCAAGCACTCTACCAACTGAGCCATACCCCAACCCCAATATATAATTTTTTAAAACAGTGCTTTTCTAGTATTTAGTGACAGTTTTAATGGTAAAAAAAGTCATCTAAAGATAAAATTTTAAAGTCCTATGCAAAGTATATCTATTTAGCCTTTGAGCAGAAATGGTCTCTTAATTTTCACCCTACTAGTTTTCTTTTCAAAGTCAAATGTTCTGACACCAAGACTAGCTAGGGCTATCAGTAACCTTTACTGTGGTGATCCCTTAAGGCCACCAGGAAACTCAGAAATAAATAAAATGTTAAATACCAAGAAGCCTTACTGGTAAGAGGCCAATTCATGCAAAAATGTATGTGAAGGACTAGGAGGTAGCTCTAGCCTGTATAAGGGCCCTGAATTCAAACCCCCAGTACCTAGGACTAAGTTAAAAAAAAAAAAAAAAAAAAAAAAAGTGTAAGAAAATATTCTGTTACACCTCAACCTATTTAAAGAAAATGGGACTTTTTCATTTCTTACCATATATTTTAGAAAATAATGTGACATTCACTATGTTTATTTAATTGAAAGCTCTAGATTTTTACAACTGTCAAATTTCTAAGAGAAATTTCTAAGAGAAAAGGAATCACTTGCCAGGAATGCTCAAAGGAGTGCACAGTGAATTTTGGTGCAATAAGTTCTTCTTCTTCTTCTTTTTTTTTTTGGTGCTGGAATTAAACCCAGGGGCACTTTACCACTGAGCTACATCCCCAGTCTGTTTTATTTTTTATTTTGAGACAGGGTCTCACTAAATGGCTTGGGGTCTCACTAAGTTGCTGAAGTTGGCTTTGGACTTGTGATCCTCCTGCCTCAGCCTCCCAAGTCACTGGAATTATAATCGTGTAACCCACATCAGCGTTTAGCTCTACTTTTAAGTTGTTCTAGACATAGGTTTGAAACTTCTCAGGAAGTTTCTCTTGGCTGCTGTTTAGCAACTCTCTGACACAGAGGATTAATTAACTGGCAGCCATTAGTAATAGTTGAAACTCCTCTAGAGATGGAAGGGTGGCACCAGGGTGTCTGATTTTCACCACATTTCATTACTGTCTGTCTTTAACCTGGGTAAAATTTACTAAACGGATGAGATTAGTAAAAGAGGAAAAATTATTTTGGGCTGTTCCAAGGATACATTTTCTAGCAAAGTAGACAAATTAGTTAATGTCCTGATGCGGGCCATAAATGGAACACAATGGATCTTATTACTTTCCTTCTATATACAGAATCTTCCTCTAGGTTAAGAATAACTGCACTCTTCTAAGGGTGTTGGGATTTCAAATTATTTTATTATTCTAGAGCTAAATATCAGAGAAAGATGTATCCATTAGGTGACTCTTTAAAATACAAGCATCTCTCTTTATTAGCTTGGGATTGACTTGGAAAACACATTTTTATCTCACTTTCCTTTATGCCGTGAACATAAGCTCTGGAGTCACACTAGAATTAGAGAGCGAACTGCAGGGGAAAGACAAGGCCTTAGCCAAATGGTTGGCTGGCCATTTGAGAGGAGTGTACACTGTGCATTTGGTACTATCAATCAGATTATCTAAAAGCCCAGGAAAATTAGTTGCCACTCATCCTGTTTCAAGCCTTATCTGTTCTGTTTCAGTTTGCTGTTCCTAAGAAAAGTATACCTCTTACTCACTCTTCACATCATTAAGCTGTTTTGTCCAAAGGGGATTAGGAAAGTGCTTCACAAAGATGCTGCTAAATCAAGAGGTAGAGATAAAAACCATCTTGTCTTTCTGAGCACTGATTTTGCTGGTTTCAAGTAATATTGCTCAGTACAAATCTGACGATCTCTCTTTATACTTCTTTTTTAACAACACTCACACCTGATTTATGTTAGAGGCAAAAATGCAAAGCAACAACTTCATGTTACTGGCTGAAATAAGAGACACCAGGAATTCTGGCTAAGTATTTGGAAAGGACATCTTGATATACTTGTACTGAGGTCAAAGCTCTGTCAACTTCTCCCACACGTATCAATAAACCAGGAGATACAAAACCAGAGGTCATTTATTGGCAAAAGTGCTATAAAAATATGCATTTTTCCCCTATATAATTGGGAATGAACATATTTTATTCAGTTTGGCAAGTTTTAAACTTTTTTTTTTTTTAATTTAGGGCCATGAAACAAAAAATTTAATAAAACCTACAAGTAATACCTTTGTTTAAAAATTCTTAATACATTTCTTTTAGAAGAGAAATTCGCCCACAGTTACCATATAAAGATCTCTATTTTCCCCTTTTACCTGTTTATGAGGACCCCTGAGTATGTGTGCCTTAGTCGCCTTCACAAGCCGGTCCTCATTGCTTCCAGTGATGGTGTGCCCAAGAGATCTGTGATCAAATCCAACTACAAGGAAACACGAAATACAAATGGATATAAGATCATGGAAACAGTCTTATATTACTCTTAAATAATAGCCTTAGAAACAAGGACCAAATTTTGGGAAAAACCTTAAAGCAAACTCTAGATTAACTAACCAAGAGTCTCTACTTCCATTTCTGTTCTATTCAACAAAAACAAAACAAAAACAAAAACAAAACCCACAAAGATATTTACTGAGCCTGGTGCAAGCAGCTCCGTACGCTGAGGCAGGAGCATCACAAGTTCAAAGAAGCCTCAGCAAAAGCAAGGTACTAAGCAACTCAGTGAGACCCTGTCCTCTAAATAAAATACAAAATAGGGCTGGGGATGTGGCTCAGTTGTTGAGTTCCCCTGAGTTCAATCCCTGGTAGCCCCCCTCCAATAAAAAGATATTATTGGAAATTCATGATTAAAAAGAAAAAAAATATACATAATATGTTTGGAAGCATGGCATTCTACGGCTACAGTCATTTAGGAGTCTATATCTGGCCTATTGTCTTTTTTTTTTTTTTTTTTTTGGTGTGTGTGTGTGTGTGGTACTGGGGATGAAACCCAGGAACTCTCTACCCACTGAGCTACATCCCCAGCCCTTTAATTTTTTATTCTGAGATAGGGTCTCACTAAGTTGCCCAGACTGGACTTGAACTTGTGATCCTCCTGCCTCAGACTTCTGAGTTGCTGGGATGACAGGTGTGCACCGTGCCTGGCCTATTGTGTTGATGTTATGGCATCTATGATCTTGTGGAGTTGAACTTTTCTTCTGATGGTGGTTAATAACTGTCCTTTCAAACAGTTAATGAATGGATCTGATGCTTCAAATGGGTTCAGCTCATGAGGAGCTCCCCCACAAGCCAGTAGTGTGGTTTAGAAATACTCAAAACATTCTGATCTGAAATGAAAGATGAGCTCTTATGTTTGGACCAGTACACACCCTTTACATTTTAGTCATGCTAAAAATCTCTTACACTGGCAGAAAACTGTGGTACTTAGAAACTATGAAACTGCATAAGTCATACTTAGCTACCTGGGCACAACAAAAGAAAGCAATAAAATGGTTTCGCACACACAAATCTTCTGGTAGCAACCATGAATCCGTAGTGTTACAATTGTTCTAATTTTATAACCTAATTAACAACAACAGGGGCTTGGATTTATAAGCTCATTGTTGGAGCACTTGCCTAGCATGGTGTGAGGCACTGTGTTCGATCCTCAGCACAGCATAGAAAAATAATAAAATAAAGGTACTGTGTCCATTTCAACTTCAAACAAACAAAAAACAATAACATTTCATTCACATCCTTCTAGGATGGAAAATTCTGACCCAGAAAACACAGTTTTCTGCATTCATCTAACCATCATTATCACTGCTATCCAGCATAAAGGATATACTTGAGAAGCTTGCTTTCCATAAAAGTTAGATCTCTATACAAACTTTTGGGAAAAATGTAGAGGCAATATTTTTGGTCTCTAACAACAACTCTAAAGGCAGAAGGAAATGACCGGTTTTGGGAAACATTCAGGAAGTTGTCTAAAATGCATCGGATCCATGGGAAACACGAAGTCTGCTCTTCAGCACTTAGGGTAGTTATTTCTCAAAGATACAGAGAAAATGCAACAGAAAAAATAACTACTTCTTGGGCTTGGGTTGTGGCTCAGTGGTAGAGAGTTTGCCTAGCCTGTATGAGGCACGGGGTTCGATCCTCAGCATCACATATAAATAAATAAATAAAGATCCATCAACCAACTAAAAAAATTTTTAAAAAATAAAAAAATGACTACTTCTGTATTCAAGTTAGACTCTCTATTTTATATATTGATTTTTCATCCTAGAACATACTGACAATAGTATGAGTTCTACCCCAGTGCTAAGGACCTATGAATTTCTCTAGAAAATGAAATATATGAATCCCATAGTCCAATTGCTTCACTTTTTTTTCCCAAACTTTTTTAGCATCAACCCAAGATTCTTGTTCAATATTTAGGATTTGAATACCTCTTTATTATTATTGTTTTACTTAATATTTTCTGTATAAGATACCGACATATTCATTTTATGGTATTTGTTATGTTCAGATATGATAATCTTATGGGTCTCTTAAAAAACTCTATTTTCTAAAGAAATTGAATAAAATAGATATTTTCAATAGTAGTCAACATTAGATTATGTATATATACATCTGATAATTTTTTAAATCACTAGGATCCATTTAATCTAGATCAATCAAATTGTTAATACTTCCTTGTTTCAAAATGCTTCATTGGCAGGTTCCTTTTCTTTCCTTGTGATGTCATTTCCTATAGGCTCTTTGATCCTATCATCCCTCTAACATGCCATACTGCCTCAGGGGCTTTATAATGATAGTCCTTATTCTGGAACACTCTTCCCCACCACTTACTCTCTCATTTTATGCAAGTGAAATGGTCATCCTCTCAGAGGAGTCCTTTACTGCTGCCCTACTCCCCCATCATTTTCTATTCTTAACGGGTGTGATTTTTCATCGATAGACTATCATTACTTGGTACACTTATTTTTTGGTCTTATGTGACAGTTTCACAAAGGCAGGAAATAACTTTGCCATGAGTTATTGCTATAATCCCTAGAATCCTAGCACACCACGACCATCATAACTAACATTTACTGAGTGCTTACTATGTGCCAAGCCGTATTGTCAGCTTGGTATTTTTATCTAACTTTCGGCTTTAGAAGTTTTTTTTTTTTTTTTTTAATTAAAAAGAAGGTCAGAGAGTTTAAGTAACTTGTCTGAGATGTAACTGATAGTAAATGGCAAAAGCTAGATTTTGAACCCATCCACCTGATTCCATGGTTTGGGTCTCATTGCTGTTACATTATTTCTTGCAAACAATATTGTTAAAATTTATGAATAAAAAATACTTAGGATATATCTAAGAAAAGATGTGCATTAATGAATTAGTATAAAGACAACTGAGGCAACATAAAAACATAAATGATTTCTTTTTTAGTTTATTTCCCCCCGTGTGGTTCTGGGGAATGAACCTAGGACCTAAGTGTGCTAAAGCATATGCTCTACAACTGAACCACACCCCTAGCATGAATGATTTCTTAAAGCTACGTTTTATAATAATGATTAGAAAATTTCTCAATGTTCAATTTAAAGAAATCAGTAAAAATTTATATTCTAAAGCACAAAATGGAAGTACATAAAGTCACCAAATACATCTTCAAATCAGAGCCATTCAGTTAGAAAGAGAAACCCTCTAACAACTGAAGATTATACCTGTCCAAATGGCTACAGCAGTGTCTGCTGCTGTATGCATCAGTGCATGTAATAAAGGCAACACTTCCTCTAATAGGCTCATAAGTTACAAAATGAATCTCTCTGTAATCCTCAAGTTTATAACTTTCTGAATTTTAAGTGAAACCTGAATTTGCTAAAAGCAATTAGACAGTACAATGGATAAGCCCAAGACATGTACAAGATGGCTTTTTCCTTCAACTCTGTAATAGAATTCAAAACTACTAAAGCCTTAAAGTGAAACCACACCTGCTGAATGGGACTCTGTGCCTGAAACAATATTCTTCGTCCTAGTAGTTCTGCAAAGATACATCCAACAGACCAGATGTCAATAGCATTGCTGTAATGACGGCTTGCCCATTAGGATTTCCGGAGCCCGATACTGAGTAACAACTTCCTGAGTCATATGACGGGATTCATCTAGTTTCTTCCACTCTGGCCAATCCAAAATCACAAATTAAATAGAAAAGACAATGAAACATTATCAGCAGACAGATACACATGGGAAAACAAAAAACACAAAGAACCTTGACAGATCCCTGAACTTTGAAAAGTTTTTTTTTTTTTTTTTTTGAAAAGTTTTTAATGATACAAGTGGAGTACATTGGGTCAATATACAAGGATCTGGTTTTATTCAAATGAGAGGGAAGAAAAGGTCTCAAACTCCAGTGTTTCCAAGTAAAATGATATATCTTAAAAATTCTCCTCATCTTCAATGTGTTTTCAACTGATAAGTGAAACAAAGTATAACACAGATAAAAGCATATTTCTAGTTTTAAGGTAGAAACAAAACTATCTACTTTCAAGGTAGGCTTATAGAGGAAGGTATGATAAAAGAGGTGTATCTTGAAGGCTTCCTGAGTTGAGACTACTTGCCACTTTTATTTTATATGTACAATGTACAGTAAAATTTCTTTAAAGCTATGTGTTTCAAACTGAGACCTACTGAATCCAATTCTGATGAGGTACTTTCAGGAGTTCCATAAACACTTTATTCAAATTTCACACCTATTCATTTAAAATACTAATTCACACTCAAAACATGTGCATGTCAAAATGCAGAATACTAATTCTACTAGGTTTGGTTCTTCATGCCATGAATATTTAAATGAGCACCTGTTATATTTCAGCAGTGTATTAGAATCTGGAGACACAGTTAATAAGAAAGACGGCTGGGTGTATAGCTCAGTATTAGAGTATGTGCTTAGCATGTACAGGGCCTGGGTTCAATTCTCAGTAACAATTAAAAAAAAAGAAAAAAAGTGACAAGTTGACAGACTGGTTAGTTTCTACAGGATTAACAAATAAATCTTTTCTATTGCTATTCAACTGAAAAGTAGCCTGAGGTTGCAAACTACCTGTTAATAAACTACAACAAGGTCACAGTAGCAACTACTACTTATCTCCAAGTATTGAGATTTTCTTGATATTGGGGAAAACACTGATGATGAGATAAGATAGTAAAGATCATATAAGTTTCAGTGTTTCTCTGATGAACTTTACAAGTCAATATTAGAAATGATAAAAATAATGTTTTAAATCTGTTTTCTAGTTGAGGTGCCAGAACTTGAAAAGGGATTCTAGAATATTTTTAAAAGTCTGAAAACTACTGCTTTAAAGAAAACAAAATTTACCTCTAATTTTTGGCGATCTCTCTTCTGACTTGAATCAACTTTGTCGTCACATCAAATGAATGCATGTGTGCAAGTGGGGATGAGTCAATATGAAGCCAACATTTAAAAAACTTAATAATGAAGAAAAAATTTCCAGACAACACAGAAAAGTCATAACAAAAAAAGTCCAAATTTATCCACATCTTCCCAAAGGTTACTGTTCAAGTACATATAATATTTTTAAAAACATTTATTACTAGGTCATGATTTTTAGGATATCTTTTAAAACAAAACCAAACCAAAAGTAAGACTTAAATTATTCTTGCATTTGCATTTTAGGAGAAAACCCAACCAACTACCCAATGAAAAATGTCTTCTATTATAAAGCAAATCACTTGAAAAACAGCCTGATCCAGAGTCCCTTTTTTTTTTTTTTTTTTGTTAGCAAGTGGAAGACAATCTGAGCACTAAAGTAAGAAACTTACAATGATCAAATAAATAAAATATACTGAGGAATTCCAGCAAAATTATCTAACTTTGCTTAATAGGAAACAAAATATGAATAAAGCCATGCATAGTGGCACATCCCTTTAATTCCAGAGACTCAGAAAGCTGAGGGCAGGAGAATTCCAAGTTCAAGACCAACCTGGGCAACATAATGAGGACTTTGTCTCTCGATGAAATAAAAAGGCTCTGGATGTAGCTCAGTGGTATAGCATCTTGGCATTCAATCCCTAGCACCGCCCCACTCCAAGATAGAGACTAAGTTAAATAAAATGTTTGTTATAATTAGCTTCAATTAATTTGGTATATTTGAGAGAACAGAAGTAATGTCTATAGCTTTATACTTATACTGTGGCTTTTCAAAAGGAAGCCTCTAGGATGAGTCAAAAGGAGCAGAACAAAATTCAAATTTGTTCTGATCTGTGTTGTGTATTCATAAATGATATTCTCCTTTAGTTACCCCTTATGTAGCCAGAGGTTACAATCCATAATAGATGACTTGTAAATGGACTTCAAGCAGTTAATAGCAATCAGGCATGACAGGTTTTATACAAAATCCTCGGTAAAGGCTTCCAACCAAAAAATCCAAATAAGAAGAAACTAGTTTAAGTTGTCACATGACTGATTGGTATGAATGGCACAAAGAATTCTAACTATAAAGTTTTTAAACATATTTTATTGTTTAATTAGAAAAGGATAAAACTAAAACTACTTGCCGTTTTTGGGAAAATATGAAAAACTGTTCTTTAACTCTCTAGAGTTAAGGAAAACTCTTCAAGGCTATATGAATTTCCATTCATAGGCACTACAACCCACTGTCTTTTAAAGAGAATTGGACTCACAGTTCAAAGAAAAGCACCTAAATTCTTAAAAAATGCAATTTATTTCTACATTATAAAATTGTTAATGGCTTGGTTTAACTGTCAACAACCTAAGTAATAACAATATTTTGATTACTTTTAAAATAGGTAACATTTAAATGATGGTTCTCCATTTCAAACATATCACTGAAATGGTAAAAATACTTACTGTAGACTAAAGTACCATACAGTACTGTACCCACTCAAGAAATAAATGAAATTTTTATTTGATTACACAGAGATGACACAGCTCTCTAAAAAAGCCCTTATCTCTAATTTCTATGAGGAAAATATGGTAGACCCTCTCATTATTCAGAGACCTGCCAATATATATCTGTATTAGAAGTAGGGAAATGCACAAATGTGGATCTTGCTATTTGTGAGCCTCTATTAACAAGGACAATGGAAAGTGGGACTAGGGGAGAGAATTAAAACTTGATGCTTTCTGGAATGCTAAATATAATCAACCCTGTATCCATTCCACTTCAGGGGAATAACTGAGGATTGGCTATGATAAATTGAGGAAATACACTTGATAGGTGCATATACCTTTTTGTGCATATACCTTTAGCATTTTCACTTTTAAACATATTTCTGCTTCCTACTTTGCTACTTCAAACAGCATACAGAACTGTTAGCTGTACAAAAATGTAGACAGTCTTCCTAAAGGCCCTATTTCACTCTCATCTAAATAGAATCTAAAACAGTCTTCTAATATTTTTTCTGATATACACTTTCTTTAACATTGGAACAATATCACAAGATGTCAACTTCTCTATTATTCACTATAATTGTAAATTCAGTGTTTTTAAAAACTGAAAAAAGATACCTTAAGAACACAGTTGCTGTTCACAAGAAGATTCCCTGGCTTAATGTCTCGATGTAAAATGCCAGCTGAATGGAGATATTTCAAACCTGAAATAATGAACAGATTTAATTGCAGATGTTTAATTCCTTTTAGTCAACCAATGATTCTGGATAAACCTTAGAAGGTTACAGAGTAGAGGATTTAAAATTGTTCCCTAAATAACAGCATAGTTTGACTTAGTCCTCTTTCAAAAAACCCATTTTCCTACAGTAAAACCATGAAAGGTTGCATACTCCAAGAGATAATGTCTAAAATTAAAATAGTACATAGATTTAAACACAGATAAGCCTCTCAGATACCTGAGTTAAGAATGACCATACCAATATCCTTGAATTGTTTATCCTTGTGGCCACTGAAATTCCACTACTGATTTTAACCTGTGATTCTGAACCTACTTCAACAAAATAATTTCCATTAATCAACAGGGAGTTTTTCCCAGGACAGATTTTTCACTGATATGACAAAATTGAGGCGCTTGTTCACATGTGTCAGTAGTATTCTCTACCACTGAGAATCAAGAGGGTAATCACTTTTTTTTTAATATACATTTTTTGGTTGTTGATGGATCTTTATTTTCTTTAATTATATGTGGTGCCGAGAATCGAACCCAGTGCCTCACACATGCTGGGCAAGTGCTTTACCACTGAGCCACAACCCTAGCACCCAGATAATCACTTTTTAAATAATTTTGACATCTTAAAAGATTGGGGCTTTCGCTCTGCTAAAAGTCACAGCCTCAAGGTTAAGTCTTTTTTTTTTTTAATGAGATGTAGCAAACCATATATTTTCGCAAGTATTAAAACACCAATAATCTCCATTTCCTTCTATCACAGAATACCAACAAATCTATAGGAGGTGAACTTTCTAGTTTAAATATTGCTTATGTATTTTAATTCTTTTAGCAGATGCTTTTCAATTCTTTAAAGAAACACTTAAATCTATGAAAAATGTATTTTACTAGGTAAGAAAGCTATTTCAGCTTTAAATAATTCTTCATTGGTAACAGCAAATTCTGAGGACATAATTGATGGCAGAAGCAGCATCCATCATGTTGGTCTATATCATTTCTTAGTTAAGTTCTGTGCTCTCTTTCTTTCTTTTCTTTTTCTTTCTTTCTTTTTTAAAAAACTATCAGGGATTGAATCCAGGGGCACTTAACCACTGAGTCACATCCCCAGCCCTTACTTGTATTTTATTTGGAGACAGGGTCTTGCTGAGTTGCTTAGGGCCTTGCTAAGTTGCTGATGCTGGCTTTGAACTCACGATCCTCCTGCCTCAGCTTCCCGAGTCACAAGGATTACAGGCATCTGCCACTGTGGCCTGGCTAAGTCCATGGCTCTGAAAGAGCCATTCTGGAATTATTTAGCTGGCTTTTTCTGTTAGTCTCTCTTCTGCTTTGGTTTTAAGGTCATTTTGTTTGTCTAGATTGGACTCAGTATGCCAACCAACACCCTGACAGGTACACTTACTGCTGGCTTGCAAGATGCATTTCATCCATAAGAACACAGTCCTTTTTAAATTTACTCATCTGGTACCATATACTCCTACTCTGTAGAGAATTAAAGCCTGCTCAAGTGGATTTGTGACAAACCACTCTGCTTATTTGCCTTCCTAGATTAACTCAATCAACTGCTCAGTGAATTTCAATGGGGCCTTCTCTTCCATCATGAAAATAAGAACTATTTGCCATTATGTAATATCGAATAAAAAAATGATGAAATACATTTTGGTCCACAAGAAAAGATCATTAGGAAAGAAGAACGTCTTGGAAGGCCAGATTACAGTTCAAATGACAGTAAAACATTTCATTTATGCCATGACAGGGCCATTTTCTTCACGAAGAAAACCTTACCTCGCAAATCTGATAAAAGAAAAACTTTGGACATGATCTGAGCTGAGTGGTTGAGGAGAGACGATAATTTTATGTAGGTCACTCTGCATCAATTCTGTGACAACATATCTTGAGGTTTTAAGTTAAGGATAGTTCAGAGAATTCAGCCCTTGATCCCCTCAAAGCAGTCCATCAGATCTAAGGTAATTGCCTTCCAAGGCTAGAAAAGTTTAAGAAAAAGAGCTTCTAGTACAATGGAGGTGAGAATTGACCCTTTACAAAAATAAAACACTGACAAAATTAAAAGAATTTACGTTTAAAAAGTTAGCAGAAGTAAACAACCAAATGGTTGACTTATAAAAAGCATCATAAAAGAAAATATCAAAGGTAAACATTGTGAAATGACAGGCCAGGAAAAGTGTGAAGACACAGTCTCAAGGTCTATTCAGAAATGTAACTGGAGCATCCTTTGAATTAAAACAAAAGGGGGTTTGGTAATCTCATCCTAGTCCACCATGGAAAAAGATCACAACCCATCCACTGACTGTTGCTTAACTTACTTTATAAAGTTTTGCAAAAATATGCAAAATGGTTAGTCTGAATCCAAGACTCGCCACACTCTGAACAAATTAATTTTTATTATTTAACTCTGTATAAGTTTATGAAACCTCCTTATAAAATTTCAAGCTTATTATGCTTTGTTTGTACTCAGTTGTATTCTTGGGGTTTTTTAAATCAACACATGGCAGATGATTTGAGAAACTGGGGAACCATGGAAATGTGGAATTCAGAACTCCTGCAAAGCACACGGATGTTACAGATATGAAGGAATCAACTTTGCTGTATCTAGAATAGAATAGATCCATGTCTTACCCTGCCGAAGTTCAAAACTCATTAAAAGTTTAGATGAATTTTTATGATTAACTATAACCATCCTTAAGACAATTTCCAATTTAAAATTTTTAGCAAACATAAGTACACAAAGGGACAACTTGGGAGCAGGGAGAATTAAACAATAGCATTGACACAAAAGAGTGAAAACTCCTTGTCCTCCTTGAGACATTTTTTTTCAAATGTCTTTTTAGGATTCCAAATGTCTTTCCTTCTCCATCATTGTTAGCTGTTTCTATCTCTTTTGTTAGTGTTCCTTTCTTTTCCAACTAAATGTTGAAATGCCCAAGGGCTTGGTTCTTGGTCCTCTTCTCTATTCACACTCAACCTCTTGGGTATTTGATTTCTGTTCCATTCTTCTTAACATGAGGAAGTTGCTCACACCACCAACCACAAACTTTGGAGTCATCCTTGATATTTGTCCCTCTCAAAATTCTGTTGATTTTACCTTCAAAATTTAGTTACAATTTGGGTACTTCTTAATATGTCTACTATTATCACTCTGGCCCAGATTTCTAAAATACAGAATGACCAAAATAAATTTTTTTACTGTTTTATTTGTGCCTACACACTGGCATTTACTGTATAATACAGAAAATATGGCTGGGCAGGATGGCACATATCTATAATCCCAGCAGCTTGGGAGGCTGAGGCAGAGGATTCCAAATTCAAAGCCAGCCTCAGCAACTAAGTGAGACCCTGCCTCAAAATAAAAAATAAAAAGGGCTAAAAGGACTAGGGATGTGGCTCAAGGTTAGGTTCCCCAGGATTCAATCCCTGTTATCAAGAGTTGTGGGGGGTGGGGGAGGGGTGTTTCAGGCTTCTACATGCTTACATATTTTAGTCTCAGGTTTTATCATCCATGTTCTTTCCAAAGAAGTATATTTTGCCTCGTAATGAAACTGAGACAATGTGATTTGACATGTAGAATTTCCTTATGGGACAGTTTTCAGTGACAAGTTAGAATTGTCCCATAAAATGATATTAGCAGGGTTATATTGAGTTTTTCTTTTTATTCAATGTTTTCTTATAAGAATTTTCAAACATACAGAAAATTTGAAGGAATTAAACAGTGACCACCCATATACATATCAACCACATAGCATCTTAATATTTTGCTATAACTGTTCTATCACACATCCATCAATTCACTTAATTTTTTTGATGTATTTCACAGAATAATCTTTTGGGTTCAAATTGTGTCACTCTTCTGCAAAAGCTTTCCATCTCATTTTCAGTAAAAACCAAAGTCTTCGAAAGTCCATAGAGGGTCAAACTGATCTGACCTTCTTCTCTGACATCCTCTCCTATCACTTTTCTCCTGGCTATTCTTTGGATATGCCAGATACATTCCAACCTTAGACCTTTGCTCTAGCTGTTCCCTTTGCATGTACTGTACTTCCCAACACCTACTTATCCCTTACATCTTTTACCTCCTCTGCAGTTTTACTTAAACCTTATCTTTCAAATAATACCTACCTTGATCAATCTAATACTGAAACCTGTACTTCCTACCCAACTGTTACCTCCTTGCACAGCTCTCCTTTTTTTCCCTTAGTGCTTATCATCCTATATAATTTACTTATGTTTATTGTTTGTTCTATTCAACTGTGCTCCATGAAGGCAAGGGATTTTGTCTGTTTTGTTTACAAGTCTATCCCAAACTCTCAGGATGGTGCCTGCACGTAGTAAACTTCTATAAACATTTACTGAATGAATGAGCTAATATATATTGAGCACCTAATAGGTACCAGGCATACTACTAATTATTTTAAATATATTACCTCATCTAATTTTATGGCAGGCTGGGCATGTAGCTCAGTGGCAGAGCATTTGTCCCACGTACAAAGTCCCAGGTTCAATTCCCAGCACAGAAAAATAAAAAACAAAAACAAACTTTCATTTAATTTTGATGGTAACCCTACAAAGTAGGTAGTAGCATCTCCAATTTACAAATGAGGAAAGTTAGGCTAACAGAGCAAGTAACCTGCCTAACTAATGTTACATAGTGGTGACGTTTAGATTTGACTGTATCTAAAATTGCTTCAATGGCTATTCATAAGTTTGGATTTATCTTTTCTTCTTTTTGAATAACATTGAAAAAAAGCTGTGTATAAATAAACTAAATGTTTACTGTGTTCCTTAAGAATTTCAGCTGAAAAATGCAGAAGCAGTAGAACTGGGTGGGGGATCACCATTCTGCAACTTCTGTGAAATCACTGATCTAGCACTATTAATAGCTAGGAAAGCCACTTGAAAGGGATGAGGACAAGCCTGACAGCAACTCAATTCACCACTCCATTTTAGCATCACTTAATGTGGGACAAAATATTATATCTTTGTGATATGCACACCACTGACTACAAAGTGTTCATGCCTAGAAAAAAGTCCCAATTTGAGTAAAATTTGTCCTCTAGCTCTGGTTACCAGTTTTATTAGAAATACAGGGAATAAAAAACCAGGATACCATGAAGAAGCAAACGGACAAACACTATATGGATCATTCTTCAGGAAATATTTCTCAACAAGTCAAAGACCCCCTCCCCTAAAGTGTGAGTGATAGGTGGAGGGGAAATGAAGTCAGACAGGAATGTCTGGGATAAAGGAGACTCAGAGATATAATAACCAAATGCAAATTTGTGGACTTTGTTTAGATTCTGATTCAGAGAGATCTTTAAGGCAACCTGAACAGATATGAAGGAACAAGCTAATTTTAATAGACATGATAATGGCATACTGCTTATGTTTTGGGAAGTTCTTATCAAATAATGCATATTTAAGTATTTATAACGTGCAATAATGTGATTGTTGGGATGTAATTTACAAGACTTCAGCCCTCCCCCTCAAAAAAGGAGGCATAAGGGGAGAGAGAAAATGAGATTGGCAAAATGATCAGTATCACTGAAGCTGGGCATTGCAGTTATTACACTATTGTCTCTATTCAAATTTCCATAATAGTTTTAAATTTTATTGTAGAAAACTGGGGAAGTACAAAGAAACGTAAGAATATAAAACTACCCAGAACATTATCTCTTTGAACTAAACAACAACATTTTGATGAAAATATGTATCTACATAAATGTATATTTAAAATAAAATTGGGCTTATGATATATACACGGCTTTGCTGCATATTTCTTTAGTGTAATAAAATATAAACAAGTAAGTTAAAGATAAGGGAAGTTTCTCATTAAATAAAGCAGGATTTTATCCAGAGTTCTAAAGCTTAGATATAATTAATTTAACCAATCCATCACTGTTAAAAATAAAGTTATTAATAGGCCTGGTGGCACATGCCTGTAATCACAGTGACCTGGGAGGTTGAGACAGGAGATCACAAGTTCAAGGCCCACCTCAGCAACATAGCGAAGCTCTCAACAACTTAGTGAGACCCTGTCTCAAAATTAAAAAATTTCAAAAAGAGCTTGGGATGTGGATCAGTGGTAAAGTGCCTCTGGGTTCAATCCCCAGCATCGGCAACAATAAACAAACAAAAAACCCTAAGTTATTTCTAGTTTTTTCCCAATTTTAAATAACCCTGGGCTAAAATCCTGTACATATAACTTTGTGAATTTCACTATTTCCTAATGATTGATTCCTGAAGTGGATGGTATCACAGAACAATTGTATATCCTTTATTTTTCAGGTCCTCTTTAATTTTTTTACTATATACTTTATTAAATTTAAAATACCATTGTATTACATAATCTTTTATGACTTAGAGTGCTATTTAGAATTTTTTTTATGTAATTTGTCATGAGTTGAGTAATCTTCCTACTACTAGATGTTTAGACTATTAGTGTTTCATTATAATGTAGCAGTTAGAGCTTTATGGTATTGCATTATGAGTGAACTTTAATTACGTGTAGATCCTCTCTCTTGGTTAATACATTACTCCAGAAAAGAGCCCTCAATCTTCTGTCTTAGGAGGTATAGGCCAGGTTGCCAGGGTTCTGCGTGAGTGGGGCTGGGAGTCAGAAAAACCACAGCCTAACATGCTGCCTCCACGTAATAACCTTCAGTCTTCTGCAAGGTAGGGTAAGGAAAGATGGAGGCATTCTACAACATCCAACACAGGTGTGTAACCAAGTCCTGTGTTCAGAACACCTGCCCCCTACTTTCTGAGACACCTGAGGTCTCCAATTTCTGAGCCTTTTTTGATGTTCTGTAGCGAGAATCAAGCTGTTCTGGTTCTCACCCACTGCCACCCTTAGATGTTTGCCCCTTCTGGTTTGAATTTTTATTCTTTACGGACATTTTAGGAGGACCATGGGGAGTAGTGGAAGTAAGATTTGTGGTCTTATGACTGTGTTTGCAGGTTGAAAACCATTTACAGGTTTATTGGCCACATGTTTGCATGAGCATGAGTGATGGAAAAAGAGAAAAGTGAGAGTGAGGGCAAAATGTTGCTGTCCTTTGCTCAATGTTTATACTGGAATGATAATATGCTTCCCATATTAAGTAAGATAGTAACATCTTGTATATTCTAAAAAAAAAAAAAAAAAATCCCATAGAAGAAATCTTAATCACAGGATATAGAAAAGGAAACACTTCTATTGCAACCATTAAGACTCATCAGAAGATCCAGTATTTTTTGAGTTGTACTGTGTTCCAGAAATCTAAGGGACAAAAGCAAGGGAACATTACGTAGAAAAACAGAACAAAACAACAAAAACAAAATGGAAAAACTTCACAAATGCCATTACTTTAACCAAGTGTTGTTCTCATAGTTTGAATGCTTAGGTCCCCCCAGAATCCATAGGTTGAAATCTTAAACCCCCAAAGATGATAGTATTAGGAGGTGGAGCTTTTGGGAGGGATTAGGTTATGAGGGCAGAGCCTTTAAGAATGGCATTAATGCTGCTTACAAAAAGAGATCAAGGAAGCTTATTAGTGCTTTCCACTATTTTAGGTTATAATGAAAAGACTATATAAACCAGAAAGTGGGTCCTTGGAAGATACCCAAATCTGCTAATTTTGGACTTCCCAGCCTCCTAACTCTGAGAAACAAATTCTGTTGTTATAAGCTACTCAGTTTAGGTAATTTTTTTTTTTTTTTTACAGCAGCCCAAATGGACTAAGAGAGTTGTCAACTTGAGGTTTTATTCATGAAAATAAATAATAAATTAAAGTCCTAAAGAGAGTAAGAAGCATTCATCTGTATGAGATGCTCAGTCCTAATCTGCTTAGTTTATTGACAGTATTTGCTCCTGCCAGCAACTGAAAAGTTCTTGCATGGCTATGAAGAGCGGGTTATATGCTATCCTGCCTCACATATCTACAAAATTGGCAGCCAAGTTGCAATGTCAGAATCTTTGGTGTTAGTAGTGACAGTTGGTATGCATGCAAGCACCAGAGAGAAAACATTCTAATTTTCAGTTATCAGGTTTGAATTCATAGGAGCTGGCACTTTGAAAATCTTGCTTTGATTTATAAAAGGAGGCAAACTGAAACAAAATCCAAATACAGAGAGTAAGTATGAAATGTCATATTCTTTCTTCCAACAGTGACTACATTTTCAAAGAAAGGAGTAAACGGAAAACTTTGACTGGAACAGGTACTGTTCTAGCCAGATATTGTATAATGAATTATCTTATTTTAGAAAAATTTCATCATTCACTTAGCATGATAAAATGTATCAGGTTAGGATGTTGTTCATCCTAGATCGTATGAATTTGAATGGACAAATTGGACTATTTTGTGACCAACAACAATTTCATATAGTTCACCCTAACACAAAGCAAACGTATTGTCAAGATATTAAAAAAATTGAAAAGTGAAGCTTTTAAAATCAATATGGAGCATGATTTCAATAAGCCAATTCCTCCACATTAAGACCATATAGACGTGCATTGATTCTCACAAAATACAAACCAGCTGGTGTTTCCTCTGCTAAGCACAGATTCCTATATCATCATGTCATTGTCTTCAGGAAACATCAACTTGAAAAAACATTTCATTCAACCTTCTATTAAAATATTTAAGAAAGAAGAATTTTTTTTAAAATGCTACTTTCATATCTCTGCTTCTTGAGAAGATGACAGGTTGGATTAAAAAAGAACAGGACTAGGTTAATAAACTCCTATTAAACAAGAAAGTCTAGAGCAAAAACACAGAGCTCTTGTGTACCTTTACCATTTTCTGTCTGTCTTTGTTCAGAAATGTTTTCCTCTCCTAAACACAAAGGACTGAACAATTTTAAATAGTCTTTTTTAAAAAAATGATTAAAACAGTCACTTCACAGAGAGTAAGTCTTGTCCTGCTTTAGTTTAGAAAAGTAAATTTTGAGGGAAATATACTTTTCATTCTATAAATGGAACATTTTTTCTTCATAGAAAACAACCCAACAACCAGGCCAAAGTTTTAAATATTTCTTTGGAAAAATATAATTTCTGAATTTGAAAATTTATCACTATATCTGCAAAAATTCAGAGGCATCACAGACCATTTTATGATAAGGTTTTTGCTTTGCTGTAGCACAAATCCTCTGAAGTCTCAATCCCCAGCATAATGTCTCCCAGATGTCTCAACTAGTTGCCATGCCAACTATAGCAGCTTAAATTAAATGAGGGCCTGAAAAGGCACCTGCATCACTTCAGGTCTGTTGTGCATTAAATAAAGCTCTCTTGACAGGGACTCAGAGGTGCCATTAACTTGAACAGCATCTATCTGATTATTGTTTCTGAGTAATTTAATGAGGGTCTCTATACAAGAGTAAAAACAGGGTGCTCTTTCCCTCTACTTTCCTTCTAAATGGGATAGCCTCTCCAACAGCTGGTGTACCTACTGGGTCAATGACTTTGCCATGATCTTTTAAGTTACCACTGGGTGAAGTTAAACTATAGAACCAAAGTTAGGTCTTTTAAGGAGAATATTAGCAGATTAACTATTTCCCCTATTAAAACTCATCATTAAAAATATGATCATTAAAAGCACACTGTGCAAGGTATGCCAACCTCAAATGATTTGAACAGCCCTGTTATAAAATAAATTGCTGCTGATTGCAGCAATTAGTTAAGTAGCTCCATGAAATATGAATTTCAAAATGTACTGATTTGCTTCAGAAAAATGATGATGCAAATGAATATTTACAAATGTACTGGGGAGGAGACATGGCAGCTCAGGCGCTCAAGAGAAATAGTTTCTCTATTGCTTTAAAAAGTTAATTTAACTAACATTTCAAGGTTTCTTCACTGCTTTCTCAAATATTAGTTATTGGAGAACATCATTAATAGGAGTACAAACTTGTGCTAGAGAGGTTATGCAATTTACCAAAGGTCACATTCCCAGGCAGTTAAAGCCAGGACTAGCTTCTAGTCCTGTGCTTTCTCAATCCCTCAAGCTGCTTCCCATTGGAACTTGCCTTTATGAGTCTACCATTCCCATCTCTTAATCAAATATCATAGTGTGCAATTACTTTGAAATACAGAATAGCTGAATTCCACACTTTTAATTAGGGTTATGAGGAAAGGAAAAAGTATGTTAACTTTTTTTTTTGGAAGCTACTCTATGACTCTTTACAAGTCATCTCATTTAATCCTCATGATACTCTAATTTGTAACTATTCCGTATTTACAAATTAAACACATTGAAGACGAAAGAGGTTATGATGTTTGACACAGCACTTGGATTCAAACCTTGGTTGGAATGATTCTGAAGTGTGACCTGTTATTTTTCCAGTGAAGGAATGTCAGGTTAACAGGCCCAATAATTATGATACCCCTTTTGCCAATGACTGAAGAAATACAAAGGCTATAAGAATTATAAGCAAGTTTTTCTAGTTCTCTATCTCTTTGCCTCAGTCTCTTTTTACTTCCGGAGTATTCACTTCCTTCAAGTCTTATTCCTTTTACATTTCTTTTAATTTGACAGTTCAAGAAACATTTTCCCTGTATTTATGAATTATTTATGGTTAAGCAGTTTGATATTTCCTATTATTTTGTTAAACATGAGGTGAGATAAACTTTTAAAAATCAGTGTGTGTGTATATATAAAAGGGACAAGGGATTTCAGGGCTTTTTTTTTAACCTGTGATTAATCCCAGGGACAGTACTGCTGAGCTACATCCCCAGCCCTTTATTTATCTTGGGACAGGATCTCCCTAAGTTGCTGACCTCAAACCTATGATCTTCCAGCCCTGGCTTCCCAAGTTGTTTGGATTACAGATGTGAACCACCACTCCTGGCAAGGCTCATTTTTTTGTGTGTGGTAGTGTAGAATGGCTGAGCTAATGGTCCTTGATAGGAAAATGGGATATTTTTCCCCCCGAATTAGAGACTGCTGGAAATATAGGATAGGCCATGGACGACATGTAAAAGTTGAAAATATGTTTGGGAATCATTAGATACAACAAGAAAGAAATAACAACCCCTACTTTCTATTAAATGAACTTTGTTTCAGATAAAGCATTAGTTTTGCTTTGGGTTATAATCTTATTTTTCTTTGCAAATAACTTTTTTCTCATATTAATTTTTCATTTTTCTTTCTTTAATTAAAAAATCTGGATATTAATATTATATAAGCACATTACCATAAATAGACTGTAAGTTCAACCTTCATGGCATGAGATTGTTTAAAATAATGCACCAAGAGTGTCAAAAGCTGAGTTGTTAGTAGATAGTGCCCAAATATAAACAGGACAGTACTGCCAGACTCCCAAGAAGATGGCTTAGGAAGAAAATGTCTTCATGGAGGACAGTATTAGGGGCAGGAAAAAGCAAAAAATAGGGGGTCTTCTGAGGATCAAAGAAATGAGGTGGGAACACACTGATACAAGAAAGGCAGAGGGAAAAAAAAAAGAGTTTTTAGGATTAAAGCCAGGTTTGTATGGTAATTTTTTATTGCAAAAAAAAAAAAAAAATTATGGGTAAGGAGACTAGGAAACTAATCTAAAGCCTGACAGTCAACTACACCTCAATGTTAAGCTTCCTGTGACCGCTTGCTCCCATTAAAACAAATCTGAACTGTGATCAATATTTGTTTAACCTACCTCAATGATATTGCATCTATTTTAGGAATTTAAGAATGTAGGATAATCAGCCTCACACCAGAAATCCTGACCACCTCAACTGTCAAAGACAATTCTGCAGAAAAAGCTACACAGTCACCACAGAAACAAAATGCTTGACATCAAATTCTGACCTTCAATTATGAGTAAGATGATTGAGTACTTTCTGTTTTTAGGAAGTCATGATTACTCAAGCAGTGTCAGAGGCTGTAGGACTGATGCCAACAGCATCTTTGTTTAACAATCATCATTAGCATCAATAAATACTGACTGGGTACCAAGTGGGTGTAGAGAGAAAGCTAACTCAATGACAAGACAGAGAAAAAAGATGAATGCAAGACAACAGTCAAGGGGATAGAAAAAGAGTGACATTGATCTATAAAAATCAAGTAGAGAAGACAAAGGAAACAAAACTATTTTAATATACATGGACACAGAAGCTTGACTGGAAAAGAAAAAGGGCTGATATTTATTCAACGCTTTGTATGTGTTAGGCATCAGCTTTAAATTTATTTTGCCTCATCAACTCCTAGTTATTCTAAGAAGTAAGTCCTATTATGATTTCCATTATACAAAGGAGCAAAGGTTTAGAAAGGTGAAGGAACTAGTTGAAGGTATGCTAGTTCGCAAAAGAGGTAGCACTAGATCCCAGTCCTTGTTTTTAATCTGTTCCTCTGAAAGAAAGTAAAACCTCAAAAATCTAAAACTACAGAAAAAGGTAAAACCAAATAGTTCTACTTCAAAAGGAAGAAGGCATGGAAAGTTTTTTTTTTTTTTTTTTTTTTTTTTTTTTTTTTTTTTTTTAAAACGAGGAGTTAAATGGATTTAGCAGTGGGAGGCAGTATGGTGTAGGCTTTGGAATCAAAAAACCAGGGTTACAGTCTTGACTCTATCACTTATTTGCTTGATAATATTAGGCAAGTTAACTTCTCTGAGTCTGTTTCTGCAGTTTGAAGCAGGAGGATCGTGAGTTCAAAGCCAGCCCCACCAAAAGTGAGGCACTAAGCAACTCAGTGAGACCCTGTCTCTAAATAAAATACAAAATAGGGCTGGGGATGTGGCTCAGTGGTTGAATGCCCCTGAGCACTTGATCCCTGGGACCCCCCCCCAAAAGTAAAAAATTAAAAATTAAAAAATAGGCACAATGATATCTACTACACAGGGTTACTGCCAGGATTTAGATGTATGAATTTGGAATTACGTAAAAATGCCTGGCACAAGGGGAACAAAGATTAGGTGGTAATTATCATTACCACTCTTACAGGAAGGAGGAAGGGTAGAGTTATTAAACATCAATATACCAGTTGTTGTGCCCAAAGTCCCTCATACATGGAATTCAGGTATACCCTGAAATCTCTTATAAGGAAGATTATTATGTCTATGAGCACTGAGAAAAATGAGATCCATGGAGGAGTATCAAATAATGTTTTCAAGGTCTAAAAGCTAGTAGGGCAGAGCAGGTAAGGATTTGAATTCAGGGCTGCCTGAAATAAAAGTCCATGACCTTTGCTGAAATATATGATTCTGCTCTTGTTTTTCCAACATTCTTCCCCTGGGGGAAAAAAATCAAAAGAACCTAAGTGAAAAGGAAATCAACAACCACTCAAAAAATTCTCCTTTAAGCCAATGGAATTTCAAAAGGAAAGATCAGGCACTCTCAAAATGATATCACCACTGAGGAAAATTCTATTCATTTATTAATGCAGTCTCACGTGGTTTTTGGCACTGAAAAACATTGTTTATGACAGTTACATTCCTTCAGAGTTTATTTGAATGTGAACAAAAGCCCTTTCTGAGACCAACAAATATTTTCTATAGGAGATATAATTTTGGAGAAGTATCTACACGGTTTTTGGATGGACTGGAAACTCAAAGGAATAATTAAAAATACTCCTCTTTGTGAGACCTTTGAGAAGCTCCACACAAGGGACACCTGGTTTTTGGTAAAGAGGTTCGAGTAACTGAAGGGTTGCTCAGCAGCGATCAGTTTAGTTTCTTGTAACTGATTAACATTCGCTTATCCAAATACACACACACACACACACACACACACACACACAAGAACATACATTAAAAAAAAATCCAAAACACGTGCAAATCATATTTCTCTTGGAAAAACGCCACTTCAACCTGATCCTATTTTCTACCATCTGGTTCTTGTGTCACCTCTAAGTGATTTATCAGTAAGAGGAAAAGACTGCCAATTAAAACATATAATTATTAAACCAACTGCCAATTGTAAGAGGCAGTCTAGTTCAGTTTTCTTTATTAATATTTAACAATGACATGCACAGAGCATGCAGAGAGCAAAACAATGCAATAAGTAGCACATAAATAAATTGAACTCTGGCTAAAATAACAATTTTCACTAGTGTGTTATAGGTCTATTAAGTTTCCTGAGGTACTGCTCTCAAATTGAGTTGATAGCAGGAGACTCAGCTGGTTTGTCAAGTGGTTTAAAAGCCCCAATGATACCCTATATCCTCCAATTAAGGCAAGTCTGATATATTTAGTGGCTTCTGAAACCTCTAGGTCTCCAATGCCTCCTGGTGTCTAGCAACTTTAAAAAATAGAAATAAAGTCAGAACAGTGGGATATGACAGATCAAATAAATACAGTCCCATGAGCGTCCTTAAACCCTCACACCTGAATTATGTATGTCAGCGGCTAATAATCAGAAGGTTAACCAGAAGGTTAAGCAGTTTAGGAGGATGATAATGGGGTTCCGAGGCTTTTCAGAAGTTCAAATTAGGTGTGGCTTTGTAGCTATTCAATATTATACTCTAATAGTTGAGAGTCCCGACAGCATTTCATTCCCACCAGCTAGGAAGTTTTAAAGATATATTTATTTTTTAATAGGTGAAAAGATTAGAGTCAAGCTTTAGATTTTTTTTTTTTTTTGGCTTCACCTGGAACACAGGTGTTTCAAAGAGCTGCTATGAATAAGTTGCTCCAACTATAGTGATTCTTCAAAGAAGAGGGGAAAATATTCCAACTGAGTTGGAACTTTAAACAGTTTTAAAAAAAACCCCACAGGATCAGTAATACACTAAAGCCTAATAATCTTTATGCAGACAGGAAGGCCTTCAAAGGAACTGAAAAAAAGAGAGATGACAACTACTACAGGGTATAGAAAAGGGGGGTAATTCTTGGGATCTCAGGCTGAAGGATTTTATGCCATAAATTTCTAATTAATAAGAAAGGTCTGGTAAAGGCAATGGAGAAAAACAGTAAGAAAGGCATAATGTGGATGCAGTCTGGATGGAAGGTTTAGGGATGACAGAATTGTACATTGGATTTATCTTCTAGGATGAAAGATTCATAGGAATTCCTACTTTCTTCAAGCTTCAACAAGTTTCACCTCCTCTGTAAGATGCTTCCCTTACTATTATAGCACTTACTAAGTACTAAGCACTTGCTGTGTCTACCCATCTTATTTTAATCCTTAATCTGAGGCAGGAACCATTGTTATTCTAACTTCCCGGATGAGGAAACTAGGGAACAGAGAGGTTAAGAAACTTGTAGTTTGTAGTACAAAAGTAGTAAGAGGCAAAGCTAGGATTCAAATCTAGGCAGTCTAGTTCAAGACTCTGCGGTCTTTGTCATTACAATTGATTTTCTATTACTTCAAGCTAGTAGAATGCTGGTTAGATAGGCCCTGAATCAATCATAAGAATTTTGAAATAAACAAGGATGAAGATCTTGTTCCTATTGCATAATGTCATGAAACTCAAGATTTCTGTCGTCAGGCAGCAGAACTAAGGGATGATGAGAGTGTGGCAGACGGAAAGAAGAAGGGTGCTAATTTTAGAGACTGCTGTTAATTATGTTCCAATACCAAAAATACCTATTGGAGAAGGCACAAAGGCTTTGAAGGAAGAACAAAGGGAGACATATGACTGGTCAGTTTCTTAATATAAGAATACTCTGAGAATATGAGAGGAAGGTCAACTTTCCACATTTTCATGTTCAGGTCTGCCAACCTAGCCTATGACTTAGACTTTTCTTCCACCTCCCAGACAAAAGATGAAGAATAAAACTAATTTGTTACATCACTTTAAGAGAATCAGTAAGAACTGAGGGAGTGCTAGTGGTGGTGGCACATACCCATAATCCCAGCTTCAAGGGAGGAGGACTGATTGCAAGTTCAAGGCCAACCTCAGCAACCTAGTGAGACCCTGTCTCAAAATAAAAATATTTTTTAGAAAGGGGGATGGGGATGTAACTCAGTGGTAGGACATTCCTGGGTTCAATCTCTAGTAACCCACCCACCCAAACAAATAGAACTGGGGGAGGTTATAAACTATTAAAAATAAATGTTTACTTTTGATTGATGAGGTACTACACAAGTATGTAAGAATGAAGCACTGCTAAGTAAACATTTTAATAATAGAGAGCTAACCATTTTGGACAGCTCAAGTTGTACACACGTGTGATACTGTCTTATACAAAGAAACACTACCTAACAGGTTCAAATACTCTTAAATCTAGAGTTTAGAATTATATCGGACTGGCTTGTCTGCTCAACTGAAGAACATATTTAATGTTCTATGTGCAATGAGCCACTGATGTATGAAAAACTATTAATGCTGCATTAAAATCTTTCAGGTAACAAAATAAGGGTATTTAACTAATTGAGCTGAGTTGGGAAAAGAAAATGGAGAACCTGATATATCAAATTATTTCCTACAGAATGAATGTGAACAGAAAGCTTTGAAAACTCAATTTTAATCCCTAAAAACTCTTTACTGAGTTCAGATAATGGAAACTCATCATTCTTTTTCTATTTCATATTGGACAGAAACCAACACTAAGCCAGATTATAAAAAATAAATCTTACATGTTTATCAAGTAGGTCCCCATATTGGTTCTACAATAATTTTTCTCATTCTCTCGTTTTAAAAGAATCTTCATTTTAGTATGATGTATACTGGAACAAATATGAGAGTTGGGTGACTTCTTCAAAGGACACAGTAAATTCTTAGTTATCTGCATACTATGGCTTATTAAAGCTCTAAGCCATGGATTCTCTTACCCAAGTATAAGAGTGAGAGTTAAAACAGGCTTAAACCCACCTTATTATTATGTTTTAATAAATCTTTTTTAAAAAATATTTCTTTAGTTGTAGGTGGAAATCTTTATTTTTATTTATTTTTATGTGGTGCTGAGGATCAAACACAGTGTCTCATGCACTAGGTGAGTGCTCTACTGCTGAGCCATAACTCCACCCCTTAAGCCCACTTTAAACATGAATTCTGAAATCCTATCACTCCTGGTTGAAAGAAGAAAATTCCACAACTGTAAATACGTGAGACTTAATAAAATCTCTTTCCTCACTTTTTTTTTTTTCTTCCAAAATCAGGACTACAAGGAAGGAAATTTCAACCTAGATCTCAGATATCAAATTGCCTAGACTGAAATAAAGGTGAAGACATGAAATAGCATGGATAAAGAAAATCTGGTTTGTGGATATTGCTGATTTCAAACAATGCTTTGCAAATGAAAGAAAAACAGCAATGTGTCAGAGAGAACTGTGTTCTCTTGTAACAAATTGTCAGCCCTAAATCTCATCATCTTCTTTCCAAGAAAAAGCATGGGTGCCTTTACAACCAGAAAAAAATTGGTGTGTGCTTCAATTAGAATCACTGACCTTTTCTGAAGCATGCCTATGCCTCTCTATATAAATCAATGGAATAAAAGGTCATTTTGTTAAAACATTTGAATATGACAATCTCTTTCCTAGGAAACGGCAAAGCCCCCCCCCTTTTTTTTTCTTTTAAGCAACTAACTTGTATATAATGTCAAGAACTAAAACTACCTCAATTGCAATTTAAAACTGACTGAAAAATCAATTCTACTACCAAAACCAACAACAAAACAAACAAACAAACAAACAAAGAAAAACAGCTGGAAAGCTATCAATGTAATCTGAATCCTTGTCACTAAGATCATAATCAAGTAGGTACAAAACAAGAAAAGCATTCTAGAGAAAATTATGCTATTTCAAATTTCAGCTCTCTTCTTCACCAAGTACACTGGAGAAGGAAAAGAAAGCTTGGTGTCTGTCAAATGTGGATGGTACATCCTGGTGATTTCTCATCTTCCGCCATCAGAACCCTCCAAAGTGAATGCACAGACATACAAATCCAAAGATCATGAGTCAAGGAATAAGAAACCAAAATGACTAGAATAGTCATTTTTTGAATATAAAATTTGTTTTGAAAGATGGATTTCTACCTATATTAGGAACGTTTTATTGCTCCATTTGCTTTCATTCAGGAAGAGAAGAGGCAAATTCTTCAATTACCTCCTAATCCACTAAGAGAGTAAAGGATGCATATATCAATCATATAAATTGTAATGCAATGAATATTAATACTTTCTCCAAAAGGCAATGAGACCTCAAATCAAACCCATCAGCCCTTAGCAGGTCTGAAGAAACTCACTTTCAACCCAATAGAATGACAGCATTTCTTCCAGTTTGATCTACT
The DNA here is from genome assembly GCF_902686455.1 of Sciurus vulgaris. NCBI lineage: Eukaryota > Metazoa > Chordata > Mammalia > Rodentia > Sciuridae > Sciurus > Sciurus vulgaris. Next base: position 66,949,730 of record NC_136463.1, read on the forward strand.
GTACAATGGCATAAATGATATCATTAAAACACAAGAGCGAATTGCTATCAGTGGTATATAAAGAAGAGCATTCTGAAGGGAGGGCAGGTCTCTCAACGTACCACTGTACAGGTGCTTCCTTTCCACCCAGTGCAGTACATTTATGGTTAGAGATTTTGAAAGACAAAGATGTTAAACAATTCTGAAGAGCAGAGAGAATTAAAAACACAGAGAACAAAAATCTGTAAGAATGACTCCAGGAGAGGTATATCAAAGAAGTTTACTTCTGAATACTTTTTATGGTAATTGGGAAGAGAGGAAATAAAACAATAAACCATTTAACAGGATCTGTCTTCTCTGTCTAGATATATGATCTGATGTAGTACCTTATCCATTTGTTCACAGTACATACTTGCTAAAATTTACAGAATGAATATTCTATTATGCATACAGATCTGTCATTTATTAGTATTGCTTCACATTGACATTTAATTAGTACAGATATGCAGAAAAAGTTTACATGGACCTTTGAATAGGAATCATATCTGGCTTAAAATTTTGGGGAAAAATAAGAATGTAACTGAAAATATTAAAAATGTACTTACCTACTAATACATAACTGCTCTTGTATGGATTGATAAAGAAAGGACTATTGAAATGTAGATAACTCTTTCAAACTTTTTTTGGGAGGAGGAGAGGAGAGAGGGAGAGCAGGGCAGTTTCTGTAAAGTTTTGAAATTTAAGGTTTAAAACAAACATTGAGTATCATTAAAAACACCCAGGAAGATGCCAAGCATCATCTTTTCTCCTTTACAACGGTCTGTACATAATAGTCACTGCCTCTTGCCCCCCCCCCCAATCAGGTTCTCGTTATGGTGTGTTTGGGTTTTATCTTTTTAAATTGTGGTAATGTGCACACAACAAAAAATTTGCCATTTTAAGCATTTTTAAGCGTACAATTCAGTGGCACTAAGTACATTCACAATGTTGTATAACCATCACTACTACCCATTATTATTCCAAACAGAATAATGATCAGTACCTTTCTGATTCTTCATAACAAAAGTATAGGGTCCATCTTTCATTGAGCCCCCAATGCCTACTGAATAAAGACCAATTTCCTTATCTCAACACTCAAGGTCCTCTATGAGCTGGCCCCAACTAACTTAATTTTTCATTATTTGTGTAGGGTATTCTCGAGGCAACAGGATGACTGACCATTCCCTAAAGTTGTTTGTGATGACTTACTCCACTCTTTTCAATGTCACCTGTCCAAATTCTATTCATACTTTATTGATGATATGAAATGTCTTTTCCTCCAACAGTCTCTTTACTGTTTTTTCTGTCTGCAGTAACTTCTTTAAAGTTTGATACCATCTGTCTATATTCTTTTGGTACACTCTACCACATATGGTAGTTATTTCTTTATGTCGAGTATCTCTCTCATTAGACTGTATTCTCCTTGTGGGAAAGCGTTAAGAGGCAGCAGAACATAGTGAATAGAGAAAAATTCTTGGTTCTGGGAACACAGTTGATGCTTATGTTTATGGAATAAATGAATGGAAATGCTTATAATATGGGAATCTTTCAAACTGTCAGGATATAAATTTCCAGTCCTTGCTGGTACTGCTACTGTAGAAAGAGTACACTTAAATATGCATAGCTGCATTTCATTTGCTTGTTTTAGTTCTTCACTGACTCCTAAGATTCCCTGAAGCTTACAGAGCTCTTTCAAAGCATCAGAAATTCTAACTGACCCAAACTGTCAGGTAGGGTCCTTGCTCTCTTTAAAACGAGACTGACTGCACTACTCAAACCTATCATCCAAACATGGATATGTTCAAGAGTGAAAGAAGGCACTTATTAATAATTATACTAGGACATCAGGTAAAATCCAAGACTATCCCTAAAAACCAAGATGCATGGTTATCCCATTAGATTTCTCACTGCCACTGGATTTAGAATGTAATTGATTCTATTACAGAAGACTTGTACTACCCATATTCTTCTTCATAAAATGCTGAGATTATGTCTCAAGCTAAAGATACACTTTTCCCCAAACAAACCAAAATTTTATTTCATATCCAATAAGCATCCAGTGCTTTCTGGGAAGGGGTCTCTTTATGTGCACTGTGCAAAGTCCAGAATCCTGACTGAAGAAAAACAAATACTCCTTTCCAATCAAACAATTAGAACTGGCTTCTTTAGGATTAAATTTCATTAGGTTCAAACTAATTAAGGGCCAAACTGTTTTCATACAGATTTCCTAGTAGAAATTCAAAGTACAAAATGAAAAATGTAATCCTTTAAAAGTTAACACATCAGCTCAGAAAAAATACAGAATCTTTAAGATAATTATGGAATATATTTCCTAGGTTGATATATTAGATTAAAAACTCTGAAAACGAAGCTAGAAGATATAAAGGGCATGGTAGAACTTATTACTCCTTCCAAGTAGGTAGATTCATAAAGTTATAATTTAGACATTGTCTTATTTTTAGTTAGTAGAAGGAATTATCTAAAGATGCATGATATTTTAAAACCCAAGCTAAATTTCTGGTAGGCAGTGATATAATCATTTTATTATAGTTTCAGATTCTTGAGAACTAGATCCGATTAGCTATATGATGATACTCTTATTGTACCCTTGGTTGCATCAAATACAGAGAACTCAGATTTTCTGAAATGATACCAACTATTCAACTAGTTTTTAAGACGTCTGATTTAAAATATTTATATAGTAAAACTTGAATATACGAATTAACATCACATTTTTTCTAAGAAAACATAATGTGATACCATATATACAGTGGAAATTATTTTTCTCTTCACAATTCAAGTAATATAAACATATAGTTTTGACTCTATGTACCGACCCCTTCAACTAAAAATTAAAATATTCATTAGATGCATAGCAATATTACTCAGAACTTGCCTAAAACAACAGAGCCTCAAACAGACCTCAAAAATAGTTTCCTAAAAACATAGTTCTTTAGTATTCTGTATTTCAAACTAAATCATTCCTTCCTAGAGTCTTTATAATCCTGTGGTAGTTACAGGTACAATTCCTTTTTAAGGATCCAGTTTTTCCATGACACCTCTACTGGAAAATACTTACCTTTGTTTTCGTGCAAGATTTTATGTATAGCTAAAAATTATAAGAAAACTTAAGAAAGGAGGTTCAGGTCAGGTTTGAAAAATTTTTCTATCTGCAGTCATTACTCTGCTATGAAAGTTATGTGTTAAGGCTCTCCCAAATGTAATTTAATTGTAGTCAATAAGAGACCTAGAACTCCTACCCTTATGGAAGTGCACACAGGGTTTTTATTTTTGTTTAAAGGAATGACAAACCCTAAGTATATAACATTAATGCTTGATATAAATTATTTGTGGTCAGGCACAGTGATGCATCCTATAATCCTGGTGACTCAGAAGGTTGAGAAAGGAGAATTGCAAGTTCAAGGTCAGCCTTGGCAATTTACCAAGACCCTGTTTCAAAATGTGAAAAAATAAAAAGGACCAGGGATGATGTACTTCAGTGGTAAAGCAACCCTGGGTTCAATTCCCAGCACCAAAAATGCAAAAACAAAAAATAATTAATGCTTGAAATATAACCTAAAAAAAATAAATATAATGAATGAGATGTGTTCAGTGAAGAGAACATAAATATATTTGGCATTTATTTAATATACCCATTTTCACCAATTATCTTAAAATGAAAGTATCCCCTCCCTTCCCACAGATGGCCTATGTATAGTAAAAGTGAACTCAGCAGACTGGTGCATTCTAAATCTTCAGGATTAAAGGAAATAACTTTATAGTCACTTGAATGACTGCCTGATAGTAATACCTTTGTTCATACAGAGTTTTAGCCATGACAGATTATGCTTATAATATGATTTATGGTGAATAACAGAGTGTGCCTGGGGCCTTTGGTTATACCATATTTGTTTGATCTGTAGGGGCAAGAAGGGAAGGAGGGCTACAGACTGAGTAGCCAAGGTCAGTCACATGGGTGCTCTATACCTCTGTAACTGAATCATAATACAATCCCTGGGCACCAAGGCTCAAGTGAGCTTTCCTGGTTGGTAACAACTTGCTCATGTCATCAACATCATTGCTGGGAGAACTAAGCCTTGTCTATACAAATCTACTGGGAAAGGACAACAGGAATGTCACACCAGGCCCTCAAACCTTTTTCTTTGCTGATTTTAGTCTTTTTGCTGTAATAAACTGCAACCATGAGAATAACAGATTTTTGGGGTCCTTCCAGTGAATCATTATACCTGAGGATGGGGGATTGGGGTTGTGGCTCAGTTGTAGAGCACTTGCTTGGCATGTGTGAGGCACTGAGTTCGATTCTTGACACCACATATAGATAAATAAAGGTCCCTCAACAACTAAAAAATATTCAACAAAACAAAACAAAACAAAACCTGAGGGTGGCCTTGGGAACTCCTAATATAAGCTATAATACAATAAAATTCATATGTGATAAAAGGAATTTCTTCTAATTTCAAAGTTTGGTTTTAGCAACTTCATTCCCAAAGAGGCAGAAATAATACCATGCACAGGAATACTCTGCAGTGAATTTCCTTCCTATCAATTTTGGGTTAAATAAGGTAGCTTCTGGTCAAGTGTTGCCCACTCCACCAGCACCTTCCTTTCCTTCAATGAGGATCCAGATAATCTTCATGAAATCTATGAAATGGAATATATTTTCTTGGTTCTTCTACCCTTAGGTTAATTTTGTATACTTTTTTTTTTTTTTTTTTAAAGGTATGTCATAACTACCTGGTCTGGCCCAAAGTATCAAATACACACAGACACTCTTTTTCAGACAGGAATTGGTCATGGGTACAATCCTTTCCTTGGAATGTGTAGGGTGGGGCTCCCCAAGTCCACCAAGTTTTACTGACCAAAAGGATTAATTCCATAAAGCATTCATGGATTAAAGTATCACCAAGGATTATAGCATTCAAAAGTTTTGATTTATCAGGGATGGGGATGCAGCTCTGTGGTAGAGCTTGCCTAGCATGCATGAGTCCCTAGGTTCTGTCCTCATTACTACAAAAACAACAAAAAAATTTTTTTTTGGTTTATCTGATCAAACCATTCCAGTTGTGCAGTGCGGATCAGTGAAAATTGTATTATCTTATAAGGTTTCTCAATTCCCTAGCCATCTCAGCTGTTCTTTTTTCCCTTGAGGAACTCCTAAAATTATAAAAGATAATTATTTACTATGGAATTACTTACTACAGGTATAAGAATGAGATCCATTTATTTTATTGCTGAATCAGCAAAAGAACCTATTATATGGGTTTCCATTCTAAGTAACAGTCTTAAAGTATTAATAAAAAATAAACTGCACTATCATGAGCCCACCAAATTCAATGATTTAAGATTATCTGTCTTTTACTTAAAGTGTTATTAAGCTAAATGCAGAATGGAAATTGGTGACACTTTGCCCAGGAGTGTCAGGTACGTGAACCTATGCCTCAATTTTTTTTCATGTATAGTCTCAGGAGCTACTATCATGCATTATGTTATATATTATTATTATTCACAATATCTAACATACTATTTTTAGACATTAACAGCAGAAATAGAAAAAATGTCTTTTTTCCTGAATCATATACATAGGGGTTAAAAACAAGGTCATATAGTTAAGACTCCCTAGAAATGAATGTTGATTCCAACATTTCTTAGCTCTGAGATCTTCTACCTTTTGTACCTCGATTTCTTCTTCCATAAGATGGGAATAAACATAATAGTTTCCCAAGAGGGTGGTTACAGGGATTAAAAAAACTCATGCGTGAAGAATTGAAAATTGTGACTGGCATCTAATAAAACTATACAAGTAATTGCTATTGCTATTACCATCACCATAATCACTAACAAGACCATTATTCCATGGAACACAGGACATTTAACTTACTTACATTTAACTTAGTTCTTTAATTTTTACCTTACCCCAAGTGTTATGAGAAAGGGCAATATCATTATCTTAACTGACAGGCAGTTGCTGTATATGGCAAAAGGACTATTGGGTTCCATTACAACATGGCTCCCTCATTGGTTTCATCTGTAAAATAATAATAATAATGATAATCTACCTTATAATGCTATGTGGGGATGCAATAAAACACCTGTTTGGATGCCCTATTCTGTGGTATCACTATACAAGATATGTTGATATTACTGAGCTCCGCCAGATACTTGAGATTTCAAAATTACCTGGTTCCAGGTATTCAATCACTTCTGTAAGGATGAGATTTAATAAAATTCAAAGCATAAACCCCAGGTGTTAGAACAAAAAATTAATTTAAAAAATTGTCCCCTTCTTTCACATTCCCCGGTTAGGATACATTTCTTCAAAATAGTCAATGTGTGGAGGTTGGAGTATGTCAAGGGCAGAGAGTACCTGAGAAAAGGAGAAAAAAAAGTCAAATTTAGAAAACTAAAAAGGAAACAAAAGTCATCATAAATGCAAGTAAATGATTTATTATCAACTCTCTATTGATTTAAGGCTGTTATAATTACCCACTGAAATTAACTAAATTTATCTTTTATGAAACAGTCCTAAATATTAAGATGAGTTTGCAAATTTACTATTTAAAAGACAATTCTAGCTAAATCAAAATGAAAGAAGCAACTGTGTTTTACAATGCGCTACCAAAATCCCTGTCCAGAAGAGCATGTTGGAAAGAAATGCTCTATTTTTAACAATCAGTATCGCTCTGAGAAGATGAGGAACTATATCTACCATTCATTTCTTTACTCTTCTGTTCAACAAATGTTTGCTATTACACATTCTACCTGACAGGCACTATGGTAAGCTCTTGGGTTATACAGATGAACAAAACAGATTATCATCTCTGCTTTCATGGCTAGAGGAGAGGTAAACATGAAAAAAATAAATAGTTACACAAATATACAATTATGACATCTTTTATTATGAATTTATGTTTTATTATGAAGGAAAATATAATCTTTCATAATTAGGGGCGGGAAGAAAAAGCTTGCTTGAAGTAACGCTATTCTAAGATTTGAAGGCTGGGTAGGAGTTGGTCACACACAGCAGGCAATGTGAAGACACTGAGGCAGCCTTTAGAAACAGAAAAGCCAGCACTCATGGAACACAGTGGATAGGAGGAAAATAGACTAGTATAAAGCAGAAGAGGAAGAAAGGAAATAAATCATGCAAAATCTCCTAAAGTCACATTAAGTATTATGGATTTTATTCTAAGTACAAGAGAAGAAGTCACCAGAGTGGGGAAAAAGAGACTTTTAAGACATTTGAAATTCAAGTCCTTTATAAAAGCAGCACACTACCAATGTAATCTAACAAATAGATCTATTTCCCCTTCCAGCTGTCTAGTCTTTTTAAGTCCCATCTAAGATGTCATACTTTAAGAATTTCAACCTATCTTGCCAATGAGAAATATCAGGCTCATAGGACATAGAAGACATTAACAGGAAATAAACAGTGTGCTACAAGTCCCAATTTTCTAATCTTTACCTTAGTCTTTTAAGGAAAATTTTTTTAAACCATGGAGAATATCAAACATATAAAAAGGAGGCAGAATAATATAAAGAATACTCATGTAATAAATACCTGGCCTAAGTTACCCACATGGTCATTCTTATTTATCTATAACCTTTACTCCTTCTATATAATTTTCAAACATATATTACACTTTTTCCAGTCTTACATCAGTTAAGTATTGCTAACAGGTAACAACTTCAAAGAATGAAATTACTGAATCTAAAGATTATATATTTTAATTTTTTATTTATTCATTGTTTTTCAGGGCTGAGGATTGAACACAGGGCCTCAAACATGATGTTTTTAATAATCATCAAATATCTAGTACTCAAATTTTCAATTTTCTTATTTAAATAAAGTCAGTCTAAATCAGAAACTAAATAAGATTAATATTTTATGATTGAGTGATGCCTTTTTAAGTTTTAACCCAAAAGTTTCTCCTGATCTTACTTGTGCAAGAAAACTTGTTCATTTTTAAGGTTATTTTGTTTTTTCAGTCAATTATTTCTCACTTTAAAATTTATTTTATTAAACTAAAACCTCCTTTAGTGAAAAAGCCTTCATTCACTTTAAAACCAGTTAAATGTAGAGGTTAGTTTAGATGTTTTTAGAAGGAATATCTATATTTTCTTTTTAAAATTAAAGGCTTATGCTTATAACTTTAATATAAACAATAGACTTTCCAGCTTTTTTTCAATGAAAAATTATCATTTGAAAGGTAAATTATATTTCACTTCTATATTTTCTAAAATCTATAATAGACCAATGTCACAAATCCACACAAATTTCATTCTCATTATGTGATAGGAAAATTTTTAACAGGAATATTTGAAGCTTGAGGAAGGCAGCCAGAAATTAGTGTTTTACTTGACATCTTTCAGACTCTGAACTCTGTATCTGAACAACATACATCCTGTCTTGGGGGAAAACAGAATGCAATGAGTGACAGTGTCCATTAGCCAAAGCTATTTTACACTTCAAATCTATCTGCTATAATTAGAGGTTATCTCGAGGAAAGTGACAACCAAACATTTTAAACCTTGAGAGAGAAGAATGAGGCTTTTTTCCTCCATATTTGATGAAGTTTTTTGTAGAAAAGTCATTCAAAACAGGGGCAGACATTTGCACTATATCATTTGTCTGTGATTGTTAGCTTCAAAAGTATAATATTTTAAACTTTGCCTGGGATTTTTTTATATGCCTGTTGTTTTATGCTTACTCTTTCTACTCTAAAATGTTTATCAGAGGATGGCATTCCACTGTGTTTTAGGTGGCAAAAACATACTTAGACCAAGAGAAATGATCCAGAAATCTCAGAAAGAATATAAATGAGTAAATGAGAAGGCATAGTAGTTTCAAACTCCAAACTTCATGCCTGACGCCCCATTTAAATAGCTGGAGTTTCTCTATAAACCCCCTATTATTTGAAGGAAGAAAGTATGGGGGAATAGCCTTATGATGTAAATAGAAAACTCTTGTAAAGACTTGGGCTTATGAAGAGTCAAAGTACCGCAAATTACCAACTCTTCAAAGGATCTCAAATACAAAGAAAGTAAGCAGACTTAGCTAATTGAAAAGTAAATAACTGTTATCACCAAATAGTGTCTCACACACTTCTCAAAGTGAACAAAAGTTCATTATTAACTGCTTTTTAGGATTTTAAGTCACATGATGTTAGAAGAGTCACTATAAAGTGGTTACATTATGAGCAAAACCTTAGTTTCAATCATCCCTTCACCAATAAAACAATTGCCGTGCCTAACCACAGTCCTAAATATAAAGAAATATAACTGTTCATTCACTGAACATTTACTGAGTTTCTACTGTCAAGGACTCAAACACAAGAATAAGATAAAGAAAGCTGGTAAAGCCTACTTTTAGGAAAGAGAACAACCCCTTTCTATTCTCTGATCCCAAGAGATTCTAAGTTCTTTAAGGTGGAGACTATGTTATTACTACTATATTTTAGAGAGTTGTAATATAAGGTACACAAATCCTAAGAGTATAATTTGATGAATTTTTACACACACACACACACACACACACACACACACACACACACAATTTTAAACACCACCCAGATCAAGAAATTAGGTATTTTAAGACCCTTAAAAGCCCCCTTGCTCTTTTTTTTAGTCAAAAACTATCCTTGTATTACTTCTAACTTCTGTCCCTATAGATTCATTCTACCTGTTCTTGAACTTACACAAATTACAAAATAAAGAGAGAAATATTTTATGTATGGCTTCTTTCATACTGATATGCAAGTAAGATTTATTCATGTTGCTTTTTGGACCAGGGATTCATCCTTTTTATTGGTATGTATTATGCCACTAGAGGAATGGAATACACCACAATGTACTTATCCAGAGTACTGCTGGCAGGCATTTGCACGGTTTCCAATGTCTAACTCTTATTAATAAAGCTGCTACAAGCATTCTTGCACATGTCTTTTGATGGATGTATGTATTCATTTCTCTTGTTTAACAAGGGATACAACTGCTGAGTCATTGGGTAGGTGTACCGTTAGTATTAATGGGCAGTTTTCCTAAGTTCTTTTACAAATTTACACATTCACTAGCAATGGATGAGAGTTTCAGCTGATCTATAACCTTGATTAACACTTGGTATTGTCAGTTTTTCTAATTTTAGCCATTCTGGTGGGCATAGTAGTATTTTATTTATTTGCATTTCTCTGATGACTAATGACTAGACACTTTTTCATATGTGATCCTCTTTTATGAAATACTTAGAAGTCTTACTGATGGGAGAAATGTATTGATTATAGAAATTATATGATATATGATGTCCAGATAAAGAATTTATCATCTGAAAAATGTCAAGTAAAACATTTCTATTTTCTTCCTCAAACATTAACTATTTATTTATTCGTGTGTGTGTGTGTGTGTGTGTGTAAGTTATTGGGGCTAGAATCCAGGGCCTAATGGAGGCTAGGCAAGTGCTCTATCACTGAGTTACAGCTCTAGTCCCATTTTCTTAACTTTTTTTAAAAAGTACTAGGGATTGAACAGAGTTAAGCATACACTAGGCAAGCACTCTACACCACTGAAATATATTCCCACCTCCCTTTTTTTCAAAATTTTTTTTTGAGATAGCGTCTTGTAAGTTACCCAGGCTAGCCTCAAACTTTCAATCCTCCTGGCTTAGCCTTCCAAGCAGCTAGGATTACAGGCATGCACCATGGAGCCAAGCTCCCATTCTCTCAACTTTTTGATGAACCTTCTCTCGTTAATGGTGTCAAATTTAATAACCTTTAAAAAAAATGTTTAATGCTTTATTTGTCCAGTTTAGAAATCTTAGCTTGTCTCAAAGTCATAAAGCTATCTTCCTATGTTTTATTCTACAAGCTTTATTATTTTATCTCTTACATTTAAGTCTATGACCCATTTTCAATTAATTTATGTGTATGATGTGAAACAGAGGCTAACGTTAATTTTTTAAAAAATACAGATATCTGACTCAGAACTACTTATTGAAATGGCCATCATTCCTCACTTGGATTGCAGGGTAACCTCTACTGTAAAGCAAATGAAAATGTATGTATATGAGTTTACAGACTTCCTGTTCTGTTCCATTAATCTATCTATCCCTCTACCTATAAAACAGTCTCAATATCTAGTAGTATGAATTTCTAATTTTATTCAACTTCCTTGAGATTGTCTGGGCTATTTTAGATCTTTTTCAGTACCAAACATTGTAGAATAGTCAATTTCAACACAGATTTAAATATAAAACCCTGTTCATATTTTAATTGGAATTATACTGAATATACAATTCAACTTGGGGGAAACAGGCTTATCAACAATACTGAATCTTTTAATCCATAAACATGTAAGACTATATATTATTTTAAATGCCTCAGTGATTTGCCCAGTATCACCAACTTCTGACATACAGCAAACAATATCAAACTCACTGGAAAGTAATGTTATCTATATAGCATCTTCTACTTTATCACTCTTTGGCAGAAGAACAGTTAGTATTACCAACGGTTTGTACTATTTAGCAGTTAGTATTACTGATGTGTTACTAATGTCTTAGTATTACTAAGATTTGTGTTTCTTTTCTCTCTCTCTTTTCTTTTTGTTACTGGGGACTGAACCCAGAAGTGCTTTACCACTTAGCTACAGCCCCAGTCCTTTTTATTTTTTGAGACAGGGTCTTGCTAAATGGCTGAGACTGGCCTCAAACTTGCAATTCTCCTGCATTAGCCTCCCTAGTTGCTGGGATTATAGATGTGCATCACTATACCGAACTCTAACATTTCTTTTTTTCTGTGATTTCACTCACTCACTCTTCAAAGACTAACCATCCACTGTATGCTTAGTGCTACTGCTGAAAGACAAAAAAAGTGCAAGACTTGTATGTGTGATGAGGGGGCCTTTGGCAGGAGTCAATGGACTCTAAGGGGGCTCTAAAAGGCTTTAGAGGACAACTGAAAGTTTACAATGACATAAAAATTTGTGTATGTGCATTTTTAAAGAAAGTTCATAGCTTTCAGCAGATTCTCAAAAGAGTACAAGATTTTAAAGAACTCAAAGTGCATAGATGGGTCAAGAAGGAATATTCTGCTAGCTTTTACCTCAGATTCTGACTGGATGCTAGTGATAAACCTAAATAATATCAATCTTTAAATCCCTTTGTTTTCCTAAGTTACTGAAATCAAGGTGAACCTAGCCTTCAAAATGGTGAAGCAGCTACTCAGATATGTGTCTGAGGGTGCATGCATAGAAATTCAGTCAGATCACTGGAAATCAATGAATTTGATACAGTGACTTTGAAGATTTCTTTCAAAAGAAAATACAAAGCCTTTTAAGGCTTTGTTGCTATTCTCTGATATATAAAAAGCTTTCTAAATTAAAACTCAACCTTCCCACAATGACCAGGTTAATTTTTCTAAATGCCAACTTTAACATGACATTTCTTTCTTTTTCCTCTATTCTATCAAATCTTGTTCTCAAAAGGCTCATCTTAAGGTTTATCTTCTTCATGTCTGAAGCATCTCTGAGTTTGTAAGTCCACAGTTTTTCTCTTGTCCTTAATATTATAGTATTTAGCACCAGAGAAGCCTTAAAATAATTTACTGCTACCTGGCCTTCAACCCCAGAAATTCCCATTTAGTATGTCTGAGGTGAGAACCACAACTCTATTTTAAGGTTTCACAGTAATTCCAGGCTGCTTCTAGGTTTCGTTGTCCAGATCCCTGCTATCTATGCACAGCACAGACTGTTCTGCATTAATGTTTAACCATGCAGGCAAGTCTCCCATGGCACCTTTATCATAGTATTAATACATTTCAAAAGTTATGTACGCTACTTAAAGATAGAGACCCCACAAGGTAATATAGTTTAGGCATATAGGATGTACACAATGAACGTGAACTAATGAAAATGGGCTCTGGAGCTAGATAGGTTTATACTCTACATCTGTGCCACCTTGACCTTGGGCAATATTAACTCTAAGCTTCTGGTTCCTCTGTAAAGTAGGGTTAATAATCCCTATTTGAAACATCATATCAAAATCTCTGGGACACTATGAAAGCAGTACTTAGAGAGAAATTTATTTCATGGACCGCATTTAATAAGAGAAGTAAAACTCAACAAATAAACAACCTAACACTACAGCTCAAAGCCCTAGAAAAAGAAGAACAGACCAGCACCAAAAGTAGTAGAAGACAGGAAATAGTTAAACTCAGAGCTGAAATCAATTCAGCTGAAACAAATTGAAACAAAAGAAACAATACAAAAAATTGACAAAATAAATAGTTGATTCTTCGAAAAAATAAACAAAATTGATAAACCTTTAGCCACACTAAAAAGAGAAGACAAGAGAAAATCCAAATCACTAAAATTCGGAATGAACAAGGAAATATCACAACAGACAGGATTGAAATACGAAACATAATTAGAAGCCATTTTGAAAATCTATACTCCAACAAAATAGAAAATTTTGAAGACATCAACAGGTTTCTAGAGACATATGAATTGCCTAAACTGAACGAGGAGGACATACACAATTTAAATAGACCAATTTCAAGTAATGAAATAGAAGAAGTCATCAAAAGCCTACCAACAAAGAAAAGTCCGGGACCAGTTGGGTCCTCAGCCCAGTTCTACAAAACCTTTAAAGAAGAGCTCATTCCAATACTTCTCAAAGTATTCCATAAAATAGAAGAGGAGGGAACCCTCCCAAACTCATTCTATGAAGCCAATATCACACTGATACCTAAACCAGACGAGACTCATCAAGGAAAGAAAATTTCAGACCAATATCCTTAATGAACATTGACGCAAAAATTCTCAACAAAATTTTAGCAAATCGCATACAAAAACACTTTAAAAAGATAGTGCACCATGATCAAGTGGGTTTCATCCCAGGGATGCAAGTTTGGTTCAACATGAGGAAATCAATAAATGTAATTCACCATATCAATAGACTTAAAGTCAAGAATCACATGATTATTTCAATAGATGCAGAAAAAGCATTTGATAAAATACAGCACCTCTTCATGCTCAAAACACTAGAAAAAACAGGGATAGTGGGAACATTCCTTAACATTGTAAAGGCCATTTATGCTAAGCCCAAGGCTAATATCATTCTAAATGGTGAAAAACTGAAAGCATTCCCCCTAAAAACGGGAACAAGGCAGGGATGCCCTCTTTCACCACTTCTATTCAACATCGTTCTTGAGACTCTAGCCAGAGCAATTAGACAAACCAAAGAAATTAAAGGGATACGAATAGGAAAAGAAGAACTCAAACTATCCCTGTTCACTGATGACATGATTATATATTTAGAAGAACCTGGAAATTCCACCAGAAAACTCTTAGAACTCATAAGTGAATTCAGTAAAGTAGCAGGTTACAAGATCAATGCCCATAAATCCAACGCATTTTTATACATAAGTGATGAATCTTCGGAAAGAGAAATTAGGAAAACTACCCCATTCACAATAGCCTCGAAAAAAATAAAATACTTGGGAATCAATCTCACAAAAGAGGTGAAAGACCTCTACAATGAGAACTACAGAACACTAAAGAAAGAAATTAAAGAAAACCTTAGAAGATGGAAAGATCTCCCATGTTCTTGGATAGGAAGAATTAATATTGTCAAAATGGCCATACTATCTAAAGTGCTATACAAATTCAATGCAATTCCAATTAAAATCCCCACGACGTACCTTACAGAAATAGAGCAAGCAATTACGAAATTCATCTGGAAGAATAAGAAACCCAGAATAGCTAAAGCAATCCTTAGCAGGAAGAGTGAAACAGGGGGTATTGCAATACCAGATCTTCAACTCTACTACAAAGCAATAGTAACAAAAACGGCATGGTATTGGTACCAAAATAGAAAGGTAGATCAATGGTACAGAATAGAGGACATGGACACAAACTCAAATAAATACAATTTTCTCATACTAGACAAAGGGGCCAAAAATATGCAATGGAGAAAAGATAGCCTCTTCAACAAATGGTGCTGGGAGAATTGGAAATCCATATGCAACAGAATGAAACTAAACCCATACCTCTCACCATGCACGAAACTAAACTCAAAATGGATTAAGGACCTCGGAATCAGACCAGAGACCCTGCATCTTATAGAACAAAAAGTAGGTCCAGATCTTCAACATGTCAGCTTAGGACCAGACTTCCTTAATAGGACTCCCATAGCACAAGAAATAAAAGCAAGAATCAATAACTGGGATAGATGCAAACTAAAAAGCTTTCTCTCAGCAAAGGAAACTATCAGCAATGCGAAGAAAGAGCCTACAGAGAGGGAGAAAATCTTTGCCAATCATACTTCAGATAGAGCACTAATCTCCAGAATCTATAAAGAACTCTAAAAACTCTACACCAAGAATACAAACAACCCAATCAACAAATGGGCTAAGGAAATGAACAGACACTTCACAGAAGAAGATCTACAAGCAATCAACAAACATATGGAAAAATGTTCAACATCTCTAGTAATAAGAGAAATGCAAATCAAAACCACCCTAAGATTCCATCTCACCCCAATTAGAATGGCGATTATCAAGAATACAAGCAACAACAGGTGTTGGTGAGGATGTGGGGAGAAAGGTACACTCATACATTGCTGGTGGGGCTGCAAATTAGTGCAGCCACTCTGGAAAGCAGTGTGGAGATTCCTTAGAAAACTTGGAATGGAACCACCATTTGACCCAGTTATCCCACTCCTTGGCCTATACCCAAAGGACTTAAAATCAGCATACTACAGAGATACAGCCACATCAATGTTCATAGCTGCTCAATTCACAATAGCCAGACTGTGGAACCAACCTAGATGTCCTTCAATTGATGAATGGATAAAGAAACTGTGGTATATATATACAATGGAATGTTACTCAGCCATAAAGAATGATAAAATTATGGCATTTGCAGGTAAATGGATGAAATTGGAGAATATCATGCTAAATGAGAGAAGCCAATCTCAAAAAGCCAAAGGACGAATGATATCGCTAATAAGTGGATGATGACACATAATGGGGGGAGGGAAGGGTTAGTGTTAGGGTTAGAGTTAGGGTTAGGGAGGGGGGCAAGAATGGAGGAAGGAAGGACTGTATAGAGGGAAAAGAGGGGTGGGAGGGGTGGCGGGAGGGGAAAAAATAACAGAATGAATCAAACAACATTACTCTATGTAAATTTATGATTACACAAATGGTATGCCTTTATGCCATGTACAAACAGAGAAACAACATGTATCCCATTTGTTTACAATAAAAAAAAATAATCCCTATTTGACAAGATTTTTAGGAAATGAATTAATATATATAAAGCATCTGGCATACTTCCTGAACACAGCAACATGAACTAAATATCTGATCCGATCTATCTACCCTGTTCAAAAAGGACAGTGTTTTAAGCATTTTTATATCTTCTATATAACTTAACACTCTTTCCACAGGACACAGTTAATTAATAAACATTTGTTGCCTTAACTACATCAAATACTAGTTGCCTCTTAAGACTAGCATTCCTCACATACCAGGTATATTGGCCCTGAGATACTTAGGAGGAACAGATCTCAAGCGTAGCAGAAATTCATTATGTATAAAATAGTGGTCCCATACCACCTTTACCTCCAACTATTTGCTTCACTTTCAAAAGCTCCCACATGTCACAGGCACTCTTTTTGTGATACAGCTCAAGAGCTCAAAAGAGGATGTGTGTACATGAATATATGTGTGCGTGTGTGTTTAACAGATTTGTATGCCTTTTAAAATCTAATTTCTACAATAATCATATACTGTTTTTTCTGCTTTTACCATGTTATTTGCAAATGTTTTAGAAAACAGCCCTTGAAAAAGTTTAGGCCCAATACATATCACTAGAAAATAGAAACACAATTCAAACCCAGTTTTGACTCTAAAGCCTAGCCCTTATAAGTTACATTAGAACTGGTAGTATTTTAATTTGTGTGAATTTCAGGAATTGTTTACAGCTTTTTTTTTTTTTTTTTAACACTACTCACTCAGGCACTGTATTTGGAACATTAGTTACTCCATAGAGATGAATCACAAGCAAAAAAATACCACCTAGACAGCAGTTTATTATATTATCCATCTTCTTATAAGCCAAGATTAGTCTGAAGATAATAAATCACTAAAAAAAAAAGGCTTAGTAAGTCAATTTCTTTTTTTCTCTTTTTAATTTTTTTTTCAGTTGTAGATGGACACAATATCTTTATTTATTTGTTTTTATGTGGTGATAAGGATCAAACCCAGTGCCTCACACATGCTAGGCAAGTGCTCTAATCCTGAGCTACAACCCCAGTCATAGTAAGTCAATTTCTGAAGCCACCTTTGAAGTATTTCTTTATCATGGGTACTTTTACTTGTGTCTCTAGCAATATATATAAGGCTTCTACTCTTTGATGCTGGGGTGGTTGGAAGGTAAATTCAAGAAATAACCAGACATCTTTCTAAATCACATATCCAAAATCTGAGGACTACTCATAAAATAGCGACTCAAATGGTATTTTGAAACATTAAAAGAAGCACATTGCTAGGCAGTTTCAAAAGACAGCAATATTTTTGTATGTTTGTTTATTTTTGTTTTTTGTAGTACTGGGGATCAAACACAGGGCCTGATATATACTAGGCAAACACTCTACTACTCAGCTGTAGCTCCAACCCAGTGATATCATTTTTAAGCTTAAGAAAAAGATATTTAAAGAAGATAATCAATAAAATGAAATATGTTAAGCCAAGAAGCTTCAAGTGAACCATAAAATAAGCTTGGTATTCTTAGTTTTACCAGATACCCTGAACATTTGTAATTTTTTTTCTTAAAATGAGACCCAAACTTAAGTCGAAGTTATAAAAGTTTCTGTTCAAACAAGCAGTCAGACTCACAAGAAATCTTTTTTTTTATACAGTTTTTATTATGGAGATTAAAAATAGCACAGGTTGAGTACTATCTGAAGAATTTGAGGCAATTTTTTTTTTTTTTCACACAAAATTGAAAACAGGGTCCAATGCTAACAACCTTCAGGTAGACTTTACACATTACAAAACTTTTAACTCAGGATTAGTTGAGAAGAACCTATCTCTCAAAATGCAATGAGTCTATTTGTCCATGAGTCTTCACATTTCTACATAAAGTCACAAATAAACTAACCTTTGTTATTGTAAGGGCTATACTGTTTTTAAAGAAGACACTCTTTTCCTACATCTCTAATTAAAAATGTTAAAGAATAAAAATAAACACTAAAAACCAGGATTAAAGTACTCCCACTTAAACCATTCGCTATGTATTACACTCTATTTTTATGTTGAACATTAGTATTATTCCTCTGTTAAATATCAACATTTGCTTTGTATCACTCAATATTTATCTGCCAGTGAATAAATCTTAGAATTCACTTAAACTTGATCATTGTTCAGTCCTAAAAAGGATCTAATTTGTCTCAAGTTTCTAAGTTCCTTAATAAGAAACTTGGCTGTGGTTTCCTTCTAACCTATTTTCTCTACAAACACATGCTCCTTTTTTCTACAGGCTTTAAACATATTTAATAGCTATTTGAAATAAAAAGACATTCAGACTGACAAATGCAGTATACAACACAATACCAAAGCCCATCTGCAACTTAATATGTGTAATGTTTTATAATTTGGGGTTAGGTCTTACGCAATTTAGAGTATAATTTTCAGACCTCCAAATAAAATTTTGATAAAATAGACTCCCAATTTCAATATGCCATTAAGGTTAGAAATTACTGATCTCAATAGTGAAAATTTAAGACAGTTATAGAGACTTAAAGACTACTAGTGAAGTAATGAAAGAATACAGCTTAGAAAACTGAGTTTGTGTACATGTATGTATGTGTGCCCCTTTCCACAATAATAGGTAGTCTATAATCTCACTGATGTGCTTACAACTTTTCAGAGTTTGGCATAAAATTATAGCTGATTTCCAAATTTTACTTGCATTCTTTTGAACACTCTTTTGTTCTTTACTAATTCAGTGAAGTAGGTTTAGAAAGTAGTTTCCCCCAAACACCAATTTCACTTACATTATCATGTTTAAAAAAACACAACATCTTCAATTCCCGGAAGACTCTTTTGCAAGAGACCAGATTCTGAAAGACGTTGGGCATCTTTTTGAGTGCTACTCTCTTTCCATCTCTTGGATCTGTTACTGACCTAAAGAAGCAATATTTGGGGGAGGAAAAAAGACAGAAATCAATTCCAAACCTTGTTCTCCAATTTTTCAGATCAGATCATGACAAATATCTTTATCTTAAAACAACATTACATCCATATAATAAAGCTTAAGGCATCAGTGAGAAAGCAGAGTATCCACAAAGAAAATGTTCAGTTACCCAACTCATCTGCCATGCTTTAAAAAAAATCCCTGTTTATTAAACATTGTGTCCTTTCCGGATGATCACTAATACATCTGAGATTGGAGGAATATTAGTGGTAAAGCCATTTTAAAGATGGGAAGAAAAAAAATAAATAAACAGCATAGCACATTAACCATGATCAAAGTCAATCAGTCACATGCTTTATTTTCAGACCCATATTCAAGATGGAAGAGATGGTCAAACACAATTTAAATATCTTGGTTTCTAAACAGATGAACATCTTTCAGTAACATGGGCTAGCATTAGGTGAACAATGTCCCTTCCTCAGAAGTCTAAGTGGAGGCTTAGGGATCCCTCTAGTTCTTAAGTAATGATAACCTCTTCCCTTTTGTTTCCCAGCTTTCAGTGTGGTAGTTGTTCCTTGTGGATATTATTTCTTTAATAGCTCCATGTTCCCCTTTTCTTATTATTGTCTTCTAACCACTTGCATAACCAATTTCCTGTAATTACATTTCCCTATGTTTGAAATATCAGTGTGGTTTCCATTGAACTCAATCAATACATATTAAATGAAATAATTAAAAGAAACAAATCAATAAATTGGGTAAATTGGTCAACTGGTCATTTGGCTATTGATATGCCATGAATTAACCTAGAGGTTTTTTTTTTGTCTACCCACCATACTAAGACTGGTTGTTCTATGTGTTTACATAGATTCTTGCCAATCATTCTCAGCTACCATGATCTTTAGTTCTGGTTCTGATTATCCAGTACTTTGAGTATTCCTCTTAGATTTGAGTAATTTTAAAATCTGATCCATGTGTCATCAATGCATTTATTCAAGTGTAAGTTCAGAAAAAGACAGAATGCACCTTGTCAACAGATAAAGCATTAGAAATTATCTATGAAGCTATTACCCAATGATTAATTTGGGTATATTCAATTAATTACTCTTTCAATTCACTATGATCAATGCCATCATCTTGTCCACAAGGAAATCAAACAACCATCAAACTGCCTTTCTGTAAATAAAATATTCTTATCTACCATATCTAAAACAAAATCACCCAAATTTCTCTATGAATTAATCTTAGTGATCACTACTTTCTTTATCAAGTATGGGAAGCTCATGTATGGGAAGCTGGCCTTATTAAGTAGAATCAGACTAGGTTGAGCCATGTGACAGATACCTGGCTTCTAGGAACTGCCAAGAAGTATGTGGCACTGCATGGGAGTGGTTCCCTGTCTCCTTCTGGAATTTTCCCCCTAAGAGGATGGCTCCCCTAACTCCACCCTATCCTGTCCATCACAGAAGAAGCTCCTCCTGGTCCTTGCCCCCCTTTACCTGCATATTACAAGTGTAGGAGAGTTGGGCAACTCAGTTGTTGTAAAGAGGCCAGAGTTGATATGACCAGACCGTCACACCCCTGTCTCATAAAAAGAATATTGGCTCTCGTGTGTTTGAGTAGAAAAGTTTTTTGGGTCATAGACAGAAAAACCTCCAACATCCTCCTCTGGCAGTTAACCCTTTCCTCCTCCACGCGAGACATGGCAGAGAGAACCCCAACACTCATGAAACTCTTAAATGATGGATTCTAGTATTTTTAAACACAGGAGGGCTACTTTTTCTTCTACTGACTGAAAATTTGGTAAAACAATTAAGTATTATCACTTTTGAGTTTTCAGTAGCTTGAAATGTAATTCAGTTAGGCCAGGAGACCTAATATTAGACACCACTGCTTAGAAAATAACAAACAAAATCTAGAACACGGCTTAAATTGCTTATAAACTAGGAAAATAAAATAGTGGAGAAACTGAATATACATTATAGTCTGTTAGTTGAAGGCTATTTTTTTTTTCTTTTGGTTCAATATACTACTTATGTATCTAGCTAACAGAAGACAAAAAATGCCAAGGAAAAGTCAGGAACAGTGGTGCACACCTGTAATCCCAGTGACTACAGAGCCTGAAGGAAGAGGATCATAAGTTCAAGAGCAGTTTAGACAACTTAGTGAGGCACTGTCTCAATATAAAAATAACAAAAGGGGTAGGAATGTAGCTCAGTTGTAGAGCACTCTTGGGTTCAATCCACAGAACAACAACAACAAAGTCAAGGAGGTACAAAGGAAGGAAAATTTTGGATTACATGCATTAATTGTCATGTCTCTAGTCTTTTTAAACCTGGAATAGTTATCTAGCATGTCTTTCATGACAATACTGTTTTTCAAGAGTACAGGACAGTTAATTTATAGACTGTACCTCAGTTTAGGTTTGTTTGGTGTTATTCATAATTAGATTCTGATTATGCTGGCTTAAAAAAAATTGTTTCATTGGTACTAGCAATTGGACCCAGAGTCACTCTACACTAAAGAGCATCCCCAGCTCCCCACCCTCCTTTTTTTTTCTTTTGTTTCCCCAATTTGAGACAAGGTCCCAGTACGGTGCTGAGGCTGGCTTTAAATCTGGTGATCTTCTTGTTCAACCTCCAAGTAAGTAGTTGAAGTTATTCCACTATGCCTAGCCCTGCATTTTTTATAGGAATACAGAAGTACTATCTTCTCAGAGCATCATATTTGCAGGCAGGATGTTAATATGTCCCATCACTGGTGATAACTTTAGTTACTTGGATGAGGTGTCTGCCAGTTTTTTCCACTGTAAAATTACTATTCCCCACCCCCCACTGTAACTGTAAATATCCTATTCCTCATTCAACTTTGACTTACTACCTTCAGCATCCACTGATTTTTGCCTAAACCAATTATTAAGGATGCCAAAAGGTACTTTAATAAATTTAACACCTTTAATAGCCCAGAACAATAAATATTAGTTTTTAAGTGAATAAATTGATTTAATAAAATGCTTTCTCCAAAGGCCTAATCCAATATTACTTCTTCCTAACTTGTGACCTGTTCTTGCTGATCATCCTATTGCTCTAACATAAACCTGCTCCTGGAAATACTTGGTACTCAAGATTAGTACTGTGTCTTGTAATGTTTTAAGGTAAAATTTGCAAAGCAGCATTTTATTTTATTATTCATGCAAAAGTCAGTCATGCCTGTGGCTGGTAACAATATAACTCTAATGAATGTGAATGGCAGTGCAGTAATTTCATGCCACGTTGAGTTTGTTCTCTCTTAACTTGAGTTAGCAGATGTTTTAGTTCAGCACAAACAGTACCACAGAGCAAAGATAAGTGTGGAAGCATGTTATACAGGAATTCTTTTATTTCCTTTGTTACTCAAAGGCTTGTTGTGCTTAGTTTCTCTGTTGCTGCAATACCCTGGTTACTCCAAATACATTTGTTAATTAAGCTCCAGATGTAGAGATAATGAACAACTTTTAGGGCAACTTTGCTCATTTCAGAAAAAAAGGAGCTATCCTTATACCTGCAATTCACTTATTGGTTAGTTATTTTCCCTGCTAAATATTGGATGCCCTAAATAGTATATCTGTCATTTTCATCTTACCATTTTAAGCATTCAAGTTATACTACCAGGTGTTTACTTCCCAAATTTTAAATTAATATTTGATTTTTTTCATACACCATGTTAAAAATAAAGTTGTAAAGGTTTTGACAAAGATTTCTTTACACCTGCCTGGAGTGCGTCATCTTCCTCTGCTCTTAGAATAAGTCCAACTGTTTTTTAAAAAGGTAAAAGAATCTAAGTTATTCTTCAGAGAGAGAGAGAGAGACAGAGACCTTGTTAAGAGTACAAAACCAAAACAGAAAGCTTTTTAGATCTGTTGTGGTAATTTTGTCATAAAGTTTTCTTCATCCCAGGAAACTATGACCATTGTCACAAATCTGCTTGAATTATTGAGAAGCAGAAAACCTGGAATGAAACAAGAATGAAACTTATTGGGGACACTTTCCTGGGCACCAAAATGTCACTTAAAACATGTTTAAAGTATCAAAACATCTTTAAATTGTTGCTTCAAACATCTTTAAATTAGCAAGAATCTCCAAGAAATTTAAAGTTCCTCATCAATTTTTATGCAAAGAATCTTTTTCCTTATGTTTTTAGCAGTTCCCAAGTTTATGTTTCTGATACAGGTTTTTAGCTATTCAAGAGAAACAAATGATTTATAGTAAGAATGCTTCAACTTAGATTAAGAAAATCAAGTACTCCTAATTCTATTCATGTCAAGTTGTCATCAGTAATCCCCTATTTTTTGCTATATATACTACAATTACTATGTCAACTGTACCAATACAGTATACAGCTCAGTAACAGAATCTCCTAACTAGATTCTAAATATTTAGATTATTGCTTTCACATTCATTTTGAAAAGCACTTCCTTAGAAGTTATTTTTACTTTTATTTAGATTGTATGCTTGAGAAAAAACAGATTATGAGGCAAAATTTTTGACAAATAAGTCTAGAAAATGTATCCTTGCTGTACTTTAGTCCTTGTTATATATTCAAAGGCACATGTAAAATTTAAGGAATAAATTAAGGAACAAGGAATTTATTTTTATGTCTCTTTGCTCTTTCTAACCAGAATTTTAACAGACTATAGTATGTATGCACTCTGCCATAATTTATACACCATCTTGAAGAAAAAAACCTGTAAGCCTCCCTCCCCCATTAAAAAAAAAAAGGGATTCTCATCTTCCATGTTTACATTGTTTGTTCCATTGGCTGAGTTTTTTGTTTGTTTATTCAAATCTGTATTTGCTGAGTTAGCTGTATGCATAAGAAAGGGACCCTTTTTCTTTTTTCTCAAGATCCCGTAAAATGATTCCCAAATTTGTTACTTTATTTACTTTATATTATAAGGAAAAAAGGCTTTATACAATAGGTAAACCAAGGCTATGGTGAAACAGTTCATCATTCATTCCATATCCTCCTAACATTATTGACTCACAGAAGCAAAATATCTACATTTAACTGAAAGAGTTAAATATGAACTTAACTGTCCTCTAATCCTGTTTAAATAAATGACACTAGGCCATTCTGATCTATAGTGAAGCACTCAAGGGCACTGATAGAGGAGCAGGGATAAGCAACAGGCCATCCATTCAATATCAGATCACATATTTATTTTCAAATACTTAGTACTAGAGTAAGAACTCACTTTTAAGACCCCTCTAATTTCCCACCAATAATGCTGGATAAGTTAAAATGTAAATGGAAATCATTTTATGTTTTTTTTTCCTGTGGTCCTGGGAATATTTGATTGCTCTTTGGACCATGAATTAATCAGTTCCATCCATACTGTACATCCTGCAAAGATATAACACTTTTTCCCTCCTAAGTCACTGTCAAATATCTCTGTGAGGAATCCAACCTGCCTGCAATGAAATGGTCACCCTGCCTTTTTAAAGGGGATTTCCTCACGTGAGAGGGTGAACATGATACAGCCCAATCTGCCAAGTGTAGGGAGTTTTCATGGCCCACTAGTCACAGTTCTTTCTTAGGAACAGGCCTATGAATATTGCATGGGGAGAAAAACTAGTTGCAATGAAGGAAAGGTTTCTATGCAAAGCCACAAAGGAAAATAATTTACATCTCCCTCTTGCATTTTAACAATTTTGGGCAAGAAGAGGTCATAAAGGGTAACTAAAACTATGTCACACAAAAATGATTTGCTTTTAATCCCATTAATGACTTCTTGAAAGTTATGTGTTCCATCATAAGAATACTATTTAGGACCATAAAGGCTAAAAAGGTTAAAAAGCTTAAAGAACGGCAATTTTTGTTGCACATTATGTTTCTAAACATAGAAAATGCCACATGACAGCTGGGCATGGTGGCACACGCCTGTAATCCCAGTGGCTCAGCAGGCTGAGGCAGGAGGATGGAGAATACAAAGCCAGCCTCAGCAACTTAGCGAGGTCCTGTCTGTAAATAAAATTAAAAAGGGCTGGGGATATGGCTCAGTGGTTAAGTATCCCTGGGTTTAATCCCTAGTACCAAAAAGAAAAGAAAAAAGAATTGTTTACTAACATGGTAGGTTTATAACAGTGTAGTTTGCATCATCAAAAAACTTTTAATGAGGGTCAGGGATAGAACTCAGCTTGCCTAGCACACACAAGGCCCTGGATTCAGTCCCTTAGCACCATGAAAAAGAAAAGAAAAAACTTCAGTGAATTTAGAAAGAAAGTTCACATCATCAGGAAAAAACTTTGTTCTTGTCATAAGGAACACTTTGTTATTTAATATTTTAATGGGTAGGCTAGTATTTTAATAATTAATACAAAATTCAAGTCATGGTATACAGATGGTTAAAAAACAGTGAACACACTAATAGTGAAAAGAGATTTTTTAAATAAAAGGGGAAATTTGAATATGGCTTGGTACTATGGTTATACATAAAATGCCTGTATTTTCTAAAGATGTATACCTAATTTTATGTCTCAAAATAAAAAACATAAAGGGCTGGAGATGTAGCTCAGTGGTAGAATGTTTAATTAGCATGCACAAAAATCTTTGGTAATAATAAAAACGGATAGTTGAAAACTGAAGCAATCTTGATAATTATCATATCGGGATGAGAAAGTTAAGAAAATAATATGTATTTGAAATTTTTCAAAATAAAAAAATAGAAATGAAATTTATAAAAACACTATTTATAATATTAAAAATATTCTCCCAGTAGCTCAGGAAGGTAAGGCAGGAGGATCACAAATTGACAGCCTGCCTCAGCAACTTAAAACCCTGTCTAAAAATTAAAAAACAAAACGGGCTGGGGATGTGGCTCAGTGGTTATGCGCCACTGGGTTCAATCCCTGGTCCAAAAAAAAAAAAAAAAAAAAGCAAGAAACAGAAAAAAAGAAAAACGTTATCTGGGATTAAAGCTAACAAATGCTATGCTATGAAAGACTTCTACAAAAAGCAACTAAAAACTTTTGAAAACAATTAAAGAATAGACATATATTCACCAACTTGAAGATGCAATAGTGTAAAAACTTCAATTCTCCCCAAACTGACTTCTAGCTTGAGTGAAATCCAATCAAATCGTCACAAGGTTTTCTTTTTGTGAAACCAGACAAATTATTTCTAAAACTTTTATGGAAATGCAAGGGTGCAAAGGACAGCTAAAACACTTGAAGAACGGGTGGGAGAAATTGCTCCGCTAGATTTGACACCTTATTACAAGCTACAATAATTGACATCATGTAATTTTCATGCAAATATAGTCCAATGAAATAGAAATATGACCTAGTAATGGAATCTTGCATATATGAACACTCGACTTATCAAAAAGGTGGCCTGAGCTGGGAGTGGTGGCACAAGTTTGTAATCTCAGCAGCTTGGGAGGTTGAGGCAGGAGGATTGTGAGTTCAAAATCAGTCTCAGAAACTTAGCAAGGCTCTGAGCAACTCAGAGACCCTGTCTCTAAACAAAATACAAAAAAGAGTTGGGGATGTGACTCGGTGGTTAAGAGCCTCTGGGTTCAATTCCTGGTACTGTGACGCAGTGGGAAGGTGGCTCTGTAGAGCAGAGGAGACAGGAAAGTTATACTAGTTTTAAGTTATTGTCTCTTAGCTTCAAATCCATCCAGCTAAACACTGGTCTGTAATAGTAGCAGCTGAATTCAATTTATTTTTTTCCCAACTCTTGTAGAACTAGCCTCACTGTATCCTCCACCAGAGACACCAACAGTAGTGAGCCCATATCCTTTCCTCAGGTGACTGAATTTCTGCTGCATGAGGTTTAAAGCTTTAATAATTCCAAGTTC
This sequence comes from Sciurus vulgaris, assembly GCF_902686455.1. Classification (NCBI taxonomy): domain Eukaryota; kingdom Metazoa; phylum Chordata; class Mammalia; order Rodentia; family Sciuridae; genus Sciurus; species Sciurus vulgaris. Next base: position 66,976,797 of record NC_136463.1, read on the forward strand.
TTACCTATATTCTCCCAGGTGTGAGATGGAAACTGCTACTTCTGTGATATCTTAGTCCTCTTTTCTTGCCTTTTTCATTACCTACCCAACAACTTTACTGGTATTTTTTTCATATTAAACACTGTTTAAGTAATTGACTGTAGTTTTACTTCACATTACATACACAAATAGAGGGGTTTTAGATACAGACGTGAAGTGCAAAATCACACAATTTTTAGAAGATAACATATAGGACAATGTCTTCAAGATATCTGGGGGGAAAAAGATAATTTGGGCAGGGATAAGATGTCTTCCATGACATGACAAAACAAAACAAAACAAAAAAAAACCCCACTAATTATACTGGAAAAATTGATATTTACCTACTTTAAAATCAAGAACTTCTGTTCCTATCTATACATTGTTAAGAGATAAAAATGCAAGTCACAGAGGATGCTTGCAACACTTACAAGAACAAAGGGTTCTTATCCAGATATATATGGAACTCTTATGAATCAATTTTTTAAAGTCTGGCAATAGCAAATGTTTTATGAAGATGTAGTGCAATGGCAATTCTTAATAGACTTTTGGTAGGTGTGTGTACATTGGTAAGTCACTTAGAAAACAAGTTGGAATATAGATAAGATAGATAGATAGATAGATAGATAGATAGATAGATAGATAGGTTTTGACCCTGTAATTTGACTCCTTGATATATACACTAAAACACAAACACATTTTTTAAGCAGACATTATTTGTAATACCCTTAAAATTGGAAAAAAACTCAAATATCCATGAACAGTAGTAAAATGGCTTAACAAAGTGATATTTGTATTATGGGATATTCCATAGCAATTAAAATGAACTACTGCTACATGCAGCACATAGATGAATCTCACAAAATTCTAAAAAAAGAAACCAATCACAATGAACATGTACTACAAGATTTCTTTTCTATAATATTAAAAAACATATGACAAGTTAAATTCTAATGTTTAGGGATATATACTTAAAGAGATACAAACTTAAGAAAGTGGTTACCATGAAGAGTGTTATACTTAGGAGTGGAGATCATGGTGGGAGAGGGCATAGAGAACTAGGTACTAGTGATGTCTTAGTTTTCACCTGAATGCTTATAGTGATATGTAATACTATTGTGATAAATCATTGAGCTGTACATTTTATTTTGTGTATATGTTTCTGTATGTGTGTTATATACAACTGAAAAGGCTTTTAAAAAAGGCAAACTGCCCAGTTTAATTTTTTGGCATAAAAGCATTTTAGCTTGAAATCTGTATAAGTAATTTTTAAAGAAGATGATTCTTTCCCTTATTTTTCATATTGATATACATATAGACCAGCTCAGTGGATTTTTGTCACTTCTTTCCCTGTGCCACAGGTTCATTCTGTAAAGAGTAATATGTTAAGATATCTTTTTTATGTTTTGTTACAATTTCAAAGGAATCTGTTTCCTTAAAAAAAAATAAACAGGAGATTCCTGCTGTGCCTTGTGCGCTGACAGACCTCCTGGCTCTGGTGTGTTTCCTTTGCCACCGACACTCATCATCCTGTTCGGCCCCCATATTCTCTTCAGGCAGGCCCTGACGAGGTACATCAGACCTTGTTGCCCGACAGAGAGCAACAACTGGTGCCCCGTGTGAGGAACACAAAGTCGCCGGACTGCGGCCCAGCCCACCTAGTACTTCTGCCACGAGGTCCCACATATGCCGGTGTGGAGGGAGTAACCAGCCCAACCATCGGTGGCATGTCCTAGTAAGGAGTATGATATAGTAGCCCCATTCCCCCCAAGTAGTGGGAGATAATTGTTTCACAATTTTCTGTGACCAAACGTGAATTGAACCAGGAAAAAGGGTTAAAATGCCCTAGGCACAAAGTTTCTGCTAAAACCTGTCAGCTCCTTCCAGATCTCAGACAAGGCTTACATTGAAATGTAAATGGAGGAAGCCAGAATGTTTAGTAGGAGACTGGTCTCAAACCAAAGAGGAAGGAAAAAAAAAAAAAAAAAAGAGCAAAGAGAGTCTTATCTAGATTCCAGCAAAAGTAAATTTTATGGTGCTTTACTAAAGTAATTAACGGCCGTATCATTTTTCCAGGACTCTTGTTTTTTTTGAATTCTACATTTTTTTTGAGCTCATGACTTTTTTTGATTTTTTTATTCAACTAGAGTTTCTGAACATCTGTTACACTGCAATGGAGATCCACCTATAAAGTTACAGGCCTTTGATTTTGTGTTATTTGTATGTCGTGCTGTCTGATGTCATGTTTTGTCTGTATCAAAACTGAGCACTCTTAAAATTAAAATTTAAAAATGGATCCAAATATTTTTAATTCACATGATTCACATGATTTAAAAAGGTTCAATTTAAATTGAATAGAAGTAAAAGTCTTTAAAATTAACTCACAAATCTCTAGGTGGTCAAACTAATAAAATGTTGATGTTTATAAAATGTCTAACATCAATTTTTCTAGGACTTTTCTTCAACAGGAAAGAGATGGCAAATACTATTTACACTTGTCTAACATCTTGTTTTTTTTTTACACTTGTCTGATATCTTGGTTTTTTTTTTACAAAAAGATGAGTGAATTAGAGTTGACATATATGGGATTACTCAAACGTGTTTGTTAGAGACATCTGATTAATTTAAAAAGTTATTCCATGGAGTAATATACTTAAAAACATTATTCTTTGTATATTAAATGTGTTCATATTTTCCAGGTATACAAGCATTTAAAGCAGAAAATTTATCAAGCTGCTAGTCTCCAAATTAAACTTGTCTGTAATGGTAAACCTATCATTTAATATTCTATATAGGACCTGTCATCAATAGGGTATATGTAAAATTTGTTAAATGTATTTCTAAAAGTTAGAGCCTGATTTGTTTCAAGGTTAAGCATGAAAGCATTTTGCCACTTTGCCACACAAAAGGAAACTTAAAAGCTCTCTCAGCCTTTCTTTAATTCATGTTTTAGGTATAATGTTAAATTGTGTTAACTAATGTTTATATAGACTCAGGAGTCAATATATGTAAACTGCTTAAAATGACATTTAAGAAAGAGTGTAATGCGCAGTAGCAAAAATGGGACAACAGTGAGTAAGATTAGGGTCTCTAACCTCATGACTTTGGACAGTGGACTTCCTTGAAAGTTACACAGAACTCCTAACATTGCACTTTGCAGCTCTACCATCTTAGATCTACAGGTTCAACCTGATTCCTTGGCTGCTGTCATCCTGCAATGGTGAAGGAAGGAGGGCTTTGCCTGTTCCTTGGTGAAGAGTGCTGTTTCTAAGCCAACCGCTCTGGCATTGCACAAGATAAAATCAAAAACCTATAAGAAGATCTGGAACATTATAGGAGCGAGCTCCACTCTAATTTCCTCTGGAGTGGGTTACATGGGTGGCTCCCCTACCTCCTCCCACTTATGGGCCTGCAAATCACCATTATCTTTGTGTTCACCTTTGGGCCTTGCATAATCAATAAGCTTATCCATTTTCTGAAAAGGTAGGCTAAGTCTGTGCAGCTCATGGTGGTTCAAGAGCATTATACTGCCCTTCAAAATGATGATTGGGAGCTCTATAGGATCATGGGTCACTCGTTTTGGGACACTGGGGTCTAAGTGTCTATCCCTTAAGCCCTGCTCCTCCTGAGGGGCCCGCCTGAAGTGCTAAGGTGGTAGTCAATGACGGGTGAGATCCTCAGAGGAGGACAACCTAAGACAGGCACACCTTCAAGTAAGGCGGACCCCCAAACTGCTAGGGTGATGTTCCATGATGGGTAAGACCCTCCCAGGGGCACCTAAGACAGACACACCTTTAATATAAAACAAAAAAGGGGGATATGTTGGGACTAATGACACATTAACTAACTCAGGCTGACTCCTTACTCCCTGGCGAGTGAGCAAGAGCAAGGCCTCAAAGGCGGTTTCAATAGTTAATAACGATAAATTGGACCACCGTCAGGGGTTGGTTAACAACAGTTCCGCGAACGTGATCAGCTCGTGCTTGCCATATAGTCCTATGGGACTCTCACCTGCATGAACACCCTGTGCCTTGCTGACCTTTAAGCTAATTGGTTCCCGCCTAGCCCCCACCCTACATAAAAGCTGTGTGATTTCCTCAATAAATGAGATTCCTGCTGTGCCTCGTGCGCTGACAGACAAAAAAATAAAAATAAAAATAAAAATAAAAAAATATACATTTTCTTCATCTTTAAACAAGAATATACTATTAAGAAGCATTCCATAGGAAAATGCTGGCAGCAGAATTGAGGACTACAGTCCCACCCCTAATCTAATCACAGTCTCCTAACATCTTCCATTGTGAAGCAAAATGCTGAAACAGCTACAATATATAGATGTGCTTCAGATATAGATGTGTGTTTTTAATTAGTTAGCCTGTTATAAATAACCAAAACCAAAAATATTACAAAAACAAAATAAGAGGCAAGACTTCCAGCTGTGGCAAACTGAAGAGGTCAGCAAATCCTCTCCCCAAAACAACTATAAAATTAGATAACATTTATCAAAAACAAACATTTCGGAGCTCTAGAAAATGACCAAAGTCAAATGACAAATTTCAAAGTGTTTATGAAAAAATGCTGAAATTTGATTCAAAGAACTGTGGGAGTCAGTGGCATTACTGCTTGGAGCTGCTCCTTATGCATACCTACCCTGACCCCAGCACAGTTCCTGCAATAGTTCTACCTGAAAAGGGCAGGCAATGAAAACCAGCAACTTAGAAATCAAAAAACCCACACCCAGTGGCTGAGAGTAAAAGTATCAAACTCCACTGGAAAATAACAGAGAAAGACGCTCTGCTAGCCTGAGACTGCTGCCCCAGATGCGAAGATAAGTAGACAAGGAAACTAACAAAGAGAATCTGAGAATGGAAGAACCCCTATACGGTCTAGATAAACTCTCTAAACATTGTTGGCTGATTGGAAGTTAAGTATATACACAGAGGGAACCAGAGGGGGACCAAGAAGAATTTTTTTTGCATGAGGTACAGCCACTCAGGTCCCTGCTTTTTGTTGTTGTTGTTGTTTAATTGTTATTTTAATTTTTGGCCTGCTATTCTTGGGGTTTCCTTTGTGTCTGCATAGCCTTGTAGTCGGTGGTCAGTGAATAAGTAATGGTTGTGTTCCAACATTCTGAGCCAGTAAGACTTTCACCTTTTGATCATCCCTCTGTGTGTATGTGTGTGTGTGTGGAGGATCTCATCGAATTTTCACAAACGCCTAGCTTTTATTTTCTGCTGAGCCCTTTAGTTCTCCTCACATACAGGAAGCCTCCCAGTTAGCCAAGGATGTATGGAGAGCTTGGGCTGAGAGGATTTGCTGAACCCAAAGGGTAAGTTAAATCCACACATACACAGATATCTAAAACAGAGAAGTGGGGGCTGGGGCTGTGGTTCAGTGGTAGAGCGCTTGCCTATCATCTGGATTCGACCTCAGCACCACATAAAAATAAATAAATAAAATGGAGGTGTTGTGCCCATCTACAACTAAAAATATTAAAAAAAAAACAAAAACAAAAACACTAGAAGTGGTATGTGAGTAAATAGAGGAATACATTGTTGGGCTTATAATATGTATGTGCAATGTATTTATATGACAATAATAACATAGAAGGGAGAAGAAACTGAGCTATATTGGAAAAACATTGCGATATTTTACTAGAATCAATACAACATTAATTTGAAATAGACTTTGGAAATTAAGATGCATGCCTGGAACAATCAATAAGAAAATAACTAAAAAACAAAAAGAGGGTTAAAACATCAAAAGATGAGGACTGGAGTTGTAGCTTAGTGTGAAGTACATATTTTGCAAGTACGAGGCCTTAGGTTCAATTCTCAGCACAAATGTGTATGTGCAAACACACACACAATCGACAGATTAGTAAAAACAATCATCTACAAATATCTGTTTAACACAAAATAAGGAAATAAAGGAAAAATATAGGAACAAAAGAAACATGAAGCATATAGAGGGCATTTCAGATTTGTGGTTAAAAGACTCAATTTTAGGGCTGGGGTTGTGGCTCAGTGGTAGAGCTCTTGCATAGCATATGTGAGGCACTGGGTTCAATTCTCAGCAATGCATATAAATAAATGAATAAAAAAATAAAGGTCTATAAACATCTAAAAAAAAAGAAAAAAGAATCAATGTTAATATGGCAGTTCTCTCAAATAGTGACCTCCTGATTCCCTAAAATCTCAGTCAAACTGGAACCATCATATACTCCTGGTGGGAATGTAAAATGACACAACCACTTTGGAAAACAGTTTGAGTCTTTAAAAGTTAAATATAAACTTACATAACCCAGCAACTCTACTCTTTGGTGTCTACATAAGAGAAATGAAAATATATATCCTCACAAAAACATATGTGAATATTCATAGCAGCATTATTCATAATAGTCCAAAGCTGGAAAGAGTCAAATCCATCAACTAGTAATCGTATAGACAAACTATAATACACCTATTCAATGGAACAAACTACTACTTACTAACACATGGATAAACCCCAAAAGCATTGTGCTAAGTAAAAGAAGCCAGACACAAAAAGGCCATATAGTGTACAATGATACCATTTATATGTAAGTTTTAGTATAAACAGAGTGTATTTCAGTTGTTGTCTGGGGTTCAGAGTAGAAACTGTTAATTGGAAGATTTTAGAGTGATGAAAATATTCTAAAACTGAATACTGAAAATATTCTAGTAATTGTCATAGAACACTATAAAGTGTTCACTAGAAGTCACTGAATTTATGATGGGTCATTTTATGGTTATGTCTCAAAGAGCTGTTAAAACAAAAATCATCACCACAGAATACCAAGTGTTCATTTTAGGTTCTATTCTGATTTATTTTGCACAATTCCTTACCCTTTGTCTTTAATATTTTATATAGCTTTTCCACTTATCCAAACAGGTTATTCACTAAACCAAAACAGAAATTTCAAATCAAATATTCAAACAAATACAATTTTTATTTCATTTCTTTTTCTTTCATTTTAATAACATTTTATTTAATTCATCTGGAATTCCTATCATGTGTGGAATGAGATATTCATTTATTATAATATAAACTATGGGCCAATTTTTGAAACTGCTATTTGCTTTACGGTTCACTAATTCATTTTCAACCAGTACTTATTCAATAAGATTACTGATCCCATGGACAGGGATGTAGCTCAGTGATAGAGCACTTGCCTACCATGTGGGAGGCCCTGCATTCAATCTCAGAGTGAGAGGAACAGTACTATTAACCCTTGAGCACAAAGATTCTATTACTTACATATATCCTCCTAGGGCTTAGAACAGTATCCCGTCCAGGTCAATTTCTAAACTAAATCACCTGGTCATCAAGAATTTTTTTTAATGCCAAAAATCTCTTAATACACATTCTAATTATATTATTCTTGAGAGTTTTTTCATCTAATATGTATTTTAATTATATTATTCTTGAGAGTTTTTTTTATCTACGTTCAACAAGATTGCTTTTAATTCTGTGCCCTAGTCTTAGCAGGCATCATATTTTGTCTGACTCACAAAAGAGTACCCTTCCATTAACTTCAGTGTTTATTACCTGTTTATATGACATAAGTATTACAAGTTTAAAAATATTCACCAGTGGTTCCATTAAAATTTCTTGTGTTTCCTATTCCAACTAGTTTATCCAAAGTGTGTAGTTATATAGTGTTTCTAAATTTTTGCAGTCTAGTTTATAAAATTTTTAATTTAAAAAATAACATTTCAGTAATTTTCATCCTAATTTTGTCTTATTACACTGCTCTTTTCTAAGGTCCTTTTGAGCTTCACTGGTCCATTTTATTTGCTTGTTGAAACAGGCACAGAAGAATTGAAGAAAACTGTTAAGTTTACTTGCCAGCCTTATGAGTTGGAAAACTGAGGTTTTCATGTCTTTCAAATAGTACAGTGTATTTATTTTATTTCCTTTTTTTATTCTAATTGAAGTCTTACTATGTTTTGCTGAGGATGCTACAGAATTTAAGTTGAATTTATTTACTAAAAAAAAATTGTGTGTATTCAAATATGTGCATTTAAAACAAAGCACAAAAAAAATAAATAAAACAAAGCACATGTGCCTACTTCCATTTCATTTTCTCAAAATTTTATCTTATTACATTATTGAGGGCCATTAATTTTTGGTTTATTTGAATGGAAATTTGCACAGTGAAATAAACATTGTCTCCTATTCAAGTGTTCTAGTTTATAGTTCTTTTATATATATTTCAGTTGTAGGTGGACACAATACCTTATTTAATTATTTTTATGTGGTGCTGAAGGTTGAACCCAGTGCCTCACATATGCTAGGTAAGCGCTCTACCACTGAGCTACAATACCAGCCCCTGTATATAGTTCTTACACTTATCAGTTATCGTTTCTCATTTTCCTTTATGTTATCTGGAATACATGTGCTGGTATATAACCATGGTGTATAAGACATATTTCAATTTTACAAAAAGGAAGTTTTTTTTAAATATTTTTTTTAGTTGTCAATGGACTTTATTTTATTTATTTATACGTGGTGCTGAGACTCCAACCCAGTGCCTCACACATGCTAGGCAAGGTTCTACCACTGAGTCATGACTCCAGTTCCCAAAAAAGTTTTAAGATAAATATTTTATGTATTTCTCATTACACATGAATTGGAAATGATTTTAAGATAGTGATATACGGAAAACATCATTTGTTCATATAAATAAAGCACACTGTGTAACAGAATTTAGTTGAGAGTAATAAGTTCTGAATATGCAAAAATATTCTATAACTGAAAAAAAAATAAAAAAAAAATGTTGATTCAGGTATGTTTTCAATAAAACGGGTACCACAAATCATTACTCTATATATTTCATGTTAGATTCTCCAACCACAACATGGATGCTTTCGATGCAGGATAAGTTTTGGGGAAACATATTTGGAAACATGCAGTGACAAATATTGATTTTTACAGTTATGGTAAACAAAGTGACAAAGGAACTTAAATAAATCATCCATGATAGGAATAAATTTTGCAAATAATCAGGTTTTAAAGCTATGTTGGTGTTCTAACCATGACTGCAGCCTTGGCTCTGGGCACTGAAGCTTGCTGGCATGAGGTAGGGAGCATGATGGCTCTAAATGAGTAGGGTGATCATAAATTGCTAACAAAATCTACTGCAGGCCCACTTGGGGAAATGGGAGTAAGTTCAAAAGCTGCTAGCAACAGATAACAAGGGCTTTCTTCTGTGCCCAACCTATGGGTGAGTTTATTATAACTCATTCTTTAAGAAGGGATGGGAAAGGATCTGGCTGCCCAAACATCTGGCAGAGGCTTTACTGATGACTGAAACCTTTTCTCTAAATCGATTTAAAAAAAAAAAAAAAAAAAAAAAAAAAAAAAAAAAAAAAACAGCAAATGACATCTGTAACCCTTTGAAGAATCCATATTTCATCCCATTTGAAAAGCCAGTTACCTGGAGAAGATGATGAAAATACTATCCCAGGTTTAGATTTGAGGCATACCAGTACTTGGATCAAACAATACTTTAAAATTCTTTCATTACCAGTTAAAATACATAGATTAATGTAATTACAAACTATAAAATCTCAGGTAAAGTGGGATGCATTTGCCTCAGCCACAGTTCATTAGCCATATTAGACAAGCTACCTGTTATATACCACAGGAATTTCAGGTATATATTACATGGTAGAATGATTTGATTTTATTTTATTTTGCAGGGGTGGTAATCAGGGATTGAACTCAGGGGCACTCGACCACTGAGCCAAATCCCCAGCCCTATTTTGTATTTTATTTAGAGACAAGGTCTCTCTGAGTTGTTTAGGGCCTAAGTTGCTGAGGTTGGCTTTGACCTCACCATCCTCCTGCCTCAGCCTCCCATGTTGCTGGGATTACATGTGTGGCATTGTGTCCAGATGGCAGGACGATTTTATTTTTTATTTTAAAATTATTTTATATATTTTTTAGTTGTTGATGGACCTTTTTAAAAATTCATTTCTTTGTATGAAGTTCTGAGAATCAAACCCAGTGCCTCATATATGCTAGGCAAGTGCTCTACCACTGAGCCACAACCCCAGCCTTGGTAGGACGATTTTAAATCCTCCTTTGGGATATGAATTTAAAAAGACAGCTCTGGGTGGAAAGGAGGTACCTGTCTCCTTTCTCTTGAGCTATGATAGAAACTGTGAAGATTCAAGGAAGCCATCAGAAACAATCATGCAGACTGTAGCTGAATACAGAAAAATATTCTATGGCCTAGTATCTTACTGAAGAAATGAACACTTAACAAAAAACTACCTGAAGAATGGAAGTCTACTAAGCCAAACTAAAATGGGATTCAATGGTGTAACAGTTTTAATTGTGGGAGACTAGGGAAAAATAGACACCAAAGCTATGGATGGATTTAGAAGCAGAATGGCACCAGTTTGTTCTGAGTTTCTTCCTTTCACTGTTTATATCCAAAATAATAGGGTGGGGTGGGGTGAGGGGGAGTTTCCTGAAAGGGTTTCATGTAAAAAAATTTCAAGACTATTACCACTCACCTCTAACCAAATAACTACAAGCTACTTCCATGTGGATCCTGATTTCTGAATCCCTCCTCGAGAGCCTTGCTCTGCTTCTTTTCAGTTTCACCTCATAAAGAAGGATGAAGAAGGATCAAAGTGATGAGGACAACAAATGCAAGTGTGCTTTCAAAAACAGTCTATCAGAAAAATACCACTCACAACATTCAATAAAAATAACTAAAACCCAGAGTTCTTCCATTGACTGGCCTCACTTCGATAAAGTAAAAAATGATTATTGATATATAGCAATTTTTATCAGGTCACAAATCCCTAGGAGAAACAAACCAGAGAACGAGAAACTACTAAGATCTAATTAAGAAAGAAGCTGGATAGGCAGCTTTACATATTTCTATTTCAAGACTATCTCAAAATCCCTGCTCTACTTAGAGAATATGCAAGTTTCAAAGAATAACATAATAAAGGGAACATGAGGTAAGAAACATTTATCACTAGAAAAATGGTCAACAGGGAATTTCAAGTTGAAAAGGAATTCTGAAATGTTTCATTTTCTAAACAGCAACTACAACCAATAATAGAAAAGAAAATGAGTGTATACAACAAAATGATAAATAGATGAGGTAAAAAAAATACCAGGTAAAGTGGTCAGAATAAACTTTTTAAAGAACTTCATCTTGGGCTGGGGAGATAGCTCAGTTGGTAGAGTGCTTTCCCCTTGTAAGCACTAAGGCCCTGAGTTCAATCCCCAGCACTGCAAAAAAAAACAAAAACAAACAAACAAACAAAAAAAAACCAACTTCATCTTGAAATCATTTCTCTTAGAATTTTGGTCTAAATCTTTGACATTTTCAAATTACAAATCTTAATCTGATCTTAAACAATAGGGAGAGCACCTGCTAGATAGTAGATTTTTGCCTGTTTTCAAAAGTATTCAAATATTGGTTTCAAATGTTCTTCAATGACATTAATTTCCTACCACTATGATAACCAAATAAAATTTAAAATTTAGCATATTCCCAACATCACTATCTCACTTATACACACACAGAATTTTCTCTTACTAAAATCTTAAGACTTTATAATAATGACTATTTGAAACAGTTCACCGTTTGTGTGTGTGTGTGTTTGGATACAAACGACTTTCAAATGAAATTTTTTGGATTGCAAAAGCTCCAAAGTTCAGAAAAAGGGGATAAGGTATAACAAATAATCTTGAAAGTGATTGCATGAAGATTTTAACTAATGGTAAAAAGACATGTAATACATAATCTCAGTGGTGGCTGGTTTATTGAATTTCCACTAGACTTTTAGAGAGCAATCTACAAGATTCTTTCTTGTTAGAGGAGGTTTTAAACACTATTACAAAGTTGCGAGAAACAATAGGAATCATATGAAACAAAATAAAACTTCCCTGCATGTCATTACTTTTCTGCTTTTTTCCCCTTTTTCTTTTACTATCTTTCCCTTCAAAGAGAAAGGAGGGAGTGTACAGAAAGAGATATATACTACCAAAAGGTTGTTAGAAACTGCAGGGTTGCACTCTATAGATGATGTGATTTGCTTTGTGGCAGAAAGGCACATATAACAGCCACCTGCAAATTATTCTTTGTACAAACTTTTTTACTGGGTACCTAACAATGAACAAGTAGTCAGTGACCAGGTGCTATATGATATAAAGGAGAATAAAACAAAGCTGATACGCTGAAGTGTATCCAATATAAGAAACCACAAAGAGAAAATGCAGGTCAGACTCTAATAAAAGAACTTTTATTCATTAGGCTTTCTAAATCACTACATTTATTTTACAACCTTATCACATCCCTCAAAACTTAGAAATATTCCAAAAATCCATTCACTGAAGGGAGAAAAAGTTTTTTCTACATAAGTCAACAATATCCAAAAATGTTTCATCAAAGTAATATTGCCAGCAGACATCTACGGATTATTAAAAGTTAATATTATCTTTTCTATCTTGATAAAAATATAGTTCAAGTAATTCAAATGTGAGATGGACAGGCAAAGAAGACATTAAAATGCAAGAGACAACAGAAAACAAAAAAATAAAATGGTAAACCCAAACTTTGCTATATTACTAATTACATTAAAGGTTCATGAACACCTTAATCCTAGCTACTTTGGAAGCTGAGGCAGGAGAATTGAAAGTTCGAGCTGGCCTGGTCTAATTAGTGAGACCCTACCTCAAAAGAAGAAATTTTAAAAGGTTGGGGGTATAGCTCAGTGATAAAGCTCCCTGGGTTCAATCTCCAGGACCTAAATAAATAAGTGAATAAATAAATTATTAAATAAATAAATAAGTAGGTAAATAGGCTGGGGATGTGGTTCAATGGCAGAGTACCCCTGAGTTCAATCCCAGTAAACACACACACACACACACACACACACACACAGATTCATACACTAAGTAAGCCAAACTGGGTTGAGGATGCAGCTCAGTGGTACATGCTTGTCTATGCTTGTCTAGCATATACAAGGTCCTGGGTTTGATTCACAACAATGGGAGAGAGAAAGGGTGAGGCAGAGACCGTAATACAGATGAAGAAACAATACCCAACTATATGCTGTCTGAAAGACACAGACATAAACATATAGATAAAAATTGTATGAATGGAAAAAAGTATACCATGTAAACAATAAGCCTAAGAAGATTAAAATGTTTATATTAACATCAGACAAAATAGATTTCAAGGAAAAATTTATATAGGAAATAGAGACTTTTACATACATAAAAGGGCAATTCATGAGAAAGACATAGCAGTTGTAAATATGCACTGAAATATCTATCCTATGTGACAGGAAAAGAAAGTAAGTAAATAAATAGATGGCATACAGATGGGAATAGAAGAAGTTAAAATGTCCTCATTGAAAGAAGATATGATCAGTCATGTGGCAAAACCTAAGGAACCTTTAAAAAGTTACTAACATTAATAAATGAATGCAGCCAAGTTCCAAGATATGAGGTCAATTTACAAAATTCAATCCTATCTCTACATACTAGCTTTCAACAATTAGAAGAAAATTTTTTTTGAAACTACATTTATAATCTTTTTTTTTTAAAGCATGAAAAATAATACTAGTAAAAATCAGTTTAGGGGCTGGGGAGTGGTAGAGTGATCACCTAGAACACACGAGGGCCCAGGGTCCATCCTTAGCATCACATAAAAATAAAATAAGGTACTGTGTCAGCAACAACTAAAACATATTTTTTAAAAATCAATTTAGCTGGGCACAGCACCCCACAACCTGTGGGGACTGAGGCAGGAGGATCTCAAGTTCCAGGCCAGTCTCAGCAACTTAGCAAGACCCTTAGCAACTTAGTGAGATCTTGCTTCAATATCAAAATTAAAAAGGGTTGGGAATGGAGCTCAGTGGTAAAGTACCCCTGATTCCAAATCCCAGAATTGCGAAAAATGAATAAAAATTAAACAAACAAATTTAATGAAAGATATGTAAGGTTTATACACTGATTATTGCAAAGAAAAATTAGAAACAACCTAAATAGAGAAATACACCATGTCCATGGATACATGTTCATGGCTTCAAAAATTTAATATTCAATGGCTTAACTTCCCCAATTGATTATTAGATTCAAAGCAATACAATCAAAGTCTGGCAGGCTTTTTAAAAGAGACATAAATAGCTGATTTTAAAATTTAAAATTTATATAGAAATGTAACAGGTAAAACAAAGTTGAAGAGTTTTTATTACCAGATTTCAAGACCTATTATAAAGACAGAGAAATCAAGATGGGTGGTATTGGTATAATGATAGACATACAAGTCAGTAAACAGAACAGAGTCCAAAAATAGACCCACACATATATTTCATTTTCAACAAAGGGGTTAATATAATTCATTGGGACAAAAGATATTTTTCAACCAGTGGTGCCAGACTACTGGGATGTCCATACGGAGAAAAAAGGAGTCATGACCCTTACCTAAAAAAAAAAAATTGATCACAGACTTAAATATAAGAGTCCATACAAAGAAAACTGAAGTTATGACTCTTACCTCAAAAATTAAAAACAAAAAAATGACCACAGACTTAAATATAAGAGCTCAGACTATTACTTTCAGAGGGAAAAAATAGAGACAAATTTTGTGACTTTGGGTTAGGCAAAGATTTCTTAGCTAGGACCCAAACTGAGAACTTGATTAAGAACTTTTGCTCTTCCAAAGAGACTAAGAAAATGAAAAGGCAAACCATTAAATGGGAGATGATATTTTAAAACACCTATTTGACAAAAACTTGAATCCAAAATAACTAACAATCCAATTATAAATGGGCAAAAGAGCCAGGTGGAGTGGTGCACTCCTGTAATCCCAGCATCTTGGGAGGCTGCTGCAGGAGGATCATGAGTTCAAAGCCAGCCTCAGCAACTTAGTGAGGCCCTAAACAGCTCAGAGAGACTTGTCTCAAAATAAAATACATAAAGGGCTGAGGATGTGGTTCAGTGGTTAAGTGCCCCTGAGTTCAATCCCTAGTAGCAAAAAAACCCCCCAAAAAAAACAAAAAACAAAAGACAAAAGACTTGCACACTTTATAAAAGAGGATATTCGGATACTCAATAAGCACATAAAAAGAAATTCAAATCACTAGTCAGAGAAATACAAATTAAAACTACAGTAGGATTCCATTGTACACCCATTAGAATGGCTAAAGTTAAAAAAGACTGACATTTAGCACTAATCGTACTAGAATGTAATTACAGTCAGTTTTTCTATTCCAACAAAACCTGAGTTCATGAAGGAAAAAAAGAATGAAAACAATATATGGTAATGAGGATATGGATCCATTTGAACTCTTATACATTGCTGGTGAGAATGTAAAGCATATAGATATTTTAGAAAGCAGTATGACTATCTTATGATGTAAGTATATATTTGCCATGTGACCTAGCAACTCTACTGCTAGGTATTTACCCAGAAGCAATGAAATATATATCCATTAAAGACTTGTACACAAATGTTCAAAGTAGCATGACTCACAAAACCCCCAAATTCAGTACACTTCAGATACCCATCAAGGAATGAATAAAGAAATTTTAGTACAGCTATATTACAGAATGCAGCTCAATAATACTAACAAATGAAACTTTACTTAAAAACAACACTGCAGTCAGGCATGGTGGCAGAAGCCGCCTATAATCCTAACAACTTGGAAGGCTGAGGCAGGAAGATCACAAGTTTGAGGCCAACCTCAGCAACTTACAGGGTTGCTTTTTAAATTGAGATTTAAAAATAAAAAATAAAAGGGGTTGGGGATGTTGCTCAGTGGTTAAGCACCCTTGGGTGCATCCCCCAGTAACAACAACAACAACAAACAAACAAAACAAAACAAAAAAGCATTGATAAGGACTGGGTATATAGCTCAGTTGGTAGTGCACTTGCCCAGCATGTGCAAGGCTCTGGGTCCAATTTGAAGAGGATGAAAAAGAAAGAAGAAGAAATAAGAAGGAGGAAGAGGAAGAGGAAAAGGAAGTCCTTTTTATATTTTGAGACAGGGTCTCGCTGAATTGTTTAGGGCCTTGCTCAATTACTAGGGCTGGCCTCAAACTTACAATCATCTTGCCTCAGACTCACAAGCTTCTGGGATAACAGGCATGCATGCACCACCACACCTGGTTATTTTTCACTTCTTCATTGAGGAAAATGAAGATGTTTCAAAATCCCTCTTTATCTCTCTGCTGTTTGGAAATGGGTGTTGGAGTGGGGAAACAGAGAAATGTCTCTAAGATCTACCTGGGTTTTTGACTGACTTTCATCAATGGCCCATTGAAAGTGCTTCCTTTGATGCTCAGGTGCCAGGATTCCAGTATTAAGGATCTTATAACCTAATCAGTCCAAATGCAAACAACTGACAGATATTTTTCCTCCTTTAATACTCCTTTAATTATATGTGCTTAGATCTAGAGATCTAAGGCTATACTAAAGTAGGATTAAAAATATTTAAAATCTTTGAATTTTCAAAAATTCAAGTCTATATCAATTGAGCTGCAATAACAGTTCTATAAGGTTTGGGTCACTCTACATTTTCTCAGCTTAATTATGGTAAACTAGGCTAAAAGTATACCTTTTCTCATATACAAAATTATAAATTTACACAGTAGGATCAAGGACTTACACGTTGTCATCCTCTTCAGAAATTAATCCGTATTTTTAGTATAAAGTCCAGATGCTATTTAAACTAGATTTGTCTGAAATCAGTTAGGTAGTCAGCATTCTTTATCAACTTCTTCAAAATAACTCTTTCCTTGACCTATAAAAGAATGTCTGTACTGACAATTTCTTGAATGTCACTATTTAATAAGGCATTATCATGAATGTACATTATTTATGAGAGTAGGTTCTTGCATTAGAAAGTAAGCCTGAATGAAGAAATGCATGGGAAATTTTGGAACAGTTTAATTCTCCACTCTGGTTTTATGATTTTAAGATTTTAAGTGCTATAGTTAAAACACACAACCAAGATAAAAGGACAGAAACATACTTAGAAGATGACTTTTCTGTTTGAGCCAGCTATTCTAGAAAAATCCTAGAATACTTACAGTGAGTGTCAGAATACCATCTGGCTGTACCAATGATGTAATTTTTTAACTGTAACTTTAAAGATTGATGCAGAGTTTCCTTTGTAAAGTCAGACACATTAAGTTATACCAGAGCTATGCTAGCTGGGGGGCGGGGTATGCCCTAACAGAATATAATCACTTCGACTACATTTTTTTTTTTTTTTTTGGCAGACATTTGGAATAATAAGATATTCTACATCTTGATCAAGAAGTGAATTTTACTGGTCTTAAAATAAAGTCTGGAAGATTAAAGTGTATAATTAGAACTACAGTCCTGAACAGTAGGATCCTTGCCTCTACAAGTGACTTGGACAGAGAGATGCATCTTTTCCCATGAGATCTACATGTCTTTTACAACTATGTGAGTTTTAGTCTAAAAATTAAAAAGAAAAAAAAAAAAGAGAGAGAGAGAAAACACAAATCTATCACACACAGAAGCTGTCAATCTGAGTTGGGATCTGAATGAATCTGGTAGCACTGCCACATAGAATTTTCAGCAAACTCTTCCCTAGGGTTCCAAACAACCATCCAAGTTGGGGTACTGCCACTATTAGGGGAAAATATGGAGAGAAAACAGGACCAGGACAGGAAGACAGCAATAATAGTATGGTATAACATTTGCTAGTACCATGTATAACCCACAGTGTCTTTTGCCACAAAGACGATCCTTTCCTGGCACTTAAAATAACAACTTCCACTTGAGGTGGCTATTATTTATTCTCTTCCATGTTATTCTGCTGGTAAACAGATCACATCCCCCAAAAGACTGGAAATTTGGAGCTGGGGGAGGTCCTCTTTACTCTTTGGTTAAAGAGCTGTAAGGATGTGGAACAGGGACTGCCTCTGGTATAGGGAGAAAATAATTTAAGAAAATAAACACAATTTTCAGAGAAAAGAAAGGGAACAAGAGTTTGATATTATAGTGTCTAAGGCCAGTTCTACTTTTACCTGTCTTGAATGATAACAAATCCTCTTTTGTCAGAGTTTCAGTAGATTTTATAGTCTGAGAATCCTGACTTCTACACTCACCTTTACTAGATGCACATTTTCACCTGTACAAAATATTAGATTTTGTATTCCTTCCCCTCCTGTCACCGATGATAAACAATGTAATTTGCCTCTCTAGCAAACAAACCCCTAGGAGATGGCACTATTTAAAAGAATCCTTTTCAGATATTTAATCTGTTGAGTATTGACCTTATATTATATATTACCATGGATGCAAATCAGTAGCTTCTTTGTCAAGAACTCTTTCCCTTTCTTGCCTTTTGTTGGACTCAGACAACAAAAGGCAAGTGGCTATAATAACACACTTATAAACGTATCATTTGAGCATTTCAAAGGCTCAAAGAGAAAGAAAGGTAGCCTTATTGAACTCTGTTCGTTCTCACTTTCAGGTTCCTAGGACAGAAACAATCAGACATTAATTCACAAATTCTTTGAGTAGTGTGGTTTTGTTTTAGGGGTGCCTTTACTCAGATATTTGAACACAGAATCTAACCATTCCCTTCCTAAATTCTAGAAAGTTCTGAAAAATTACAGCCTTTTCAGAGAGCTTAATTTCACCTCATATGAGTAAAAACAAGTGATTTAATTTTTCAGAAGTTATTGTCATCTGATGAGAATATAACTGTTACTAACAATCATATTCTAGAAAAATATTGTGCCTCTTTCTACCACTCTTATAATTAAGTAATAGTCATTTTTTGGCAATCTTTCTTGTTATTCTCTTTTTATAGATATTGAATTGAAACTCTAATGTGTTATAATGCAGATCATATCCTGACTTAGGCAGTCTGACAGTAGAATAAGGCCTGACAAAATGTTCATCAATTATTAACACTAGCAGAAACCATTAAGCAGTCCAGAACAACACCAATACACTAGCTGAACAAATGAAATAAATGAACAGTGAGGGTCTTTGATATGCAATTTTCATATGAAGGATTGTCACCTTCATTTTTCAAACCAGAAAAGCGATGTACAAAGAACTTAACAAACTTGCCCTGGGGTAACAGAGAATAAGTACAATTGGATTAAAGTCTGTTGGACCCTATAATATGTGTTTTTAATACTATATACCAGGCATCTTTCTCAACTATAAAATTCCATAAAGCAGCAATTACAAAGTTTTTCCTCCATACTTTTCAAGGACCCTTTTGACCACAATTATGTTTTGCAGAATTCTTTTTATTACAAATTGCTCATCTTGGTATGTCTATGGAGTAAGTTGAGGGGAATACGCATTGAGGACAAGCAGGGGGAGTTAATGGGGACCGCCTACAAAAGCTCTACTTTTGGAAATGCTATTATATATAGATCAGCCTACTTCAGGAGCACTCAGTTTTGGTTTCATTAAGTATGTATGTATTTCAAGAGCCAGAACTATATTTAAGAAACCCATTGTATATTTTTTTCCTAGCACCTTGTCACAAGAATATTTCAAAGAAACCAAAGTCTTTTGTTTCATTAATATATGTCCCCTCCTTCCTCCAACTCCCCTCCCCAGCAGTTACTATTCATTAGTTGAGAGAGAGCATTTCTCAGAAATCTGGTTTAGAAAAACTTTTAAAATAACAAAAAACATGCCACTTAGTTTCTTAGCTGTTTCTACTGAGGGCAGGGGACACGGTGTATTCTGTTTCACTGTTATCCCTCCACCACTTGTTATACAATAGGTGTTTGTTGAATGGGAGGACTTTATTAACTTAAACCTGATTTGAAAACAAAGAGTTTTATAAAATACAATTGAGCTGAGTTTGAGGATAGAATAGTCTTAATAAGATAAAGAAAAATCCTGCAATACTGTTCTAAAATATTTATATTTTAATGAGAACAAGAAAATTCCCAAACCATGACTTCCTAAAGAAAAATAAATATTATCAAAACGGAAGAATTATCACATCAAATAAATGTTCCAGATCTGTGTTTGTTATAAAGAAATGTATGCCTCCACAAAATTTTCTGAAACTGCTGATATATTAAATGATCTAACATTCAATGATCTAAATTCTTTTTAGAAGACAAACAAAAATAATGAGTAGGGTTTCCAAACCTTTCCTTCTCCCCTTCTGTTGTTTTAGATATGAGCAACACCAATCTTAATGCAGGAAGACTTGGGAGGATGAAACCAAACAAAAGTTAGTACTGACAGAGGGATGTTTTATTTCTTCCCATTCCTAATGAGAAGAAAAGGGTGCTGTGCAAGTGCTACATGCTACCAATCCAAAAAGGTTATGCCCTCTGGCAGCTCATTTAAGAACAACCCGTATACTGTTAGTGTAAAGATTTCTGGGTCTTTCTGGTTCAACAAGGGCAACACTTCAAAAGATGATAAAATGAAATTCAGAATTTAGAAGTCAGACTAGATGTCAAAAGAAAAAAAAAATCAGATGCCAGCATAACAAAGCCTTTTTATTTTGGAAGATATGGAGTAAGTACATTATAAAAAAGAAAGGGCAAGAAAGGTATATTATTCCAATATAATCTGTTTTACTTGGATTAAATGCTATGAAATCTGTGATATGTGTTCTGGGATACTTCAAAGTGAAATTAACGAGGTTCTCCAACAGGAAAGAGAATGGCCCCACAGATCAGACAGTTTCACTGGAGTCTCTTTTAGAGAGTACAGTAGTTCCCCCTTCTCTATGGTTTCACTTTCCTAGGTTTCAGTTAACCACAGTGAACTATGGTCTGAAAAAATTAACTTGAGTACTCACTTTGGCAGCACATATACTAAAATTGGAATGATACAGAGAAGATTAACATGGCCCCTGCACACAGGGTACATAGGGCAGGGGCAATTCACAAATTTGTGAAGTATTTCATTAAAGAAAAAAAGTAAGTAGAGAATTCCAGAAACAACCAATTCATGAGTTTTTAATTGTGCACCATTCTGATAATAAAATCATAATAAAATCTCAGGCCTTCCCACTCCATCTCTTCTGGGATGTAATTTATCCCTTCATTCAACATATCCAAAAAGAGTAATTGCCAGCCAAGATTGCAATATCCAGCAAAGCTATCTTTCAGAACTGATGGGGAAGTAAAAATTTTCCATGATAAAGATAAACTAAAAGAATTCATGACCACTAAACCAGCTCTACAAAAAACACTTAAAAGATATACTGCACACAAGAACTCAAAAACAAACTCCAAAGCTCCCAAACAGATAAAGCTGACTAGACCAGCAACTACCTAAATGAAAATCAAAACTAAATCAAATATGGTAAACAAACCAAAATGACAGGAAATAACAAACACCTATCCATAATAACAATGAATGTAAATGGTCTCAATTCCCCAATTAAAAGACTGTCAGAATGGATTAAGAAACCATATCCAACTGTATGCTGTTTTCAAGAGACTCAGCTCATAGGCAAAGACATTCAGGCTAAAAGTAAAAGGATGAGAAAAAACATTCCAGGCAAATGGAGTCTGAAAACAAACAAGAGCAGCTACATTCGTATCTGACAAAGTAGATTTTAAGCAAAAATTAATCAGAAAAGAAAAAAAGAAAGTCATTATATACTGGTAAAGGAAATAACCAAATAAGATATTATGATAGTAAATATTCATTCTTCAAGCGTCAGTACACCTTATAAAAAAAAAAAGGAAATTTTTTTCTTGACAGTAAATCCCCCAGAGACCACAGTACAATAAAATTGGGGGATTTCAACACACCTCTATCACCAATAGATCATTTAAACATAAAATCAATAAAGAGATTTCCAACCTAAATAATACTATAAATCAAATGGACCTAACAGATATCTACGAAATATTTCACCCCAGAACAGTTGAATTTGCTTTCTTCTCAGCAGCTCATGGAACCTTTTCTGAATTAGACCATATCCTAGGTCACAATGTCTTAGAAAATTCCAAAAAAACAGATATAATCTCAAGCATCCTATCAGATCATAGTGGAATAAAACTAGAAATCAATAACAAGAAAAATTATAGAAACCACATAAACAGATGGAGACTGAATAATTCTTTTAAAAATGAGGAACAGATCATAGAAAAATAAAGAAGAAATCAAGAAATTCTTAGAAACAAAGGAGAACATATTAAAATCTCTGTGACAGTATGAAGGCAGTTCTAAGAGTAAAGTTTACAGCTTGAGTACCTACATCAAAAAATAGATCCCAAACAATCTAATGTGACACCACAAGTCTTTAGAAAAGTAAGAACCAGCTAATTCCAAAATCAGTAAAAGGCAGGAAATAATTAAGATCAGAGCCAAAATTAATGAAATTGAGAATTTACAAAACACAATACACAGGATCAATAAAACAAAGAGTTGGTTCTTTGAAAAAATAAGCAAGATTGATAAACCCTTTGCCAAACTAACCAAAAGAAAAAGAGAGAAGACCTAAATTAACAAAATGTGAGATGAGAAAGGAAGTATCACCACTAATACTTCTGAAATTTAGAGGATCATTAGAAACATTTCTAAAACTTGTACTCCAATAAGTTACAAAATCTAGAAGACACTGACAAATTTCTAGACATGCATGACCTGCCCAGATTGAACCAGAAAGATATAGAAAAGCTAAATATCAAGCAATGAAACTGAAGCAGCAATTTAAAGTCTTCTAAAAAGAAAAGCCCAAGAATGGATGGATTCTCAGATGAGTTCTACAAGACCTTCAAAGAACTAATACCAGTCTTCCTCAAATTATTCCATGAAAGTAAAAGAAAGAGAACACTCCCAAATACATTCTATGAGGCCAGTATAACCTTTATACCAAAACCAGACAAAGACACATAAAGGAAATAAAACTACAGACCAATATTCCTGATCAACACAGATACAGAAATCCTTAAAAAAAAAAAAATTAGCAAATCACACTAAAAATTACATAGAAAAGACCGTACTCCATGATCAAGTGGGTTTTATCCCAGGGAGGTAAGACCGATTCAACATAAATAACTAATTCATCACATAAATAGAATCAAGGATAAGAATCATTCTCAATAGATATAGAACAGATCTCTGATAAAATCCAGCACCCATTTATGTTAAAAACACTGAAGAAACTAGGGACAGAAGAAACTGACCTCAATATTACAAAGGATATTTGTGATAAACCCAAAGTTAACATTGTAATGGAGAAAAACTGAAGGCATTTCCTCTAAAAATCAGGAACAAAACAAGGATGTCAACTCTCATCACTTATATTCAATATAGTCTTCAAACTCTAGCCAGAATAATCAGTCAAAGAGAAGGAAATTAAAGGGATTACAAACAGGAAAAGAAGTCAAATTATCTTTGCTGCTGAGGACATGATCCTATATCTACCTAGAAGATCCAAAAAAACTCCACCAGAAGACTTCTTGGGTTGATAAATAAATTCAGCAGGATACCAGATCAAAACTTCATAAATCAATAGCAAACTATATCCAATTGTGATTCTTCTAAGAAAGAAAGTAGGAAATAATCCATTCGCAATACCTCAAAAAAATTAAAAAAAAAAAAAACTCAGGAATTAATCTAACCAAGATGAAGGACCTCTACAATGAAACCATAGAACACTGAAGAAAAAATTGAAGAAGACCTTAGATGATGGACAGACCTCCCAAGTTCTTGGACAGCAGAGTTAATATTGTCAAAATGGTCAAACCTCCAAAGTGTTACACATATTCAAAGCAATCTCCATCAAAATACCAATAACATTCTTCATGAAACTAGAAAAAATGGTTCTAAAATTCATTGGGAAAAATAAAAGACCTAGAATAGTCAAAGGAATCCTGAGCAAAAAGAATGATGCTGGAGGCATCACAATACCTCATCTGAAGTTATACTACAAAGAAGTAACAAAAACAGCATGTACTGGCATCAAAATTGACATGAAAGACAGTAGAACGAAGAAAAAGAAACAAACTGACATAGTCATCTGATACTTGGCAATGATAACAAAAACATATGTTGTTGAAAGACAGCTTTTTTCAACAAATGGTGCTGGGGAAACTCTGATATCCATATGTAGAAGAATGAAACCTAGACTTATCTCTTACCTTGCACAAAAGTCAAATTAACATGAATCAAAGACTTAGGAATTAGAGTAGCAATGTTGCAACTGCTAGAAGAAAACATAAGATCAATACTCCAACACATTGGCTAAGGCACCAACTTCCTTAACAAGATTCCAAAAGCTCAAAAAATAAAAGCAAGAATCAATAAGTGGCATAGCATCAAATTAAAGAGCTTCTGCATAGCAAAGGAATCGAATAAGAGTGTGAAGAGAGAGACTCCAGAATGGGATAAAATGTTTGCCAGCTACTCCTTTAACAGGGGATTAATATCCAGAATACATCAAGAACTCAAAAAGCTTAACACCAACACACCCCCCCCCGCCAAATAATCCAATCAAGAAATGAGCAAAAGAACTGAACAAAAACTTCTTAAAAGAAAAACAAAACAATAGCCAACAAATATATTTAAAAATGTTCAACATCCCTAGCAACCAGGGAAATACAAATAAAAACTACACTGAGATTTCAACTCATTATAGCCAGAACAGCAAATATCAGCAATACAAACTGGATGCGATAGCGCATGCCTGTAATCCCAGCAGCTTAGGAGACTGAGGCAGGAGGATGGCGAGTTCAAAGCCAGCCAGTGAAACCCTGTCTCTAAATAAAACACTTAAAAAGCTGGGGATGTGACTCAGTGGTTAAGCACCCTGGGTTCAATCCCCAGTACCAAAAAAAAAAAAAAAAAAAAAAAAAAAGAATACAAATATAATAAATGCTAGGGAGTCAAGGGTGTGAGGAAAAAGATACTCTCATACATTATGTTGCAAATGAGTATAATTACTTTGGAAAACAGTATGGAGATTCCTCAAGAAATTAGGAATGACCACATGACTCAGCTATCCCACTCTGGTATTTATTCCAAAGAACTACTCAGCATACTACAGTGATATAGCCACATCAATATATATAGCAGGATACCTCACAATAGCCAAAATATGGGATCAGTTCAGGTGCATGTTAATAGATGAATTAAGGAAATGTGGTATATATACAAAACAGAGTTTCACTCAGTCATAAAGATGAATGAAATTATGGCTTTTACAAGTAAATGGGATAGAATCAGAGAATATCATGCTAAGAAAAATAAGCCAAACTCAGAAAATTAAGGATTGAATTTTTTTCTCATATGCAGGAACTAGACCAAAGTAAAGGGGGCGGGGGGACAAGGTTGGATATTATAAAGGTAGAGAGAAGGTCAATGGTGAAGAAAGAGATTGAGGGGAGAGGAAGAGGGACAGGAAAGGGGAGGAAATTTGGAATGAATTTAACAAAATTACACTATGTGCAAGTATACATATACCACAGTGAATTCCATCTTCATGTATCTTGTTAAAGCACCAAATTTAAAAAAAAAAAAAAAAAAAAAAGACTTTATTTTAAAAGCCTAGAAAAGCCAAGTGTGATGGCTCATACCTATAATTCCAGAGACTTGGGAGGCTAAGCAGGAGGATTACAAGTTTGAGACCAGCTGGGGCAACTTAGCAGAACTGTCTCAAAATAATGGTAGAGTATCCCTGGGTTCAATCCCAAAAGGGGCGGGGGTAAACATAGAAACAACTAACAATGCAAAAAATGAGCACCTCTAGTACCAAGGAGACCCTGGAAGGAAAAATGGCTGATTCCAGGTCTAGGGCAGGAAATGCAACAGATAAGCCTGGAACATTTTGTCATATCTTATTAGGCTAGTAGGGTGTGTCATAAGAGCTCAGGAGCCCAGTGGCCAAGATAGTATAATTTGTACAGAAATAAGACAGTGAAAATATCAAATATAATTAACTCTATAATAGTAATATTAATTGATCACTGTTGGAGGACGCTAGTGAATTAACTCACTATTTAAAAAATGAACAAAGTGAATGTATTATGTATTTATTTTATCTTTTATACAAACTATAACCTACCAATAAGTAACCAAATAGAATATAAAGTTAAGTTTCACTTCACTGAAGTATTTCAGCTAATAAGGAACAATAGAATTAGAATATTACCATTTGACCAATATAAATGAATTAGTAGATCTAGAGTATTAATCATCAATGTTTACTAATATAAAAAAGGACAGACAACTCAATATTAGGTGCTTCTTGATTAAGTACAGGCTACTACCTAGTGAAAGAGTGATGTCTATCCATCAAAAAATTAAAAAAAAAAAAAAAAAATACATGTGATCAAGTCTCCAGATTCAAATATCAAGAAACAGAAGAGGAAACTGAATATCATGCTACATCACATGGATGCAACCAGTAAAATCCAAACTGGTAAACTATAAGAAAAAAAATCACATGCATTCCTCAAAATGAACTTCCAAGAGGAAAAAAATGAGAGCGATATGGAAAAAGAACCACTCCCTGGAAGTGGGAATTCTCAAAGTTCAGCCTTCTTTTTATGTCCCTAACCTTTCCTCCTTGGTGACCTCACTACAACTGTATTAAGGTATAAACCTTGTGACTGATTACCAAATCTCTCAAACTGACATCAGAGATGATATATCTAAAACTCAACTGCATCACTGGTTACAGATTCACAGTACTAAAAGGAATCTTAGAGATCATCCTATCTAAACATCTACCTAATATAATATATTCATCTAATGTAAACTTTCTTTTTCAAAACATAATAAAACTGAATAAAATTCAAATTCCCTGTCTGAACACTGAAAGCCAAATCTGTTTCTAGTTGTAACTCTTTTCTTCTCTTCTACATATATTCAGTTCCACTGCCACAGCAGACAATAGATTTTCCCCAAATATGCCTACCTGCCCTTACCTAATCTGTCTTCCTACCATTGCCCTATCTATCTACTCACCGTTGGTGAAGCATGAATGATTTTCTATTCTTACATTTCTCCACACAAAAATAATGGTGAATGATAAGCATCTCTGATACTGAAGCTAAAACACTCAGAATCAAATTTATCTTTCCAATTTCAATTCAAATACCATTTATTAAAGTATACACAGATCTAATTCATCTCTGACCCACATTTCCCAAATTTTCTCTCACTTGGTACATAAAGGCAATTTATATAAAGGTTAAAAAATTAAATCAGATCACTTTTGAAGTTATAAACTTTAGGCATGGTAGAAATGGGATGGTAACTTTCACATAAATTAAGGGTGACTAAATTTTCTGTCTCAGTGAAAGCTCATTTACTTTGCCAACATAAAACTGAAAGACCCACCCACACTCCTTACAAAAATTATTCTGTTTGCAGTATACTCAGTATCAAGTTAACTTTCATTTTTAAATGAGATATAAGTGTAACCAGAGTTTTTTCTCCTTTCATTAGAATTCAGTTATGCACTCTTGGTTAAAAGTAACAAAACCACAAAAGTGTATTTTCATATATTGTTAGTGAGTACAAATTTTAAAAAGTTGCCATCTAATAACATATTCTTCCCCCTTACTCGCAAAGAAAACTGCAACTCTTTTCAGGGCAGAAATGCATTCAACTAAAAAAACATTATTTTCCTTTTCTTCTCAGTTATCACTGCCGAGTGATTCAGTTTTGGCCAATGAAGTATAAATGGAATTATGTGTGATTCCCAGGAAGACTCCTTAAAAGGAAACTAGTAACATGTTTTTCATTGCCTTTAAAAGGGGTAACAGTGACTGGGAAGACAGAAGAAAAAGAAAACTTTATAAACCTGTTTCTTTAGAATTTTGAACCATTCAAATGTCTTACCACATACACGTGTACACATATAAACTCACATGAAAAAAAAAAAAAAAAAACTATAGTAATTTAGCTGAGGATACAGCTCAGCAGTAGAGCAGTTGCCTTGTACAGGCGAGGTCCTGGGCTCCATCCCCAGCACTGCAAAAGAGAGAGCTAGACAGACAGATAGATAGATAGATAGATAGACAGACAGACAGAGAGACAGAAAAACTCATTAGGGTTTAATGAAGAAAAATGGCAATTTTAGTATTCAGAGATCATTACATGAGAAATTTGCTGAGGATGTCAAGTAAACTATCTCAACAAACCAACTAATATACCCACCCCACAACAATTTTTTTAAGGAATTTTTAAGGCAACACAGTATCCAGGTAAACATTCATCTACTCTGCATCTTAAGTTATAAAAGAAAATATTCCAAACTAATAAGTTTGAGTCCAGAACATGATATAAAATAAACACTAGCTATTTCTCCAGAGTAAACCTTACAAATAGAAATATATACTTTCTTCTCTTGTTTGGGTTCAGATTTATTTATTTGAGTGATGCTTTGAAAAATGCCCTTGGTGAGGAGAGGAATAACAGTAACTTTCTCTGCCAGTTGTGGTAAACTATTTCATGGATATGAGTCAGAAAAACTTGCTAACAGAATAGTGTAAACAGGGTAGAGTATGGGAGGCATAAAACATATGATATATCTAATAAATTGAAAACTGTAATCACTTGAAATAAAGAATAAAGCAATTTGCCCAGCATCACCTTTTTTGATGAGTCACACACTAAACTTCAGCGCACTGAAACTGATCTACACAGCATGGAACAATAGTGCAAAAAAATATAAAAGGCAACAATGGTATAGAACTTAATAGCCTACTGACAAGACATAGGCCAGGCAATTCATAAGCCCGGAAGACCTCACCCCCGTTACTCCCTTTCTCTGGACTGGTATTAAGGGGGCTGTATTTTTTTCTATTTCCTGGTTCAATCACTCAATAACTTTCAGATGAGGGGTTGGTTAGACACAATGAAAGAGTCATTTTCTAACTCAAGAAACCTGTTTCATCCTTGTAAGCCAGTGACAGCTAGAAAAAAGTGTGCGGCAACATTTACTAACGACCTACTTTTATGTACCTTTTTCATAAGTATCTCACTTAATCCTTATGATAAATTATAGGGTTGATTCTTTCATTTTCATTTTACAGATGAAAAAACAATACTCAGAGGGGTTGAGGAAGATGCTTATAATCACACAACTACCAAATGCAGAATACTTTGGTGATGGGCCAAGTTGCTGCCTCTGAATCCAACATAAACCCAGTATGCTTTACTTCAATCATCCTGAGTTTCCTCAAATCCTGAGCTAATGGATTTTCTTCACAATCCTAACTAGCTGTACAATGATATGGTTCATTTCTTTCACAGTTGTTTTGTGCTAGGCAGAAAAGGATGCCTACTATCTAGTAGGGAAGAATATGGAGACCACTTGACAATTCTTAAATCTCCCCTCTGTGGCTACTTCTATATGTTTTCTTCATATCATATTAGTTTCTGGCCATACAAAAAAAATGTATTGCTTATTTGGCAATATGACAGAAGTGTGATTTAAAACAATTAATGTACATAAAACCTGTGTTCAAACTCCAAATACTTTAAAATGTTGTACAAAGAATGATTAAATGCATGAACTATAACAAAATATACCTTTGAACAATAAAACACATTAAAGTTACTGATAGAACTTTTAAAAAAATGGATGTGTCTTTACCTTCTGATAAGTTTAGATTTAGCAGATCAGGGCTGGGAACTAAACATCTGATACACACCCCTGGTTAAGCATTCGCTACAAATGCTTAGACTCTATTTTAAATTTATATAGTAACCAAGTACAGGAAACTTCTTTTTGAATGTGATGAAAAGATGACTTCTTCTCAGCATCCCATAAAATAATACTCTTCTCCATTCCAAAAATGTATCTGATTAAAAAGTAACCAAAATCTCCATAAAGTAATCATGTATTACCCTAAGAAAGATGATATTTACACATAAAGATATTGATCCATCACCACAAGGTGCTGTGTTAGGCATTGTCACATAAAACAAAGGGAAAGCCACCCATCCTGTTACCACAAATTTTTCAGTCCAATAATTTAAAAAATTAAATTAGTCTCTAGAGATCAAGTCATTTCATTGGTACATATAATTCTGAAAACAAGTGGAAGATTTAACATAGCTAGTTTTTTACATGTTGAGCAGCAAAATGGATGGTATAGCAATGTAAGTGTGGGAAAAGGCAGATAATAAAACAACATAATAGACATTTCCTCTGCTTTATTTCTATACCATGTGACTATTATTCCAAGTAAACAGTTCTCCACACACACAGTTTTTATGATCAACTAACACACTTTTTAACAAGGGACACAATAGAAACCTTGAACTTAAACTACACAGTAAAACCAATTCTAATGGCTAAAAATTCCCTTGTAAGAGACTATTTAGGTACAACTTTTAGGATAAACGAGAAAATTCTAAGGTGTGCACCTGCATACTTTATATTACTTAGTCATTACAAACGTGTTATTTCCTCAATGTTTACATTGCAAAGCTTTTACAGCCGAGAGCACTCTACTCAATTCAAAAACTGACAGGCTTTAGTGAAGACAAATAAACCTCTTTGGATCATCAACTTTAGAGGTCAACATTAAATTCTGCTCTTCAATTTCAGCTCACATCCAAAGTGATCCTACAATAAGAAGAGCAGCAGGAAACACAGAGGATTGTGCTTCCCTTTTGACCCCACCTACCCCTTTTTCCCAGCTTCCTATTCACAAGGGCAGAGAGGCATCCTGACTTCAGACAAAAGGAACTCATAAAAATGGGATGAACATAGTAACAGAAAACTCATACTTAGGCATCTGGGACTTGTCAAGATGCATTTTGTCAAAATATTTTCTTACAATCCAGGTAACTCAAATGAATTTTTTGCATAATGCTAAACACACAAACACATACTTAGCAGCTAATAATGTTTAAAAACACAAGGTTATATAGAAAAATATTTTCTTTGGCCAGATCTGTCAAAAGTCAGAATTAATATGTTGCAGATGCAACATTTCTATTTAAGGAGTTATTTTAAAAGCAGGAAGAAATTTTGGGATGTGGGAAGCTTCTCTGTGTGCAACTGACAAGTGATGAGGGGTAAAGCATTCCTAACACATGTTCTTGCAGGCTGATTAGCTTAGGGTCATAGAATTTGCTTGGAGATGTCACTATCAATTGCAAACTTGATAATGGGTAACATAAAACCTAATTATCTTTGCTACTCCAGTATATACGTCATCCACCCAAGTGAAGGATCTACAACAGAGGCTTCAGGATAAACCTAAAGGTACATTTTCATACTCTTGCCCCTCAATGAAACTTTCTTTCATTTTTATTTATATTTGTGGTTACATTGGAGGGGGCCACAGTGGGCAGGAAAGAGGTGGGCATTTTATTTTTTAAAGTCATTTATGTCTGTCCTTTAATTTACTACCCTCCAGTATGTATAACCATTAATCACTTGTTAAAAATCCAAGTCCAGTGGCACACACCGGTAATTCCAGTGGCTTGGGAGGCTAAGGCAAGAGGATTACCAGTTCAAAGCCAGCCTCAGCAACTCAATGAGCCCTAAGCAATTCAGAAAGGGCTGGGGATGTGGCTCAGTGGTTAAGTGCCCCTGGGATTCCCCAGTACCCCCCCCCCCCCCAAAAAAAAAAAATCCAAGTCTAAAAGAAAAGCAGATTACCTGAAGGAACCAAACTCCTTGAATAAAAGGCACGCAATTAAAAACTACAGAGAAATCTTTTAGAAGTAACTAATGCTAACATTTTCGGAGTTTGTTTTTGTTTTCAAAAAACTTTCAAAATATTTGACAAGATTATGCACTATACTGATCTGCCAACTTTGCCTCTGAGAAACTGCAAACAAATCAGAGAACTAAAGTGGCTGCAAGAGCTACACTTGATATTGGACCCATCCTGCTTTTCCACTTCATCAGAAACATGAATCTTCCCTGTGCTATGTTCCAAGATTAACCACAACTTTTCCTAGCCAGGCATAATGGTAAATTTAAATTTAAATAATCACCTCTTAAGATTGTCATGGTTCTAGCCTTTGACCAGAGGTGTGGTGGTTAGGGATCATTTTCACAATATGGTGAAAATTAATGAACCTCCTTCTAAAAAGTGACTTATATACACAAACATGCCCAAAACATTGCACACAATTTCTGCAATTTATAGATCTGCTGAAGAGGCTGACTTGCAGGTTAAAAATCAATAATATGGGAAAACGGGATATCCACACACAAAAGGATGAAGTTGATTACTTACCTATACCACATACAAAAAACAACTCGAAATGAATTAAAGACCTAACTGTAAGTCCGGAAACAATAAAGCTCTCAGAAGAAAGCATAAGAGGAAAACTTTACAATATGGAATTTGGCAGTGACTTCTTAAATATGATACCAAAAGTACAGGCAACAAAACAAAACAAAAAAAAAAATTGACAAATAAGACATCAAACTTTAAAAGTTCTGCTTAGCAAAGGAGACAAGAGAATGCAAAGGCAATCTGTGGAATGGGAAAAAATATTTGCAACTTACAAGGAGCTTATTCTAGAAATAGGGGCTAAATTCTAGAATATTTATAAGGAACTCCTACATCTCAATGACAAAATAACCCAACTAAAAAATGGACAAAGGACTTGAATAGACATTTTTTCCAAAACAGACATGCAAAAGTCAACAAGCACTCAAAAAGATGCTCAACATTATGCATTATTAGGGAATGCAAATGAAAACCACAATGAGATAACACTTCTCACCCATTAGAATGGCCATGATCAAAAAACTAAGTATGAGCATTAATAAAAATATGGAGAACACTGGAATGCCTTTGCATATTTGATGAAAATGTAAATAGTTGTCACTACGGAAAATAAAATCGAGGCTCCTCATATATTAAAAAGAGAATTATCATATGGTCTAGCAATCCCACTTCTTGGCATACATCCAAAAGAACTAAGAACAAGATCTTGAGGAGATATTGCACACCTATGATCACCACAGCACTATTTATAATGGCCAAGAGCTGGAAGCATCTGATCATCAACAGATGAAGAGATTAAAAAAATGTAATACACATACACAAACACAAACACAGAATATTATTCAGCCTTTGAGAAGAATAAAATTCTATCACAAGGTACAATTATGGATAAACCTTAAGAACATCATTTTAAGAGAAATATTCCTGTCAAAAAAGATAAATACTATATGATTCCACTTATAGGAGGCATCTAACTCCTAGAAACAGAAAGTAGAATGTGGTTACCAGGGCTGAGGGGAGATGGGAAATGGGGAGTTATTGTCCAATGGGTAGAGTTTAGAGTTTTACAAGATGAAAAAGTTCCAGAAATCTGTTATGCGACAATGTGCCTAAAGTTAACACTACTGTACTGTACTTAAAAATGGTTATAGTAGTAAATTTTATGTCATGTATTTTTATAACAAAAAGAATATATACAGGTTGATTATCCCTTATCCAAAATGTTTAGGACCAGAAGTGTTTAAGATTTCAAAGTTTTTCAGATTTTGGAATATTTGCATAAACTGTATCAGCTGGGCATCTCTAATTCAAAAATCTGAAACATTCCAAACATCATGTCAGCATCTGAAAAAGTTTCAGATTTCAGAGCATTTTGGATTTCAGATTTTCAGATTAGTGATGTTCAACTTGAATGCAGAATCCTTAAAGTGTATGATAAATCTGGGAAGGGAGGCTAATGTCTATTTTCAGAGTTCCTTTGATGCCATGCTATGTCTATAGATGAACCTTATTAACAAACAATTCAAGGAATAAGATAGGGTGTTAAAAATCACATATTTAATGACTACCTTGAGTCTGGTACTGTATAAGATACATTACTTTATCATCTCGTTTAATCTTTCAATAAGCCTCTGAGTAAATACAAAATAAAATAGAAAGTGAGTGAATGGTAATAAGGAGAACAACTATGGGAATACTAAAGTAATCCTGGAATAGGGAGATAACAATAGTGATAAAAGTTACTGGTATCACAGCTGGAATGACCTCTAAAGGTTCTTCAACCATTTCCCGACCGGGGTAAAATCTGCTACCAAGAGGAAGATTTTGGTTTGTCTATGTAATTTCTTTTTTAAAAATGATTAACATGCTGGGCACAAAGGCAAAGATCCCAGCATCTTGGAAGGCTAAGACAAAAGGATCACACAAGTTTGAGGTCAGCCTCAGCCAACTTAGTAAGATCCTAGCAATTCAGCAAGACCCTGTCTTAAAATAAAGCAACCCTGGGTTCAGGTATATTCATGTATGAATATATACAATTACATATTCATATAATCCAGCAATTGTGGTTCTTTGTATTTATTCAAATGAACTTAAAAACTATATCCACATAAAAGCTGGCACATGGATGTTTTTAATGACTTTATTCTCTTTGTAATGGCATAATTATCCAAACTTGGATGCAACCAGTAAGTTCCTCAGTAGGTATATAATTTAACTGTGGTACATCCATACAGTGGAGTATTATTCATAGCTAAAGTGAAATGAGTTACCAAGTCACTAAAAGAAACAGAAGAACCTTAAGTACATTACAAAGTGAAAGAAGTCAAACTAAACTGACTACATACCATATAATTCCAACAATATGACACTGTGGAAAAGGCAAAACTATGGAGGCAGTAAAAACATCAGTGGTTTCCATCAGTTTGGGGGGAAGGAGAAAATGAACAGGTAGGACAGATTATTTTTAGGTCAGTGAAACTATTATGTTTGATATTTTAACATATCACAATGGAGCAAGATGTTTATTGTGTGTGAATGTAGCAGGGCCATGATGGATGGGAACTCTGTACTGTCAGATCAGTTTTGCTGTGAACCTTACTAATCTAAAAAACAGTCTATTAATTCTTTTTAAAAAATGTTTTATAATATAGTCAAATTAGATTTTTATAACCATTTTTATTTCAATGCTTTAAAAATGCATGCTATTTGGAAAGGTTCTAATAACTAAAATTTAATTTCCTTCTATTGGTTATGCAAGGACCCAAACTCCCATTCAGCTGCCTTCACAAAAATAATAATAATAATAATGATAATCATACATGCTTTCTGGGGGTAATGCAGAGATTTACAGTACTTCCTGGATTGAAGAAGTATACTACTTCATAATTTTAGCTGAATGAATGGAGGTATTAATAAGCCTTCAATGCCATACTTGTTTTTCTTTTTTAATTTGTCTCTAAGACCTGAAACTGAAAGCCACCAGTCAGTCATTTGTCATTGGAATTGCTGTAGACATTGTGACAGTCAGGTTAATAGATTACAAACAATGCTCTTGAAGACATTTTATTGTTTCTTTGTTTATTCTTTTCAGTGTTGAAATAACAAATATATACTTTAAGGTAAAACATCCTTCTAAGAACACTGTTACATAAATTCCACCTATAACATGCTTGAGTAAGAAGTGGAACTTTCTGTGAATCTGTATTTCTTAAAAAGAATTAATCTTCTTTCAAAGCTTATAGAAGAGAGGCCTATTATAGTAATATTATAAAAACATGAAAATCTGGAGTTAGTCTATGACCTCTGATATAAAGGAATTATAACATGTTGTCAAAAAGAAGCTGAAGTTCCCAAACACTTTATTCTTTCCAATATTAATGCAAAGTTTAAGTATTTGCTATATCAAATTTGATCAACATACCTAATTTTACCTCTATATTAATGATTTAGATTAACTGGAAGTGTCAGAAACCCAGGTGACTTAGAAGTAGTTATAATTTAACTATTCTAAGACAATAAATTCTCAGGAGTGACTTATTCCCAAAGGCTGGCAAACAAGGGAATGAAGGAGAAATCAGGGAAAGGAGATTTGTACCTAGTATACAAAAGAAAAGTGCATACAGAAGAGAAAAAAGATATGGATATGAACAAAAGAAAGCACCAAAAAGAGGAAACAATTTTTAAAACACTGGTTTGAGATAAAGCAAGCATTAGGCTAGTATAATTTTATTTATATATGGATCTAATTCATTGCTTTACATTACCAAAGTGATTCTCAATCT
The DNA here is from genome assembly GCF_902686455.1 of Sciurus vulgaris. Lineage (NCBI taxonomy): Eukaryota > Metazoa > Chordata > Mammalia > Rodentia > Sciuridae > Sciurus > Sciurus vulgaris. The sequence continues at coordinate 67,012,805 of NC_136463.1, forward strand.
TCCAATGTTACTTTAGAGGCAAAAGAGAGTAAAATGGTGAGATGAATCCAATTATCCCTTTGGACTCAATTTGGTTGGAAGAAATTGTTTGAATAAAATATGTGTACCAATGATAGTTAACCCTCTCCACTCCATTTCTTTCCTTCCACTGTTCTATAAACCATAGGTTCTGTCTTTAATTATAATTAACTTTCAATTTAAAACACACAGACAGATGCACTGAAATACTCTTGTTACTTTCTCCATCGTTAGGCAAAATATTAGAAGAAAAGCATACAGCTCTCAGCCAGTCACTGTGGTACACACCTGTAATCCCAGCATCTCGGGAAGCCAAGGCAGGAGGATGATGCATTCAAAGCCAGTCTCAGCAACTTAGTAGACCCTGTCTCTAAATAAGTCTTTTTAAAAAGGCTGGGGGACTGGGATTGTGGCTCAGTGACAGCGTGTTTGCCTAGCATGCGTGAGGCCCCGGGTTCAATCCTTAGTACCACATAAAAATAAAATAAAGGTATTGTATACACCTACAACTAAAAAAAAAAAATTTTTTTAGAGTGCTGGGAACGAGGCTCACTGGTTAAGCACTCCTAGGTTTAATCCCTGGTACCCCTTCCCCATCCCAAAAGAGAGAAAAGAATACAGCTCTTACATTATGTTACTTTGTCAACACAAACCACTACAGACATTTGCATACGCCCCAAATTCTAATCACCAATGTTAGGAAATGAGACCTTGGGAAGGTAATTAGGTCAGGAGGTAAAGCTCTCATAAATGGCATTAGTGACCCCATAAAAGAGGCCCCACAGGACTGGGGATATAGTAGAGCTTTGCCTGGCCTGTAAGAGGCCCTGTGGGATCCTTAGCACCACCAAACAAACAAAAAGGCCCCACAGTTGCCTTCCCCCTTGTACCATGTGATTATACAGTGAAAAGGTACCATCTATGAACCAGGAAACAGGCTCTCACCACACAATAAATCTGCTGGTGCCTTGATCTTGGACTTCATGTAGGTTCCCAAACTGTGAGAAAGAAATCTCCATTATTTATAAGCTACCCAGTTTATACTTTCTCTTATAGTGCAAATGGACTAAGACAATGACTTTTAAAACCATCTAAATTTTTAATTTTTTTTTTGAAAAATCCAATATTTCTAAATAAATGAGAAATAACTTGAAAGCAGTCACATTCCTTTTTGGTCCCACACACCAGAACCATCACAACTGTCAGCAAACAAATTTTTCCTTTCCTCAAAACATTTCACCTCATTTAATACACATATGAAAAAAGAAAAAAAAAAATGGACTGTTCACTTTACCAGTCTCAAATTGCTGTTTTCACTATCTGAGAAAATGTTAAAACATAGATTTTGTCTGTTGATGTTTTTAGCTTCTGTTTACATACAACCCCATTCCAAAACAGATGGGAGGTAGCTAAGAGGAAAGCATATAGTGTAAGATTTAAAGAGAGAAGATGGGGAGAGAAGAAAGGAAATCAGAGTCAGGGGAAAGGATGGAAACAGGGTAGAAAAGTTATGAAATGTGTGTGGGGAACCTAGAAGATAGTCTGCACCCAAAATAAAGCTAACAAAGTCCTTAACAGAGGAGGCTGCACGTTTGGCTCTGAACTTCACAGCAGACAAAGCAAGAGGAAAACTTAAGGGTTTTTAGGTTGAGGCATTTTTCACTCAACCATCCAATTTTGTAAAGCAAGACAAGGAAATCTGTAGGCTCAGTAGTTATGTCAAAATTCCAAAGAGATTCAAGGAAATAAAACAGATGAACCCGAGGCACAAATTGTACAGAGATGTTGTCACAATGCTAAGAAGTTTTTATACAGTTGTTCTTGTCTAATAATTTGCACAAGCTTCAAAGACATAGCCCCTCAAAGGAGAGGGGTAGTGAAATGCTACCTTCATTTCTGCCTAGAAATTACTTGCATTTGATTTGGACTTTCTGGCACTGCAAAGGCAGTCTGCTCAACAGTGCACCTTTAATGAAAAGTAGTTGCTAGTTTCACACAAATCGCCTTACAGAGAAGCTTTCCACTGGACAAATATCAAAGACAGTTGTCTGGATCAATTTAATGCTGACAGTCTGTTTTAGAATGTTTTAAAAAACTGAATTGTCTGCCAAATCATATGGTATCAACAAGTTAATACAGCCAATATCCTTATAAGCAACACCAAATTATATCACATATCATTAACTGTTAACATGTCACCAATGGTAAACATGCTGTTATTTTATGTACTACCAAAGAGGAAAAACACTGTTTATTAAAATATGGGATGTGAATGATTATAAGAAACATCCTAGTGAAATATGCTCCTGTAAGCACCATGAACCAGTTAGGTTCGCTTGTGCGCTTACCTTCTTCTCTGACCTGTGCTTTCTCCACTTCATCCCAACCACTATGCTAGTTGGTTTCTCACCAACCTGTTTTTGCTCTTTATCAGGAAATATTCTCACCTCTCTCTTTTTGCACTACTGCTTAACTCTTTTTCCCATCTACATATGCCCAAATATGTGGTGAGGTGGGAGGAGCCAGGCAGAAAAAGTATTTAAAAATCACTTTCTTCAAGAGACACCCAAAGCTCTGTAGATCTCTTTTATTCATTTTAAGTATGTTATAGCCCCAAAACAATTGTATAATCGACCACAGAAAGAAATTTAAATTCAGGCAAAATTAAACAACAACCCCCGAGTCCCCTGCCACCACACCCCCCCCACACACAGTAATCAAGGTCACTGGGGAAATTTATCCATTTCTTTATTTTTAAAAAATAATAACCCAAAGGCAAAAATTCTCCTTGCCGTTCCAGACACAAAGTATGCAATTTTAAAGTGAGTTAAGATTTAAAATTGGGATGTAAATCTCTACTGGTTTCAAAATTATTCCATCCCAGGCCCTCTGGAGATTTACAAGATAGTTAACACTTTAATCATACATTAGTTCCTCCTTAAATGTGACCAACCCAAGCAATTTACCAAATACTAAATGAAATTAACTTCGACAAGTTGAATAAGCTTTAACGGCTTTAAAAGTTACTTTCTGAAAACTAACTGTAAATTAATTTATAAAGGTCCTAGCCAGGAGCTTAATATTTCAAGAGTTAATTATAATAATTTGGAGAACTTGATTCAACAAACTTTAGAGAATGACCATTATGTTCTAGGGACAGAAATAACTAAAATCTGGTTCTCTATTTTACATCTACAGAGATGCCTCTCTTTAAGAAAAGTACACATTACAAAGTATGGAAACAAAAATAATAAAGTAATTCATTCTGTCTGGAGGTACAGATAGGGATGGGAGTTGAACCAGAAAAGAACACCTACAAAAGCAGCACAGGGAAAATGAAAGAGAAAGATGTGCTTACCATAATTGAAATCAGGGAAGATGATTCCAAACTTGTACACAGGGCTAAATATAGACTTTACTTTTCCCTTTAAAACACACCTTGTAACATTTCAAAAATAGCTTAGAGGTAACTCCCAAACATACACAACAAATACAAGTAAATTTAGTTGAAAAATGTACCTAAAGATGCTGGATCTTTAAAAATATATGGCAAACCTTGGGGAAGGCAAAGGAATTCCTGGAGGGCAAAAATAAGAAGAAATAAAAATTTACCAGAGTAACACTACAGCCAGAATTTTCCCTAGTTATTGGCTAATCTTTGATAGACAAAGTCTAGGTTTTTAATGGATCACTTGCCGAGACGTCAGGAAAACCACCTGGAGCCCCTAGCAGGAAGACTTATTGGATTATCAACACCTTTATAAATATGCCAAGACCCCAACCCCATCTGGCAAGGATGCAGCAAATTGGAAAGGGGGGGGGGGACCCTCATTCTCCAGAGATAACGGGAATAAGCACTTGGTAGAATTGTAAAATAGAAACAGTCTCCACTGAACTCTTAAACACAAGTTTGTACCCCTGTGGGGCTAAAATTCAACCTAGTCATTTGGCCTGGAAAACCTCAAGTCAAAAATTTACTTAAAAACAGACGCTCAAAGACACTCTAGACACTCAAATAGAAGAGGAAGAAGAGGAAGGAGGAGGAAGGAGGAGAAGGAGGAGGAGGAGAAGGAGGAGGAGGAGGAGGAGGAGGAGGAGGAAGAGGAAGAAGAAGAGGAAGGAGAAGGAGAAGAAGAAAAAGAAAATCTAATTTCCAGCCTCAAAAAATTGTAACAAAAAAAGTTCCAGTGACCATGAGTATACAATTTTAAAAATCAACAGAGAAAGAATAAACTCCTTTAAGTAAGAGACAATGAACAGCTAGGTGTGGTGGCATAAACCTATAATCCCAGCTATTCAGGAGGTTGAGGTTGGAGGATCACAAGTTGGAGGTCAGTCTCAGCAACTGAACAAGACCCTGTCTCAAAATAAAAAATGAAAAGGGCTCCATGGTAGAATTCCCCTGGGTTTTATCGTTGGTATTGGTGGAACAAAAAAAAGACAATGAACAAGAACAAATTATAGAAATGGACCAACAAAGCCTGCAGGTAAAATAATTACCCAATGCAAAAATGGAATATGGAGTATTTGCAATATGCTTTAAGAAATAAAATAGGGGTGAAAAACAGTTGAAGGAATAGGAGATTATTAGTAGGTTTAACACAATACTTATTACCTATGGACTTTAAACATGCATGTTAAAATTTCTAAAGCAATTGAAAGAACAAAATAAGGTGTGAAACTTTCAAATAACATAGAGGTGGAAAATCTCAAGTAATTCATAATAAGGTAAATAAAGAGAAAAATATGAATAGATGAATAAGATGGTAGAAATAAATTTAAAAGATTAATACAATCAGCCCTAAGTATTCATGGACTCTACATAGGGATTCAACCAACCAGGAATCAAAAATACTCAGGAGGGCTGGGGAGATAGCTCAATTGGTAGAGTGCTTGCCTCATAAGCATAAGGCCATGGGTTCAATCCCCAGCACCACACAAAACCAAAAACAAAAAACCTCAGGAAAAAAAATGCTTCTGTACTAAACATGTAGAGAAAACAGACGGTTTTTATTCTTGTCATTATTTCAAAACAAACAACTATTTACGTAGCATTCATTTTTATAGGTCCTATAAGTACTCTAAAGATGATCTAAAGCATTACAGGAGGATGTACCTAAGTTATAAGCAAATACTATGCCATTTTTATGTAAGGGACTTGAATATCTGTGAATTGGTCCTGGAACCAATCCCTCAGATATAGCAGAATGACAGTATTCATGAATGACATGTATGGATAAGTACCTCACTTAAAAGACTGTCAACACGAGATTTTAAAAATTAAGTATACATTGTTAACCTGGAATACATAAAATAAAAGCACATGGAAGTGTTGAAAGTAAAAGGATAATAAAAAGAGAAGTTAAAAAAAAAAAAAAAACACCAATAAAACACTAAACAAAGAAAACTGGTTAACTATTTCCAGTGAGCATGAAGTAAGAAACAATGTTTTTCCTTAACAAATAAAAAATAGTTTTTGTTGGTTGGCTGGTTAGTTAGGTAGCTATATATGAAAAGTAAGAACTCAAAGAATGTAAATAAACTAAATTCCAGAAAGAGACAAGTCCTTGCTAAGAAAGAAAATACTTCAACTCCTTTTCATCCCTGAGGAACAATCAGGGGAGGAACAAAGCGGCCACTGAAAGGGGCAAGAAGAAACAAACAAAATCTTTTACCAAATTGTCACTGGTTAAAAGTAGTTTGATTAATTACAAATCTGAGAATTTCTAGCTCCAGAGTTTATACCCAGTCTGCTGAGTCTTTCTCAAAGGACCTTCATGTATGACACAGCAGGACTACTGACAATATCCAACTCAAGTAACAAGGCACCTTGATTTAGTGTAAGGTTGGAGACAGGACAGGAAGGCCCCTACTAGTCATCAACAGAATTTTTCATAGAAATTGACAATCTGATTCTATGATATGGAAATGATGAGTTTCTATAATAATGAAAACATTCTTGAATGAGAACAAAATTTTTAGAGGAACTGCACTGTCTGATTTCAAGAGTCACTTTAATTTCAGCGATTCTCTACCAAGGGTGATTTTTGTTCCCTAAAACAAATATGTCTGGAGACATTTGTTGGTTGTTACAACCAGAAAGATGCTACTAGCATCTAGTGGGTAGAGGCCAAGGATACTGCATAACCTATAACAACACAGAATTGCCTCCCACAACAAAGAATTATCAAGTCCAAAATGGCAACAGTGCGAAGATTGAGAAACCCTCTCTAAAACTATAATAATCAATACAATGTGGTATTTACAATAGACAAATGAAACAGAATAAAACTACATTCCTATTTACATAGTCAACTGATTGTCCACAACAAATTAAAGTTTTCAATAAGAAAGTCTTTAACAAAAGTTGTTGTGAGAACATTACCAGTATTTAAGGGGAGGGGAGGCTGACCTCAACATCAACAATAAAAACTCCTTAAACTCTTCCCTTTCTCCATATACAAAATAAATGAAGATGGAAAGTGACCTGAACATAAAAACTAAAACTTCTAGGAAAAAAACAAAGAACACTTTCATTACTTTAGAGTAGGCAAGATTTCTAATAAAGACCAAAAAGCACTAACAATAAGAGAAAAAAATCAATACATGTAACTTCTCCAAAATAAACATCTCTGTTCATCAAAAGATACTGTTAACAAAAAACAAAAGGCAAATTTCTGACAAGGAAAAAAATACTCAGAATATATTTGTCTATTAAACACGTAACTGAGCCAGGTGCAGTAGCGCATGCCTGTAATCCCAGCAGCTCAGGAGGCTGGGGCAGGAAGATCAAGAGTTCAAAGCTAGCCTCAGCAATTTAGTGAGGCCCTAAGATTCAGTGAGACCCTGTCTCTAAAAAAAATATAAAAAGGGCTGGGGATGTGGCTCAGTGGTTAAGCACCCCCTGGGTTCAATCCTTGGTTCCAAAAAAAAAAAAGTACTCACAAAATAACAATAGACTCTCTGCAGTGTAGTACTAATAACAATAACTCAATTTTTTGACTTGGACAGGAAACTGGAACAAACATTTCAAAAAAAAGATACCAACAGTCAGTAAACATGTGAAAATGAACCAAAAATCATTAGTCATCAAGAAAAATGTAAGTTAAATCCAAAATGAGACACCATTTCATACACACTAAAATGGTCACATTCAGACTATCAAATATTGCAAGGAAAATGCCATGAATTGGAACTTGCATCTTTGCTGGCAGTATGTAAAATGGTAAAACTACTTTAGAAAACCGTTCAGTGGTTTAAATAAAGTAATATATTTACTCCACAACCCAGTAGTTTCACACCTAGATTTCTGTCCTCAGAGATATATATTCACAGAGACTTAGATAAGAATATCCTAAAACCTGAAACAGAAGGATGGATTAAATTGTGCTATATTCATACAGTGAAATATGATTCTGTAATAAAAGCAGAAAAAAAAAATCCAAAATATTGATAAATGCAAGCAGCAAGGATGAATTGCAAAAAGATGTAGAGTGAAAGAAGCCTGGAATGTAAAATATGTACATTTGTATTGTACGATTTTTCTACATAAAATCTAACAAGTGAAACTAATCAAAGATGACAGAAACCAAAATAGTGGTTGCCCAGTACATGGGAAAGGGATGCCATGGTTGGAATTTAGTGAGTGAACTTGCCCAAGGGTTTGAAATCTCGGTTGGGAGTCTGGCTGAAATCTGATAAAAATGCTCTGTATCTTGATTGGAATGGTACTATGTCAAACTCATCAAAATGGATACTTCTGTATACTCTGTTACATGTAATTACAATTTTCAGTTTTTAAATTAATTTTTAAAAAGTAAAAGTGGCAGCTGCATTAGTACTGCATTACTAAGAGATAAACAAACCTGTGGGAAAAGAGTTTGAGATAAGACAAATGCATATTTAAAGGCTCAATAGAAAGATATAACTTCTAAATTTATATGAACTTGGGCTGGAGTTGTGGCTCAGTGGTAGAGCACTTGCCTAGCATGTGTGAGGCACTGGGTGTTGATTTCTCAGTACCACATATAATAAAATGAATAAAATAAAGGCCCATCAACATCTAAAAAATTATTTTAAAAAAATTTATATAAACCTAATAAGCTTCAAAATACAGCAAAAGACAGAAGAAAAATTCACTGGAGTTAACAGATTTTAATAATATATTTATCAACAGAAAATTATACATATAAAATGTACTTAATTTTATAAGGCATATAATATTTAAACAATACAATTGGTAAATATCTAGTGGACATATAACATACATAAACAACTGCAGGATAAACACACATTTTAAACACAATAAAATATTTCTAAAAATTGATCACATATAAGTCCACAAGGTAAATCTCAACAAATTCCTAAGAAAATGGTATCAATCATACATATCATGTATTCCAATCACAACAAAATTATATCACAAGATAGTAACTTGAAAATATCACTTTAGAAAATTAAAAGTGTACTCTGATATAACTTATGGGTTAAAGAAATGTGATAAATGTAAATATACCGACTGATTTTTTTTTCTGAAAAGTGCAAAGGCAAATAAATCAATGGAGAAAGGCCAGGATTTCAATAAACGGGACTGGAACAATTGGATAATCATATATTTTTTAAAAAGTTAGAAGCTCTACCTAAATATCACACCTAGTACAAAAATTAACTCAATGCTGGGCGTGGTGGCACACACCTGTAATTCCAGTGGCTTGGGAAGATGCAAGGCAGAAGGCAGAAGGTTTGAATCCAAATTCAAACCTCAACAACTTAGCACGGCCCTAAGCAACTAAGCGAGTCCCTGTCTCTAAATAAAATATTTAAAAAGCACTGGGGAATGTGGCTCAGTGGTAAAACATCCCTGGGTTCAATTCCTGGTACCAAAAAAAACAAAACAAAACAAAAAAACAAAAAACCAACTTAAAACATGAAACACAGTGTACAGCATAAAGCACTAAACTATAAAACATTCAGAAGAAAACAGGAGAAATGTTCATCTAAGTGAAGCAAAGTGTTTTTAAATGTAACATCAAAAGCATGATTTGTTAAAAGAAAAAAAAATGATCAACTGCACTTCACCAAAATTAAAATGTCTGCATTGCAAAAGACACTATTCAGAGAATTAAAACAAACAAACAAAAAACAACAAAGTAAAATGAGAGCGGTGGTTCAGGCTGGTAATACCAATGACTCCAGAAGCTGAGGCAGAAGGCTCTCAGGTTCAAAGCCAGTCTCAGCAATTTAGCAAGGCCCTAAGCAACTTACCAAGACCTTATCTCAAAAACTATAAAAAAAAAAAAAAAAAAGAAAGAAAGAAAGAAAGGAAGAAAGAAAGAAAAGATCACATCAATGTTTATAGTAGTTCCATTCACAATAGCTAAACTATGGAACCAACCTAGATGCCCTTCAACAGATGAGTGGATAAAGAAAATGTGGTACATACACACAATGGAATATTACTCAGTCTTAAAGAAGAATGAAATTATGGCATTTGCACATAAATGGATGGAACTCAAGAATATCAGGATAAGTGAAATAAGCCAACCCCAAAAACCAATGGCTGAATGTTTTCTCTGATGATCAGATATTGATCCATAGTGAGGGGTGGGCAGGGAAGAATGAAAGAACTTTGGATTATGCAGAGGGGAGTGAGGAGAGGAGTGGGGCGGTGGGGATGAGAGAGACATTATAACCCTATCTACATGTATGACTACACTACTGGTAATGACTCAGCACCATGTACAGTCAGAGGAATAAGAAGTTATGTTCCATTTGTGAACAATGTGTGAAAATGCATTCTACTGTCATGTATAACCAATTACAAAAATTTTTTAAAAATTAAAAAAGGGGGGGCTGCTGGGCATGTAGCTCACTGGTAAAGTACCCCTGGGTTCAATTTCTAGTACCAATACATATATAAATAAACTAACTAACTACAAAGTAGGAGAAAATATTAGCACATCACACATCTGAAAGATGACATTCATACTATTAGAAAGATTACTCAAAACCTAGTGTTAGGCTGAAGTAGATATTAACTCAGTGATAGAGTGCTTGTCTAGCATGTGCAGGAACCTAGGTTCAATTTCCAGTACTGAAAACAAAATAAAACAACAAAAAAAACTAAGATTAAGGAAACGAACAATCCAATTAAAAAAATGGGCAAAGGTTTGAACAGACTCTTTACCAAAAAGATATACATATGGCTAATAAACACTTGAAAAGATGCCAAACATCTTTGGACATCTGAGAAATGCAAAATCACAATGATACAGCACTACATCTACTAAAAAGGCTATAATTGGGCAGTAAAACAGAACACTATCAAATGTGGACAAAGATGCAGAGCAACTAGAACTCTCATACTTTGCTCATGGAAACCATACAACTTTGGAAAACAGTTTGGCAGTTTCTAATAAACTTAAAATAGTCTGACACAGCCAATACACTCCTGGGTATTTGTCCAAAAGAAATGAAAGATCTATAATGAATGTTCATTCCAATTTTGTCAAAAAATTAGAAATAAATGTCCATCAAGAGTTGAAAGATTTTTAAGTTACAATATATGAATACAATTGGAGATGAATAAACTATTGATACATGCAACACAGGTCATAAAATTTAAATGTGCCCATTGGATCTGGTACCTAACTGCTAATTAAAAGGACACTAGTCATTTATTTGTCAGAGCAGTTTTGAGATGTATGGTAGATGTAGAAATGATTGTGCAGTGGACTGATAATAAATGAGAGGTGAAGAAGTAGTGACAGTGATTGAAGACTACATTTTTCCAGAAACCTGGCTTTGAAGGGAAAGAAAAAAGTTTAGTTTGGTATTCTAAAAGATGATGAAGGTTGAATTTAGGGATGAATTTAGGCTAAAGGGAAAGTACTGCAGAGAGACAAAGGCTGAAAATTGAGGAGAAAAAGGTAATAGATGGACCAAAGTCCTTGGGAAAACTGGAAGAGAACAGGATCCAGGGACAGAAAAGTAGAAGAAAGCTAAGTATGTTAATATAAACCTGTCTGTGGGTGGAACAGGAAGTTATCCATTTCCTGCATCCTTTGGCTTTATTTTCTCTATGAAATAGCAGATGAAGTCATCTGTAGAGAGTGAGGAAGAGGTGGAGTAGGAATTTGACAAGAGTGGTGGAGGTTTGAAAATAGTCAAGTGAGCAATGGAGAGAAGTTTAATGCTTCCTAGAGAGTGATGAAGACCCAGCAAAGGTTATAAACCATGAACCATGTCAAATTACCATAAAAGTTCCTAAATGTCTAGACATGAGCCTTGTATAAGTTATGAAATAAGGAGATATGTATTTATTCATCACTGTGAACCTGTAATAAAGTCTAGGTTCACAAAAGGAATAGCACTGACCTAGGCTGCCATAGCTACCTTCTCTCAACTCTTGATTCTGTTCTACTCCAAATGATTCTCCTTACAACTAATTGCCTGAGCAGTTAAAGAGAAATCTGATCATTTTAATCATCTATTTTATTTTGGTGTCAGGTACTGAACCCAGGGGTGCTTAACCACTAAATTCCAAGCCCCCCCAACACACACACACTTTTAAACTTTGAGACTGGGCCTCACTAAGTTCCTGAGACTGGCATTGAACTTGCATTTCTACCCTAGCCTCCTGAGGTGCTGGGATTACAGGCACATACCACCGTGCCTGGCCCTTAATCATCTGTTTGAAAACATTCAATAGTTTCCTAGATTCAGACAAAATCTGAAGGTATTTATGTAGCAAACAAGGTCCTTCATAACTGAACCTCTTATTCTCATTCATAGCAATCACTCCCTCATCCTACATACTGAACTAATTCCAGGTCCCCACACATGTCTATGATCTCTCATTGTGCCTATGATTTTGTATGTGAAATTCCTTCTGTTTGAGTTGTCCTTCCCCCTCATTCCCTAACCTTTTCTTTATCAAAATTTAACTCAGGGCTGGAGATAGCTCAGTTGGTACAGTGCTCGCCTCGTAAGCACAAGGCCCTGAGTTCAATTCTCAGCACCGCAAAAAAAATAAATAAATAAATAACTCAGATGTCATTCCCATAATTAGTCTACTACAAAAAAATTCACTGCATAACCACAAGGGTTCTATTAACAACCTAATACTGTGAACAGTGTCCCCTCAGAATTGTCCAAACTGAAGTCTTAGATATTCCATCTGTTTAACACAGTAAGCCATCCTATGCATACCTGTATATACATCTTAAAATTTTTTTAAACAAATATTCAAGTATAAGTTTCTTCCAAGTAGGATTGCATTAAGAAAGCTTCCTTGGCTTCTCACATTAGATAAGGCACCATAATCAATGTTTTTCTCCATAAAGCAAAGGTGGTAAATGCTAATTAGATAATAATTAAACAGCTAATGTTTACCTATAGATGAGATATTGTAGCATTTTACTGCATGGTCACATTTCATTTTCATAAGTACCTGAGATAGGTACCATTATAATTCTCTATTCTATAGAAGAAACTGAGGCGCAAAGCAGTAAGCAACTTGCTGAAATCATACTACCAATAATAAGTAGGAGAACATGAATAAACCAGCAGCCTAGGTAGACTAACTTTAAGACTCTGTACTTAAAATAATTTATTTCATTTCTGCCTTTTCTGCTTTACACTATATTAATTTTGTTCCAAGTGCATCCTCAGTGCCCAAAGTCTAGTACACAGGTCTTCATCAATATGTTTGCTAATCTAAATTCAGATCTTTATAATTTATCCCTACTAAATTTCTGCTTGTCAATTTCTGCCTATAATTTTATAGCACTCTATCTAATACCTGTCATCTATTACATTAGGCTTCTTTTCCTGGCTCCCACTGATCTATAAGTTTGATAAGGCTTCTATGTTATGCAAATTAATCAATAAAATGACACAAACTCCTACACTAAGGTCAGAAATTGTTTTTGACATCTTAAATGTGGACATCCAACCAACTACTTAACCAAAATCATAACTATTTAAGAGCTTTAAAGGTGTAAAGAATAAACCCATTACTTTGGTAGGCGTTTTTCATAACACATGATTTACCTAAACCTTTGTCAAGGTTTGCAGTTTTTCAACAGGTAAGTCAACACTCTTAACATTTCATTCAGTTAATTATTTCTTATCTTCCAAAGCACTTCTCAGAATTTCTCATCTTGGCTAGGCAGGTTGTGCTCACCTGTTATCCCAGCGGCTTGGGAGGCTGAGGTAGGAGGATCGCAAGTTCAATTCCAGCCTCAGCAACTTAGCAAGGTCCTAAACAACTCAGAGACCCTGTCTCTAAATAAAATATAAACAAGGGCTGGGGTTGTGGCTCAGTGGTTGAGCACCTCTAAGTTCAATCCCCATACCAAAAAGAAAAAAAGATTTTCTCATCTTGTCCTAATTCCTTTTTGCTAACCCTTCCATTTATCACAAAGCTCCAAAGAAGAAAGAGTGAGGAATAAAATATTCCATATTACTATTTGAACTTTCATGAAGATGAGTGAATAAAACTTCCACAAGTGTGATTCTACAAACAACATCTTTGGCAACAAGAATTAAGGACTTTATACAGTAAGACAAATGCAAACAACAACATAATAGAACTTTCAGCTATAAAATTACTTCCCATCCAGGAGGGCATTTCAGGGAAAACTTAGGAAAATGAAAGTTCAATAAAATATATGTTTTAAAAACCCAAACCTAAAGAAGTGAGTGGACTGTAGAAAAAACTATATATAAAAATATATATATATATAAATCACAACTCAGAAGGAACTACTTCTAGCAATTCCTGGACAGCTTTGGCAATTTAGGGAGACCTATCTCAAAATAAAACATTTTTTTAAATGGCTGGGGATTTAGCTCAGCAGTAGAGTGTCCCTGGATTCAATCCCCAGTACTACAATCAATCAAAAAAAATTGATAAATAAAAAATCATCCTCAATTTTTAATCACTTTTCTTCTTGGATGCCACATTAAACTTTATAACAAGTATGCTACCACAAGACACTGTTAATACATGTTTATTTGGGTATCAATTGTAATAAAAATATAAACTAACAAAAAATATAAGGGATGACTTCTTAAAAGATACAAAACAGTTGTCAATCTACCTTCATTTAAGTTTTTAAGTTATTTACCCCAGTTTGTGTGAATCATACTATAATACACATGGCTTTAATATTAAACTTTTCCTCATTATCCGAAGACAACCATAATGCATTTTATTAATTTGAGAACATTTACTTAAAACATTGTACAAATCCAAGTTTTGGTTTTTAAAAATAAGAAATTTTTTTTAAAAAATCTGTAATTTTCACTTTAAGAGTCTACAGTCATCCTTGGACTTTCTAATTGTTATAGAAAGCTCAATAATAGTATTTATAGGGCTGTGGTTGTGGCTCAGTGGTAGAGCACTCACTTAGCATGTGTGAGGCACTGGGTTCGATCCTTAGCACCACATAAAAATAAAAAAATAAAATAGAGGTATTATGTCCATCTACAACTAAGTTTTTTTTAAAATAGTATTTATATTCAGTGAAAGAGAACTAAACAGAAGAAAATGGGTAAAACATATTAGATGCAGAACTCTTTTGACCACACAGGTAATAAAACTCAGAATTAAGTCACTAAATAAAGACTATAGATTTACCTAAGAAGAATTCTAAGGCAAGTGCCAGCGACCCATGCTACCTACCTATAACTGCTTTACTCCCTCCCTCAGTACCCCCTTTTCTAAAATTTTAATACTTTCTTATTTTTATTTGTGCAGTTTTTAATAGACATAGCCTCCCAAACTTTCCCCACTAAATTACATAGCATTATTTTCAAAAACTTAATTTTATGATAATTTGAACAATTCAACACATCCCATACTATAGCAAAACTAAGTAAGAATCCATTTGTAAGCCATTACTTTCTTCTAGTGTACTGGATGAAATGATCTCTTTGTGTCTCTTCTACTTTAGAAGCACAAAATAATGTTTCTAAGGAAATAAAGTTGTATTTTTAGTTTTAGGATATGTACAGATACCATGAAACATGTCTTACAGCTGAGACCCCCCCCCATACATTAAACCACATAACTCTCAAATCAAGTTAGAAACTTAAGTGATACTGCATGCTACTTCTGCCACTAGCACTGTTGAATTATAACTAAAGCAACAGAAAGATCACCTCTGGGATCATTCAAGGCCATTTAAAAAAAAAAAAAAAAATCGGGAGCTGGAGTTGTGGCTCTGTGGTAGAGTGCTTGTCTGGCATGTGTAGAGGCCCTGGGTTTGATCCTCAGCACCACATATAAGTAAATAAACTAAAGGATCCAATGACAACTAAAAAGTAGTTTTAAAAAATTTGCTTCTAAGATTATAGACTCCTACTAAAAATATTTCATAGAATTACAAAATAGTAAAAACAGAAACTGGAAAAAACTAGTACTTCAACCTTCAACTCTCAACAGTCTGACTCAGGAAATCTACTTACAATTAATTGGTCCTACCAACATCTTTCATATACATGTTCCTAAAGCATTTTATTAAGAATTATTTATCTGAGGGTGCAGCTTTTATGTAACAACCAGTGCTCAGTATTAAAATTCAAAGGTTACTCACACCCAATTTCCCTAAAATGGAAGCCCCTCAAACTCAATTTAAGTTAATTTTAATACAAAAACAGTTTTATTTGGTATGGTAAACTAAGCAGTGAAACTTGCTGTGAATATACTTTGATGCTATTAAGGATACCATAAAAGTTTCCTACAGAGAGATTTAAGAGGTATACCTCAAAGAAGGCAATTTAAAATTTAACCTAGTTCAGCCTTTCCTCCAGTTTGACAAGCTTAAATAAATGGGGGCAATCATACTCTTGTATGAATATAGATTTTTGTATAAACTCGTATTCATCTGTTCCCTCAAAGATTCATTAAAAGTTTGACAAAGACTAAAACAAACTCATTTCAATTATTTGTCAATTAGTTGTTAATTGTTCTGCATTCTTCCATTTATACCTTTCTCTAAAGTGTTCAAAAGTACTATAAATTTCATTTAATATTCAAAATTTGAATAAGTCCCAAAATAAATAAAATTAACAATATAGTTAAGGGACTTAGGGGATGGATGGTGGAATCGTTCTAAAATTGGATGATGGTGATGGTTGCAAAACTCTATAAAAATTCAACTGAGTATTTTTTTGATGTTTTTAGATATACATGACAGTAGGATGTATTTGACATATTATACAGAGTTCAACCATTACAATTCTGATTCCATTCTTGTGGTCAAACATGATGTGGAGTAACACCGGTTGTAATTCATATATGAGCATAGGAAAGTTATGTCCGATTCCTTCTACTGTTCACTTCAGTATTTTAAATGGGAAAATTTTGTACTGTGTAAATTATACTTCAATAAAATTGTCTTAAAAATGAAGCATGAAAAGAATGAGAAGACAAGTCACAGATTAGAAGAATACATTGTAAACCATGTATCTGAAAGGGGACTGGTCTCTAGAATACATAAAGAACTCTTACAATTAAATAACAAAAAGAAAAATAAACAACATTTTTTAAATAGGCAAAGGCTCTGAATAGACATGTCTTCAAAGAAGATACACGAACAGCCAATAAGCACATGAAAATATATTCAACATCATTATGTATCAGGGGAATACATTAAAATCACAATGAAGTACCACTTCACATGCATCCTTGTCAGGTTATAATAAAAAGATAGCCAGGAAACAGTGAAATCTGTCTGTATCTCAGCGACTCAGGAGGCTGAGACAGGAGGAATGCAAGTTTCCAAGCCAGCCTCAGCAACTTAGTGAGGCCCTAAACAACTTAGAGAGAACCCTCTCTCGAAATAAAAAAAAAAAAATATGAAGGGCTTGGGGACGTGTCTCAGAGGTTAAGCACCCCTGGTTCAATCCCTAGTTTTAAAATAGGTAAGAAGTTTGGCAGGATGTAGGGAAATTAGAATGCTCATACACTGCTGTAGGAATGTAAAATGGTGCTACTGTTTTGGAAAACATCTGGCAGTTCCTCAAAATTAAACATAGGGTCTTCATATGATCCAGTAATTCTACTTCTAGGTACAAATACCTGAGAAATGAAAACGTATATCCATACAAAACTTGGACAACAATGTTCATAAGGAGTACTATTCATAACAGCCAAAAAGTACAAACAATCCAATGTTCAATAACTGATAGGTAAACAAGATCAAACACCCAAACAATGGAATATCATTCAGCCATAAAAAGGGAAGAAGCACACATACATGAATGAATCTTGAAAACCTTTTACTAAGTGAAAAGCCAGTCACAGGAGACCAACATTCCATTTATAAGAGTCCAGAACAGTTAAATCTACAGAAACAGTCAACTGGTGGTGGCCTGAGACTGGGGATTTACAGTGAATGGGGAGGTGATTTACTAATGGGTATGAAATTTCTTCTAGGGATAATGAAAATGTTCTAGAAATTAAAATGAAAATTTATTCTGTAGAGACCATTAAATTGAACACTCTAAACAGTTACATTGTTGATATGGAATTATATCTTTAAAATCCATTTTTTAAAAAAGTAAGTTATAATAAACACAAAAATCTAAAAAAAAAATCTATCACAAAAATCTGGTTTCTTCTTGGTAAGAAATAGAATGGGCAGAAATGGGATAGGGAGGTTCTTAAGGGCAGCTTCAATAGTGTTGATTATGCTCTATTTCTTAGGCTGGGTACTATTTTCATGGCATTTTATTCTTCACAAACTCCATCAAATATTTTTATACATATCAATATTATATTGTTTAGAACTAGGTTGAAGCCCTATTACTCCATCAAATTTTTTTATACATATCAATATTACATTTTTTAGACCTAGGCTGAAACCCTATTCTGCCACTTAGCTGTGCAGCCTTGAGCAAGCTACTTACACCTCTCTGAGCTCTAATTTTCTCAGAGAGGAAAGGACTCTACACCATGTACCTCCTCTTGGAGTTTTTCTTCTTTTCTTTTCTTTCTTTTTTTTTTCCCCCTTTTTTTTTTTTTTTTTTTTCCTTCAGCGCTGGGGATCAAACCCAGTGTCTCCCACATGCTAGGAAAGAGTTTTACCACTAAACTACATTCCTAGTCTCTGAGGGTTACTCTTTAAAATAAAGAAACGTGACAGGTTTCTTTACAGTAGAAGTTTTTATTTTAAAATTCAAAGTGAGAATCTGTAATCTCGTCTCACTAAAATAACTAGTATTGACAGATATCGTTAGACCTTTGAAACATATGAGTAATATTTATATCTTGAGGGGACAATCTCTGATATTGACTTTCACTTAAATTGTGGACATCTTTCAAAGATCCTCCATTATTTATAGACATTTAGGTTACTTTCAATCTGGAAGGATTGTAAATAACATTAAATGGACATCTTTATAAATATATCTTTGTATCTAAACTCAATTGTTTCTTTAGTCAAAAGATATGTACATTTAATTTTGAGAAAATGTTCTTCTATCAAGGCTCATCCGTCTACACTATCATCAATTTGATGTTTTTGAACATTAAATATTTCTTCAATGAACTGTCCATTCTCTCGCATTTGCCCCATGTTCTGTTTACCTTTATTTTTTACTTATTTTAAGAGCTCCCTGAAGATATTAACTTATATTTTTCATATGGTTTTGCCAGTTTCACCAATTTGAGTGGTTAGGCTTCTCTTATGGTATATCTTACCAAACACACATCTTAAATTTCTTCACAAATTTGATGTTTTCTTACTTTGAAGTCAAAGTAGTAGGCCTTCTTTCTCCAAGATTATAACAAAAGTTACCAAAACTATTTTCTCCTCTTCCTCCTCCCCTTCCCTATTCCATCCCTTCTTTCTTCTCCTCTTCTTCTTTGAGAGGAAGGAACTTTGATTTTTACATTTAAGTCTTTAATCAACTTGGACTTAATTTTTTGGTATATGATACATACAGATCTAACTTCAGCCCCACACCAATGCTAGCTAAATACCCCAATAAAAGTACAAGGTAAACCAGTGGTATGTTGGAACTGATTCACTACTGTTCATGAAGACTGTTACATTTTCAGGAATTTTGCAAGCTGATTGTGAAATACAGCCATAAAAACCTATATTACATAAAGTTATAATGAAGTAATTCACATTTAAACAAAGGTAATAAATACTCAGAAGTCATTACTCCCTAATTATTTTATTATGATTTATGCTTTTACAGTTATTTAACATCTATTTCACCTGAATGGCAAAAAAATACAGTATAATAGTGCACTACTACATACTGTTTTCCAACTCGGTGTTTAGTGACTTCACACTGGTAGCCTGAAATTGGTTACTATAGTATTTACACTACAGGGGTGAAAAAAATCTGCAAACCCTACAAAGTATGCCTTTTTATTTTTCAGAGGCCCTGTTGCTAAACATGTACCAGCATACCACTGAAATAAGCCATTTTTTCTTTCCTAATTTCAATGAGGATCTCTGTTATATATCAAACTGCTTTGGTGTTTTTGTTTGTTTTAAGATATTGGTTATTGAACCCTGCCCTCAAGCATGCTAGGCCAGACCTGTACAACCTAGCTACATTCCCAATCTTTTATATATTTTATGTCAAGAAAGGGTCTCACTAAGTACTGCCCAGACTGACTTCAAATTTGAGATCATTCTGCCTTAGCTTCCTAAGTAGCTGAGATTTTAGGCAGGCGCCACCACAGCCAGCTTGCTTTGCTATGTTTTGGTATATTAGATGAGACTTTAGATATAGTTTCTATGAATTGAATCTTTGTTTTTCTAACATGTTATCACCGCACTTCACTGAAAAGGGTATTTTTCTAAACAATTTAATAACATTCTTTACATAGATTTTAGAAGGCAGTCTTTCTAAGTAAAGGATTATTCTTTTGAAAATAAAGGGCAATCTCTAGAGATATAGTTGGTTACCATACCACCATTTTTAGATTAGGGTTCTTAAAAAAAAAAAAAAAAAATCACTACCATGGGGCTGTGTAAATACTACTCTGAGTGTTCCCTCATACAAATTCTTTCACTGCACGAGGAAATAGGGTATATAAGTGACAGTACTGTTTAAGAGTCACCATCACACACAAACTTAGCACTAGAAACTTCCAACTCAAAAATAAACACTTAATAAGCATCCAGCCTGCGACTGTTAGGCTCCAAACAAGCCAGTGAGACAAGACCCAGTCTCTGATACTCTCGTCATTTCAGTGGATGCCAGTGGGTAGAGAATGTGACACAATGTTCATTACATGAGCACAGAGGATAAGAAGCAAAAACAGAGGAGATTGACTTTGATGTATCTTCTAAGAATGAGCATCTACTTGAAGAGGGAATCAAGGTATAAAAACTAGTTATTTCAAGTTTGCATACCTAAAGAGTCAAGTCAATGTATGTTGTAACCAGATCTTCAGCACCTTTCCAGGTAAACATTATAGTGCCCATATTTTAATGTCTTTCCTACTGAGACACTTTGTGATTTTATTTGCTGATACCAACAACAACTGCATTAAGTAAAACAGTAACTATGGCCTATATATTTCCTTACCTATTAGCAGTCATTTAGGTTTGAGCTTCAACTATCTAATTCTAAGGCATTTACATTACGAAACCATGCAATGTAATAGTTGGGTTGACAACAGAACCATCCTTTTTTGCAACCAAACCCAAGGATCTCACTTTCAAGAGTCAGTATATTTCTGTTATGCCTAATAACTCATATGATAGCCTAGGCAGAAAACACAGCAGCTGTCCTTTCCATAAAGTTGTGGCTTATTAGATACAGAATGACAATTTCAACCATTTCCAATCATTAACTAATATTTCAGACTTTAAAATCTATTTCTTAGGGCTTTGTACTATATATAGAAATAATCATTATCCTTTGGGAAACAATGGCTCATTTACTGAAAATGAGTTTAACAAAGGAATTATTTGGTACTGAAAAATACAGAGCAGTGAATTGCGTGACACAAATCACAGCATCATAAGTTCATGTGACTGCATTAGGGTAATTTACTTTAAAAAAAATTACAGTACTTAAAATTTAGCTTCAACAATGTAATAGCTTGAATCATGCCACAGAATAGTGAAACTAGATTTTAAGATTATTTTGAAAATATTTCCTTAATTCCCAACCTGAGATAAACACCACAAAAAAAGAAAAACTTTTCAGAATGGAATATTTTTATTCTGCCTGAAGCTTAGTTTTGACTGGCACATGTTTCAGTTACACAGTTGATTCACACTGAATTTTCTTTTAAGTTTTAAAAGAATAAACAGCACTTCAAAATAGTCACAAGCTTTAAAACTTAGTTCCTCCTCTGGCTTACAAAACTTTTTCCATGGAATAGTGAGTTGATGCAGTGACTAGAAATTTCTTAACACTGTAAGTCTAAATTTAATTGAAACTCAATCTCAGCAAGTTCTGTAGAAATAGTCTTAAAGTAGATACAGCAAAAGTTACAAAATGCTAATCTACAAGAATAGTTTATGGATATTATTGAACAATTCTTTTAAGTTTTCTAAGGCTTACATTTTCTCAAAAAATAAAAGAGGGGAGCATAATATGCTCAAAATAGATATTCAACAGTTACATTTAACCTGAAAGACTAAGTTGTTATTAGCTACAGGTACATCAGTGACATTAAACCAGAAAACTTGGGAGTCACTGGTACACACAGAACATCCACAGAGTAGTTTAAATATTATGATTTTTTTCGGATGCATTGTTCTTGGCTTAATTTATAAAGTATCTTTATTCATTTTGTCATGCTTTTACAAGAACACTTGCTCCATTTTCAAAGGACATTTAGTTGTCCTTTGAAATACTACTAGATTATTACTGGTATAGCAGCAAAAGAGCAAGTTTTGGTTCACCCTCAACCAGCTGTGTATCCTTGAACAAATCTCTTAGCTTCTCTGGGTCTCAATTCTCCTATTTATAAAATGAGGGAATTAGACTAGACACAGTCTCAAGTATCTTCCAACTCTAATTCCTTTCAGGTAGAACTCTAGGTTTGCGACAATGAAAAAGTCCTCAAAATAAATGGTCAAAAATCTTCCTATAGAATGTTAGTAAAATAAATAGGATACAAAATTGTAAATATAGTGTGATCATGATCCTAATTCTAATAATATTACAAATATATCCAAATCCCCATACCTAAATGCCACCAAAGATAATCTCTTGAGTTGTAAATGCAAACAACTCTTTTTTTCCTTTTGGCTTTTCTGTATTTTTCAAGTGTCCCACAAATAAACATATTGCTTGATAATACAGAGAGGGACTTAGACAGGCAAAACCCTCCTTTTTATGTGCTAAAGGAATTTAATTTGGAAGGCATTCTAGAACTGGAATGAATTTCTCAAAAACAGACAAAATTCTCTAGTGAAGTCACATATCTGATACCTATCAATAGTCATATGAAAGCTGCTGGTTATTGTCTTTGAATTAACATATTTTCAGGGGATACAGGTATTTTTTTCCACTTATTCTAAAACTGATAATTATGATCTCTAACATTTACATAGTGCCAGGCACAGTTCTAAGACTTTATATATATTAATTCATTTAATTTCTCACAAACTCTACTCTTACTAGATATACTGATGGCCATGAAGTACAGAGAGCTAAAATAATTTGCTGCAGATAATGAAGGGGTTAGAACCAGAATTTAAATAAATATGTCATCAGAATATAGACTTTCAACTTCTAAACCAGACTGTCCCTGTGTACTTAAATGCTATCCTCGGGTCACTCCTTGACTGCTTTTGTTCTAAAAGTTCTTCTAAACTACTTTTCTTAAACTTGAGAGAAATAATAGGGAAAGTACTTGGGATGAAAAGACCGGCTAGCCTGGCAAGGTGGCGCATACCTGTAATCCCAGGACTTCACCAGCTGAGGTAAAAGAATTATAAATTTGAAGCCAGTCTCAGCAGCTTAAAATTATGATACAATTCCAATTCATTATTACTTCAAATTTAGATGGGGGCAGGGATATAATTAATCTTCATGCATATCAGTAAATGAATACAATGACATCTGAGGAATAAATAGCATTAATTACTATGTTTAACATTTAAATGTTTTAATAAAGGTGCTTCATAAATTAACGTTATCAATCATGACTCTATAGCTAAAATCTACTGTTGTACCTTTCTAAAATTTTTACTTACATGTTTTAATCATGTTGTAACTAATTACTTTTGAAGTTTTAAAAGAAATATATTTACTTTGAACTGTGGCTGTAGGTACATACCCAGTTAACTCCACAATAACCATAACTACTATAACCTATAGAACCTGGGAAAATGAATGCAGAGAAACCAATCAATTAAAGGCTGGATAAAGGT
The DNA here is from genome assembly GCF_902686455.1 of Sciurus vulgaris. NCBI lineage: Eukaryota > Metazoa > Chordata > Mammalia > Rodentia > Sciuridae > Sciurus > Sciurus vulgaris. Next base: position 67,036,195 of record NC_136463.1, read on the forward strand.
TCTCACATAATTCTCTGGGACAATTCAATCCAAACCAAGTATTCGTGTGCCCCCTTTTCTGCACAGTACCCACATTACTTGCTAGCTTTCGTAGTTCAAATTTCCCCCACATACTGGGTAATCAGGTTTTACTAAATTTCCACCCCTGTTGAAGTAACTATAGAAATCCATAGTTTCCTATTTAAAAAATTAGAAGAGAGATGGAGGTGAAGAAGAATGGGGAAAAAAAATCTTTGTACCAGATGCCTGTTGACTTAGATGTGCAATGAGAATCACCAGATAATTGCACCCTTTGGGTACTTCGGTACTAGTAAAAATGATACAGTGAAATAAAGTCATCTGGTTTATTTCACTTTAAACAATTTGCAAATCTGTAGCTCTCTGCTATGGTACATTAAGAAAATTAGCATGTACGAAAAATCACCTGCTTATGTAAATTGGCGGATGATTTTTATCCAAGCAGACCACCCCCCCCAAAAAAAGAAAGCTCCAATTTGGGTCAAATGACTAATTTTATCTATTTGTTCAAATCTCTCTCTTCACCTTTTTTCTGTAGCTCAAAGCAAGAATTTTAGGTCAAGGAATGGATAAACAAAAAGTTTCTGGTTTGTTTATTTCTCTATAAGGATTTGACTGCCTGACACCACTGAGCTCTATATTACTTAAATTGAAAACAAGACTGAGAATCTTATCTGAATAATAAAACCACACCACTAAGAAAGAAAATAAATCAATGTGAGATATCTGCTCTAATTGGGAAGGAAAACAAACAAGGCAATGATCTGGTATGAATTTTACCTTCTGTTACTTTAGGCAAACAAGTCTTCAAAAAAGAAAATAGCTCAAGCAACTCAGGGCAAACAGGACAACTGCAGAGAACATCAATCCTGTTTCCTTTATAAGTACACCTGGTCAAGTCTCCTAAGTCTGCCACAAATTAGATGAATGTTTACCTTGATCATTAATGACTGCCTTCCCAGCATCCACTAGCGATACTCACTCATCCCTGTCACATAACTAACTTCATCTCCAGATCCAGGGTGGGCCTGATTGCTCCAAAAGTAATACTATCATCTCCATTAATAGTGATTGGTCAGAAGTGAACATAAAATCCAATAAAGGCCAACTAGAACTGTGCTGGTCAATAAGATAGGCAGTACATGGGACTACTAAGCATCTAAAATGTGGCTAAATTCAAATTGAGATGTGTTGTATACTTTAAGTACACATTTGTAATCCTAGGTACTTGGGAAGCTGAGGCAGGAGAATCACAAATATAAGGCCAGCGCAAGCAACATAGCAAGATCCCATATCGAATTTTAAGAAGGGCTGAGGATGTAGCTCAGTGGTAGAGCAGTTCCCTAGCATGCACAAGACTTTGAGTTCAACTCTCAGCACCCTAAAAAAAGAAAATGATATACATTGCATTTTTGTAGACTTAGTATGAAAAAATGTAAAATATATCATTAATCATTCTTACACAAACATCATTACCTTATGTACATGTATTATTACATGAATGGTATGAATCTACAATTGTGTACAACCATAGAAATGAAAAGTTGTACCCCATTCGTGTTCAATGAATCAAAATGCAGTCTGTAAAATAAAAATAAATTTAAAAATTAAAAAATCATTCTTACAGTAATTACAGGATGAAATGACAATAGGTTGGATATAATAAATACAAATAGGAAAATTAATTTCACTTCTTTTTACCGTGGTTGCTAGAAAATGTAAAATCACATAACACGTTTTCATCATTTATCTACTGGATAAATAAAAGATTTATCTGCTGATTTGCCGGGGCTTTCTATAAAAGTGTTCCTTTCCTCTTGTAAAAGAGCTTTAGGAAGTCACTCTCCTTCTCTAAACATTGTATGCCCTAAACTGCTGCAGCCTTAAAGCTGTGTGTTAAGGGTCATTTTCAGGGAGGTCCATCTATAAACTAGTGAGTCCCTTATCCAATTTCACAATTTAAAAAAGACTCCAGAAAAATATTTTTATTTGACTTGCAAATTAAGCTCTGGCTCCCCAAATCAATTTGCCTGATTTCTCTCTCTCTCCCCGACACCCCGCTCTCTCTCTCTCATACACACAGACACACAAACAACAACAAAAAATCCCACTTAGTATTAGATTTTATTTGAAATTTAAAAATCAGGGATAGGGATGTAGATCAATGGTAGAACACTTGGCTAGCATGCACGAGGCCCTGAGTTCGATCCCCAGCACTGCAAAAATAAAAATAAAAAATTTTAAATCACTCCAAATATTTAATAAAACAACCAATTATGGAACTGGGGGTGTAGCTCAGTGGTAAATGGATTCAATCCCTGGCAGGAAGGGAAGACAAAAGAAAGAAAATAAGTCTAAAACACTAAAAAGGTAAAGTACTAACAGGAAAGCAGTATTATCAAATTTACATATAGGAAAGAACTGACTGCCCATTTACAAACAGGCAGGCTGTCCTCCATGGTTGAACCACACATACATATTCTTCACCAATCAAAAATACAAGTCTTTTGAACAACTGAACATTTAAAATCTGATCTCAAATTTGAACTCTTATATAGAAATCATGAAACTGAAACAGGGTGATATTTATCTCATTTTTCCTTTAAAAGATTTTAGAAGTTATTCATCAAGCTATTCCATAGTCCTGAAAAGAGAAAGTTGTCTGCTAGTTGTGGTCACTAGCAGTTTACTTGCCCACAAGTAAATCCACTATGCTTTACAAATATTAAGGTCATTTTATAATAGAATCTTAGAAAACATAGAACTTCATAAATGAACAAACCAAGTCTCAGAAAGCTTGAATAACTTTAGGTCTTAGGACTGCTGGCAGCAAGACTGGAACTAGAACACTATCTCCTAACTAGTTTAATGTTCTATTTTCTTATCATTCATATATATAAATAAATTCTTCCCAAGGAAATGGCATCTTGAACTTAATAAACATAAGTTACCTGGTTTATTAAGCTAGAAACAAAACCCAAGATTTGAAAAGAATTTTATTCATAAAAACAAAGTGCTGCTAATACTTATTAAACAGTATAATCTAACATGTTATATATGTGTGTATATAATATGCTATATATATGTAGTATGTATGTTATATATGATTTCCTCCCTTTAATACACATGCAAAGGGGAGGAATCAAACACAATCATTTCCTCAAAAGTCATCAATTAATCTACTTGATAAATGCAATGGATTTTTCTTCTCCTCTCATTTTCTGTGACTTTTTATCTACAGCAAAGATCACTTCCATCCTAACACTCTTCCATCATACTGGGTTGTCATTCACTGTGAATACATTTACCTGACTGCTTTCTTTACTTGGACCTCCAGTAACTTCACCTACAATAAAACATTCCATAAGGCTCAGAGGGCCTGAGTTATCCCTACCCTTCTATTTATAAAGCAGAATTAAATCTGACCAAGTCACTGTCTTACTTAAAAAACTCTCAATAGTTGACATTTGCAGGGAGGGTTTCAATCTCTTCTCATTCCCCACCTCTTAAGGAGGTTTTTAAGACATTTTTGTTAACCATTCCCCTTGTGAAATTTTAATATTATAAGGGTTCTGTATATTTCTCTTTGTTCCCTAATTGTTTATTTTTTTAATTTGTTCTTTTTAGTTATACATGACAGCAGAATGTATTTTTGACATATGTATACATGGAGTATAACTTCCCATTCTTGTGGTTGTACATGATGTGGAGTTACACTGGTCATGTATTCATATATGAACATAGGAAAGTCATATTCAATTCATTCTCCTGTCTTTCCCATTCCAGTCCCCAGCCCTTCCCTCAGCTCCCCCCAATCGGGTGTGCTGTATATCCCTTATTTGGTGTATGTAGACATGTGCTTTATTTATGAAAAGAGTAAGATTTTTGCCCTTCCAACCCTGCCATACCAGTTATGCCTTAAGCCTTAACTCTTCAGCATGACATTAAACTCCAGTCTTGTGGTCTCTGAATTTACTTAGAACGCCCTTTCCACTGGTTGATTGACATTCTAAAAACTTTAAAAAGGTAAAGTGTGATTCGGAATAGTAATACCAAATTTATATGTAGGAAGAAAGTGACTGCTCATTTATTTGAAATAGGAAGGCTTTCTTCCACAATTTAAGTATTACCTATTCTAGGAAGTGTCTATGCTTTCCATAAAAATTCCGTCTTTATGCTCCCATAATGTCCAGGAACTATCTCTACTACTGCTGTATTTATGCACTGAATTATAATTATCCATGTACAATCTATCTCCCCCACTAGGGAGATTAATCTTCTTTAATCTCTATCATCCAAAAGAGTGTCTGATAAACAGTCAACACAAAATAAATGGGTTTTATAAGAAAATGTAAAAATAATATATGTAAATTTATGATTACACAAATGGTATGCCTTTACGCCATGTACAAACAGAGAAACAACATGTATCCCATTTGTTTACAATAAAAAAAAAAAAGAAAATGAACCAAGAAAAAAAAAAATATATATCCTTATTTAATACTTCAAATTTAGTTTCAACTCTTCACTAAGGAAGGGATATTGGGTTCCCTGAAAGTAGGGATATACTATTTTTTCATACTATTTACTTGACTGTAAATTCCTTCAAGGCAACATCAAGACCTAAATATTCCCATATCTCAATACCAAGTACAACAGAGATAACAAAAGAAGCTTGATAAAGGTTTACAAAGTTATTCATAGAACAAAATATCCTCGTTTACTACCTACAAGAATGCTAGTCCATAGCAGGTTGACAATAAAAATACATGGACTAGCAAGTTCCAAAAGTGTCAAAAACTTTCACTGTAGATAGTAGATATGATTCAATTAGACCAACTAACTTAAAACACAGAGGTGAAACTGGGTTTAGGTAAAGAGCACCATGGCAGACATCCCTGCACATACTACCCTTTACTCACACCATGACAACTAAATATTAAAATTCAATCTCATCATAATTTCTTTTGAAGTCATCTTTCCATAATGTCAGAGTGCCAGAATTCTTGTTAATTAATGTTTCTTGGCTAAGTATGTCAGGCTACCAATGAAATCTATCATGACTAGTCACATGCTCATTGACAGTTATAACCATTGCCTCAGGCACTCTGTTACTCCTAAGCAACAACAGGATCAAATTGAGGAGCTATTTTAGTTAGGAAATCATTGTTGATGTACATTAGATGACCCAGTCAACAAATAATTCATTGTAGTATGATGGATGCATAAGGAATCATAACTAAAATCCAAATATAATCTTCTAATGAAACAGCTTCTACCCACCAGCTTTATTCCATTTACTGGTTAGATGACAAATGGAAATTTTTCTTTGGTCATCACGATTTCTATCAATGTAACCAAATCGGCATATTAAGGAAAAAACAGCATATGAACAGTTGATTCTTGAATTGCTAGAACATGGACAAGTCTAATAACCATTAAGGATAGCCACTCAATTACACTATAAAAATCAGTAACTCTGCCACAACAAGTTGTGAAGATAATGAAAAATTCCAGAACTCCAGTAAAGAACTTTTTATACCAAGGAACATTTCTATAGTTGCCTTTGCTTAAAGGGTAAAACTGTACAATTTAGATTCTGTAAACATACATCCAGTTAATGTATTTTACAAATATTCTCCTCTAGCATAGCAAAAGGGAACTATATCTGACTAGTATACCTACCATTTCTCTTTCTGTACTTACACCAGTGGTACTAACTGATGATTAAAATATTTAGAAAGACGTTGTTTTAGCTTCTTTTGAAAGGCAAAGTTTCTGAAATGCCTTTTTAAAAAAATTATCTATCTTCTTTTTCTAGGCTGGTTTCAATAGTATAATATGAAATTTCTCCCCAAGCATAAAATAAGTTTCTTTTCTGTGTGTGTGCTATGGTTTTGTGTTTTGTGAACATAATTTGGATAATCTTGTCAGGAGCTTAAATTCAAAATGATTTTCAGTGTTACAGGCTATGGGGTTTCAATCACCAAGAAACTGGTGCATATCATTAGATTGTGCTACTTTCATTCTTTTTTTTCTTTCTCTACGTTATGACCATGAACCTGCAGTTCTAAAAGTAAGTTCATTTGTAGTAGAAATTAACAATATAGATCTCCACATTTCTAGCTTCACTAGGCTGCTTTGTTATGTCTAGAAGAGCAACCATTCCCTTTTTATGGTGTAGGCTCTGCTTCTTCAAAGCTCTTTTCACAAAGCAGACACCCCAAAGAATCCAGCTGTGGCTGTTAATCTTGGCTGGTAGTACAGAAACTTTTCAACATTACAGATTCTTAACCTGTAAAATACATTTGCGTATACTACTCTTTCTGATGCAACTAACTCCATGATTTTCCCCAAACATACCCAAAGCGAGCCCATATTTTAAAGTTATAGTTTGTTATTTATAGAGTAAAAGGACCAGAGAAAACATCAACTGGCGGGGGGGGGGGGGGGGGGGGGGGGGGGGGGGGGGGGGGTCTAATTTTCACAAGAAAGATGAACAAGCTAGACAATTCCTGCCATGCATAAGGGTTTACACTGAATAATTTTTCATTAAATCACACACATTTTCCCCACCTCACTAGCACTTCTTTAGCAATTCACACTTTCTCATCCAAACATAAGTAAAATGAATTTCCACTAAAGCTGAACTTTAACAAAAAGCCTGTCCTTCACTCACTACATTCTGAGAAGCAAAAAAAATAGTTCCCTTCCCAGTATATAAAACTTCCCAATACATAAGTCTATAATACTTTCTAAAACAGTGCCAATGATCTGACTAGAAAACCTACCAAACACATAATAACATGAATTTTTTGTTAGTTTTTAATTAAATGAGAAAACAGAACAGAATTTTGCCTCTTGGCTATGAATTCGACCTTCTTTTACTTCCCTGGCATATAGTACAACTAAGAGGACAGTATGATATTTAAAGTCATGCCTCCAAACACAGTCTACATGTTGATTTCACCAGGTAAATCTGACAAATCTATGGAGACTGTTCCATGCACATTAACAAAGGTTTGATTTTTCTACCAACAATAACTACAATAAGAACATTTATTGAGGGCTTACTGTGTGCTTGATAGTGTACTCACTGGTTTATAAGGATTACTTCATTTAATCCTCATACCAATCCTGAGATAAGACTATCATTATCCCCGTTTTATAAATGAGGAACGGAAAGGGTAAATAATTTATCAAGATCACAGCGTTAGTAACTAAATATTACTACAGTGAAGCTTAAGTTTTGAAAGATAAAAGTAACCTGCTGAAAGTATTAGAATAAAATTCAAAGCTCTCCAACTTTACTTGAAGTACAAAGACAACAGACTTAATGAATCCCAAGATCTTTGATCTTTTAATTAATCAGACAAGTCAAAAACCCAAACACCAATTTTATCAAATAAAAGCTTTTCCCAGACTCACTTTTATCAAGGCAGCATGTGCCATTAATCCAATTTATATTTTACATTGCCAATGTCGAAAACTGCAGTTTAGCAGTCCTAAAAATGCTCTCATGTGGTCAACTTATTACAACTCTTAAGCAGTATACACTTTGTAACCACTTGAAGTTCTCTGTCCCAGAGATGTTACACCTTTAAAGCACAGCATTTTTCTCTGGCAAATGTGCACTACAGTGTACAAAAAGGTATATTTTACATTCTCTTAACCAAATGAGTGAGGTTACTGTTTGTAGGCTGTTATGTGTTTGCATTATGAAAATGTCCATATGGCCATCTGGAAGCCTTGACATCTGATAACAAAGGTAGAATTAGAAATGTTTTGATAACCCATAAGCAACTCTATCATTGGCAATGAATGTATCTGAAGCTACCCCATGATAATATTACCAGGTAAACTGGAGATAAAACATAGCAGACAGTTGTTAATGAAACCTTAATTGAACTGTCAAAGCACCATCTTTACCAGCAAGCTAATGGGTAATTCACTTCTTTTACACAACTGTCCGATATTGATAAGTTATCCCACTAGTTAAATTCAGCAGAAAGACAAATCAAGTCAAGTAAACTAAATTGTTCCATAATAAATCTGAATGGTAAATGCTGCATCATGGAAGAATAAATATAAAAAAAAAATGCTGCATTACTTCTATAAATACCTCTTCTTGTCTACATGCAAAAATAATATTCCTTAAAATTATAAGTCACTTTTATAACCATCAAATAGTATCCCTAAGTGCATGTCCAGAAAAAGAAATAAGAGCAGATATGGTTCCTTGTCATATGCAATGCCAGAAAAATACCTGCAAAATGCACTAATGAATATATGTTTGAATCTAAGTGGATATTATGATATCCAAGTAGTTATATGGTGCATTGAATCAAGTGATGTATTACTGGAAGAATATTTTTATGTTCCATTTTAATCATTTTAGAAAACAGTTATTTCAGACTCATAATATGCCTCTTAAATGAAAAAGAAAAATCCTGTTTCAGTAAATGAAAAAAACCTAATCGATATCTTGGGTTTCAGAATACTAGTGCAAATTCACACTGGTTTGATTTTCAATCTCTAGCTTTAACAATCTTACTCAGAACAAATAGCACTTAAATTCCAAATACATTAAGTAATTCAATTCAGATAGCAAGTCATCAATATGTAAATATAAAAATAGAAAATCATTTGCATACTAAAAACACACACCTGGTAACTCTTTTTCTTTTTTTCATACGAAACTGTATTTTACCTGAAATAGTTGATAAAAATACTCAATAAGGGAACTAGAAAAATTTGGTTAAAAAACAAAAAGGACCAAACAATCAGAGGACACAACATGTAAGGATACAGTGAGATGATGACCAACCTATAAGCCGAGAAGCCAAGCCTCAGAAGGAATCAAACCTGCCAACACCCACATCTTGGACTTCTAACCTTCAGAACTGTGAGAAATAAATTTCTGTTGTTTAAGTGAAAAGAAGGATCTACCCAGGACGATAATTAACCAAGCACTCTAGGACTTGCTAGGTGCTGGGGAGAAAAAGAACTACATCAGTAGATATAGACCTTACCCTCAAAGGGCTGACAAATGTAGTCAGAGACAAGGCAAACATGAAACAACTGGTATTCAAAAGAGGATGGTACACAGAGGCAAACTTCAAGTCCATGTTATATTCCACAGGTCATTCAAAGAAACTCTAGAATGGATTCAAATCAAACACATTGAGATTTTCAGATGTGGGTGATTCATTTTACACACTACTAGAATGTATGCTGAGTGAAAAGTTCTTCACCATCCTGACCCTTTAAAAAATGTTTTTCTCCTTTACCACAAACTTGAAGTTAAAACTTCTATAAACTTCTACTTCACACTACCTTGGTATAAATGTAAGCGAATAATTTAGAATATATTCAAGAATATATTAGAATAAAGAATAATTAATAGAGAATTAAGAAAAATTAATAATTAAAATAAAGAATAATTAGAATAAATTCAATAATTTAGAATATATTCAAGAATGCTGCAACCTGTTTCCTTTTCAGTATCCCTTGTTCTTAGCACTGAATGCAGGACACTAAAAATGAGAGCATTCAGAGCTTAAAAATAAAAATCCAAATTCTCAGAGTTAATCAATGACAAAATTTAAAGAAAAGAACAACCTTTTTCCTGTATCTCCTCTTAGCCCCCAAGGCTTGGAAATCCTCAAGGGTTAGGCAAGGAATGGAAGTTCACAGTGAAATTCCTAAGAATAGGCTATGGAAGGAATAGAGGAAGGCAGAAACAGGGAGGTCTCTGGGCAAAGTGACTAAAGAGGTACCATTATCAGATATACTCTTTCCCATTAGGAAACCCACACACCTTGGAAAGGAAAATGCAGCAGCAGCAACCTCCTTGAAGAGTAGCTGAGAAAAACTGGACTCTACTAGTTTAAAAAAAAAGAAGAGAAAGAGGAAGAAGATGAAGAATCAGATCATTTAGTTGTCTAGATTATAAATCTGAACTATAAAGATAGCTAGTTATAAGGCAAATGGTACTCAATTTTAGCCTCAAACACAAGGACAAAGGAGATATTTACCAAGCGAGTTCCAGAGTTCACTTTCCTGTTGTGATGGGGGTTTTCCAGACATTAACAATCTATTTTTGAAAGCAATGAAAATATCAATTCACCTATCTACACTGGAATGCTTAATCCTTAAAAAATAAAACCCAGTTCACTCTATTTTTGATAGGAATAAATACATTTTATTATAAACTGCTAATCTTCCTAAGAAGGGCAAATAGAACAAAATGCTGCATTTCAAAAATCCATAGACTTTTAAAAATATCCTAGCACTAGCAAAAATAAAGCAGTTTCATTTGTTTAAAAAGTATACTTCCTACAACAGCGACTGACCAAGGGATAAAAGCAACTTAAGAGGCACTAAGTGACACTAAAACATTGTACCAAATGTGGGCCACTGCATAGCTACAGTCTACTAACCTCATTTGTGGTACTCATGTGTGATGCTATATTTAATGCATTCTTATCAGAAGGCTAAAGCTACATACTTCCCAACTGTAGCTTTATGGTTTAAAATAAACCACTCAGGCAGTGATTTAAACTGGTTCAACTATGAAACCTATCTTCTTTGTGGGGATCGAGATCACAAAATAATGCATGAAAAGATGTAAAGGATGAGAAAGTAATCATCCAAAGAATATCCTAATGACAAGATTATTCCAAAGATGGGTCAGTCATTGGCGTTTGCTGCAACTGGGCAACTGATCTAAACTAAATCAAACCCATAAGAGATGACCAAGGTCTCTGTAGGAATAAGTATTTCATACATTGATCTACTGATCTTACATTCAGTGGCTTGCTGACTTTCTGAATAGGAAAGTTTGGTAGTCAACAAACTTATGTGTGTCACTCAAGAGAAGATGCTCCACCAAAATTTGCCATGACTCAAAAGCATAGGCCTAGACTGCCAACGTATTAGGTCTCTTTGCCTCATAAGTGAGGGTGGTTTCCTACAGTGAGTTCAGTAGCTTGCTCCACTTTGGTCAAATGGAGAAAACCATGTGGAATGACTCTCCCAATCGGAATCATGAGGAGAAACCACAAGAAGTTGTGTTTTTCTTCTGATACTCACCAGACAACACCAAAGGCTCCATATCCAATAGGTCTATCCGGCTCAATATCCAGTTGCTGTTGTGGATGATGCGAGTGCTGATGATGGTGCGCCTTAACTGTAGCAGCTGCGGCAGCCTGTACCTGAGCTGGGGCTGCTGCAGCTGGTCCAGGAGCCTGACCCGGTGCCGGTGATGGGAAATATGGCTGTTGCTGCCCAGGGTTTAACATGGCTGCAGCTGCGGCCGCTGCTGCGGCTGCCGCAGCAGCCGAAGAGGTATGCTGCTGTACAGGGTGTACAGCAGCAGCCGACCCCGGATGAAGATGGTGTTGAGGGTGATGGTGGTGGTGAAGGTGAGGAGGAGGAAGGTGTGGAAGGTGGTGGTGATGGTGGTGGTGGTGACCTGCTGCTGCTGCAGATGTACCGCCATTGTAAGCCGCCATCATTTTTGCGTTGGCTCTTGCGCCACAAAGAGACATTCAAAAAAATGCCCTTTGATTGGAAAGCAAACTGGGTCAAGCTGTCATTTGGCCATTTAAAAATGAAGAAAAACCACTCACTCCACCTCCAAAATCATAGAGTGTAACTGGCTTTATGTCTTCATCAGTCAATCCAAACAAGTTAGAGGATCTTGGTGTTTAATTTTTGGGTGAGCGTATGTGGAAAGGTGTGAGTTGCCCACAAAAAAAAAGGAAAGAAAAAGAAAAAAAAGAAAAAAAAGAAAAAAAAAAAGAAGGGGGAGGGGGGAAAGGAGAAAAAAAAAAGAAAAAGGGAAAAAAAGAACCCTTCCCCCCAGGATTCCTGCCACAAGTGGTACTAAAACTCCATTCTTACTTTGGGGGAGGTTCCAACTTTGAATATGGGAATAAAGGCCAAACCTCCCGACCCCCTGAACTCCACACACGAAAAGGATCAGGTAACACACCACCCTTGGAATCTTGTAAGAGGGTTGACTCATCTACCCCTTCCATTCCCACATCCTTTTCTAAACACCTACCACCTCCTCAAAAACACAATTTTTAAAAATTCCAACCACCCTAAGTGAAAAAGACGGGGGAAATTTTCAGGGAAACCAGTTTCCAGCTTCCCCCCCCCTCGAACTCTCAGGCCTTCCTACATCTCCCCCTATTCTTAGTCTGGTTGACCTGATTGGGGCGCGGGGGGGGGGGGGGGGGGGATGTACCAAACTTTCCTGGGCAGAATGAGCCAGGGAAGATGGTTGGAGGAATAAGTGAGAAGAGGCGACAGGCAGGACAGAGAGGAGAAAGAGAACCGGGGCAAAAGTAAAGGTAAGGAGGTGCAGGGAGGAATGAAAGAGAGATGGACAGCACTCGGACGCCCAGACAGAGGGAACCGCCCCGGTAGGAGGTTAGGGTCCCGGGGCCAAAGAATAAGAGCCCCGGGAGGCGGGCGGGGTACGGTCGGAAGCGGGCTGACTCCTGCCCCCGCCGCCGGCTGCTTCTGCTGAGGAGGGTTGGGGGGGAGAGCGGGTGGGTCCCCCCGCGCGACGGCCCCTGCAGGGCTTAAGGCTGCTCCGTCTCCCCCCCTCCCCCCCCACCCGGCTTCCGTCCCCGCGGCTGCTTTCTCCTCAGCCGCCGCGGCCGCTTTCTCCACAGCCGCCGCCTCCTCAGCCGCCGGTGCCGCCGCGGCCGGACTCACCTCCCCTAGCAAAGCCGGATAGAGCGGAGCCAGCGGCGGACACGCGCAACCAGCCGCCGAGGCCCCGCCCCCGCCTCACACTGACCGGTTGCCCTGGCCAATCCACGCCCACCTGTCCGCGTCTGCCTCCAATCCTTGGCCGGGAGCTTCAGACAGGCGCACTGTTCGACCAGTGGCAACAAGGTGTGGGTCTCCTGGGGAAATCCCGCCCCCAATCCGGGATGGGCAGACGGAAAGACCAATCAGAAGGCAGATTTTGGCCTGATCGACAAAGCTGAAAGCCAATTAAAAATCAAAGATCTCTGTGACATTTTTCTTTCGCCTCTCTCCTCTTTTCTTTTTCTTCTTTTATTTTTTTGGCAGGAGCAGGAAGCTGCGTGCTAATCCCGCCTGCGAAAGCTGGAAGAGAGGGGCGGAATGAGAGAGCCAATCATGAGCCAGAGACAAAGAACAGAGCAACCAATCCTTGGGTTGAAGATAAAGTGGGATGGAACTGGGGCCAGATAGACATACGATTTAACAAATGGAAAAAAAGGTTGATTTAAGTCCCGCCTTTCAGATCTGCTATAGGGCAGGATTATGGAGAACTTGCTGTCATATCGGAGACGAACCCTTCAAGGGGCGGGGCCAAGTGAAAGGGGTGTGGCCTATACGGGGGCGGGACCGAGACCAAGAGGGAGTAATCCAAATCATCACTGGTCCATTGATAAGAGCTACCTAGTTACTATCCATTGTAAGACAGAGGTGTGGAAAGACAGGAAGGGGTGGGGGGGTGAAGGAAGTTGAGCTTCAGAAACTAAATGTTCAAGGTTACCCAACAAGACAGACATAGGAGAAACTCAGTAGACTGACAGTTCATAGTCTGACTGGTCCATCATGGTTAATTTGATCTTGACCAAAAAGAGGCATTCTCTCCAGCATTCAGAACTTCCTCTCAACAGATGTAAAGCTGTTTGGTATGAATTAAAACCAAAAAAAGTAAACTTGACCACAAAATAGTAATCGTCTCCCAAATTTTCTAATCAAGTAAGTTCTAGTCATTGAAATCTTGCTAAAATAACATCATTCTCTTTTGGGGGAGCGCGGGCGGACTGGGGATTGAACTCAGAGGCACTCAACCAATGAATTACATCCCCAACACTATTTTGTATTTTATTTGCAGAGTTGCTTACTGCCTGAGTTGCTTACTGCCTCACCGTTGCTGAGGCTGGCTTTGAACTCATGATCCTCTTGTCTCAACTTCCCGAGCCACGTGCACCACCGCACCCGGCATTATTTCACTTATCTGAGTTGACACCACTAACATCTTTAATACATCTTCTTGCATTTAGGCTGCTCTCCTTTAAACCATCCTTCACTGAGGGCATAGTAACATTTTGAACTCTCATCAGCCAGAAAGGAGACTAGTGTTGAGGACAATTACTTCCAGAACTTCCCCTTCTTTGACCACATTTCAAATGTGTGATCTTCCAGCCAAGATGCCACAATTTCATGTTATTGGAGCATTCATTTCCCCCCGGGGGTTTCAGCTCTAAGTTTTCTGTGGTTGAACCAAAAAAGAAAACATGTGCATGTGCAGTTTTCTACAGAAATTATGATTCCATGAAAGAGGAGATGAAGAAGGTTGGTATCTTTCAGAGTACAAAGTGATTTTGGAATATAAAGAATTTCTTTCAATTGCCTTCTTTAGAGTTTGTCACTGACCTGTGTTCTTGATCTGTGAAACATATATGAGGTAAAGAACAGTTTTCTTGATAATGAATTAGCAAATAAACAAGTAAATAAGAAATAAAAAAAAAATAATCCCCTCTTACCTAAGATTTCACTTTCCATCAATTTCAATTATCCACTCCACTGCAGACCAAAAATGTTAATGGAAAATTCCAGAAATAAATAATTTGTATATTATAAATCACACACCTGTCTGAGTGGTGAGATGAAATCTTAAGCCATCCCATATGGTTTATACCACTCACTCCTTAGTTATTTAGTAGCCCTCTCAGTTATTAGATCAGTGGTCAAATGCCTAAGTCATTCTCCCCACTTCATCTCATCACCTAGGCATCATTTCATCTCAAATCATCACAAGAAAAAGGGTGATATATTTTGAGATGAAAAGACCATATTCACATAACTTTTATTACAGAATACAACACGCAGTTGAATATCACTAATCTGAAAATCCAAAATTGGAAAGACTCCAAAATCTGAAACTTTTTGAGGGCTAACATGATGCCACAAGTGAAAACTTCTACTCCTGACTTCATGTAACAGGTAGCAGTCAAAACACAGGAACAGGGTCTTGGGCTGGGGCTCAGTGGTAGAGTGCTTGCCTAGCACATGTGAGATACTAAGTTTGATTCTCAGCACCACATAAAAAAACAAACAAATAAAACAAAGGTATTGTGTCTATCTGTAGCTAAAAATATTTTTAAAAAAGAAAAGAAAAGAAAAAAGAAAGAACCACAGGCACAGCTGGTGTAGTGGCCAACACCTGTAATCCCAGAGGCTTGGGAGGGTGAGGCAGGAGGATAACAAGTTCCAAAAATCTATACTATATAATATTCCAAAATCACCCAAAAAGGGTCCTTTGTTTTGGACCAAAATGCTTCTGGTCCCAACATTTTGGATAAGCAATATTCAACCTGTATTTGTTCTATTTTACTGTGCCTAATTTATAAATTAAACTTTAAAAATTATAATTTTTCTATATTTTAATTATTTATTATAAATGTATATAAAATATACATAGTTTAGGTATTGCTTAAGTATTATCCACTATTTCAGGCATCCACTGAGGGTCTCAGAATGTTTCCTCTGCAGATAGGGGGAAATAATGTACACATCTGACCATGCCTCTATCCTTGAATAAAGTCAATAAGACTAAACAGCCTGGCTTGACATGGTTCCTGCCTATTTCAAGGACCTTATCTCTTATCTCCACGCTCTATACTTCAGACATTCTGAACTTCTTTCAGTTCTTCAAATGCTTTGTTGCCTCCTGACCTTCACTGCATTTCTTCAGCTCAAAACAATCTGTACTCATGCTCAACTTCTCTAATTCATCCTTCTGGTGTTCATGAGAATTTCACTTTTTTCCTGCAAAGCTTTCACTACCCTTGTTCTGGACTATGTGTCTGTGTTATATATCTTCATGGCACTGCCTCCCTCATAGCATTGAGAACTCTAATGCTTTAGAGTTTGACCAGGGCAGAGAGTTTGTCTGCCTTACTCAGTGTCATATGCCTAATTCCTAGGATTTTGCCTGAAAAAGGTGAAGACACTAAAGATTTGCATGAGTTACTGTGTGTCAGAGACCAGGTACAAATCCAAGTCTGTCATTTACTAACTCTTGATTTAGACGATTTAACTAACCTTTCTCAGCCTCAGTTGTCCCAACCAAAATAATATGGGATTCATCAATCTGATATGAGGATTAAATGAGGTGATATATTTAAAAATGCTTGACAAAGAGTAAAAGTTCAATATACATTAATTCTTCTACCCTCACTCTCACATTATATTTGGGATGCCATTCCAATTTTCCATTGTACATCAGTTTCCTTTAAAGTGTGTTTCCTAGAAGCTTCTCCTCCCCACCCCTCATTTTTTCATTTGGTGCATCGTAGTTGTACGTAACGGTGGGATTTGTTGTCATATATTCCTCTGTACACCCTAGGAACTTCTTAACCATGCAAATCCTCTAGTTCTACCCCCAACTTACTGAACCAGAATCAGGGATGAGAAAGGGAAGCAGGAATCTGTTTAACAGCCCTCCAGATGAATCTTACATAAAGTTTAAGAAGCACTGACTTTAGAGGAAAGAACCTTAGTCTTCTTACAGTTTAACCTTTAGCACCTATTATCTTACCTAACACATAGGAATACGTGTGAAAACTGATCTAATCTAGCAGAAACTGATGACACATTAAAAGTTACTTATTCCTTCCACACATATATATTGAGCACCAGTTATATCTAGTCGTCGTTTAGCTTCAATGTGGAAGAACTTGCATTAGCTTCCACCTTGCAGAGGCTCTCATTTTGTTTGGAGCAAGAATTTCCAAAATAGGAGTGCATACTCCAAAGGGTTTACAAAGTGACCTATTCGGCTCTTGGAAGAAATCAGTACTACTTCTATTTCCATTTTATTTTTTATTTTGTCTTTTTTTCAATGTTAATTTTGTTAGTGTTTGATAATGTATGTAATGCCAAAGTGGTGTACATAATTTATACACAAATAAAATATACAAGTTAAGGAGTTGTGATCCCAAAAAATTATTTAAAAAATTGGGGAATCATTAGTCTAGTGACCATTTACTGTTCTTGGTTTAGATCAGTGCTGCCCTATAGAAATGTGAAAAACATATATGAGATTTAAAATTTTCTAGTAATTACTTTAAAAAGCTAAAACAAACAGGTAGAATTATTTTTATATAGTTTATTTAACCCAATATATCCAAAGATTGTCATTTTAACATGTAATAACTATAAATATTCAAGTCTTTGAAATCTGGTATTTTGCATTACATAAAGCACCACTCGACTGAACCGAAAGTTCAGTTTTGTCTGTCACAGTAGTCATATTTCAAGTGCTCATTAGCCACATGTGGCTCATGGCTACCATATTAGCACAGATCTAGTTCATGGGTTTGAATTCTTGTTCTACCCCTTACTGGGTATGTGACCTTGGGCAAGTTCTTTAACCTATCTTACTGTGAACATCCTTATCTGTGCAATAAAGAGGATCCCTGACTTCTTCAGCTGTGATGATTCAAAGAGACAGTGGAAAGCACATAGCCCAGGGCCTGCTGGCTTCTCATCAGTGGCAGTAAGCAGGGTGGTTATTATTAGTATTACAACCCAAGGCCAAGTGCCCTAAGTGTCAGATGAGAAATATTCTTTGGGGACAGCTCAGTTCATATCCCCAGCATTCAATCCACATGGGATGCCTATCCCCTTAAACACTTCACAAGACAGTACAATTTCCAGCCCTTTCCATCCCGTTCCATTTTCAGGAGCTGAGCATGATGAACGAGAAGTCGGAAGTGAGTCAGCAGGATAGCACTTAGAGCCTAAAAAAGCAAGCAGGACATCAGAATGCATAAGCAGGAATATAATGTGCAGGAAGTGGAGGTGATCTTCCTTTTCTTCCAAGAACTGGCTCGCCCCATGAGTTGTCGGCGGTCTTTGTAGAACTTGGGCCAGGCCCAAGGTGATTAAAGGACAACACCGGAGCACCTCACATTTGATAGTGCTGGGTGCTCGACCTGAGTTGAGCATGTGACAAATCACCAATGCATCAGTCTGCAAATGAAGAAAGAGTAGCAGGAAGCCAAGCTAATTTATGGAAAACTCACACAGCTAGTGTTGCCAGCTCCATCTTGCCCATCTGTGTACCCCACAACTGGAGAGAATGACCAAGAAGTGATACCTTGGAGTAATGGGGTACAGGGAAGAACAGGCAGAAAATTCTTCCACTTTCAAGTCTGGCAGCCAAGGGTCTTCTTCCCTGGTAAATGATAACTGTTGAACACTTGTTACCCAAAAACCCTCAGCAGAAAGCAGGTAGGATCACTTCTGACCTTTCAATATATACCCCTTCCGGTTCATGCTTCCTCTTTGCCCTGGCTTCTGCCTGCAGGCCTGGTTCATCCTTCTACTTCTTCTTCTACCCAAGTTCTACTCACCGTTCAAGGTTTTGCTGTTGGAACCTCAGATATTCCATGAAGCTTTTCTCTGATTGTAATCCTTCTAGATCCCACGCTCCCCTAAAGAACTTAGGCATTCATTGTCTGCCACATTTATTGGAAACATGCAATACTGTGAAAAAACTTTCTAGCTGTGTGACCTTGCATACCTCATGCTTTTGAGTTTCAGTTTCCTTGTACATGTAATGGGAGTAGTAATACCTATTTTAAAGGATAACATAATATTGAGAGAACTAAATAAGGTTGTGTGCTACTATACAAAACTGCTAGCACAACACCTGACCTAGACTGACCACTCAGTAAAGGTGGTTTTCCTCCTCTCTTCTATGTATCGTTTACTTGTTAATTTTTTTTTTCTTGGTGGCTCCATTTCCAGTGCTCTTCTCCTTGGGAGGTTGGTTTCTTGGGGATGAGATGTGATACTTAAACCTTAGTAAATTATAAAATGTTTCTCCCATTTCCCCCTCATCCATTTCCTGAGTTCTTCAAGCTCTCTATCAGCCTTGTGACAGCATAGATCTGTCAGTGCCAAAATAAAGTTAGAGGCTTGATATGCAGTAGTGTGAGCAAGGCTGAAAACCTTTGAGGAATTTGATAGTGCTATAGGACAGAGGGCATGTCTATTATCAGTTAAAGGAAGGATCCATAGGAGAAGCCAGAGAGGTCAGGGGAAGAATTGGTGTAGGGGAGAGTGGGAGGAGTCAGGAGTCAATGCAAATGAGATAGAGATGGGACATGGCAACATGCCAGGGACTGGGAGAAGCCAGAAGAGTCTAAGTTCACATGCTGCCTGGACCTGTCCCACAATTGGGCCTCCACCCAACTCAACAAAACAGTCTCTGAGTGCCAAAAGAGTTCCTTGTGCATGTATCTGAGGACTTTGGACTCATTTCCCCTCTCTCCATCTTTCAGTTCCTGGGTGGAATGTTCATCCCAGCTCCAAACCCTAGGACCAGATCTTAACCATGACCCACAACCTTGACCATGTGAATTAGGCGATACCCCAAACTTTCCTCAACCAGCGATTAGCATTTTCTCTTAAAATTAGTTCTTAAAGAGTTTAAAATATATTATAATATCATTATGCTTAAAGTTTTAGGTATCTTTTAAAATTTTGACTACTTAAGTCTTAATAAATGAAAGTCCAATGCAACTCCCATGCCTTGGACATAGCAATAAAATGAGAGATGTTTCAGAATGTTATACAGGATGTGTTCTGTGGATTCATTTCCAGCTTGAACACCAAGTACAAGACATTTTTCATCAAAAGGACAATAATGAGCTGGGTGCAGTGACACATGCCATGTAATCCCAGGAGGCCAAGGCAGGAGAATCACAAGTTTGAAGTCAGCCTGGGCAACTTAGGGAGATCCTGTCTCAAAATAAAAATGAAAAGAACTAGGGATATAGCTTAGTGGTAGAGCGCCACTGGGTTCAAATATTGCAAAAACAAAACAAAACACAAAACAAATAAACAAACACAAAACAGACTTCTGGTTTCAGTGATATGCTGGTAAAGGTTTACAATTGGCTGCTCAAAAGAAAAGCTAGGGAAAAACAATACAACAACCACCCTGATTGTAGCTGACATCTGTGCATAAAAACCTTCCACCATGGTTAATTTCAAGCAACCAGTAGGACATCACTGAAGGCAGAGTTAGGAAAGACATATACACGGCAGGTGAGGGCCCTTTCAACATACAATGTCTGTTACCCTTCTCCCTTCACTTAATAGGTATGGGGTGTGATCTAGATATCAGGATTTTTAAGACTTCCCAGTAGATTCTAATGTCCAGCAAACTTGGGAACCACTGGCTTAAAAGGCCTCCTAATAAGGTCCCAGAAGCAAAAAACAGGCCACTTGATTGCCTTCCAGGGCAGCTGGGTTGTAATCCTAGCCTCCTAGAAAGCCTCCATGGGAAACTAAGCAGTTTGCTTGGTGGGCACAATCTCAGTGCACAGCAGTGGGGGTGGAGGTGGGGGTGTGGAAGGGAGGCCAGGATCATTGTGTCAATGTCATCGTCTGACCAGAAATTCCTGGGAGTGCTGGAAACACTGAATTCCTGCCCCAGGACACACCTCCAGGGATATCATTATCCTTCTATTAAAACTGTCTTTATTCTGACCAAGTGGCAAGTGCTCGATTTGCTTAATTCTTAATAGTTATACCTTCAGCCCTGCGGATTGCTTCTTAGTCATTTTAGTAGAAGTGTACCTATGCCTCCATGGGGAAGTGGCAGAGGAATGACACTTTCTTCTACAGATGACTGCTGGACCCCACCTCTGGTCTCCACAGCCCCTGTGCTTACTTCTGTCCTGGTGCTTGTCACATGGCCATGCAGATGCTTATTCATCTGTTGTTTTTAATGTTCTTGGTGCTTCCAGTGGCAGGGACTGGGCCCCTACTTTAAATGTTCTTGTCCCCAGAGCCCAGTGTGTGTTCTTAAGATGAAATAAACTAGTTGCTCCCATCACGTTACCAAGTATATTAAACTTTTTAAAACACAAGTATTTCATGAATAGATTCTTATTTTTTTTTTAATTCAAAGTTACTATTTAAGCAAAACTTTCCCTTGACTCTATTAACCTGTTCTGTTCTACTCAGAGATGATCAACTATCATTAGGTTAAGAGTGCATCCCAATGATTTCGTGTGCATTTACACACACGTATACACATATGTGCACATAGAAATGCATACATTTTTTGTGTTTTAAAAATGCATACTATAATACCATACATATAGTTCTAAAAAATACATTTTCACTTAACAATATGCTTAACAATCTATCTTTGTATTGATCTACTGGTTTAAAATGCTGAAGTCACAAGAATTCAAGAATTTGAGTACAAATTACTTTATATTAGGAGGTTGGTCCAGAAATACTGGTAGGGGAGTGGGAAAGTGACACAAGGAAGTCCATAAAGGATGTTTTTGAAAGCAAGTCATCACTGTAGGTAGCCAGAGCTCAATCCACGGGGAACTCTGGAAGCCACTGTACTACACAATTGTAGACCCCTTCTATGAAAGAGAGCTGGAGTATTCACCTGTCAACTCCCATACACCATTGATTAAGAGAAACTTCAGAAGGCCATTAACTCCCCAGTACTTTTGGCCTGCCATGTACCTGGACAAGGAGGGCTTCAGTGACCAGAGAAAAGCCATTCTTTGGGGCTGGGGATGTGTCTCAGTGGTAGGTACTTGTCTAGCACATGTGAGGCAGTGGGTTTGATCCTCAGCACCACATAAAAAAATCAATTAAATAAGTTATTTTAAAAAGCCATTAGTCAAGTAAAGACTGGTGCAAGTAGTTGGAAATCTATCAGCATACACAGACATGGTAAGACCCAGGCCATATGGGTGGACACTGACAGGGTCTGCTATCGAATTGGACGTGGTTTATCTCATGAAATCATTTCTCATCTAAGTTGCTGACTGACATTTTTAGCCTTTACAAACAAGGCTAAAAACAAGTGTTTACAACAAGTGTTCCCATCCATGCCTTCTTTTTGCACACGAAGCAAACATTTCTTTGGGATGGATGCCTGCAAATGAATTTGTCCATTATTTTATGTCTCTTTCTAATTTAACTCTCCTGGGCGGGGAATGCCTAACTGTGACCTCTAAACTCCCAGATGCCAGAGTGTTGACTTCCTCTCTTCCTCAATTCTTCAATCCTTTCCTTTCAGGAATTCTTCCAAGACTGAAAAGATGAGAGCATCTAATGGCTTTCCTACAGCCCTGTGTAGGGTTCCCATGGCCTCATCCATACTCTCCATAAACTATCTCTGTGATTTTACCCTTGTCTTCTGCCTTCAGAAACTGCTTACACCGGTACACTCATATTGCAAATAGTACTGTGCTCAAGAAATAAAAATGAAACTTTGGACCAGTGGATTTATTTTGCTTGATCATATATTTCACCTCTATTTAACCTGCCTGGACCATCATTTCCAAATAAAGAGCACACAACCTGAGACTGGATCTATGAAACCCTTTACATACAATTGTTAGTATAAGTACTCAACTAGGAACTTATTAAAATTTTCAATTCAAAGTTTAGTTTTAATTTTAAGTCAGCTTTACTGAGTTATAATTTATATCTAATAAATACTTGAAGTTCAATGAGTTTTGACAAACCTATATATCCGGTGATTACTATCCAAATCAAGATAGAGTGCATTTCTATCCTTATCCTTTACAACCAATTCCTTCTACCCTGGACCCCAGGAAACCATTTATTTGCTTCCTTTGACTACAGATTAGTTCTGCCTATTTCTGTTTCTTTCACAAAAGATGTTTTGGAGATCCACCCATGTTGTTGCTTTAGAGGTAAATCTTTTCCTTTTATTGCTGAATCACATTCTATTGTAGAGATTAATTTGTTTTTTCATGTACCAGTTAATGGACATTGGGGTTATTTCTAGTTTTGACAATTCTTAAAAACTTCTATAAACATGTACAGGTTTTTGATGTATTTATCCATTTTTTCTTGAATAAAGAACTAGAAATAGACTGAACATGTGGCATATGCCTTTTTATCCTAGCTATTGGAAAACTGAGGCAGGAGGATTGCAAGTTCAAGGTCAACCTGGGCAATTTAGTGTGTGACCTAGACTCAAAATAAAAAGAGCTGAGAACGTAACTCGTGGCAGAACAGTTGTTTAGGATGTGCAAGCCCCTGGATTAATTTTTAGTATGACACAAAACAGACAAACGACAACAGAAAAAAACTAAAAAATAAAGACTTCCTACTTTAAGTGCATATTTAACTTTATAAGACACAACCAAACTATTTTCCAAAGGATTATACCATTTTACGTTCCCACCCGCAATGTGTGGGAGTTCTAGTTCTTATCTGCACCAACACTTGGAACTGTAGTCTTTTTTAATTTTAGCCTTTCCAGTGGATATGTAGTAGTATTGCTTTATAGTTTTAATTTGTATTTCCCTTATTGCTAATGATGGTAAAAATATTTTCACTTTCTCCTTGGCCATTTGCATATCTTATTTTTGTGGAGTTCCATTCAAATATTTTGTTCCATTTTTAAACTTGAATGCAGGGTGTTCTTTCTGTTGTTATATAGGAGTCCTTTCTCATATATGTATGATGATTGTATATATATATGTATATTTGTATATACACACATATGTACATATGTATGTAAGTGTGTGTGTGTGTGTGTGTGTGTGTGTGTGTGTGTATAGTCCTAATATTTTCTCCCAGGACTATGGCTTACATTTTCATCTGCTTAATTATGTGCTTTCAAGAGAAGTAGTTTCAAATTATGATAAAATATAATTTAACAATTTTTTGTGACTAGTACTTTGTGTTCTCAGAAATCTTTGACTACCCTAAGGGTATGAGGATGTTTTCTATATTTTTTAGCTT
Source organism: Sciurus vulgaris (assembly GCF_902686455.1). Lineage (NCBI taxonomy): Eukaryota > Metazoa > Chordata > Mammalia > Rodentia > Sciuridae > Sciurus > Sciurus vulgaris. The sequence goes on from NC_136463.1 coordinate 67,060,048, forward strand.
TTACATTTAAGTCTGCAATTCACATGGAGTTTATTTTCATGTGTGATGTGAGGTAAGGATGAAAGAGTTTTTTATTCCCCTATTTGAATATCCAGTTGTTCCAGCATAATTTGTTGAAAGATTATAGTTTCTCCATTGGACACTTAGCATGTTGTTTGAAAATCATTTTAACAACAAATGTGTGTAGGTCAATTACTGGGCACTTTTTCTATTCCATTGAACTAATATCTGTCCCTTATGGTCAATACCACATTGTCTGATTAATATAGGCATTTTGTAATCAAGTAACTTAAATCTTCCAACTGTTTTTATTCAAAATTATTTTGGTTATTTAGGCCATTTGCACTCCACATGATTTTAGAATCAGTTTGCTCAATTTTTAACCTCCCCCCAAAAAACCTTTTGAATTTTTATTTTCTTTTCTTAAGTTTATAGGTCAGTTTGAGGAGAATTGATATCTTAACAACATTGAGCCTTCCAGCCTATGAGCACAGTTTATTTTTGTATTTTTTTTCAAATGGAACCATGACCTTGCACATGTTTTTCAAGTGCTCTACATTGAATATATCCCCAGCCCTTTCCTTGGGCTTTTAAACATTTTTCTGAGCAATGTCCTTTACTTTTCAGTGTATAGGTCTTGAATTATATTATGTACATTTCTAGAAGTATCTTAAGATTTACAATTTTATTGTAGCTGGGTGTGGTAGCACCTGCCTGGAATCCCAGCAACCAGGAGACTGAGGCAAGAGAATCATTGGTTCAAGGCCAGTCTTGGCAACTTAGTGAGACCTTGTCTCAAATAAAAAGGGCTGTGAGTGTAGATTAGTGTTAAAACACCCTGGGTTCAATCCCCAATACAAAAATACAAATTAAAAGGTTATTATAAAAGGTATTGATTATTTTTGCAAGTCCATCCTTTTATTAGTGTATTAATTTAACTTCAGTTTTTTCAATAATTCATTGTTGTATATGGAAATACACTGGATTTTTAAAATACTGACCTTGTTTTTTGTGGCCTTATTGAATTCATTTATTAATTCTATAAACTTTTTTTCTAGATTATTGAGGATTTTCTAATCTTATTAATCTGTAAATAAGAGTTTTATTTCTTTCTTTCACTGATTGACTGATTGATTGGTACTGGGAATTGAACTCAAGTGCACTTTATCACTGAATTACATTACTAGCTTTTTTAATTTTTTGAGACAGGGTCGTTAAGTTGCTAAGGCAGGCCTCAAATTTGTGATCCTTCTGCTTTGGCCTCCTGAGTTGCTGAGATTACAAGTATATGCCACTATACCCTGTTTATTTATTTTTCTTGACTTATTACACTAGCTAGGACCACCTGTGGACTGTTGAATAGAAGTGATAAGCATAGCTTCTTTGCCTTTTACCTAGTCTTAGGAAACAGTCTTCTAATGTTCAGTCTTTCATGAATAAATATGATGTTACTGGTAGACTTTTCATGGATGATCTTTATCAGGTTCAACAAGTTCCCCCTCTAGTTTCAACCTGTAAACATTTTTAGTTCTAATTGTTTATATTTCACCATGCTACTATAGGTCTTGGTTGTTTGTTCTCTAGTATTATTATGTAGAGAGCATAGTTTCAGAGTCAAATAGTCTTGAACTCTGTCAATTTCCAGTTATGTAACCTTGCTCAAGTTCTCTATCTTCTACCTCAATACCTCAGTTTCCTCACTTTTAAAATAAGGATCACTACTTTATTTTTTAAGGTTTTTGTGAATGATATTGGGTTTGCTTGCATGTGTCTGATATATGGTAGACACTCAAAAATATAATTACCTCTCTCCATCTCTCGACTTCTCTCAGTAATATGCTTTTGACTTTATAATGATATTTATCATATCTTCTCAAATATTCATAACAGGGTTCTTTTGTAATGGGTGCTGGTCACAAATTAAGGTCAGAACCTCATCTGTGGATGATGCGATGACATCTCTGTGGATTGCAGTAACATGTGACATCCAATTAAGTATTTACTTCTGCTGACTGCAGATTCTACAACTATTCCCAAGCTAAGACTTCCAGGGATTAACATGTTGTCCCAATCACTACAACAACAAATGCACTGTTCCAAACAATACCTAATTATATCATGCTCACTGCTTTTAATAGTATGTCCAGAAAGAATGATGCACAAGTCTTGACTCCCACTCATACGTGCAAAGAACCTTTATTGTTTGTCCATAAATGTGTCTTCTTAGGCCTGGAATTCTCCAGCTCTAGACACAGCAGGAGTCAATGATACCAGGCCAAAATGTATAAAAATGATGTTATAACTCCCAGAGCAGTGATTCCAAATGCCAGCTCCAGAGCAAGTGCCTGATGAAGTGTTTCTCACAGATCTCTATAGAACAAGAAATATAAGGATGATTTGTGAGTTCTTCATAAAGCTAAATGTACTGTTTCTTACTCTGAGATTGTATCTCTTCTATTTTTTGGGTGTGAAATGTCCCTATGTGTTGTTTTATGATGACCATTATTTACTCTTCTTACTTGGTATAATAAGTTAGCAAATACCACCAAATTTTTAAAAGTTACCAACCTGAGAACTAGCCAGGAGACTTCAGAATGCCTTGATCTGTGCCATGGTTACAGATCAACTATGTACATTATTACTTAGGGCAACTATGGACCTCTTTGAAGTCACTTTAGATTTCCAGCCTCTATCCTACAACCATGGAAAGTTGACTCCTGTGACAAAGAACTTCGAGAGACTGGGTACACAGGGCCTATGATGGTTTAATGGACTGAGTAAACTTCACCTGATCTGAAAAAAAAAAAAAAAAAGTATAATGACCAATTCTAAACACGAGGAAGTACTGGACAAGTTAAAAAAAAATAGAGAGAGATGGACAAATACCAAGATAGGGCACCCACACCAACATGTTGACTGTTTGGGGAGAACCTGGGATTTGTGGGAAGACTGGTGCAGGGCATAGAGATGGAGTCATGAGTGAGAGGAAGCTTAGCCAACTCTGCTGAGGCTTACCCTTTTAAATTTCCATTTTCATAGCTGCTAAGTAGAAAGGATCACCCTGCTTTGCTTCTCTGGAGTGCCTCCTTGCAGAAAAAAGAAGAATGGAAAGGAGAGTGCTTTGCAAACCATGGCATCCCAGACAGATTTAAGAAAAGATTCTTTTACTGTATTGACGATTGCAAAGGCAATATTTCTAGATGCATGACATCGCTCCAGGCAATCCCTGCCCTGAGAAGCAATGATGGAAATGTACATGGCCTTTAGGCCAAATACTGTCAGAACATGTTATCACCAAATAAATCTGGACAACCCTATTTTTAACGTCATGCTCCCAAATCTAGTAACTAGGCAGAGAGACTTGGTTCTGGTGAGATGGTGGACACAAAGAGGGATCAGAAGTTCACAAAAGGACAGCCAGGGGTTATGTCAGCTGCTCGTTCCTCCAAAATCTGAGTTAATGTCTCAGACCACATTTGGGCTTCATGGTATACTGATGTAAATTCAAAAGATAGTTCATCTGAAGACCTGTCCTAGCGCTACTAAATTTTTCATCCAACAATAAATTATTTTCATGGCCCAAAGACTCATGCATTCAGATCATAGTCCATTATTTAATAATAGCAGTTATCATGTACTGATTGCTACCCACACAGGGGGACTATTTTAACTGCTTTAATAGATTATTTCATTGAATCCTCCCAGCAACCCTATGAGGAAGGCACTATCGTTGTCTGCATTTTGGTTTGTTTTGCAGTGCTGGGGATCCACCCAAGGTCTTGCACATACTAGGCAAGTGCTCTACCATTCAGCTCAGTTCCCATCCCAATTGTCTTCATTTTTCAGGTAAGGAAATTGAAGCAAAGAACTCAATACATTATACAAAGTCATTCTTTGAATTAGAGATTGAATTTGGACAAGGCAACTATACCCCAAGTTTAACCTATACTACATTTCTATTTTTATTAAACACATACTCTATTCCAAGCGCTGGACAGTAAATGACAGGGATTAATAAAATCAAATCTGTGCCCTCAAAACCGCCCAGTCTAGTGGGGAAGAGGGAGGGACAGATAATTATAACCCAATGTAGTAAGCACTAAAATAGGCATGCTTATCCCTCTGACTCGGATTTGTTTTTCTTCAAAGCATCCTTTATTGCCATCTAGCAAACTACATGTATATTTGTTTATTTTTAAATCTGTCTTCCTCTGCTAAAACACCTCCATGACATCAGCGTCTTTGTTTTGTTCTGCTTATATCAAAGTATTTAGAGGGGTACTTGGCAAATGGATATGTTCAGAAGTCACTTTCAAAGACAAGGAGTAGAAATTAAATTAAACTGAAGGCAAAATGTCACTAAATATCACAGGATTCTTCCTTGGTAATCTGGACTGACAGAATCTTCATGGAATGGAGCATGCTGGAAAGCTCCAGGGAGAAGATAGGACACCAGCTAAAACTCAGGCAGTGAAGTTGTCTTTTAAGTGGAGTTAGATTTGATGTATGGAGTTATGTTAGATGTATGTGCTGAGGTGCCCCAGTCCCACCTCAACCCCTCCAGCTACATGGAGTGGGGTGCTGTTTTCCACAAACTGACATTTCTTCACACATTCTGTTCTCCTTCCTAGAGGGCCTTCCCCTGTGCCTTTTCTACCCTCTTCTTCTTTCACTTTTGTCCTTCAAAACTCAGATCAGCAGTCACTTCTTCATTGAGATGCCCTATCTCTGTGCTCCAATAGTGCTATAGTAGTGCTAAAAGCACTTTTAGTTGTTTTGGGTGCTATACCAGAGAGTCCTTGAGAAGAAAGTTCATGTCTTATTTAACATGTATTTCTAGAACCAAGAACTGTGCCTGGCATAAGAATTACATTCATGGGCTGGGGATGTAGTTCAGTGGTTGAGTGCCTGCCTAGCAAATATGAGGCCTGGGTTCAATGCTTCTGAATGGCCAAATGGAAGACTCTCTCTCCACATGCCCTTACAGCAGTGACTGTGTCCTCTTATTCCAGTATTCCTTTCCCTGAGCTTATGAAAGTCCTCCATATGGAAGTTATGCAGTCAATTTTGAGTAAATGCAACCATAAAAATATAAAGAATAATAACATGGGAGTACTTGTGTTTCTAAGTAGAAAAACATGTTACAAAGCTATACAAAGCTTCAAAGTAAAATAGTGTCCCAACTGTGCAAGAATAAATGAGCAAATCAATGAAACAGAATAGAAAGTCCATAACAAATAAAAGTGTGTGTAAGTATTATTTCATGAAGATGACATTTTCCAATCAATGAGGAAGTGATGGATGATCCAGAAAATGCTGGGACAAATTCTTCAAAGATCTGGGATGAGAAGAAAACTTAAATCCTTTTGGCACACTATATACCAAGATAATTTAATTTACTAATAACTCCTATTATTGTTTACCATGTACCAGACCTGCTGTGAAGCATGTCATAAGAATTACTAATGTGAACATCATGATTGTCCTCTGAGGTTGGTGCTATTGATTCTGTTTTTCAGATAAGCAAACTGAGGCTCAAAGAATTTAAATGGATCAAGGTCTCACAATTAATAAGTCAGGGAAACTGGTACTCTGGGGGCAACTAATCCTACAACTTTTCATTTTTGTGTGGTGCATATTATTCTTTTTTGACTTATTTTTATTGACACATAATCAAACATGAAGTATGATGTTATGTTTTGATAAATGTATTGATGCGGAATGATTAAATCAAGATCATTAACATACCCATCACCTCACATAGTTATTTTTGTGGTAAGAACATTTGAAATTTACTCTCTTAGCAATTTTGTAATATACAATACATTATAATTAACTGTAGTCACCATGCTGTGCAATTGATCTCAAAAACTTATTCCTGGGTCTAGGGTTGTGGCTCAGTGATAAGAGTGCTTGCCTAGCATGTGTGAGGCACTGGGTTCAATTCTCAGCACCACATATAAGTAAATGAATAAAATAAAGGTCTATAAACATCTGAAAACAAAAACAAAACTTATTTTTCCCATTTAACTGAAACTTTGTATCCTACAGCTTTTACTTTTAACTTCTGTATGATAATATCTCTTACTAAAGTGTTAGCATTCAAACTACTGAAGAATTACTCCTAAAAGAAAAATATTTTTTTCTTTTTTTCCTCTTTCTTTCCTCCTTCCTTCCTTCCTTCCTTCCTTCCTTTCTTCCTTCCTTCCTTTCTTCCTTCCTTCCTTCCTTCCTTTCTTTCTGTACTGGGAATTGAATGCAGAACTCAGAGGTGCTTTACCACTGATCCACATCCCCAGTCCTTTTTATATTTTATTTTGAGTCAGGGTCTTCTAAGTTGCTTAGGGCCTTGATTAGTTGCTGAAGCTGCCTTTGAACTCATGACCCTCTTGACTTAGCCTCCAGAACCTCTGGGATTACAGGTATATGTCACCATGTCAGGCAAAATAAAATATTTCTAAACATAATACAAAAATAGAAGTATTTTTGAAGCCACTAACTGTAAGTTGTTTAGTTTCATTGGTTCCCAGTTTCCTGATTTACAAAAAGTGAGGAAAACAGCTAAGGTCTTCGACACATGAGAATTCCAGGAGGCTAAACTTCTACTCCAGGTATTGAGTGACTGAGTTTGGTTCACACTGTGTCTTCTTTCCTCTCAAAGGCTTCTTCTTGGATGACACTGCACCTGTTTTCTTTGGTGCTGCTATGGAGACCCAGGGACCCAGTGCCTCGCAGAAGGTAGCAACATCTTGGATATACCTTTGAAGAAATGGATAGATAGGGAAGTCACACAAATTCAGCCAAGTGTTGTGTGGGGGCAACAGTGTCAAAATGTGTCACTACCTCACTGGCTCTATTTGCCACCTCCTTTTTATTTTAGAATAATTTTAGATTACAAAAAAGTTGTAAAGGTTATACAGAGTTCCCGTATAGCCCTCACTCTGTTTCCCCTATTGTTAATATCTTACATCACTATGGAAAATTTGTCACAATTAAGGAACCAGTGCTGATACATTATATTAACTAGACTGCACACGCTATCAGATTTCATTAGTTTTTTTTTAACATTTTTTTTTCTGTTCCAGGATTCCATCTGCATTACATTTAGATATTGTGTCACTTTAGCTTCCTCAAGACTGGGACAGTTTCCTCCCTTATCAAGAATAGCATTCACTTTTGGAGCCTCCACACTCTAAGACACGTCATTGTGGGTTTATGATTGGGACTTTTTAGGATGGTGAGATTTAAAAGCCTTTATGAACAAAGTTTAGATATTGAGGGTCTTGAGTGGCCTTCTGAAATCAATAGTGGGAGCTAGAGAAAGAAATCACCAATGGCCAGACTTCCGCCATTTGTCTGATGACATTTCCCCATTCTGGATCCAGCTCTCCCCAAAACGCTGTAGTAAGATTTGCCCTAGGAGTTGATCTTTGCCTTTCATCATCATTTAAACTTGGCAAAGCATTCAAAAGAGCAAGGAGTCAAGGATGGTCAACAGGCTTTGATCTATGAACCAATTTTAACTAATCAGCAGGGACTATATGAATGATGTTCTAGATTTTCAGAGGCCCAGACTCAAGCTGGGGAACTTTCAGATCAAGTGCAGGTTTTGTGGGGGTTGGTTTATTTGTTTTTGTTTTTGTTTGACTTTTGTTTTTGTTTTTGGTGGTGGTGCTGGGGATCAAACCCAGGGTCAAATGCATGTTATGCATGAGACCTGGTGCTGTTTAATGCCCATATCATCCCCTTCTTCAATGGTCAGTGCACACAAAACTTGCCACTCAACATAAAAACACAATGGTCTTTTGGTTAAACTGTAATAAATAGTTTCCATCTTTCCTTGCTCCTGCCATCCTCTCTTCTTTTCTGTTTTCCTTCCTTCCTTCCTTTCTAGCTCCCTCCTTCCTTTCATTCTTTGCTTTGTGGTTGCCATATCCCCCCAAAACCCCCTATTGAAAAATCATATACTGTCAGAGGCTAAGACCAGATCTTCTATTTTTGTGTTTTGCTCCCACCAATATATATGTAGTAGGGCTCAGTAAATGTTTGTTTCTGGATGGATTTTTAACTTGAAAGTACTCATTTGCTCAATTTCAAGAGTCTCCAAAACTTTATTTATGTTGGCATAGCTAGCACCTTTTATAAAAATGACATTGATATATATTCACTCAAATAAATTAATGTACCCTTCTTAACTGTTCCCTTTGGCTACATGGACAAGCTCATATTCCAAAGCATGTGACCCTGATACTGAAAAAATAAAACAATGCTTGAGGTATTATGCTAATACCTTTGGTGTGAGCATTAAATGATATATTGTGAAGCATTTTACATGGTGCCTGGAACATAGTTATCAGTCAATAAATTTTAGCTACTGTTATTGAGAAACTCACTTTTTTTTCCCCCATATTGGGGATTGAACCCAGGGCCTTGTATATGCTGGGAAAACACTGAGCTATATCTGAGCTATATCCCTAACTTACTTCTCTCTCTGTCTCTGTCTCTGTCTCTGTCTCTCTCTCTCTCTCTCTCTCTCTGTCTCTTCTGGTACCAGGGATTGAACCCAGGGGTGCTTAATCACTGAGCCACATCCCCAGCCTTTTTCATTTTTTATTTTGAGATAGGGTCTCACTGGCTTTGAACTCGTGATCCTCCTGCCTCAGCCTCCCAAGGTTCTGGGATTACAGATGTGCATCATCTGCCATCCACCCGCCTCCAATGGCCCACACTTTTTGTTTTAATTTGCTATGAGAACTTGCTGAGTGTCGCAGATTAGCCTCAAACCTGTGATCCTCCTACTTCAGCTTCACCAAGTAACTGAGATTATAGTTGTGTGCCACCATGCCCAGCCCCTTTCTTATTTTTCTTGGCATCATTGTTCAGAGGTTGCATGGATAGAAACAAAGTGAGAGTAAAGGGTTAGAGGCATTTTAAGCTTTATCAAATTTTGAATATAAGAACCTCACTTCTAACAAAAGAAAAAGTGCTAGAAAAGCAATAATAAGTAAAGAACAGGAGTGTGCATCTGAAAGTAGTGTTATAAGTCAAGTATATAAGAAAAGTCAGCTGGACCTGGCCATGTGTCAATTTATTTATTTATTAATATATTTAATGATAATCTACTATGTGTTAAGCATTGTGTTAGATATTGGAGGTACCTATACCTAAGGTTAAAAAAAAAGATTTGGTTGTTGCATAGATTTTGCTGTTCTATGGACACAGCAGCTAATAAAGAGTAAACAAGCAAATATATAATTATACATTGTGATTAACATTATTCATGTCTAACAAAGACCTCTGACTTAATATTGAAGACAAATTGAATTCTTACTTTTTTCTTTGTACCTTATCCAGTATTCTCCGCCCCAAGATGCTTAGGTTCAAAACCTAGAAGTGATCATTGATTCAGCTATTTCTCATATCTCAGCCAATTTTATTGTTTGGTTCTACTTCAAATGGGTATTTTTTTTTGTACAGGGGATTAAACTCAGGGGCACTCAATTACTGAACCACATCCCCAGTCCTATTTTGTATTTTATTGAGCAACAGGGTCTCACTGAGTTGCTTAGCACCTCGCCGTTGCTGAGGATGGCTTTGAACTCCTGACTCAGTCTCCCAAGTTGCTGGGATTACAGGTGTGCACCACAGTATCCAGCTTAAAGAGTATTATTTTTTAAAATTTTTTATTTGTTCTAATTAGTTATACATGAGGGCATTCTTAATCCAACCTCTCCTTGCCTCTCCCAGGACTACTCAGTAGTCAAAGTCACCATGACCTCTTGCCAAGAGTTGTCAATACAACTTCCTGATCTCACTCTTTTTCCTATAAAGTCTATTCTTCACACACCATTAAGAATGGTCATTTTAGCATCACCTCCAATGTATAATTACCGGGAATAAATTTAACTCAAGGGGATGAAAGAGTCATACAGCTAATATAAATATAAAACATTGCCGAAAAGATTGAAGGAAAACCTGTGTTCATGGATTGAAGACTTATTATTTGCTTAAGATAGCAATACTATTCAAAGACTTATACATTCAATGTAATATGTATCACAATTTCACTGACCTTTTTCTGAAGAAATGGAAAAACTGATCCTCAAATTCAATAGGGAATTACAAGAGCCACAAATTGCCAAAAATGAATAGAACAAAATAGAGCAAGTTGAAGAACCACTTCCTCCTAGATTTGCAAAACATTAACTACACAAGTTCACAATAATTGGAAACTCTGTGGTGCTGGCAGAAGGACCAGAACAACAGACCAATGAAGAGATTGGAGTCCAAACTAGAATCATACCTTTAAATGGTTAGGTGATTTTTGAAAAGGATGTCAAGTTCATCCAATGGAGAAAGAACCTAGTCTCTTAATAAATGTGGTTTGGTGCAAATGGAGAACCACAAGCAAACAACAACAACAGCAAAAATACCTGCTTCATGCTACAACAAAAATTAACTCAAAACGGATCAATGATCTCAATATGAAAGCTAAAGCAATAAAAATCTTAGAAGAGAGCAGGAGTAAAGCTTTATGATCTTGGGTTTGGCAATGGATTCTTAGATATGACACTGAGAGCATGAACAATAAAAGAAAAGATAGATAAATTAGACTTAATCACAATTAAAAGCTTTTGTGCATCAAAAGACATTGTCAAGGGCTGGGGAGATAGCTCAGTCGGTAGAGTGCTTGCCTTGCAAGCAGAAGGCCCTGGGTTCAATCCCCAGCACCGCAAAAAAAAAAAAAAAAAAAAAAAAAAAAGACATTATCAAGAAAGTGATAATTTACAGAATGATTAGAAATATTTGTAAACTATATATCTGATAATGATCCACTATCCAGAATGCAGAAAGAACAATAATAAAAGGACAAAAAACTACTAAAGTGGGCAAAGGACTTGAGTAGACATTTCTCTAAAGATAAACAAATGGCCATCAAGCTGTGTGTGGTGGAGCATGCCTGTAATTCCAGTTACTTGGAAGACTGAGACAGGAGGAATACAAGTTCAAGGCCAGCCTGGACAATTTAGCAAGGCCTTGTCCCATAATAAAACAAGAAGGGTTGGGATGTGGTTCAGTCGTAGATCACCCCTGATTTCAATCCCATGTACTGGAAAAAAAAAAAAAGATAATTACAAGTATTGTTAAGGATGTGGAGAACATGGAACCCTTTCATATTGCTGGTGGCAATATAAAATGGCTCAGTCAGAGAGTTGGGGTTGGAAGGAGTGAATAAGAAGTATTTTGGATAAGCTCTGCAAACAAGTCTGAAAATTTCTCTCCTCCTCTTCCATCCTTGTAAGGATTATCAGATACTTCAAGGAGCCATTGACCCTGGGTGGAAACTTGGCACACATGATCCTCATCAAAGGAATTATGTCTTTAATCTGTAGATTCAGAGTCCAGATGCGTCTGAGAGAAAATAAGATCCCACAAGACTGTTTCAGATACTTCTCCATCAGGCAGGAGTTTGACACTATTTTTTGCTTCAGAACCACCCACTTATTTGGGGCTTTCTTTCTCAGGAAAGACATTTAACCACCAGAGTTTCCACCTGCTGGAGAGTGGGAAAGAAGAGGACTGGTGGAAACAGAGCTACAAGGCAAAAAGAATATTCATCTCCTGCTAACTGCTTCCATTCCTCACCACATCTTTGCAATAGGAAAGACTGATAGTAAAAAGCTTAAACATTAAAAAAGTGATTGAGTTCACAATCACTTTTGTGATGATCAATCAGAAGTGATAAAGATGCAGGGTGAATGTTCTCTACAAATGGTCAAATTCCTCAACTCACTTGGCATCTGGGTTGGTGAGATAAGCAGAGTTCACTGCCAACTTCAAATTACTCCAATTGCAGATGGTGGTACTTGTGAATGGAGATGATCCTTTTGCATGGAATATTTGGAATACAAGAAGAAAGGAAGCTGGTATTACTGTTGGCATTCTAACAGCACTGAGTTGGCCACTTGACATTTTGAATCTGGACAACAATCATATATGAATGGATTTTAGCAATGGAATGTTAAGTCTGTTAGCATGTTAGAAAGATTTGTTAGAACAATCTACCAGGGTTGGTTTAGTGATAATAAGAACTGGCTTTGTCCCAGAGCTTTTTGCTCTAAGCAAAGACCATGCTCAAAGTTTCACTCTGATAAGTGGCCAAATCAACACAGCCTGGAGTGATTAAGTGCTTTGGAATTGCAGCTTCCAAAATGGAACTAACTCCTTTGGCAGGCATGGCCAGGTGTGGAAGCCTGCCCTCAAGTCAAGCAAAAATCAGGAAGGATTTTTTTTTTCTCCTGAGTTTTGTTCTCAACAGAGTTTGTAACCTGGCCAGTGTGGTCTACAAAAGGCTTTTGTAGACCTAAACAAAAGATATTTTAGATTTTTAATTTGAGTCAGCATCCTAATATTTGTTCTCTCCCTCTCTCCCCCCACCTCTTAAATCATGAGCTCCATTGATAATGAGCCTGCTTATCTGCATGGATTGACTGGAAGTGAGAAGTAGCATTTCCCTTTAGACAGTTTGCCTTGGTTTCCACTACTCACACAGTTCATCAGTGTGCTTTCATATCCACACCTCCTTCAGTGTGTAGGTAGCTATAAATGTGTCACAGACCACCCCAAACCCAAAAAATTCAAAGAGGAAGAAGCTTCAGACATCTATTCAGAAATGCCCAAAGAGAATCTGCAATTGCTAACTCCCTCTAGTTGTAATGGGGAAAACTTGGGGAAGTTCCCTGGAGATACGATCAGAAGTCCTTCTAGAGGATATGCCAGATGGTGGGAAATGTCATGGCTGTTCTGTAATAATGCAGAAGCAATTAGCATTAATCCCTCAGGAAACAGTTATGGCTTACCCCCAATAAGTTCATTTCTAGGCTCATTGAATAGTCCTACTATAGTGGTTCTCAACAGAGGTGAGTGTTTTGGAGTCTGAGAAAGTGTCCCTGGTACTGACATATGCCACCACTCCTGACTGAACATTACTACCATTATCATTTCTAAGTGCTGTGTGATCACTTCTATGGTGACTCTAGTTCCTCCTGCAAAACCTTGGCTCTGAGTGCCTATAGGGTTTTATAATGAAGGGGGAAACCCTTGGGCTTATAAAGACTGCTGAAAGCAGTGGTTCCCAAGTCTGCCTGTGCATTAGGATTCCCTAGAAATCTTTAAGAATTCAGATTCCTGGGCTCTGTTACATGCCCACTGAATTTTCCACATTTTTTATTGGTGCATTACAGTAGTGCATAATGATGGGTGTTCTGTTGTTACACGTTTGTACATGCACACACATGCCTACTGATTTTGAATCTTTGGGGATGGGGTCAAAGTATTTGTATTTTTCACATGCCCACCAGGTGATTCTAATATAGCCATTTTAGAACCAGTCTGTAGTGCTGAGCTGAAAACTTTTGGGAAGCACTGATTCACAGATGTGGAGGATGCTCTTGAAACTTCCACATTCTTCCTGGAACCAGCAACCCCATGGCTCACCCTCAGTTACTCCTATGACATCAGAGTCTTTTCCCTTTTGAAGTTTCTGAAGCAATAGACAGTGACTTAACATCAGACTATGGTGTTAAGGTTGACCTGAGTTTGAATCTTGGCTCTGTCATTTGCAAACTGGGTGGTAAATGATGACCCCTTCTCAAGCCTGGGCTTCCCTGTCTGTGAAACAGTGATATCTATCTCTCAGAATTGCTGTGAGGAATTCTTGAAATTACATGAATAAAGCCTCTGTCTGAGACCTGGATTCATGGTATTTCTTCTGTAAATGAAGGCTCACTTTTTCAGCCTTCCAGAAGTGGGGTCAGTTGAGTATTCTTGGACTCTTGACTGGGACTCTTCCACCAGGCATTCAAATACCAGAGTGCTGATGTCAATCCAGGACCCAACTTAAAGAAGAAAGACCCCAATTTAAGAAAGAAGACAACTTGCTGCTTGACATTATAGCCTCTTATGTTAAAATCTGAGAACCTACTGTAATTACCAATGTAGGTATGTTTCAGTTCAATTCCCTTAAACAAAACAAAAACTATCCCCCATGACAATATTTATTATTCTCCTCCTTCTGGAATCCATGCCTATTTCAGGGGAAGAAGAGAGAGCATAATTCTTTAAGCTACATATTCTCAAAATAAGACTAGAAACTAAGACCCCCAAAAATGTGTCCTTAATCACTCAATAATTTGTATAGAGCTGAGGCAGCTACATAAGCATTTCCTAAGACATGGAAAATAAAGCTGGGAAGAATGTAAGTATAAAAGACATGAATTCCAACCCAGTAGGGACTCATTTAAAAACTTTAAAAAGTTGTACAGTTTGCAAAATATAAACTTTATGTCTGAATCAACCTCAAAGAGAACAATGCAACATTTCCTAAGAAAGTTGAAGTCAGTCATATGACTTCAGAAAAAAAAAAAATTTAACTTAAGAAAGTTTTTGTTTAATGTTGTCCAATCTGGTTTATTTTAGAATCAGTTACCTTCAGATACCTGGTATGTCACACCTATGGATTTTGACCCTGGTGCTAAAAGCTGTGGCAAGAAAAGCAAGAAAGGCAAGAAAATCTTGATCAGAACCATGGGCAGAGGTCAGGTTCAGGAATTAGAATTAAGATAGTCTCGTTGAAGGAGCTGTCCATCTCTTTGGTGCTGACGACCCTAGCAGGTTACCAACACGAGGCTGCAGGCAGAAGTGGTATATTAGACAATCTTGGGGGTCATGGGAGAATCTTACTTAGTGAATTTATATAACCCAAATTGGGGTGAGAGTATTCCTAGATCAGAATGGAATGCTCTCAAATCAGTTAAGTTCATCAAAACCTGCTATCCTTGCTCTGCTCAGATGTAGACTATGACTCAGGAAAACCACTAAGGATTAGGAATATCACATCCCAAGAATCTTACAAAGTGCATGGAGTATGAAACCAACATTTATTGAACACCTGATTGCTTCTATTAGGCTATTATTTAATTTAAATTTTTTTATTGAGCACCTTGATTGTTTCTGTTAGGTTTTTTTTTTTAATTAAAATTTTTTCTTAGTTATAGATGGACACAGTGTCTTTATTTTACTTATTTTTTATGTGGTGCTGAGAATTGAACCCAGTGCCTCACAGTGCTAGGCAAACTGTACCACTGAGCCACTACCCCAGCCCTCTATTAGGCTTTAAATGCTATTTACTTTCATTTAATCTCAAGTGACAGAAATCATTATCCTCATTTTAAATTGAGGGAACTAAGACTCAGGAAGGTTAGGTAAAAGTATTCAATGTTACACAGCTAGAAAATGATGTGTCATTCTTCTTGAACCTCAGCCTCTGTATATGAAATTTGTCTAACTTCCAAGCTTGAATTCTTTCATCATGTGAAATTTACCTAGGACTGAAGCCAAGACCTGTGCAGAACCATGCCTATCGGATAGAAAGGAGGGAGGCTCTGGAAAAGCAGACTCAGAAAGCAGGTGTTCAGTCCAGAATATGGAAGTACCATGTTAACCTCATTGTCTCTTTTTTATCTAAGAGGGGCATTCAATGGAAATAAGGCTCACCTTCTTTAACCAGGAACCCATCACTTTTAGTTACTATCAAGCTGCTTTTCAATGGAAACAACTCTGCCAATAAATGGAGTTGACTTCAATTCTAAGGTGATGTCACTTGTAATATCTTTTTCCCAGAGACATTTGGTACATCCCAAATGACTCATTCTTTACCTCACTCTACTTTTCTTCTTGTTCTCTTGTTAGCCATTTTACTGAAGCAAGTAAATCTGAGATGCATGTTTGATACCTTTCTAATTTTTTTCACTTAACTACTAGGATCTTCTGGTCAGTGTTAACCTCCATGCATCTTTGCAATTCTTCCATTTCTTTCCTTTCTACAGCCACTGCCCTGGTTCACTTTACCATTATCTCTTGCCTAGACTGTTGCAGCAGACTGCAAACTGATCTTCTTACTTCCACCATGCTAAATATGTGCAGATTTTCAATGATTTCAAATGCCATCCTTTTTAAAATTTGTTTAAATCAAGATAAAAGTAAGAACCACTCATTACAATTTGTTGATTTACCCTTAAATCTCTTTTGATCTATAGATTTCTCTCTCCATTTTTAAATTTGCAATATTTTGTTGAAGAAATAAGACCATTTTTCCTGTAGAGTATCTGATAGACTGAATTTCCTCATTGCATCCCTGTGGTATTGATAAATGGGTTCCTCTTTCCATGTGGCTTTTGTAAATTGGTAGTTAGATCTACAGCCTTAGTTAGATTCCTTTTTATTCAGGAGTACATAGTGTCATTTCATAATACCTTTGGTGAGCAGTGTTGAGATCCATTCATTCATGAGGAGCTGTAAAATGACGATTTTCTATTGTTCCTTATTTGTTAGCTGAATGCTTTTTGAGAAGAAACTTCTCGTTAACTATTTGGTTAACTTGAGGGAAAAAGAGGATAAATGTTTGATTTGATTTTCCCCACTTACTAATTTTTTTTGGTACCAGGGATTGAATCCAGTGGCACTTAACCACTGAGCCACATTCCCAGCCCTCTTTGTGTATTTTATTTAGAGACAGGGTCTCGCTGAGTTGCTTAGGACCTCATTAGTTGCTGAAGCTGGCTTTGAACTCCTGATCCTCCTGTCTCAGCCTCCTGAGCCTCTGGGATTACAGGTGTCCACCCCTGTGTCCAGCCCCCATTTATTAATTTTTAAAATGTGAGTTGGTTTACTCCCATTTTCTCCGAAACCTATTCTAATTAGGATTTCACTTTACCATACTACTGAATCTACTTTTGTTGAAGCCACCAATAAACTCAGGTTGCTAAGTTCAAAGTCCAGTTCTCATTCCTTATACTGACCCATCATCAGCATTTAACATTGAGAGTTAGCCTCTCTGTTCTGAAACACTTTCTCAACTTGGCTCTGAGGACAGTGTACTCTTCTGGTTTTTGTCTTATCTTCTTGACTTCTCATTTTTTTTGTCTCCTTTGTTCATCCTCATCTCTCTAAATTCTTAGGTTGGAGTACCTCAGAACTGTTTTTAAACCTCCAGCTCCTTGAAGATCTCACCCAATCTTATGATTTTAAAATACCATTTTATGCTAAGTACTCTCATATTTATCTCCCCAAAATCCAGACTCAGAATTCCAGACTCAGAATTTTCTACTTGATGTCCTCACTTTGAAGTCTAACAGGCACCTACACTTCACCTGCCTGAAACCTAACTCCCAATTTTCTCCTAAATCCAGCTTCATCTACCTCTTTCCCTATTTGGGTTAATGGCAACATTCTTCCAGTTGCTCTGGCTAAAATTTTGGATTGATTTTTGTGTCCTCTTTTTATTTCATATTCCAGATCTAATGTGTTAGAAAATGCATTGATTCTCCCTTCAAAATACATACATCATCAGTCACATTTCACACCCTCTCCTGCTACCACTCTGGTCTAAGACACCACCATCTCTCACCCAGACTATGCAATAATTTCTAGATCATGCTGTCTTCCCTTTCCTTACCCTTCATTTTGAGTTTCATTGCTAACATTCAAAATGTGAGACTCAACTCAGTCGTCCTTCTTCACCAAGCAGTCTTTGAAAATATGTCAGATCATATCACTTTTCTTGTCAAATCTTCCAAAGTCCCTCTTCTTGCATCATTTACTTCCATTGTACTTATTACCATTAAATATACCATGTATTTGCCCCATTAATTTTGTTGGTTTGCTCCCTCCACTTGAATGTAAACCTCAAGGCAGCAGGATTTTTCAGTGGTTTTTTTTTTTTTTTTTTTTTTTTTTTCCCCCTTCTTTTTCCTAGAATCAAGAACAGAACATTGCATGTGGTGGTACCCAGGGATGGCTTCAATGGCACAGAACCAGTGCAAGAGCACAGGCTCCCCTTTCCAAAGGGGGACTTGGTACTTGGAGTTTAATGCTCTGTGGTTGCCATCTTGAAATTCATAAGCATTTCCTCTTTGAATCTGTGTTTTGTAAGTGAAATTTGATGGGATAATGGAGTATGTAGTGGTGGTTTGGTGCCCCGATTCACATGTGACCCTGCCTCTGCTGTCCCTCGCTTCTTCCAGGTGGGTTTTCACCTATTTGTTTCCCTGCCTCTTCCCAGCAACTGCTGCCAGATTATGTCCTAGAGAGGCCTTGGGTATGAGGAAGGGGTAGGTCAGAGTTAGGCATCTGTGGCTGGGCTGGGCACTGTCCTAGTACTTGTCTTGGCAGTTTATCTGTATTCCAGGAACACAACATTAAATAGAACCAAAAAATACCATGACCAGAGGAGAGAGAGTTTGTGAAAGCAAGTAAAAAGCTTTTTCTTGCTTTTGAACAAGGAGCCTGGTATGTTCACCGTGCACTGAAAGTTTTCACCTGCACATCATGTAGCCAGCCCTGTAGTGTTCAATAAATATTTGTGGAATGAATTAATGAATAATATATGTAAAGCTCTTAGAAGTATCTGACATGTGGTAAGCATTCAATAGAAGTTGGCTATTATCAGCTATCACCTCATTAAGAACCAATTTTTTTTCTTTCTTTCTTTTCTTTTCTTTTCTTTTTTTTTTTTTTTTTTTTGTACTGGGGAATTGAACCAAGGTGCACTTAACCACTGAGCCACATCCCCAGCCCTTTTTATATTTTATTTAGATACAAGGTCTCACTGAGTTGCTTAGGGCCTCTCTGAGATGCTGAGGCTGGCTTTGAACTTGTGGATCCTCCTGACTCAACCTCCTGAGTCACTGGGATTAATGGCCACCTCTTACTTCAAGTTTAACATTGAAGTTACATCCAGCTATGGTTTTCTCCCTAGTTGTGCTGTTTCCAGCAGACGTGCCTTGCTTATTGTCTTTTCTGCTGGGAAATTCTCTTCTCTTCCCTTTTCTCCACTTTAACTTACATGGGTACCACTCAACTTGGCCATCCCTTGCTCTAGGAGTCTTCCCTGATGCCCTCCTAGGCCAGATCCTCCCTTCTGTTCTCACCTTTCATCCTCTTCCTCCATCAGGCACAGTTCTTCCAATGCAGATCTGTGACTGAACTTTCTCCAGAGGACCAGAACTTGTTTCTGTGAGCTTTGGAATGTGACTGTGCTACCAACCAGTTTAGGAATCTATTTTGCTAAGAATGAGCTCTGTCCCTAACCCAGTGGCCCTTGAGTTCAGTAGTTGCTCCTGTTCTTCCTCATTCCTTATGTGGAGCCAGGTTGATCACTCTGCCACAGTCCCTAGGGTTCCTATAGGACAGGGATCCAAATACCCATGTACATGATCCTTTGTGTTCTCTTCTTGTGCATGATTTTAAACTCGTCTGAACTTCAGCGTTTTCATCTGTGATATGGGAACAAGTGTCCATCTGGCAGGGTTGTTGAGAAGTTTAAATGAAGAATTCCAGCTTTAGAGGCTGGAGGGGATAGCTCAGTGGTAGAGAACTTCTTAGTATGCTTAAGGCTCTGGGTTCCTTCAGCACCCATGGTGCCCTGGGAGAATGCCACCCCACATGACATGTGCTTCTGCCACATGTCATGCCAGCTGGGCCTCTCCCATTGCCACAGATCTGTTGATTCCAAGCTGCTATGAGCAATTTTAAGCTGCCATAGCTCCAGTCTATCTGATACACTGGTCCTGCCTCACTGTTTGTTAGTCACTATCTCCCCAGTAGGTCCTTCTAGCCTCAGAGAGGGAAGAAAAAAAATCATTGTTTTGGTTCAAGTGTGATAAACAGTGATTGACAGGCCTGAAAAAGAAGCTGTTGAATAAGGAGAAAAAAGCCTCTAATTATTCCCCTTAACCTGTCTGTTATCCTGTCTGCTCAATTCATTTTTTGACAACTGCCTTTCCCCCTTGCTTTAGCTGTTTAGGAATAAATTATTTTGAAGAAATGTGTTTTCAAATAAATTTGTTAAGGCTAAAATGTTGACATTTGGGAAATTCCCTATATTCTGAATCTGAGCCTCCTTACCCACTCTCCACCAAGAGACTAGGAATTGCTCTCTCTGGGGAAGGATGGGTGATGGTAGTTAACAGGGACTCAGGTCCAAGGAGAGAGACTAGTTTCTGGTCCCAGATCCTTTGCAATTAGTTGCATGGCCTTCTGGCAATGCCTGATCCTGGAGTCCCAGCTTCTTCATCTGTAAAATAGGCACATGTCACATACCTCTCGGAACAGTGAATTTAACAGAACTTTGGAAATGAAAAGGATTTTTTTATAGTACTCAAAATAATGATCAATTCAGTGCAAAAAAATAAATGATTTGGGCTTGTCAAGTTGGTGCTTGCCCTTGGAACTTAGTTTTTGACCTTGGGTTCTTAGTTAGGGTCCTCTGCATAAATCCTCCCATCTCTGTAGTGAAGAGAGCCAGTGAACCGCTCAGGGACTCACCTGGGGACTGGGGCTGGAGGGAAGAGGAGGAAAAAGGCTCTTGGGAGGAGGGAGAGAGGCAAGGAACCCAGGGTTTTACTCTCAACTACAAGTTTTAGGGTCATTATCATGGTTAGTGCTACTGTTCCACATTACTTGCTCATCCTCTCCCACTGTTGCTGGGGACCCAAAAGTTACCCTGAACTCCTTGTCAGTAACCCAGGTGTGGTTTAATCCATGGAATGGGTCCAGGTACCACCACCCAGTCCCCGACCCAGAGTACTGAAGACTGAACCCAGTAGGGCTCTACCACTGAGCTACATCCTTAGCCCTTTTTATTTTTATTTTGAGACAGGGTCTCACTAAGTGGCCCAGGCTGGCTTTGAGCTTGTAATGTTCCTGCCTTAGTCTCTTGAGTGGCTGGGATTTTAGGTGTGTGCCACCATGAGGGTCTGGAGTGGGTTCTCTTAGTGGTGAATCCACAGAGGCCTGCATAAAGCCACAGTGGGTGATTTCAATGGGAGGAACCTGAATGCGGTGTGGGGTGGACCCCACCTAATCTTAGAGTTAGCTTTTTGGAGTTGGGTGGAGAGCTGAACAGCACTCCTTGGGAAGGGACCTGAGCACATCTATAAATCTAGTGACTCAGGAGCCTGAAGAAAGAGGATCACAAGTTCAAGGCCAACCTGGGCAATTTAGTACTTTAGAGCTCTCCTGACTTTAATCCTCATACTCTATTCCACCCCCACCACCGCAAAAGAAAAGAACTGGAGATTTCCACTAATAATATTAATAATGAGCATTTTGAGTGCTTTCTATGTGTCAAATGGATACCGCCCAGAGGGATTTTAAGATATGGATAAAATTGGCCACTTCTCACCATTTTGCCAACCCTGTAGCCTGTGGAAGTATAAGCTACCTACCCAGCTCCCAGACTTCTGTGACTGGGAATGTGTACTCCCAGGGCCAAACCTCCCTTTCCTCTTCTGTTCTCCCAGGTGGCTTCCTTTTTGAACCAGACCATTCCAGACATGAAATTCAGCACATTTCTTCCACCAGCATTCCCAGGGTTATAGTGTGGGCTGAGGAGGAGTCAAAGGGGGTCACACAGTGTGGTAGGAGTCACCCTCACCCTCTCTATCTCTACTTTCTTTCTTTCCATCTCCACCTCTCACCCTGTTCCCCTTTCTTCCTCCTGGATTGTATCCTGGAACAGAAAAGGATATCAGTGGAAAAATGGTTGGAATGAATCAAAAGTCTATAGTTTAGTGAATAGTACCATGCTAATTTCTCACTTTTGACAAATGATCCATGTTAACACTAGGAGAAATCAAGTAGGTGAAGGGCATACAGGAATTTGCTGGATTATCTTTACAACTTTTCTGCAAACTGAAAATTCTTCCAAAATAAAAGGTTGATTTAGAAGAAGTACTTCCCTTTCTCTGATGATGTCACAGTACCACCTCTTACAGTCCTACCTTCTGCCCAACCTCCTTCTCAGGACAGTTTCTCAGCAAAGTCAGTTCCCTCTCTAATAGGATTTTTGGTGCCAGCTGTTAAGATAATACAACTTTCTCTGTCTTCCTTCAATATACATTATCTCAATCTGCACAACAACCCCTGTGGCAGGTATCATTACTCCTAATTCCCTCAGTGCTGGAAATTGAGGCTCACAGTAGTTAAGTATGGTGGTGGTACAGTAAGTAACAGAGTTAGAATTCAAATCTGTATATAGGTATACATATATTTTTAAAAAATCACTGCTGGGGATCAAACCAGGGGCAGTTTACCACTGAGCTATGACCCCAACTTTTATTTTTTTAATTTGAGACAAAGTTTTTACTAAGTTGCCTAGGTGATCTTGAGCTTGTGATCCTCCTGCCTAGCTTTCTGAGTGTCTGGGATTATAGGTATGTGCCACCGTGCTCAGTAAACCTAGATTTTATTCCAAAAACTCATGTTCTCAACTGCTATGCTAGCTTTCTTTCTTGTTCTTTTTGGATAGGTTCATATTCCAACATCAGTATTTAACCTCCCTTATCTTATAATTCAAGTCACTCTGATAATCATCATAATTAATCCATGCATCCCATTCATCTATTCATTAATTCAGTGAACATTTACTGAGTATACCATCCTATACACTGGCTGTGTCCCAGGTATCAGGTTTCCAGAAATAAGTAAGACATGCTAGGCATGGTGGTGCATACCTGTAATCCTAGCTACTTAGGAGGCTGAGGCTAAAGTGTCACAAATTTGAGGCCAGTCTTAGCAACTTAGTGAGACACTGTCTCAAAATAAGATAAAAAGGGATGGGTTTGTAGCTCAGTGACAAGTGACCCTGATTTCAATTCCCAGTACTGAAAACACAAACAAAACAAGACAGATTTGCTTCCTGCCTTCAATGGGCTTCAGACTGGTAGAGGAGAGGCAGAAAAACACTTTCAAAGCAATTAGACAAGGCCAGCTATAAAAGGTGGGGCCTTATGAAGGAAGGAGTCATCTATAGCTGGGGGCTCCAGGGAAGGCTTTATGGAGGAAGAAAGGTTTGATTTGAATCCTTAAGGATGAATAAGCATTTTCCAGGAGGAATCAGAAATAGAGCACCGCAGGCCAAGGACACAGCAGGAGCACAGGTGTGAGGGTGTGAAAGAACACCCAGAAGGTGTCAGTGTGCAGTCTGCCAGGAACGCGGGGTGTCTGGAGAAAGGTCATGGGGGTGAAGTCAGAGAAGCACAGGGATCAGGCCATGGACCTTGGGGGCCCTTCTAGGGAGATTTGACTTTACCCTGCAGGTGATGATGGAGGGGCAGGAATAGATTTCAGGAAGAGAGTAGTATGGTTGGACTTGGGGGTCAGCTGCTAGGAGAGGAAGGAGTAAAGGGAAATATCTGTTGTGTCCTCAACTGGGGAAGAGGCATTGGGGACAAAGAGGGAATAGACGTAGGAGAAATTCAGAATGGTAACCATTCTGGCCCCAAATTTGGAATTTCCCCCAGTTCCTCCTCACTCTCTCTTATTCCCCTCATCCAATTCATCAGCAAATATTATAAGTACCACCTTCAACATGTATTTAAAATCTGAATACTCATCATGAGGACTATTGCCACCTGTTCTATGGCAACCCTAGTCTAAGCCATCATCACCTCTCTCTTGAATGATTACGATGGCCTTCTAACTCATCTTTCTCTCTTCCTTCCTTGCGCCACACAACAGCCAGATGAGCCACAATGTGTTCTTCCTCTGATCTGAGTGGCTTCCCATCTCATGCAGAGAATAATATATCTTACAATGATCTGCTAGGCCCTATGCGATTGGGCTGCCACCTGCCTCTCGGATTGCATTCTCTACCACTCCCAGACCTTGCTTATCAAATTCAAGCCACACTAGCCTCCTACCTCCATATTCAACAGACTAAACTTATTTGTATTTCATGCCCCTTAAATTTACTCCTCCTTCTGCCTAGAATGCTCTTCCTCCAGATACCTGTTTGGCTCTCTTCTTCCCTTCATTTAGGTCTGTGCCAAGCATCACCTCATCAAATAATTTTTCTTTGAATGCCCTCTATAAAAAAGCACCCCTATCACTCATGGCCCCTTTATTTTTATTTCTCTTCATAGCACAAAGCCACCTGACATATTGAAATTTATTTATTTTGCTTACCATCTCTCTTTTCAGACCTTCACTGGAATAGAAGCTCCATGTAACAAGTGCTTTCTCTCTTCTGTTGCCTGCTGTGTCCCCAGTGCCTAGAACAGTTCTTGGCATACAGTGAGCACTCAGTAACTATTTGTTGAAGTCTCTCTTGATAAGTGGAATTGGCAGGATTTAATAATTATTTGGATATAGAATATAAGTTATAAAAATTTTGAGGGGTCAAAAATTTCTAAAGCAGGGCTGTCTAGAATATTTTATTTCGTTACTATCATACATTTTTTTGTCCTTCTGCCCAGTTTATCCAGGACATCATTAGGTATCATCACGTTTCTCTCTGTTAAAGAGTCATAAATGCAAAACTCCTGACTCCTGAGGAACAAAGTAATACCAGATCTGTGACGGGGTGAGGCAGGAGAACTGCACTCCAAAAGCACACTTAGCTTCCTGATCGACTATGAATCGATCATGGGCTGGGTTGCAATCTGCTGTGCTTGGTCAGGGCTAACCCATACTAAGGTTTGCTGGCCAGAGGAAACATTTGGGTCTGTGTCCATGCTCTGGACACTAGTTTTAGTATGGGGACTCGCTCTGTGATGGGAGCAGAGATGGTAGGACACAAAAAGGGACAGAGGGCATGGTCAGATACATGAAGTCCAACATAGATTATCTGCTAGTGCTCACCTCCTGAGATGAGACCAAGAGAAGAGGAAAGAGAAGGTGAATGCCTTTGTTTCCTTAGGCTACTACAACAAAGTGTCATCATCTGTGCTGGGGTGGGCTTATGACAACAAAAAATCCTTCTATCACAGTTCTACAAGTCCAAAACTAAAAGGGCAGAAGGGCCATTGTCTCTCCAAGACCTCGGGTAGACTCTTCCTTTGTTTCTACCCAGCTTGTGGAAGTCAGGGTTGTTTATGAGCATCTTCGCTGGACTCAGGCAAGGAAACTCAGGAAGAGCAGCAAACAATGAGGCCAACATAGAAAGAGAAGCAGAATTGAGAGGTGGAAAGAATAGCAGAGTTGCTCACTATTTGTATCCCTAACTCTAGATGTTCATGAAGCTCTCTCTAACCTGAACCCTGCTTCATCCTTCTGAGTTATAGGAACCAACATACCTCCTTTTCAAATTAAGCTAGTTTGAATGGGTTTCTTGTTATTTGCAAACTCACAAATAGTACATCCATGACAACATATCTTTTGATTAATTTCCCTTTTCCTCAGGAAACTTAAATGAGATTGTAATTCACATTCAATGGTTCTAGCCCAAAGAGTGAGGGAAGCATTTAGTTCCTTATTTCAAGGGCTGGGGTGCAGCTCAGGGGCTTGACTTGCATACTCGAAGCCTTAGGTTCAATCCCCAGTTCAAAAAAAAACCATAAACCAATCAACCAAACAAACAAAAATCCAACAAACAAACAAAAAACCCAGTCAAAATAATTTCTTATTTCATGCTTAAGAAAGCTGAGGCCATATGATAATCTCAAGGTCATGTCATTAGTAAATGCTGGGACTGAATGTGAACCCAGAAATGTATTTAAAGAGCAGAAATCCATTTTTTCCCTCCAATATATTCTCTTGTATTTCTCCAGAAGATTTGAGTAAAGATTAAGGATAAACCATGAGGGTCCTAGTTTCACAACTCATTTATCAAGTTAATGAAACTCTCTGTGTCTCAGCTTCCCCCTTGTAAAATAAAGGCAACATTATTATCTACTTCATGTAATTATAGCTACAAATAAGTGAGATTTGAATTTTTATTAATTAATTTTTTTTTGCAGTACTGGGGGTTGAACTCAGGGGCACCCTACCACCCACTGATATACACCCCCAGTCCTTTTTATTTTTAATTCTTTTTTGTTTGTTTTTGGTGATGCTGAGAATCAAACCCAGAGACTCAGGCATGCAACGCAAGCGCTTTACCACTGAACTACATCCCCAGTTCTTTTTATTTTTCATTTTGAAACAGGGTCTTGCTAAGTTGCTGAGGCCAGTCTTGAACTTGTGATCCTCCTGCCTCAGTCACCCGAGTAGCTGGGATTACAGGTGTGTGCCACTGTGCTGGGATAAATGAGATTTTTTAGATACACAGATATAGATGTTATATAGAGAGACATAGATAGATAGAAATCTATACAATGCATAGTACAGTGACTGGCACATAGAAAGTACTCAATAAAGGTTAGTTATTATTATAATAATTATCACCATCACCATCATCATTAGCATATAAACTCCTGGGCTTAAGCCCAAAACCGTCAATTTGAGCCTTTACTCCCTGTCGCTAGCAGAGGGACAGCTGCACTTGCCGTCAGTTCATTTTCCAAAGGCTCTGGATTTGACTATTGCTGGCAGAGCATTTTAATGTGGCTTAGTGTTTTCATTTCTGTCATTTTGTTGTACCTGCCCCCTGAGGCGGCTGAAGCAGAGAAATACTTGAGAAAAATAAATAAGTTAAATGCACCATGAGCAAGCTCCTTCGATATTCTCTATGTTCCAGTTGTTTTTTTTTTTTTTTTTTCAGGTGTATCTTTTGGGTAAAAGGTGAAGACTTTTAGTCCAGTGGATCAAAGCCCAGGTTGTGGCCCCTGGAGGTGACAGATTGGGTAGTCTAGGCCAGCAGGTGATAAGGACGATATAGGGAAGCTTGGCAGATAGCAGCCAGGGCAACAATGCATTGAGGAAGCAGTAGTTTTTGAATTCATATAACAGCAGGAAGATCACCCATCAATTAGAGCCACAGATATTCAGAAGCCAGCTTAGCAAACGCTAAAGATTATTTTTAACTACACACACCAGACAGCCGGGCTGGCTCCTCTGGCAGCTCTGTCAATCTCAGCAAATCTGAGTTAGAGTCATGGAAGGAGACAGCAAAGGAGATGGGGGACCAGGACAGCACTCCTTTGGGGTGTGTAACAAGTGAAGAAAAATGTTTAGATTAGGCAGACTGCCCATGGGTCACATCGCCAAGGCCAATAAAAACCTCCTTTCTGTTCAGGTTTTCTGCCTGCTTCTGTCCCTGACTGATGAAAGAATTGTTCAAGTCTTTGATCTATTGCCCTTGTCTCTTGCTTTCAGTTCTGCTCTTTGGAATTTAAAGATGACCTTCAGTGGTTTCAAGGGCTATCCTGCATCTGCATTCTTTTTGGTTTGGATAACACCCTACCTGGCTGGACACTCACATGCATAGATCTTTCCTGACCCTTTCTCACTTTCCTGCCAAGGAACACTGGACAACCTTCCTCCTCTTCCTTACTCTTACTCCTCTCTCTTTCCCCAGAGGATCTGATTCAATAGGGCTGGTGTGAAGACTGAGCAACTGAATTTGAACAAGTTCCTCAAGTGATCTGGTGCAGGTGGTCTGCGGATCATGCATGCAAAAACATACTTCACAGTTTCCACAAATGTTCCCTTCCATATCTCCATTACCTGTTCAATGACCCTTTTATCTTTGGTTGTAGACTTTCAGAACATGCAGAGGAATAAATTCAACTTGCAGGGGATTTGGGAAATATATTGTCTTCACGAAGCCAAGAGGCCACACAGGAAAAAAATAATATGACATCTTAAGTTCATTGATGATGAAACTTTATGAAGATACTATAGATAAATTATTGCTACAGTTGTCTTTTTCCATCTCTTCTTTATTCAGCCTCCTTTGCCCTATAAAGTTCTTATCCATGATGAAGAGCAAAAAGTATCCAGGGGGGCCTTTCTGGGCATTATGTTCTTTTGGGCATCTCACATTGGACACAGCATGATCTTGTTCTCAGTTCCACTGATCTCGCCTCTTCACTTCTGGGAAGAGGGCTTTCAGCAGAGCGACCCCAATTCCAGAAGTTTTCCACCATCCTTAAGTCCACCATTACGTTTTTTGTTTGCTTTTAAATTTTGTTTTAGCTGTTGATGGACCTTTATTTTATTCATTTATTTATATGTTGTGCTGAGAATTGAACCCAGTGCCTAGCACACTCTAGGCAAGTGCTCTACCACTGAGACACAACCCCAGCCCACCACTCTGTTTTGAAGACCCTTGAGTTACCTATATTTTATTTATGAGACAGACTAACTTAAGTTCCATTAAGGACCATAAGACATTTTAGTTGAAAAAAAGTGAAGTTGTAGTAGACATAGTCTGAAACAAAGAAGACTAGAAAGCCACCATGTTTGTTTGATTGAACTCAGGGCCTCAAGCATACTAGGTAAGCAGTCCACCTCTGAGCCTCATCTCCAGCCCCAGAAAAGCCATCATGTAAACAACAGGTAATATGCTGAGTATGGTGGCACATGCCTATAATCCCAGTGACTCAGGAGGATTGCAAATTTGAGACCAGCCTCAGCAACTTAGTGAGGCCCTAAGCAACTCATAAGACCCTCTCCCAAAACAAAAAATAAAAAGGGCTGTGGATGTAGCTCTAGTGGTAGAGTGCCCCTGGCTTCAATCCCCAATACCAAACAAACAAACAAACAAAATTTAAGGTCATACCATTTTGAGGAAGAGGAGACCCTTGTTTCAGACACAGAGAGAAAGGAAAATGTTCTTTAGCATAGTTTAGTCCATTTCTGCTTTACAATCAAACCTCTGTGTGGTTAAGATTCTGTGGCATTAAGTCTCTGAGACCTGATGACTTACAATACTCAATCATGTTGTTTGATCATTACAACCTTTCATACTGTAATTAATTTAGCAAATATCATTAAACTCTTTCTGTGTGCCAAGTGCTCTGCCAGTTTTTTACAATACAGAGGAAAGTGAGTCAGATAGGACTTTGTCCCCAGGGAGCCTACAGTCTAAGAGTTCATTCCATGGATGGAAATCAGAGAAGTGAAATGACCTGCCTACATTGGAAATCAAGCAGTGGCAGAGGCAAAATTGGCAGCCAAGAAAGATCCCCCATTCTTCCTTCTCCACAGGACTTAGTTATTGAAACTGGAACTCTTGACATGTTGAGATGCAAGTACTGGACCAAGAACTTTAAATGTTTTTTTCCTGTGTGGAGTCACAAGCTCTTGACTCCCCTCCCTCACTCCCATCCACTCTCCTCCAATGATCCCCATCTCCTGCTGCTCATGCCCTTGTGTAATCCTCTTACCTTAAGTGACCAATGACCCACTTCTAGCAAATAAACTACAGAAGTGACAAGATGGCAATTCTGAGTTAAGTTATTAAAAGACTGTGGCTTGTACCTCAAGTTTGCTCTCCACTGCCACTTGTGTTGGGGAAGTAAACTGCTTTGTTGTAAGCAGCCCTATGGAGAGGCCCATGTAGTGTGATGAGGAGCCAAGGTCCTCAGTGTAAGAACTTACCAGGAGCTAAAGCCTGCCACCATTCTCATGAGTGAGCTTGGATTTGGACCCTTCACTCGAGTGTGGTCTTCAGATGATACCACATCGCTGTCCAACGGCCTGACTGTGGCCTCATGAGAGAACCTGCCCCAGAAGCACTCAGCTAAGCCATATCCAGATTCCTGACCCATAGAAACTGAGAGATAATAACTTTTTTGTTGTTGTTTTAACCCCTAAATTTTGGAGTACGTTGGAATACAGAGGAATGTGATATAGTGCTGCCTTGGTTTTTAATTGAGTCCTCTCCTGCTTTGGGGCTTCTCCAAGGGCTCACTTCAGCCTGGTGATAATTAGAACTGGGGGCTGGAGTGTGTTGAGTGCACAGGAATTAGAGGAGAGTGATCAGAGCAGCAGAAAGTAATTCTATGATGACCTCATCCCTCAGAGAATGGCTGTGGAGGAACACAGGGCTGGAGAATAAAGCCTCTCTGTCATGTGAGTCCAGCTGGACCGGGCGAGGTCTCAGTGCAAAGCTTGGGCTGAAAGTGTTAAAGGCCATGGACTTCCTTTTGCCAAGACTGGGGCTCCCAGCAGGTCATAAAGGACAGGATGAAAAGTGAGAAGGAATCAGGGCAGCAGTATGGAGATTGAAAGCTGTTCTTAGAGTCCAGAGAACAAGGCTCTTCAGCTTACTACTCGTGTGACCTTGAAGTTGTTGAACTTTCTGAATAATATCCACATTGAAGGGTTATTTTGAAAATTAAATAGGACAATGTACGTAAAGTTTTTCTCAGAATGCAGGTGAATTGTTGACATTGCCATTATTTGCAGAAGGACCCAAAATGGAGGTTCTGCTTAGATAATTTGTGCTGGGGTCCGAGTAGATAGAATGGGCCAGCAGGGCCCTTCAAAGCAGGGCTGTGGACCACAATTTGGTGATCCCCTCTCTAAAATAAGTGTATAAATAAAAGGCCAATGGACATACCAGACACCACCTCAAAAGAGGATTGGAAGCATGGAGAATTTATCTGGAGAAGCCTATTGTCTATGGAACCGGGAGCAAGTCTTCAGATATAGCTCAACCTCATTTGACATAGAGACTCTTACAGATGGCTTATTCAAAGAGTCAATGAACAAAAATAGGCAAAGGTTTTCATCTACAAGTCATGACTCATGGTTCTCCAGAGAATTCATACAGAAGCAAAACCCAGGAGGGTGAATTTACACCTCATTGATGTCAGCAATTTCACACTGAGGAGAAAGTTTGAGTCTAATGAGTTGGAAAACTGGATAATATTAGAAAAGAAGTGATGTTTCAGAAAAAAATTTTGTAAAAAAGATCACAGAAAATCCATGATTATAAAGGATAAAAATGATCTATAACATTTAAGGGTAAACATTTTAAAAGATGAATAAATTAAGTAATAAGAACATATACAACCACTTCCCAAGGTTTACAAGGATTGTTCCTGAATTTGCCATATTTTGAAAATTATACATGTGGTGACATTGTATATGTGAATCTCACAATTCTGATGATGAAATATAAAACACAAGGCTACAGGGCATGATGAGGTTGCCTGTGTATGATCAATCCCTAAAGGGTTTGAAAGAGTAGGTAGAAGCTGAAAACGTGCTCACTTAAAATTTGCAGGTCATTTTATATATCTAAATTTAAAGATCTAATTCACCTTTGGGAAAAATTGCTACTGGAAGAAAAATCTCAGAATGACCCTTTAATTATCTAGATTCAAAACATTGCACTGATTTATTGTTCTTGAAGGACATGGTGACATCATTGTTAAACTGACTGTGGATGTTGATAATATAAATTATGACTCTGCAGACCTACCACTTACTGAGCATTTATCATGAGGTCATAAGAACCACTAGGGATGTTCATTAAACATACAGATTCTGAGCTCCTCTTGGAGATTAGATTCCCTAGTTCCTGGGTTCTGTTAAGCCCTGGAACCCACAGATTTAACAGAAGCTGGCCCATTGATTCCTATGATGTGGCAATGTGGTGCTTGGAAAATGGTGCTTAACATGATTTATGTCAATTAATGGGTACAATTACCCTCTGAAGCTGGTACCATTATTACAGGTGAGGAAACCAGATTAAGTCAAACAGCAAAAAAACAGAGAGCTACTGACACTAGCACCCAGGGTTGCCTGTCCTCAAAGCCAAGCACACAGCTATTAGACTGCTCTGGCTGATGGTTAGGTTAGCTGGAGCTGCAGGTTTTGGCTATTTCCATCTACCCTCACTGGGTTAGGAGGGGGCAGTTGCTTGCCAGATCTGAGTCACAAAGGGGAAGAATGGAAGGTCTGAAAGTCTTTTTGGCAAGAGATTTCATGAACTCTGAGCTTAAGCAGTGTTTCTTTGGGACCCAGGAGACAAAAAAATGTGGCATAAAACTGGGGTTCTGGGCTCTGGATGCTGGTGATACTGACGGCACCAGGAGTTAGCACCCTCAGCAGGTCACTGGGGATCTTGGAAGGGCATCTAAGTGACCCCTTCAAATACTTCCAGGGTAGTGGTGTGGAATAGCACATATGGAATAGGAGAGAAGAACATGATGGGTGTTGCATGGGGATTGTAAGTGGGTGGGTTGTTTTATGTCATATGACATTCCCACAGGCCCTGCTCCAAATAACAAGAATGCCTTTGGTAAGGGAGGCTGAAATCAGGTGAGGGCCCATGCCATTTTCATGTGAGCAATAAAAATTAATGGGACCCCATTTAATAGTCACAGACTGGCCAAGACCTTGACACTTTGATTACATAATTGGGTTTTTAATGTGTCTAGGCCTTATTTTATTCCTGAAGGGAGGAGCTGAAGCAGTATCCAGGACAGTGGGAGAGACTCTATTAATAAAGCTATTTTGAACTGAACAGAGAATTTTGAGCTTCACATGTTCCATCTTTCATTAATCATTCCTCAGTTTCCCCTTCCTTCATATTCCATAGCCCAGCTTCATTTCTGGCACAGGTCAAGGTCAAGGTCCCTGTGATTGCTCTTCTTGCTTCAATTGTTGCTCATATAGTACGTGGAGAGGTAGGATGATGATTCATTGAGCGATGTATGAGGTAGTGGACCAAGAAATGCCCCCCAACACACTCACAAACTCCTATCTCATTTAATCCTCATCTCCACCATGAAGAAAATGTCCATACATGATAATGAGGACTCGCCTACCCAGACTGTGAAGATAAGGAAAAGAAAGTTTCATTTTGAGAGTCAAAGTCTTTAGATGGTTATACAGTGGATGAGAATAGCTATTTAGAGTGAAATGGAAACCCTATCTATGAAATTGTGAGCAAAGAGTTTGTGACCTCTCCACCCTTATGGTAAGGCCCTTGAAGATGATTAGGGAGGCATCCTTAGAGGGACTGTATTGAAAAGTGAAAATCAGCAATTGTTCTTGGGTGGCAACACCCAACATGAAGAGACTGGAGGGAGGTAACTGCCTCTCTGTGGCAAGGCATTAAAAGATGGGAAGAGGGTCACAAGCTACTTTTAGACAGGAGACCATGGCTGAGGTAAACTAAGCAAGACTCTTTCATTGGGTCCTGGAGAGCAAGCCTCAGGGTGGGAACACTGTTCTGAACCACAGGACTGTATCTGGTTTGTCCCCGGCCTTCTGGGTTTTATGCTTGCTACTCTGCTCTTGGATTCTCTGACTCCTGGAAAACTGATCATCAGTTAGCTGGGTCTTAGAACTTCCTAGCTCATAAGCATAGACTATGGTGAACTGATGTCCATCAGGTGAACCACCTGACCTTCCCTAGAAATGCCTCTCTGAATCTCTGGTCCCAGGATGTACTATTTTTTCACAATAGAAAGTTGTAACTCTTTCCATTTTGGTAGCCAAACTAACTCAGATTTATAACATTTGGCCAAGGTTGCTTAAGCAAAACCTTCTCTTTTGGTTCCCAAACCCACACACATCTACTCCCTGACTCTCTTTGAGAGTGTTGCTTTCCGGTTCTCCTCCTTTCTCTGCACTCCTTCCCTGTTGGTCCTCCTGTCGTGCGCCTCAGTAGCAAGCCAGCAGTTGTCCACAGGGAAATCCTATTCTTGGCAAGGCAGCTAAGACCCCAAAACCAAATTACTAGGGGTCCTGGGCCTCAGCAGAGGAGGCCTTGAAGTAGACGGAAGCTACAGCTCAATGACTCCTGGAATGTCTTACAAGGTAGGCCTTATTGCTTCAGAAAGAAGTAGATATGGGAGGCTAAAATGGCAGCTGTTTCTTATGGTGCATCATTCAAGTGAGCAGACTGCCTGAGTGGCCTTGGGTCAGAGTTCTTGTCTGAGAGAAGCCCTTGGAGGCAATTGTCTGGCAATCTCTTCCTGGCTTGAGAAGTATGAGAAAACACACTGTTCAAGATCCAAGGACAGGGTGAGGTTTCCTCAAATGAGGCTTTGACTTCAGGCTTTTCTGTCATTATCCCATTTCCTCTTCACCTCAGCCTCTCTCCTAAAGACCCTATATCTTCAACAAGACAAGTGACTTGCCCAAGGTCACCCAACTAGTAAGTGGTGGGGTAGGGTCAGAACCTATCTTTGATTCTTACTCTTCCCTGGCCTGGAAGTCCCTAGGTAGTGGGGTATAAAGTGACCTCCTGGGTTGGAAGTACAGGAGCTGCATGAATTTTTAGACAGACCAAGTTTACCAACCACCCTGTGGAACATCTGTCTTAGAAAGACCAGTTTGTGAGTCCCTAGAAATAAGCCTAGTCCACGGAAGAAAAACCATTCTTGATTTCTTCACAGGTACCAGAAACTACTAACTGAATTATTGTTATTACAAAGAGGCTGCCATCCCAGACCAACAAAGACAATTCCCCGGACCTCTAAGGACAACTCATATCCCCCAACTATCCTCCCTCTGCTAATAAATGAGTCAATATAGAGTGCTGGATGACTTGCTTTCTAGTTTTTTGTCCTTCTAATTACTTTCTACAGAGCATGTTATTTGTTTTGGCCTCAGCTTCCTCCTCTTTTGTTTTTTTCCTTCCTTCTTTTCTTTCATTCCTCTTCCTCCTCCTCCTTTTCCTTCTCCTCCTCCTCTTCCTTCTCTTCTTTTCCTTCTTCTTCATACTGGGGATTGAACCTAGGTCATTCAACCACTCAACTATACCCTCAGTTCTTTTTATTTCTTATTTTAAGACAGAGTTTCATTAAGTTGCTGAGGCTGGCCTCAAACTAGTGATCCTCCTATCTCAGCCTCCTGAGTCACTGGTATTACAGGAGTGCGCTGCAACTGGCTCCTATCAGCTTCCTCCTATTTTCTTGTGTGGTCATTTTACATTGGGTTTACTTTCTATCTTCCCAGAACCCAGAGTGGTGCCTGACACACAACAGGCATAGAGTGAAAGTTAATCGTGTGCATCAATGGATGAACCAATGACCATTCAAGTGTGGAGGAGATTCAGGGGTCCCTGTGACCCTGCTTCTTTAGGCCTTCCTTTCTTTCTTTTTTTTTTTTTTTGGCTCACATTTTTTATTGGTGCATAATAGTTGCACATAATGATGGGATTTGTTGTTACATATTCATACATGCACACAATATAACAAGTGTGACCTCAGATGGTAGTGCACGTGGAGAGGCCTCCCTTCTCTTGATCTTAAAAAGGTCCCTTACTGCCAGGTGTGGTAGTGCACACATGTAATCCCAACAATTCAGGCTGAGGCAGGAGGATGGAGAGTTCAAAGTCAGCCTCAGCAACTTAGTGAGGCCCTAAGCAACTAGTGAGAGAATCTGTCTCTAAATAAAATATTAAAAGGGCTGGGGATGTGGCTCAGTGGTTAAGTGTTCCTGAGTTCAATCCTTGGTACCAAAAAAAAAAAAAAAAAAAAAAAAGGTCCCTTATTGATGCCATCAGCCAACACAAAGGAGGTACATGTCTCCTTTTTATATATGTATATATATATTTTTTAGTTGTAAATGAACCTTAATTTAATTTATTTATTTATACATGGTGCTGAGAATTGAATCCAGTGCCATGCAAGCGCTCTACCACTGAGCCACAACCCCAGCCCCACAGATGTCTTCTTTAAGGGAAATTGTGTGAAAACTTACAATTATGACAATAATAAGTTATGATGATGGTGGTTCTTTTAAACAGACATCTGTGAGAAAAGATAAGAAAGACCTCACCATACAGGCCTTATGATCATGGTCAGGGCTTGGGGAAGACTGTTAGGAAAGTCAACAATGAAGAACTTTCACAAAAGAAAGGAAATTGCTTCTTACAGGTCATAAGTATGCTATTAAACAAACTACAACTGGGTGCAGTGGTGCACACCTGTAATCCCAGCGACACAGGAGGCTGAGGCAGAAAGATGGCAAGCTCCAGACCAGCCTTAGCAACTTAGACCCTGTCTCAAAATAAAAAATAAAAAGGTCTGGGAATATAGCTCAGTGGTCAAGCACGTCTTGGTTCAATCTCCAGTACTAGAAAAAGCAAGACAAAACAAAACAAAAAACTAACATTTGGTATGTCCCTTTAGTTGTCTTTTTTTTTTTTTTTTTTGTATATTTCTTTTTTTTTTTTGTAGTGATTGTACTGCATCCATATTTTCAATACTGCTGTTTTTTATTCCTAGCATAAGCATTTAACCATGTTGTCATAAACTCATTCATAGACATCAGTTTTAGTGGTTGAATAATACTCTATTTTATGGATATGTCATAATTAATTAACCATTCCCCCAATGTTGCTCATTTAATATCTAATTCCTTTTCTGTCAAGCAAATCTTTGTGCATTAAACATTTTTCACATTTTAGACTATTTCCTAAAGATAGGAGATGAGGAGTTGAATGCTGAGTCTCAGCATTCTTAAGATTTTTGAGAAGATACCAATGCTGCCAGGTACAGGTGGCACACATCCATAATTCCAGTGATTCAGGAGGCTGAAGGGTAAGGATAGCAAGTTTGAGGCCAGCCTCCACAATCTAGCAAAGCCCTAAGCAACCTAGTGAGACCCTGTCTCAAAATAAAAAATAAAAAGTGCTAGGGATGTGACTCAGTAGTAAAGCACCTCTGTGTTCAATCCCCAGCACACACACACACACACACACACACACACACACACACACACACACACAAGATAACATTGCTAATTTGGGGGATTTTCTCCTGTCTTTGAGAATTTGGGCTCTGGATTCAGACAGGCAGAGTGCCAACCTTGCTCTGGCATTCACCTGTGTGAACTCGGGCACTTTGGTGGACCTTTCTAAGTCTTAGCTCCTTGACTGCCAGTTGAGGTAGATGACTGTACCCTCCCCACAGTGCTATAGTGAAGATGAACAAGTAACATAGGCAAAGCTCGTAACTTGGCATCAAATGTCCTCCATAAATACTAGATGCTATTAATCTGCTTATCTTTTGTTATCAACGAGGACAGACCTTTTCACTTACAGTTATTGTCTGTTTTCTGTGTTTATGGATTAAGATGTGTTATTTTCAGGTGGAAAAAAAAAGAAACCATAAGGGACTCTAAAAGGAACTATGTATAGGCAAATTAGCAGGCATGTTCTTCTTTCTTAGGGTTCATCTAACCCCAAAGAAAAGCAGGTATTAGTCCCCTACCATTTTTACATCTCTCCTTTTGGCTAATTTTAGGATCTAGCTTCAGACTATCATTCTTCCTCTTTAAATGTTTCCTTTAAGCTAGAGGGGGTGGTGCACACCTATAATCCAGTGACTCAGGAGGCTGAGGCAGGAGGATGGCAAGCTGGGCAACTTAGTGTCCTTAAATAAAAAATAAAAAGGGCTGGGAATGTAGCTGACTGATAGACCACCCCTGGGTTTAATCCCCAGTACCTAAATAAATAAATAAATAAACAAATTAGAATTTTTATTATGTAGAGAGATCCTGAGGGAATATAGCATCACTGGTGGAACAAACTTATAGGGAAAACTGTATTTGATTTCCAGAAATCTGTAGTACCGCCAACCTCTCTAGGAGCACATTTCTTAGTAAAGTTAGAATTCCCAGGGCAAGAGCCAAGTGTCCTAGGGGGCAACTTTAGCCCTTTAGGCAGGAGCACAGAGCAGCCCACAGCCGCTGCAGCTTTGCCTCCTGCTGACAGTGTCTGTAAATCCATTTCCTGTCTTGTAATTATGTCTCACGTAGTAATTAGCCCCTTCATATCAATGAAGCCAAATTTCCATGTGTAATGGAGTGGAGCCCCAGCGCATGAGACAAATTGAAATGCAATGTTGGTAGGCAGCGGGAGATCTCCGTGGGGACAGGGAAGACAGCCCTCTGCACGCAGAGTCCTACTGTGTGCCAAGCGCGCACCATTCTATGTACTCCTCACGCTGACCCCTCCTTCCCGGCACGTTCACATTTCTTTCCTTGCCAGATGGCAGCTTCTGCATACATTCTTAGTGGAAAATCAAGACTGTCAGGGGCGCCAAGGCAAATACTCCAACTTGTGTGCCAACGACTCTGCGGCGAGCCGCAAAGGAGGTGCTGCAGGAACCAGCCAAGATTAGCCCTCCTTAGGCCTTGTTCCTTCCTGGAGTATCTCTTGTATACTGCCCCTTCACAGCCCTCAGTGTGCACAGGCGTGCATGGAACCAGAAGAGGCCCTAGCACACATTTCAGGGTCCTACTAACCAGGAATCCAAAGCAGGGACCCTTCTCTGGGGCGCACATTTGGGATATTTCTGTAAAACTTGACAAGGCAGGGAAGCATGAACCGACATGGCTCGGGGCATCTTCTGGCTGGATGCAGGCTCATGTCCTTGAGGAAGGAACTCAGTCTCAGGGAACAAAGAGCGCAAACACACACACACACACACACACACACACACACACACACACAAAGAGCGCAAACACATCTCTCTATCTCACCCTCCCCCATTTTCCTTTTTTCCTCTCATCCTCTGGAGGCATCTTCTCCCCATAGTCAGGCTAGTGGTGGAGGGCAGGTTCTCACATTCCTTTAGCTTGATGGAGAATAGTTCTATATTCCTTTAGCTCGATTGTAGAGGGTTATAAACGGCTAGGAAGACTTACCAGAAGAGGAAGCTGAATTAGCCTGGAATCCTCCAGCAACCTGTTTAGATACTGCCAGGTGCCTTAGGCTTCCAATCTCTAAAATGGGGACAATATCATGATCTTGTTCAACCTCTTGGACTGAGGAGAAGGTGGATTGTGCCCTGTTCTAATTTAATGGAATGCCTGAGTAAGTGCTGGTTTTTTAGTGACATGTCTGGGGAAACATGCATAAATGTATGTTTATGTGTTGTGTGCAAATTTCCTCCACCACATACACATAATCAATCAAACATAGGATATATCTTTTTGTCTTTTAGGAATGTAAACACATCACATATAATAATAAGTAATTACTACTCACTAACAGCTTACCTTACGCTGGATCCTACCTAGACTTTGCACATATATTCTAATATTTAATTCTAGAAACTCTATAAGGTAGGTATTATTAGTCCCATTATGTGACCAAAAATCTAAGACTCTGGGTTAAGATGATAGCCCAAGCGTTGAGTCCATGTTGAAATGGACCTCAATGATTATGTTTTTTCTAAGAATCTGGGTTTTTCCTTACATCTTCAAGCAGGTGTTTTTGGACTCAGATGCAAATGTCATTATCCCCAGGCTGACTCCTACCTTCTAGTCTCATCGTGGTTTTGGTACAAAGTGAGTTAATGCTTGAAAGGAGAAAGGCTTTGGGGTTATACTATGACTTTCATCTTTGCAGAGCCCCAGTGTGTTTCTCAAGCCCCCTCCCTAACACCAGAGAGAGAGAGAGAGAGAGAGAGAGAGAGAGAGAGAGAGAGAGAGAGAGAGAGAGAGAAACTTAACCAACTTAGCCAAAGCTTCTGGCTCAGGATGGGTTGCCAGGTTCTCTGCCTGAGGGGGTGGCCATTTCAAATGAGAAGATGGTTCCCAGGTGGCTTCCCACAGATTGCCTTTCTTTCTCCAAACTGTGTTGCAAATGCACTGAACTCCTATGCAGTTCCCTTTACCTCTTTCTTCATGACCTGGTGTCCTCTTTTTCTCCATACACAGAATTCTAGAAGGGTTCACTACAAGTCCAGTTTCTGTGCCAGGCAGGGGGACCCTTCTCTGCCTTTCCTGCCAGTTCAGGTAGTGAAAGCCATAGCTGGCCATAGCTGTGGGGTAGGAGTGAGAGCAAGAGTTCAAAGCCTGGCTCTGCCACTTGGCTGGGTCACTCAACCTCTCAGGATCTTCTTTTTTTTTTTTGAGGAAAACAACTCCATTTGCAATAGCCTCAAAATAAATAAATAAATAAATAAACAAACAAACAAATAAATAAATAAAATACTTGGGTATCAATCTAACCAAAGAGGTAAAAGATATCTACAATGAAAACTACAAAACATTGAAGAAAGAAATTGAGGAAGACCTTAGAAGATGGAAAGATCTCCCATGTTCTTGAATAGGCAGAATTAATATTGTCAAAATGGCCATACTACCAAAAGTGCTATACAGATTCAATGCAATTCCAATTAAAATCCCAATGACATACCTTACAGAAATAGAGCAAGCAATCATTAAATTCATCTGGAAGAATAAGAAACCCAGAATAGCTAAAGCAATCCTTAGCAGAAAGAATGAAACAGGGGGTATCACAATACCAGAACTTCAACTATACTACAAAGCAATAGTAACAAAAACAGCATGGTATTGGCACCAAAATAGACAGGTAGATCAATGGAACAGAATAGAGGACACGGACACAAACCCCCCAAAATACAATTTTCTCATACTAGACAAAGGTGCCAAAAATATGTAATGGAGAAAAGATAGCCTCTTCAACAAATGGTGCTGGGAAAACTGGAAATCTATATGCAACAGAATGAAACTAAACCCCTATCTCTCACCCTGCACAAAACTCAACTCACAATGGATCAAGGACCTTGAAATCAGACCAGAGACCCTGCATCTTATAGAAGAAAAAGTAGGTCCAAATCTTCAACTTGTTGGCTTAGGATCAGACTTCCTTAACGGGACTCCCATAGCACAAGAAATAAAAGCAAGAATCAATAACTGGGATAGATTCAAACTAAATAGCTTTCTCTCAGCAAAGGAAACTATCAGCAATGCGAAGAGAGAGCCTACAGAGTGGGAGAATATCTTTGCCACTCATACTTCAGATAGAGCACTAATTTCCAGAATATATAAAGAACTCAAAAACTCTACACCAAGAATACAAATAACCCAATCAACAAATGGGCTAAGGATATGAACAGACGCTTCACAGAAGAAGATCTACAAGCAATCAACAGATCCATGAAAAAATGTTCACCATCTTTAGTAATAAGAGAAATGCAAATCAAAACTACACTAAGATTCCATCTTACCCCAATTAGAATGGCGATTATCAAGAATACAAGCAACAGTAGGTGTTGGAGAGGATGTGGGGAAAAAGGTACACTCATACATTGCTGGTGGGACTGCAAATTAGTACAGCCACTCTGGAAAGCAATGTGGAGATTCCTTAGAAAACTTGGAATGGACCCACCATTTGACCCAGTTATCCCACTCCTCAGCCTATACCCAAAGGACTTAAAATCAGCATACTACAGAGATACAGCCACATCAATGTTCATAGCTGCTCAATTCACAATAGCCAGACTGTGGAACCAATCTAGATGTCCTTGAATTGATGAATGGATAAAGAAACGGTGGTGTATATATATAATACAATATTACTCAGCTATAAAGAATAATAAAATTATGGCATTTGCAGGCAAATGGATGAAATTGGAGAATATCATGCTAAGTGAGATAAGCCAATCTCAAAAATCCAAAAGAGGAATGATCTCACTGATAAGCGGATGATGACACATAATAGGGGGTGGGAGGGGGGCAAAAACGGAGGAAGGAGGGACTGTATAGAGGGAAAAGAGGGGTGGGAGGGGTGGGGGGAAGGAAAAAATAACAGAATGAATCAAACCTCATTACCCTATGTGAATGTATGATTACACAAATGGTATGCTGTTACTCCATGTACAAACAGAAACAACATGTATCCCATTTGTTTACAATAAAAAAAAAAAAAAGAATTGGTTAATAATACTTGTATCATTAAGTTGTTGCTGGTTCGTAGCTTGGTGATAGAACTCTCACCTAGCCTGTGTGAAGCACTGGGTTCAATTCTTAGCACCACATAAAAATAAATAAATAAAAATAAATGGTATTGTGTCTGTCTACAGCTAAAAATTTCTTAAAAAAATGTTTAAAAGATTGTTGCTGGTGTTAAATGAATGAATATATGTAAAAGAGTTGGGATAGTGTTGAATGTATATTAAGTGCTCAGTAGCTCTCATATTACCCCATGTTCAGCCTCACTACTAAGTTCTTTGTACACACAATTCTCATTTAGGTGGCACAACAATCCAATGAAGTAGATGTCATTATTATCTCCATTTTACAGATGAGGAAACTGAGGGTCACACAGCAATAAGTGAGATAGCTGGGCCTGACTTCAAAATTTCTGCTCTAATCTCTTGACTGTATTGTCCCTTTGTCCCTTAAAAACCTCCTTTTTTTTTTTTTTTCCCTTGCTTTTTTTTTGGTGGTGCTGGGGACTGAACCCAGGGCCTTGTACATACAAGGAAAGCACTCTAACAACTGAGCCATATCCCCAGTCCCTTAGAAACCTTTTTATAAAGAAAGTCCATGTATTTTCCTCATCCCTTTCTGGGGCTTCCTAAGGAAAAGGCTGGGGTTGGCTCACGATGAGGGGTGGGGGCAGTGTAGTGCTGGGTGACCTGTGGTGAGCTACACCCTGTGATTGCCAGGGCTATCTCCAACTAGTGTTGGGGATACTTTCTGTAAAATGACTTCTTAGGAGTCCCCTTTAGGACTGTCAGGCAGAGTCAAAATAAGGCTTGAAGGGTCTTAGGGAGTGAGAGCAGAGAGGGTAAAAATAAACTTTCGCATTAATCCATTATCCTAATGATCGTCCTAAAGATAAGCTTGATCAGATATGAGCATTGCTGAGATTGATTTGCCTAAAATAAGAATCTCATTTGCATTTTTCTGATTTTCCTCTACTTCATTTAGCCACATTAGGAGACAGCTGCAGCTCTTGCCAAGGACAAACATTTGAAATATATGGATATTGCCTACAATTATTTATGGGGCATAGGATCCTCCCTACCCACCTGTGTGTATTGTAATCTAGAGGGGACAGCATAGGGAACTTCAAGGTGATACCTCTGGCTTGCTAATGCAGGGTCAGCTTTATCAACTTCCCTTGGATCACATTTTTAAACTAGTTGGAGTC
Source organism: Sciurus vulgaris (assembly GCF_902686455.1). Lineage (NCBI taxonomy): Eukaryota > Metazoa > Chordata > Mammalia > Rodentia > Sciuridae > Sciurus > Sciurus vulgaris. The sequence goes on from NC_136463.1 coordinate 67,102,658, forward strand.
AAAGAATATGCCTGCGTGGGATGTGACTCAGGGGTGGATTGGGGATATGCAATGCCCTGGGTTCAATCCCCAGCCCAGGGGCAGGGGGGAATGTCCCAATAAAGTGGATTAGAGAAGATGCTAATAATGTAGAGTCTGGATTAGAAGATGTAATTTCACACATCTCTTTTTCATTAACTTTTTTAAATTAATTTTTATTTGTTCTAATTTGTTGTACGTGATAGTAGAATGCACTTATACATTATGATACTTACATTATGATATGTAAATGGAGTGTAAGCTCTCATTTTTCTGATTATACATATTGTAGGATCATATTGATCATGCAGTCATACATGTATATGAGGTAATAATGTCTGTTTCACTCTACTATTATTCCTACCCCCATACCCCTTCTCTTCCCTTCACTTCCCTCTACTTAATATAAAGTAACTCTTATTCTTCCCTATCCCCCATCTTATTGTGAATTAGCATCTGCATATCAGAAAAAACATTCAGCCTTTTGATTTCTTGGGTTTGGCTTATTTCACTTAGCATGATATTCTCTAACTCCATCCATTTACCAACAAATGCCATAATTTTATTCTTCTTTAAAACTGAGTAATATTCCAACCTAGATAACCTTCATTAACTATTCCTATCAACCCTGAGAGGTAGCTAGGGTAGGCATTTTTATTCTTATTTTACAGATGAGGAAACTGAGGCCCAGTGAGGTTAAGGTACATGGGTTAGGTATAGGCCTATTCAATAGTGTCTAAGGCCCCTCCACTCCTGGGCCTGGGTCTCAAACTCCTGGAATTTCAGGGTGGGATTCTCTGCTATTGGATTCAGATGTCTGAGAACAACTCTGAGAAGAAATGCTTCTCTCAGAGGGAAAGACTTGACCTTAATCACAGACAAGATCTTGCCTCTCATCCATTTGACCTCCAAAGACCCTTCATGGGAGAGACTGACTCATGAAAGTATCTATGAGCTGATGGGAGCATTCATGTGTGTTTCTTGGCAGAGATGACCATGGATAATAAAGACCCATGAGTCCTTAGCTCTGGAGGTTCAGGGAGATCCCACTGACCCCATTCCTATCTTCAGCAGGGGGACCATGTGCCTCTAAGGCCAGCTCCTCTTCAACTTGATTCAATGACTCACTTTTGAAAAGGGAAGTACACAGGCAGTGGAATTTAACAGTCCTGGGTCAAGTCCTGGCCTTGCCATTAATATCAGTGAGTGTTCATAAGGGTGCTCTCTGTGCAGAATTTAATTTATTAAGTTATTTAATTTAATGAACTATTTAATATATTACCTAACATTATTTCACATAATCCCTCAACACCCTCAAGAGACAGATATTAATGTTATTTTCCCCATTCCATAAATAAGAAAATAAATTAATAGAAGTAGAGGGCGAATGACTTACCAAAGTAGACAGGCTTGCTTCCTATGATTCCTTTTCTTTTCTTTTTTAAAGTTAGCTTTAAAAAATTTGGTAATATATTCACTTGGCTCAAAATTTACAAGATACAAAAAAGAAAACAGTGCAAAATCTCTTTCCCAGTTTTGTCCTCCAGGACTCGATTTTGCCAGCTGCACAAATTCTCTTCCAGAGATTTGTTAAGCAAATAGGCAGGTATATCATTCCTACTCTTTTTATGTGTGTCTGGGTGCATAAATCCCTTTTTATTGAAGATAGGAAGTTAAAGTTCTATACATAGGACCGCAGTACAGTTTTGATTTTGGTAGTATTAATATTAAAGCAGTATTTTTAGTCAAACATGCTAGAGTCCTTTGATGTTCCTGCCTTTGTGTTCTTTGCTTTTTCCACAATACAAAATGCTTGACTTACTCACACGCCTCACCTGGCATCCTTCAGGATGCGGCACAGGTGCTGTGTCCTTTTGAGAAAGCTTCCTCCACTCTCGCGTTCCCCCTTTAAAGATTATTCATTTCTTCTTCATATCCCCACACTTTCAAACTACACTGTAATTATTATTATTTATTTTTTGAGTGCTGGGGATCCAACTCAGGACCTCATGCCTGTTAGGTGGGTGCTCTACCTCTGAGCCACAACCCAGGCCCTGTAACTATTTTTGTCAATTAACTGTATTCCAAATCACCTGAGAGGTCCCAGGAGGAGACTTCATTTGTTATTTATTTATATACACAAAACATACTGCTTTTTTGGTGAGAATCTTGACATTTTAAGTAGGGGCACATTAAGTACACTATTATGCACCTTGTTGTCTTAAACATTTTTATTACAGGAAATGCTCATAAAAATACAGAAGAAAAGAAAATATTGTGAACCCCCATATAGCCATTAGCCCAGTTCTCTGATTATTCACACAGGGCCTATCTTGCTACATCTATACTCCCCTGCCCCTACCCTGGGTTCCTGCCCCTGATTATTTCAAAACAAATCCCAGACATTACATAATTTCATATATCTCTAAAACAGAATGACTTTATAAAACCACAATGGATGGGCACAGTGGCACATGACCGTAATTCCAGTGACTTGGGAGGCTGAGGCAAGAGAATTGCAAGTTCAAGGATAGTTTCAGCAACTTAGCAAGACCTTGTCTCAAAGAAAAGAAAGGACTGGAGAAGAGTCCTTGGGTTCAATCCCCAAGAAAAACATAACTACAATACCTATCACATGTTAAAAAAAAATAGCAATAATTTTTTTTTTTTTTTTTTTTTTTTTTTTGTGGTGCCAAGGATTGAACCCAGGGCCTAGCACATGCTAGGCAAGTGCTCTACCACAGAGCTACATCCCTACACCCACCCCTTCTTTTACTTTAAGACAGGGTCGCACTAAGTTATCCCCCTGGCCTTGAACTATCAATCCTCTTTCTGAGTACCTGGGATTATAGGTGTGTGCCTCTGCGCCTGGCTTCAAGGATTCTTTTTGTTTGTTTGCTTAAAGAAGCTTTATTTGTAATAGTCCCAAACTGGGAACAACTCAGGTGTCCTTCAATGAGAAGTGGTTAAACACACTGGGGCACACCCGTAGTACTTCAGTGATTCTTTCTTTCTTTCTTCCTTTTTTTTTTTTTTTTTGGTAGATCTTATTTATTTATTTATTTACTTAGGGTACTAGGAATTGAATTTAGAGGTGCTTAACCACTGAGCCACATCCCCAGCCCTTGTTTATATTTTATTTAGAGACAGGGTCTCTCTGAGTTGTTTAGGGTCTTTCTAAGTTGCTGAGGCTGGCTTTGAACTCGTGATCCTCCTGCCTCAGCCTCCCAAACTGCTGGGATTACATGTGTATGCCAGCACACCTGGCTTATTTATTTATTTAATTTGTTCTTCTTAGATGTACATGACAATACAGTATATTTTGGCATATTTTACATACATGGAGTATAACTTATTCTAATTAGGGCCCCATTCTTGTGACTGTACATGTTGTGTTTCACTGGTCATGTATTTATATATGAACATGGGAAAGTTATGTCTGATTCATTCTACTTCAGTGATTCTTTAATGTCGTAAACTATCCGGGCAATATTCAGATTCCCCTGATTGAATCTCTAACAGATACTGCTTTGTTTGAATAAAAATTCAAGCAAGGGCTACACATTGCATTTGGTCCATCACCTTCCTTTTTTATCACCTAACAATACTTTGGGAGATCATTTCATACCAGAACATGAAGAACTATTTTATTCTTTTTTCCATTGCACAGTATTCTTTGTACAGATGTACTATAATTCATTTAGCTAGTCTCCTGTTGGTGAACACTTAGGTCATTACCTACCTCTTGCTATTGGGAACAATGCTGTATTGAATAATGTTGTAAATCCTTCATTTTGTACATATAGGAGTATATCTGCTGGATAAATGATCAGAAGTGGAATTTCTATGTGAAAGAATATGCATATTTATAATCTCAAATATTATTGCTGGATTGTCTATCTTAGGGTTGCACCCAAGCCATCAATATTTGCACTGGCAATATAGAAATGAACTTCTTCCCTGTATCCTCCTCAGAAGTACCATCCCTTCTGAGACTTCTGTTCTTGTGATTCCCTTTCCCTGGAGTGTCCTGTCCACCTTGTACACTCCAATTCTTTAAGAACTAGTTCAAAGGCCCCATCACAGCATATATCACACTGGCTCCTCTTCATTGACTCCTCTCTCCCCACTGGGCAGTGAGGCCCTTGAAGGTATAGACAAGGCATATAGTAGGCCTACAGAAATTGGTCTAGAGAGGTACTAAAGAGGTGGGGGTGTAATCTCTGGGTCTTGTTTTAGTGGGAGCTCAGAGACTTCAGTTTATTTTCCTTGGGTGGAGTAAGTCATGAGAACATCATTCACTTTGGGGACCATCTTGCCCCCATGTATTGGAGCCTAGAAAAAAAAAAAAAAAAATCCAGGTGCCACACTGTCCAGTCCCAGATGCCTGTAGCAGATGGCAGGGTGTCACTCAGACTGGGAAGTCTGATGATCTACTCTGTGGATTCTGACCTTTCAAATTGTTTTCCAAGGCTGGATGTGTAGTACATCCAGCGGAACAGCACTTGGCTAGCATGTGTGAAGCCCTGAGTTCAACCCTTAGCACTGCAAAAAAAAAAAATTTTTTTAAAAATTGTTTTCTATTTAATCTGCTCTGGTCGGGTCTGGAAGACCTTGCTTTTTTGATCTTTAAAAATCTATGCATTCTTCCCACCACACAAAGGAAACTGTCATTCTCCAAGTTATTATTGACTGGAAGGGCAGGAGCAGGAGCAGAATTAGGTCCCACAAAAGTGAGGGAGGCGGGGGCAGGTGGGAGTAATCCGGAGTGCCTGAGGTGGGGGAGGGTGCAGCAGATGGCTTCCCAGGCAAGCCTTGAAAGCCAGGATTAAAAAGTAATTTTCAGCAAGCTGAAAATGGGACTGCAGATTTGGGTCACCACAATTAACTCTTTCCCAGCTGTATGGCAGGGGCCTTGGGACTGAGAGGAGGTGACCTAAGGGAACAACTTAGATGGAAACCCCTTGGCTTCCCTTTCCTAGACTTTAGGGACAGCACCTGGGGGTTTCTTCTTGAGGGTGGAGCTCAGGTGCTGAGGGTCAGCCTCTTCCTGCAGACAAGCCTCTGCTTCTCCTGCGAAGGTGCAATCTGTCAGGGGGATAGTTCCTCCCAAGGCTGGGGAGGCATTTTGCCTTAAGGAGTTGAGTTGTTATATTGGATACCTAGAGTTTCACCTCATCTTGTTATCAAAGTTATTTGGAGCTGGCATGGTGGGGCACACCAGATACTTGGGAGGCTGAGACTGAGGATGACAAATTTGAGGATAGTTTCAGCAATTTAGCAAGAACCTGTAAAAAGGACAGGGGATGTAATTCAGTGGTAGAGCATTTTCCTAGTATGTGTGAGACCCTGGGTTCAATACCCAGCACTGAAGAATTAAAAAAAAGTGGGGGGAGGTACCACGGACAGTTGCCCCATCAAAGAGGAAGTTGGAAGTACTATCTCACTAATTACTTCCTGCACTATAGATACTGCCATTCTTTCTCCAAACAGAATATTTTAATATCTGACCCTGCTCCTCTTCTCCAAAACCCTCAAGAAAAATTTCTTTATCTCAAAAGTCAATGCATTAAATTGTTTACTCTGAGGAAATATGTATTTCATTCTTGAACTGTGGGATTGCAGCTAAATGGGGTTTCCTTTTTGTTTGATTGCCAGGAAACTCACAAACTGATTTCATGATCTCCATGAGTGCACTTTATTTTTCTACCTTATCCTATTATTCTATTCTATTTTTTTTTTTCTGGCAGATTTTTTCATTTTTTTAATTATTTATTTATTTATTTATTTATTTACTTTATTTCTTTTTTCTTTTTTTTCCCTATTATTCTATTCTAATTTACTTATTCCCTGGGTTCTAATTGTATTTTTCTATTTATGTTATGCTCTATCGTTGACTATATACCTGATATATTGTATCAAATCCTTTGCAAAAATAAAGAGTATAAATAAGTAAATGTACAAATACTTCATACATAGATTCATTCATCCAACCTTTTAAAATTCATTCAATTTTAAACATCAGCATCTGTCAGTTGCATAATACTGCAGGAGATTAGTGACTGACACTGGTGAAATACATTTAAACACTTACACCTGTTATATAATAGATATAATACATAGAATATTTTATATTTTATTTTTATTTTAAGGCAGGATCTTGCTAAGTTGCCCAGGCTGACTTCAAACTTGTGCTCCTCCTGACTCAGCCTTTTGAGTAACTGGAATTACAGGTGTTTGCCACCACACCTGGCTTTATGTCATCAATTTTAATTCATGACCAACAAAATCTTATAGCCCAAATAATTAAATGAGGTAGGATATATAAAATCATTTAACTCAGTGCCTGGAACATACCACTAAATTAATGGTAGCGTGGTAGCTAATTTTTTTTTTCTTGGATTGGTTATTGAGCCCAGGGACACTCTACTACTGAGCTACAACCCCAGCCTATTTTATGTTTTATTCTGAGACAGGGTCTCCCTGAGTTGGCCAGGCTGGCCTTGAATTTATGAGTCTCCTGGAATTGCAGGTGTGCAACATCTGCACCGGGAAGTAGTTCTTATTAATTATCACTATCCTCATTTTAAAAAGAGGAAACTGCTGAATATGGTGGTGCATCCCTGTAATCCCAGCTGCTCTGGAGGCTGAGGCAGGAGGATCTCAAGTTCAAGGCCAGCATCAGCAACTTAGCAAGGCCTTAAGCAACTTGGAGAGACCCCGTGTCAAAAGAAAAACTAAAAAGATCTGAGGATATGGCTCAGTTGTTACATATCCCCGGGTTCAAACCCTGGTACCAAAAAATAAATAAAAAGAGGAAACTGTGGTTCCTAAAAGTTAATTTACCTTTGTGTGAGAGTTCAATGAAAAAAAAAAAAAAAAAAAAAAAAAAAAAAATGAACCAAGAACCTGACAGAGAGTAGGTATAGCAGACTTCTGTTGTCTTTTGGCTACTTGGAATTCTCTGCTATTTCAGTAACCATCTCTTTATTTTCTTTGGGAACCCATTCTGGCATTTGTAGTTCCAGTGCCCTCTGACCAGGCCTCATTCCTCATTCCAGGTCTTGAGCAAGTGATTCAGAGTTTTGTATTCACCTCGCCCACGGCAATTAGTTTAGGAATGCAGATCATGACCCACATCAGTCCAAAGCGAAGCCTAGGATTTGTGTGGTTATTACTGGGAAGATTCTTGTTTTCCTCAACCCTGAGCAGGAGCCTGACCGTCAAAGTGACTGGAGTTCGGGAAGCCATCTTCCACCCTGAGTAGAAATCCCTGAGACATACAGCCCACAGAGAAAGTGGAGTCTAGAGAGGAAGACAGCAAAAATGGGTCCTGAAGACATCACTCAGTCCCCCTGGTTCAAGCCATACCAGAAGCCTCTAAGATCTGTTCTAGGATAGTTCAGGGGTTGAGCCAATAGATTCTACCCCCCACCTCTCTCTCTTTTTGCTTAAAACTTTTTGAGTTAGGTTTCAGTCACAACTAAAAAAGGTCCTCCATAAAATTTGCTCCTTTCTTTTTCCATTTAACGAGCTTGCCCAATCTCACAGCCAGTAAGTGGAAGCATCAATATTTGAACACAGTTCTGGCTCCAGTGCTCACACACATCTTGTTCTCTGCTTATGGGAACTTGCACTCAGTTGGGGTGCCAGACAGAGAAAAATGAACCAGGTAGAGGAGGAGTCAAGACAGGGAGAGCCAGGACATTGTCTAAAAGATGCATGTGTAATGCTTCTGGAGCACCTTCATCCGGCACTGTCACCCCAGAAGCTGTGAGGGGTCTGGGAGGAACACAAATGCTGATTCACAGCCATACCAGCTGGCTCTGTGTGTTTCTCTGCAAGGAGCTGATGCTTCCTGTGCTTGTAAAGGAGAAAGCTTGCTCAGAGCAGAGGCCCAGTGAAACGGAGGCACACCCACCGCACTGGACCCTGACTCACCGTGTGGTCTCTTTGGCTGAGTCATTTCCTCCCCTGAGTTGTGCTTTCTCACTGCAAAATGAAGATGAAATTTGACAAATGAGGTACTGATGAGTTCTCATAGGTTGTTAGACTGGGTTGCTGCTGGCCCTGCCTGAGCAACTGCCGGACTGGTCTCTCCTCTCTGGCTTGTCAAGGAGTCTTTGAGGGTATTTGTGAATATGCCCAGTCTTGCACCATCTCCACCACCCTGGAAAGACTCTCTGCTCCCCCTGCTCAAGGCCTTGTGATGCCCATACTGTCACCACTGCCCAGAGTGATCTGTCTGTAGAACTGCCTGACTCTGGACTGCCCCTTAGCAAGCTGCACCACTGTCCCGACCTATGATAACAGGGGCGTTTTCTTCCCCAACCCCTTATGGAAAGACTCCAGAGAAAATTGCTCATGCTTTTTAAAAACATTTTTTTTAGTTGTAGATGGACCCCATACCTATATTTTATTTATTTATTTTTATGTAGTACCAAGGATCAAACCCAGTGACTCAGTGCTAGGCAAGGACTGTGTCACTGAGCTACAGCTGCAGCCCTTTTATTTTTTATTTTGAGACCGGGTCTCACTAAGTTGCTTAGGGTCTTGCTAAATTGCTGAAGCTAGCTTTGAATTTGATCCTTCTGCCTCAGCCTCCCGAGCCGCTGGGATTATAGTAGAGCACCTCTGCACCCAAATCAGGTACTAGTTTTTGAATGCTGGAAGAATATTTCCTCAATTTTTTTGTGCTAATCATAATGTAACAGTCATAGATAAGGTTGCTTACAGCCTTGCTGAGTTGCCGAGGCTGGCTTTGAATGTGTGATCCTCCTGCTTCGGTCTCTTGAGCTTTTGGGATTACAGGTATGCACCACTACGCCTGACTTCCCAGTAGTTTTCTTTAAGTTATGCAATCAACAATTTCCATGGTATAAATATTCCTACCACAGTGGCTTCTAATCTACCAACATTGAGTCACTGAATTAGTAGTTGGTCGGAGAGGTACAGCAGCACAACATTGTACACTATTTTCACCCGATAGATACCATAGAAGTAAATAACCTCAAGAGCACAGGTGATACTAAAATATGGTAAAATAACTAGGAAGTGATGAGTTTTGAGTATTTATCTTTGTTTTTAATTTATTTTATTATAAGCATAAGTAATTTAATTTTTAATAATGACTGTTTAATAACTAGCTCATAAAATTCCTGAAATTTTAATAATTGGCTCTTCTGAGCTGTCGGAAGCTGGCTCCAGCACTCCGCTGTCAAAAACTGTTGCACTTGGCTTGAACCAAACTTGATAAAGAGAACTAGATCAATGGATGAGCCTACTCATACCTGGTAAACTTTTAAGGCCAGCTCCTCTTCTAGGTGGGATCATTAGCCATGTGGCTGAGGGAGTCATTCCAGGCCACCTTGAATTCCCTTGACTGATGCTTCTTCAAGTGTGGTCCCTGGGGCTAACAGCCTCAGCATAACCTCGAATTTAGTGCTAATCCAATTTTTAGGGACCACTGCCAAACTACTGAATCAGAATCTCTGGGGACAGGCCTCAGCAATCTGTTCCTGATGTTCCTGGTGATGTTCAGTGTGTTACTGAAGCATCCTCAAGTTTGATGTTCCTTTCTGACAACTATGGTTTGAGCAGTTCTGCTCTTTGGTGTGTCCCACATTGTTCTTGCCCCATGCTGCGGGTGGAGTGTCAGCTTTAGTATTCACAACCCTCGTTACTACTTCCAGGCGTGCTCAAAGCGCAGCGGTTAGGAGAAGAGTTCTCATCAATCCATCCCCGCGCACGCCTTCATGCAAGCCTTCACCTCCATCCAACAGGCTTTGCCCAACAGCATTAGAGTACAGGAGCTCCTTCGCAGTCTCTCTGACCCCAGGGCTGGTGCTGACACGAGCTCTGTGGGATCAGTATTCTCCTGCACTGTGAACACAGCGGGGACGATTTAAATTGCTTTTAGTCAGCAGAGGGGCTTCCTGCTTGGATTGGGAGCTCAATGTAGATGCTCCATTTATTCTATCCTGTGACCAGAACTCTGATATAAAGTGAAACATTCTTCCTTTGCTGTAAATGAGCTGAAGTCATAGAAATCCTCCAACAAATGATTGGGCTTAAACAACAAGTGATTTTATAATTTTTCATTTTCCTCTATTTATTAGGTCCAAGGTTTAGCATCTATGCAGCCATTTTAAATTCTTACCATAAGTCGCTTTCCCACCCTAGAGGGGTACTTACAGAGAAGACAAGAGTTAAAATATAACTTCCCCTTCCCACCTCTCATTAACCACCCCACTGGACCATCCCCTTACTTGTCCCCACAGCCCATCCTAAGTTCTTAAGCAAGCGGCTCATAGGAGCTCATGCGACCTTACGCAAGCCATCCAAACCACCCTATAAAATACCCCAGAGCTAAGTTCTTGCCTCTCTCACTTTCCCGAGTGATGGCCTTTGTCAGAACCTGGCTGGCAAATAAAACTTGCTAAGTGCGGATCTCCTCACCTAGTTTCTGCGTTGCTCATCTGTGTCACATTTTCCTTTCACTGTTCACTTTTTTTTTTTTTTGCAGTGCTGGGATCAGACCCAGAGTTTTGCATATGCTAGGCAAGTGCTCTACAACTGAGCTATGCTCCTTAGTCCTTTATTTATTTTCATAACTGAAGTCCATGGACTTTGGGGTTGGTTAGTTTAGAGGCTTGGCAATGGCATTAAGGACCCAAATTGTTTTTCATTTTCTGTTGTGCCAGCCTCCATGCTGGTCCATCTTCAGGTTGTTGGCAAGATGACTACAGTGGTTCCCGCCATGGTGGCCAGAGAGTACAGAATCCATAGCAGGTATTCTTTTTTGTTTGAGTTCTTCCTCTCCACCCCCACTCTTAGTGGGGAGTGAACCCAGGCTCTTCCATGGAGCTACATTCCCTGGCTTTTTTAAAACAATTTTGAATTTTGAGGCAGGGCCTCGTTAAATTGCCAAGGATGACCTCAAATTTGTGATATTCCTTTCTCAGCCTCTTCAGCTGGGATCACAGGTGTGTCCAGAGCCGGAGTTCTTAGCTTCCACACACAAACTCAGGGAGTCAGAACTGAGTGGGAAAAAGAATGACATCAGTTACCTCTAACTGAAAGTTGACGCATCCTTCTCTTATGAGTACAGGCTACAGCTACGAAATATAATTCATGCTTGACCCCAGTTTGATATCATGATAGTTTCTAGACCCACCACTAGATCTTGCTATTGAATGTGTTAGCAAAGTTTCACATATATTATTACATCATAAATAAGTTGTATTCTTTTTTTTTTGTTTTTTGTTTTCAGTGCTGGGGATTGAACCCAGGGCCTTGTGCTTGCAAGGCAAGCACTCTACCAGCTGAGCTATAACCCCAGCCCATAAATAAACTGTTTAAATATTTTAATAAATACCTACATTATAATTGCAACTTACGTTATGTATTTGAATATATCATTCTAAGAACATATCATTCTAGAATTCACCTGGCTGCCAAAGAGATTCTGGCATCATCAGCAACAATCACAAAAGGTTAAGAATTTCTGATGTGTTCTATTTCTGAGCACATGTTGTTTTATCGCTATTATAATCTGTATTTTTCCAAATTTACAATTATTCATTCTTGGTAGAAAGAAATAATGTAGACTTTTTCTAATACTGATTTAAAAAATAATCTCTGGTGTGGAGGACAGAGTCCATCTCCTCCCAGGTCTTTGTGTAAGAGAAGACATGTTGCTTCTGGTTGGCCACAATGGAGTCACATGACATTCCTGAGCGAATCATTGTGAAAGGAAATGGAATTGTTAAGGGAAATGAAATTTCTCCATCCCCATGGGGAAGTCAGCTTTCCCAGAGGCAGCTGGGCTTCTTAGGGGAGGATGACTATCAGAAGAGATTGGGGTTCTGTTAGGAAAGAGGAAAGTGATGCTGGAGAGGCAGCCCCTCAGGTGCTGTGGGTTAGGAGGTGCTCAGGAGTCTGCCTTCTACCCCATTTCATAAGGATACAGCCAAAATGGAAGACATAACATGTTTTTACATGTGTACCTGGGGACAGTAAGGAGGCAGGAGGGGGTTTTTCCCTCTCTAGAAAATTTTCCAGAGGAAGTTATATATGCGTTGAGTCTTGGAGAATAAATAGGATGTAGCCAGGAGACATAAGATAGAAATTTATTCTAGAATGTACAGGTAGATGCAAAGGCCAGTGGCATGAAAGAGCAGGGTATATTCTAGGAACTACATGTAGCTTAATATTTTGATTAGAGAGAGGGAATGGCAAGAAAAGAAGCTAGAGAGGTGACCTGAGGCACCCAGATGAGGAAACTTGGGTGCCAGTGTTGGGATTAGAATTTTATTTGGGTGAGCACAGACAGTTTCTGAGTGATTTTAAGCAGAGCAATGACATAACCTTGTTTGTATTTCAGAGAGATAACTCTTGCTGTACTATGGTGAATGGAGCAAGACTACAGGTGGGGAGACCACCCAGGATGTGGTTGTTAGACTAGAAGAACGAAGATGGTGACCTGAACAAAGGTGGCAGGGTGGACTGGAGAAGAAAGGACAGCTCTGAAACTCGGAACTTAGGGGACTATTGGATATGGCAAGGGCTGGGGCATGAGAGATGGAAGGTCCAAGATAGTCAATATGCTTGTGACTTGAGTCAGTGATGGGTGACAGAATCATTCACTGAATAGGAAATAGGGAGAGATGCAGGTAGGGGCCAAAAAGAGTCAGAGAATATGATGAGATCATAGGTTCAGAATTGGGCTGGGAATATAGCTCAGTGGTGGAGTGTTTGCTGGGCTTGCCTAGTATGCACAAAGGCCCTGAGTTCCATCCCCAGTACTGCAAACAACCACAAAACAGAATTGGACCGATTGTGATATGATTTTGGCTCCTTTCTGACATGGCATTTCTACTTTTTTGATATTGGGGATTGAACCCAGGGGACTTTACCACTGAGCCATATCCCCAACCCTTTTTTATTTTTTATTTTGAGACAGGGTCTCACTGAGTTGCTGTGGGACTCACTAAGTTGCTGAGGCTGGCAGTGAACTTGTGATCCTGAGTCCTGTAATCCTGTAATCCCAGCATTCCCATTTCTCATATGTTCCCTGATAGCTCAAAACTTCCACAACTTTTCCATGAGAACCTGAGGCTGGATCTGAGAAATCTAAGATCTCTATGGAAATAAAAGATGGGGTAGAGAAGGGATGGCACCCTGTGATATAATTTTTGATCCATTGCTCCAAAGATTCACACAAAAACAATAAAACCACTAATTCTGTCTCCTAGTATACCAGGAAATGGAAGCTTTGCAGGAAAACCGAGTAGTATCATAATTATAGGCTTTTACATAAGTATCAGGGGTGATATTTAGCACCAAACAATGAAGTGTTGAAGATCTTTCTGCTTTTTGTCCTGCTCATAGAGTGACATCAGACTCAGCAGAATTCAGGGATTTCTAAACAGATTTGGAAATGACTCTGAGCCAAGGTGACTGCCACTTTGCAGAGTAAATTATCAAGGCAGAAAGAACCTGGAACTTTGGCCTGGGGAAATGGTTAATTGCTTTGCCCTCAATTATTGTGTTGGTCCTATGCTTACTGTAGAGTGTAGCAATCCAAGAGAGGGGCTGTAAATTTCTTGGCATAGGGAACCTATTCTGGGATGGAATGGAGGCTGGAAAGGCAAGCAGTCATTGATGACAATGTTAATTATCAATCACAGCAATATGTATCTTTTTCAGACAATGTTATCTAACAGATTTCTTCCATTTGGTATTTTTCTTGTGTTCTTGACCCTGCTCCTGCCACTCAAGCATACACTTGTATATCTAGTGGCAAAGTACACATGATACACACAAAGTGGACTCACTCCACAAAGTCTCAGGCTGGCCAGTTTGAGATACGTTTGTGCACAGGGATCTTAGTCATGGACAATGTTAAATCAGATGCTTTAAAATGAGGATGCCTGACTTGAGAATGCAAATTTCAAAAGGAAATAGAAGTTGTATTGATTTCACTGTCCTCTCCAGCGCTACTCCACATTGTCCTGGCCTCTTTGCTTTTGTTACTATTTCTTGATCTCTTGTCCTGGGCTTTGTGCTAGACAAAATGTACCAGTCACACTGGCCCTGTTCTTAGGTGCTGACAGGCAAAAGCTGGTAGCATTCACATGACTTTGGCTGTCGGGGGCGGAGGTGGCGGTGACTGCTGCTGCTGCTACTGCTGCTGCTTGGGTGTTACCTGAGTGGGTGGGGTGGTGTTGAGACAGGTGGACTCATTCACACGCCCTGCACTTGTGAAGGCGTTCTGTGCTGGGGAGCTGTTTGCTTCTTTGCCTTGCAAGCTGTCGGATGCCTCTGCTCACACTGAGGCCAATTCCCCAGCTCAAGGGCTATCTAAGTAGGTACTTCCCCTTCCAGCCAGGCTTGCCACCAGGCTTTCTCCATGCAGCATGTCCTATCTGGCAGGAAGCAGGCAGGCAGTCTGACAGGGCTGCCATTAGGAGCCCAGGGGTATAGGAATTGCCCAAAGGCAAAGGTTCAAGTGAAGGAGGGTCCATTCCAGATTGGACTGGCAGCTGGCTCCAGGACCCAGGGGCCAGAGAGGTGGCTGAAGGGTACTATCAGTAGCAGAAGTGTAAGCATTTACCCATGAACCCAGGTCATGTGCTTCTGACCTTGGTGGCACACCTGTGGAGTGTGTGGTTAATGGTGCTCTGCAGATGAACCTAGCCTGATTCAGAGGTGGTGAGGGGGTAGGGGTAGAAATACCTGAACGATGTTCCAAAAGTCTGTTTCACAGCACATTGATTTCATGGAACCCGAAAAGGGAAAAGGGTTCTGAGATTAGACAAGTAGAGGAACACACAGTTAAATAAAGGGAAACCAATTTGTATACTGAAAGCTCTCAAATGTATACTTGGTTGAAGAATTCTAAAAATCTTTAGGCAGGGATTAGGGTTTCTAAAGTTCTTAAAACTTAGGATGGTGGGACCCTTTTTTGGAGGAAGAGTTCCACAGAACACCCTGGGAAACTGTCCAACGCTTTCCTCACTATCTGAGTTGATATGACCAGGCTGGATGCTCAGATCTTGGTGTCAGGGTATTGAATTTTGAATCTACCTATTCGTGGGACTCTTCTAGACCTTTAATACTGGTGTTTCTTAAAAAACTGGTCAATGAGTATGCCACAGAGAGTCCTCTAGTGACCCAGCCTTCTTTATATCATCATCATCATCATCATTTTACTGGGGCTGAACCTAGCAATGCTGTACCACTGAACTACATCCCCACCCTTTTTATATTTTATTTTGAGAGAGAATCTCCTTAAGTTGCTTAGGGTCTTGCTAAATTGCTGATGCTGACTTTGAACCCATGAACCTCTTGCCCGACCCTCCCAAGCCACTGCGATTACAGGCATGCACCTCCATGCCCAGCTCCCAGGGTGTTTGTAAAGAATAAATGAGAAAATGCATACCAATCAGCATATGACCTACTTCAAATCAGGGGCCAGGTCTGATGCACAAACAAAGATGTCAGCTGAGACCAAGGAATAAGGAATGAATGTGCACTGCTGTACCCTGAAGGCAGATGGACAGGGACAAGGTGCACAGGTGGATGGATGGTGTGCTGTGGTCTGAGTGTCTGTGTTCCTTACCAAGTTCATACGCTGCAATCTTAACCCTCAAGGTGATGATATTAAGAGGCAGGGCTTTGGGAGGTGATTAGGTCATGGGGAGCAGAGCCCTCATGAGTGGGATTAGTGTCTATAAAACAGGCTCAAGAGAGATCCCTTGCCCTTTCTACCATGTGAGCACACAGTGTCAGCTAGAAAACAGGAAACAGACCCAGAAAACAAATCTGCTGGCACCTTGGTCTTGGACCCAGCCTCCAGAAACTGTGGAAATAAATTTTCATTGTTTGTAAGTCACCCAGTCTCTGCCTTGTTGCTGTAGCATCCTGAATGGATTGAGACAGTGGAGTTACCTTGGTACATTCAGGAACCATAGGTTGAAAGAGGGAGGGAGGCATCATATCAAAACCACTTTCTGCTTCTGCAGCTTGGTGAACTTTGCTTTCAACTGTCAGTGTACTGATGGGAGAAAACCGCTAACACATTTAGTAAACTCTAGCCTGTGCCATTTGGAACCTAGTATTCTTTGACAGGCCAGCGTGGTTCTGTAACTGGGCTGTGTGCCAGGTGAGGGATCCCAGTCACTGGGAAGCCTGGCATTAATGCATCAAAGGGACAGAAAAGGTCACTGGCATTTTGGGATGCCTGGAACCTAGTGAGCTGAACAATGAGATCACTAATTCACCCTCTGGCGCAGAGGAGGCGATTCATGTTCTAATGAAGGGGAGGAGGTGACAGAAGGAGCAACTGCTTCTCTTCAGTGTGTGGCATTGCCTCCAGGTTGGGCTCAGGCAATTTGAGGAAACTGGGGAGTCAAGGGAGGCCTGAATTTGCAGGGGGGTGGGGAGTTTGTGCCACATAGAAGGGAAACAGGGAAACTACTGCCTTGTGAGTTATTAAGGCTACATCCAACTAGTTTCAAAGAACATTCTCCTTAGTGTTAAGAAGAGTGGTCAGGGAGGGCTGTTCAGTGTGATCTCTAGAGCAGGCAGGATGCTGCAAGTCCTGGAAGGGGCTCTTTAAAAAGAATGTATGTGTGTATGTGTATATATATATGTGTGTGTGTGTGTGTGTATATATATATATATATATATATATATATATATATATTCGTATATATATTGTTTGTTTGATTGTCAGTGGATCTTTATTTCACTTATTTATATGCAGTGCTGGGAACTGAACCCAGTGCCTCACTCATGTTAGGCAAGCACTCTGCCAGTGAGCCACAACCCCAGGCCCCTGGAAGGGGTTCTTTCTGGGTATGAAGGATGTAGGTTCAGGCCTTGTTTAGATGAAACCAGAAATAGCCTCAATAGCAAACTTCCTATTCCTTTCACATACTAACTCACCGAGTCCTCCCAACCCTGTGAGCTGGATTTTCTCATTAGCCCCATTTTACAAATGGGGAAACTGAGCCAAGGACAGGTTGAGTGACTTGCTAGAGGTCCTATTAGTGCTAAGAACCAGGACTCGAACCCAGGTAGTACTGGTAGTATTCAGAGTCTGGGCCCTGGACCACTGTGCTATCATGGGACTGTGCTAACATGAGAAATGGAATTTCTTGGCGGGCAAGGTCAGAAACATGGAGGAGCATGAACTCCTCATTTGCTTGGTCTGAGCTCAGGGCCATGGTAGGCATTAGACTCAGGAGTGAGTTCAGGGCAGCACTACATGTCTGAAGTTCATTTGTCTTACAGACAGAAGTGAAGAATCAGAGGCAGCTTTAGACACATTATACTTAGCAAGTTGCTAGTGCTTTATACCAGTGTTGATCATCCCAGTGTCCTGTGTGATGCTTGGGTAGGGGAGATGGGTTATCTCCTGGCATGTGATGGTCCCTTATGCTTTAGGGCAAGAGAATTCTGATTCCCAGGAAGGAGGAAAAAAACAAAGGTTATAGTGAAAAGAGCACTGACTTTAGAGCTACACAGGCTTAACTGGGCTTGAAATCTTCTTCTAAATCCCATGAGCTCTGTGACTTTGGGGAAGTTATTTAACCTCTCTGAGCCTCAGTTTCCTTAGCTGTAAAATATGGATAATAAAATGTACCTCATAGTATTGTTATTATGAGGATAAAGTGAGATGGTGAATGTATATTAGACACTGCCTGGGCCTTCGTAGATGTTTAGTCAGTGAGAATTCCTTTGTTCCCTGTGTTTGCTTTCTTTTCCCTTTTTCTGGGAAACTGATTTGTTAGAGGGGAAAAAAGGAGCAAGAGAAAGCTGCGGTAACTACAGGGTCTCTGGTCTTCCTCAATGCCTATGTCAAAGGGCGAAGCTTGTTTCTGAATCCCAGTTGTGCTTGGAGAGGACACAGGTACAGAGAAACCTGCCAACCCTGCCTTGCTGCTTCTCTGTGGTCTCGATCACCATGACATTGATTCTACCCCAGAAACCGACACCAGAGACTGCATGTACACAGGCAGGATGCGGCTGAGATGGGCCTGCAAGGAAAACTGGGAGCCCAGGCAGGGAGCTGTACCCTCCAGAGGGCAGAGCTCAGAAGAGATATTCTTGAGGCTCTATTCGGAGAGGGAGGACAGGATGGTGACCCCCAGCTTGTAGGAAAGGGTGGTCTATCTGTAGAAGCACATCCACAGTGGAGTCCTGGGCCCAGCTCACAGCTACTCCCTCATCCTTCCTGGGAAGAGCAAACCAGGTGGGTTGTCCTCTGAACCACCTGGAAAGAAAAAGGCTGCACAGAGAAAATAGCTGGAGCTCTTTCATTTTTTCTTCCGTTCATTCAACTAATATCTATTGAGCACCTCTTGCCTCCCATGGGTCTCAGTCTAATTCAGACTTCTCTTTGCAAACAGCACTCTTGCCAGTAGTCAGTGCCCTTGGCCTTAACATCTCTGAACCTCAGTTTCTACAGCTATATAATGGGTTAGAAGATTCTTGGTGCATAGCAGGCACACAATGAATGCTGCTTCTTTCTTCCCCATCTTCTTCTCTCCAAATGTCTGCTGAGGGAGGGAGGGACGACCTGAGTCTGCCAGCACTCATTTGCAAGTGATTTTGTATAAATGTGGGATGCCTTTTAAGCTGGGGAGGTGGAAACGCTGCCAGAGCTCACTTTTGTCTCCGCTTGTTCTCTAACCCTGCCTGGTTCAGTTATCTCCTGCAGCAAAATGAATCATCCTCTAAAATGAGTGGCCTAAAACAATAACAGCAATCATTGTATTCTCATCTCATGGATCTGTAGGTTAACTGGGGTTGACTAGGTGGTTCCCACTCAGATTCTCTTGGGCAGTTACCTTCAGGTGTTTGCTGGAGCTAGAGTCATTTCAAGGGCTTCCTTACTCCCATGACTGACATTGATGCTGGCTTTTTGCCTAGGAGTCCCCCAGACACCTATACTTACACATGGCCTCTCCATGTGGTCTGGGTTTCCTCACAGCATGGCAGCTGGGCTCTAAGGATAAGAGTTCCAAGAGAACCATGTGGAAGCAAAAACATTACTTTTGCTATAGTCACAAGTCTGCCTAGATTCAGGTGGAGGAAATGTAGAAGTCTGCCTAGATTCAGGTGGAGGAAATGTAGACAGCTCTTTTTTTTTTTTACTATACCAGTGATGAAACCCAGGGGCACTTAACCACTGAGCCACCCCAAGCCCTTTTTGTGTTTTATTTTGAGACAGGGTCTCACTGAGTTGTTTAGCACCTGGCTAAGTTGCTGAGGCTGACTTTGAACTTTCAATCTTCCTGCCTCAGCCTCCTGAGTCACAGGGATCATAGGCATGCACCACCATGTCCAGCTAAACCATAACCACAACTCTTTTTTTGTTTGTTTTTAGTTGCCAACGGACCTTTTATTTTATTTTTTTATATACGGTGCCGAGAATGGAACCGTGCTTCACACATGCTAATCAATCACTCTGCCACTGAGTCACAACCCTAGCCCCTAAACCGCAACTCTTGACGGAAGAAACATCAATGTCACATTGTAAGAAGATGTGGGATGGGAGATCTTGTCGTACCCATAATGGACAACACAATCTGCCTTAGTGAACTACCAGGATGAACTTCCAGAAAGGAGGCTGTGGCTTGATTTCCAGGGCTGAAGTTACTAGTGGCAGAGAAGCACAGGTCTCTGGAGAAGAAGTTTTGGGTATGGGAGAAGAAGTAGTTCTTGAAACCCTGGGATTCCAGAATTGGATTATATTCTCCCAGAGGGCAACAGGCAGAAAAATAGAGAAACAGAAGAACAGCAGAGCCTGGTATTCTGGGAATTGGTTAAGGAGAGAGAATTTGATCTTTCTTTGGCAATGTTCTGATGTTCTTCCAGGGGACCTAATTAAGCTACTTGAGGAGACCCTGGGAGCTCAAGGGATGGGAACTATTCTTGGGTTAGAGATTAGTAGATGCTGGTGCCAGGTGAGGATTCAGCCTTCTCCCCAGATCCTTGTTTCACCCCGCAAGTGAATGGCCATTTCTAAGCACCAGCAGGTGACAGGATGGCCTCCTCTCTGATACACCTGGAAAAGGCTCACATAAATAGAAGTCATCATACATGCCCACTATCCCACCCTTCCTAAAAACGAAATAAATATGAGAGTGAGCTTGGAATTAATCTCTAAAAAAGTAACTCTCTGGGTGCAAACAGAATGAAATCTATGGAAATATACATGATCATTCTCCCAGTGGAAAAAAAAAGAGAGAGAGTTCTCCCTGCTCCACCCCCCCACAGTGAACAAGGCAGAGATTAATCTATTGAAATCAAGTGTATAAATTATACATGGATAGGAACTGGCTCAGGGATAAGGTGTCTGATAGGGTGCTGATGGAAATGAAAATGAGGCTTGAAAGATCAATTCTGCTTTTGAATCAGCTCCAAGTCCTGCTGATGGCTCTGGGCCTGCCTGGCAGAAAACACCCTGACTTATCAAATTGGAAAATACCCCATCCTTAAACCTTTGAAACATGCAGCTTCAAAGTAATTGCTAATGTTTTGGATGATATTTCTGTGCATCACCAGGAATAATAAAAAGGAAATAAAAGTTTGAAGGCCCATATTTTTGCTGCCTTGATGGCTGATGTAAATCAGACCTTACCTCTTCAAAGGGATGGATGGGAAGTTTTATGGTGTGTCTGTTGCCTGACAAAGCAAGAAGAGTGGGCCTAAGTCTGGGGACAGGTGTCTCCCAGTTCAGCCATTGTTGTGTCACCCTCAGTTTGTCTTTTAACCTAAGATTATTGCTTTTCCATTGATTCACTTACATACTCATCTCTCCATTTGATGAACCGACTATGTAACAGGCACCGTGCTATGCACATATCAGGTATTTGATAAGCATCATCAGTCAGTCTATCATCAAGCCCAGAGCAGTGGTGCATACCTGCAATCCCAGAGGCTCTGTAGACTGAGGCAGAAGGATCACAAGTTCAAAGCCAGCCTCAGCAACTTAGCAAGACCCTTAGCAACTTAGTGAGACCCTGTCTCAAAATAAAAAATTCTAAATGGGCCGGGGATGTGGCTCAGGGTGAAGCACCCCTGGGTTCAATCCCCACTCCCCTGCCACACCAGGAAATTTAAAAAAAAAGAAGAAGAAGAAATTCTTAGTCAAAGAAAGACAGGTAAGTTGCAATACCACCTCGTTAGTGTTAAACCAAGACTGGTCAGAGAGTTTGAAGCTGGACAGGTTTACAAAGGAATAGAGATTGTTTTGCCTGACAAAGAGGATTATTCCCCACTAATGATCATCTGGCTGGAGCTTCATGGTATGCCCTCAGAGAATCTTTAAGATGCCCTCTGCTGAGAAAGTAGCAAGAGGAAATGAGCTTAGATTGTGGCAGAAGGCTTTTAGGCCAGATGGAAAAACTTGACCATGCATGTTGCGGGTGGACAAGGGAGATAGCAGTGAGATAGTGGAGCAGATAGAGATGATTGATGTAGCAATGTGTATTGGTGAGGTCAGAGACCTTCCCTCTGTCCCCAGGGCATTTCACAGGGCCTAGCTCATAGAGGGCACTCCACATATTTTTCTTTGCCATTATTTCAGGACAGAACAGATTCTACCTTGCTTGAACAATCAATGTACGGAATTATGTAACGACCCGGCAGTGAAAAGGTATGGCCTCTCCCTGCCTGCGATGTTATTTGTACCCGCTTGAACCAAATGGCTCACTCCTTTTTAAAAATAGTGTTATTTGCATACAGAAAAGTGTGTAAATCTGAAGCAATCAGCTTGGAATGTTTTTATGTAGGTATACCCACAGGGGGCTACCCTCAGATCCAAATCTAGAACGTTGCTCCCTAAGCTTCCCTAGGATCTTGCTGGTCCCTCAGAGGACACCCCACTTTGACTTCTCTACAATCTCTTTAATTTTTTTTTTTTTTTTAGTTGTAGATGGACACAATACCTTTATTTTATCTACTTATTTTTATTGGTGCTGAGGATTGAACCTAGTGCCTCACACATGCCAGGTGAGCACTCTACCACTGAGCTACGACCGTAGCTCCTCTGTGTGCTCTTTCTGTAGACTCTACTGCCATGTTTCCATCCTGTATTGAAATGAAAAAATGAAAACAACCTCATCTCAGGAAAAAACAATTAGCAAGTTGATTTTTCTCTCCTGACATTAGAAAACAGAATCATTAGATACCGGTTCAAGAAGGGGTGTAGCATGCATGGGCCCAGGGCCCCCACCTGCTCAGGAAGTAGGACTCCTCAATGTGGATATTCCATGGATTCCCCTTGAAAGAGATATTACATTTTTAGTGTCTTTTGATTAAAAATAAAAAACAAAAACAACAACAACAAAAAAACAACCAGTGGTTCCCAAG
Source organism: Sciurus vulgaris (assembly GCF_902686455.1). Taxonomy (NCBI): domain Eukaryota; kingdom Metazoa; phylum Chordata; class Mammalia; order Rodentia; family Sciuridae; genus Sciurus; species Sciurus vulgaris. Next base: position 67,125,065 of record NC_136463.1, read on the forward strand.
GAGTGGGGAAAGAGGAGAGGGAGGAATGGAGAGTATGGGTACAGAGTTTCACTTTGAGATGAGGAAAACTTCTGGGGATGGATGGTGATAATAATTGTACAAGAATGCAAATATACTTACTGACACTTTAAAACACCATCTTAAAAATGGTTAAGATGGTAAATTTTATGTTCTGTGTATTTTACCATGATAAAAAATGAAAAAGATAAAGTATTAAACTAAAATTCCTATAAATTCTGTAAATTCAGTGACTGCTTTAAAATAAACATTTTTTAATTACCATCAATAACTATTTGGAAAAATAATACTACTTGTGAGCACGGGAGCTATTTCCTCCACCCACAGATAGTGTAAGGTGTATGTAAAGATCCCTAAATTGGGCTGGTATGCAGCTTGGGGGTAGAGCACTTGCCTATCATGTGTGAGGTCCTGGGTTCAATGCCCAGCATCCTTAAAAAAAGAAAAAAAAAAAAAAAAGGAAAAAGAAAGAAAGAAAAGAAAAGATTCCTAAACCTTAGCAATGCCTGTAAGATCTGTGCCTCCTTCCAGCGTCTGAGATCCACATATTGACGTGAACCTGAGATGAATCGTTCATTCCAACAGTCGCCCCTCAGTTCAAGACACAGTGGCTCAGAGAGAGTCACACAGCCCATTTGTAGCAAAGTTGGGATAAGACTCTGGGCTCCCTCTGGTCGCCCTTGTTCTTGTTTCTGCACAGCCTCTGTGCACTTCACCTGCACTTCAGAGCCTCCCCCAACACTGAACTAGATGTGATGAACATCGGAACTCTTCATCTGCCTGTCCCATCAAGACAGGAAATAGGACATACAGCCAAGAACTAGGATCTCCTGATTCCTTTGTAATTTGACCCTGAAGCTCAGTGGGGACATGGGGGCCGGTTCTGGCTCATTCTTATCATCCTGGCTGTGTTATGGCTCTTGTGAACAAGGACATCTGCACCTGGAGGCGCACTGTTCGAAGCTGCAGGCTGGGAGGCCTGTTTCAGAATAGAGGTGCTGTCTGAGGCGAGAGTGGGTGCCTTGGCTATTTCGGCAAGAACTGACAATAGGAATTCTTCTCTCACACAAGCTGTGCAGAGCATTTTGTGTTGTGGGCTGTCCTGCCTCCGCCTTTCCCTTCCCCAGGCTCGGTAGCTGCTACTGCTCCCCAGCCCCCTCCCTGACACTGGCTAACGACATCCAATTAATTCAGCATGATTTGGTTCATTACAAGCCCTTAGGTTGTCAACAGTGTTTCTCAGAGTGTGGAGCAGCCCTCCTAGACTTTCTAAAAGGGATGGGGCATGGGGTCTGGGAGGAGACAGAAAGCAGAATTCTGAGGAATCTGGTCATTTGGGTACCAAGGAGCTGTTGGGTGTCCCAGGCGAGTACAGACTTCCTGGCCGCCCCCACAGCCCTGGTTAAAAATATGATGGAAATGGGGACTTGGCAAAACACCCTAGCAGGAACATCAGGCCATGATTGGAGCCCACCAATAGGCTGACCTCAAACTCAGCTGCACATTAGACCACCTGGAAAATATAAGAAACATCTTGATACCCAGTCCATATCCCAGCCTTTTGTGTCTGGGAGGACAGGTCTGTGCTGAGTGGTTCCAACCTGATATCTTGGGAGTTCCTGCAGGAGCCTGTGGACAACAAGGTTCAGCAGACAGTTGACAGGGTCTGTTCTTTGGGCTGGTGGTTGGTGGAAGTGGGCATGCTTAAGATTGCATGCTTAAGAGCCAGGTGCAGTGGTGCATACCTGTAATCCCAGTGGCTCAAGAGGCTGAGCAGGAGGATCTCAAGTTCAAAGTCACCCTCAGCAATATAATGAGGCCCTAAGCAACTCAGTGAGACCCTGTCTTTAAATAAAATATATAAAAAAAAGGGCTGGGAATGTGGCTCAGTGGTTCAGCACCCCTGGGTTCAATCCCCAGTATCAAAAAAAAAAAAAAAAAAAAAGGAAAATAAAACAACCAAGACCTGCCCAAGTAGGGTAGGTAGGGTCATGGAGGGGCCCTGGCTGGTGGGGGTAGATTTGAGGCAAAGGATCAAGGAGGGCTTCCAGAATCTGATGGGCCCAGACTGGACTCAGCCTGTACCTTTTCCACCTCATGACTGTGGCCTCTCTAATCTTTATTGTCTTTGATCATAAAGAGCAAGATAATGATCCACCCTTCCCTGGATCATGAGAATGGAACTGGGTGATGGAGGTCGTCAGTGTGATGGTTCAGGGAAGAGGCTGGACAACCTGGCTTGTAATCCTGGCTCCACCTCCATGTGACTTTGGGAAAGTCACTTTACCTCCCTAAGTCTCAGTTTCCACATTTGTGAAATGGGGATTACAAATATGTGCTCATATGTGCCTCATGGGAGTGTTGTGAGGATTAAATGAGCACTTGGAATAGTTCTGGCACACAGTAGGTGCACAATGTGCCTAAGATATTATTACTATTATTAATGGCATATGTAGAGTGCCTGGCACTTCTCCTGGAACATCAGGAAGGAAGGCTCTGAAATGGTGTTCTTCCTGATGACTTGAATTCCTCCTTTGAAAAATATGGATATTAGCCTGGCACGAGGGTGTTGGCCTGTAGTCATAGCTACTCGGAAGACTGAGGCAACAGGACTGTTGAACAGGGGTTCGAGGCCAGCCTGGGAAACATAGTGAGATGTATTCTACCTCACTGACTTCAAACTTGGCTGCACATTAGACCACCTGGAGAATATAAGAAACATCCTGATGCCCAGTCTACTTCCCAGACCATTTAAAAAAAATTTTTTTTTGTATTGGGGTTGTGATTGAACCCAGGAGCACTTTATCACTGAGCTACATGCCCAGTCCTTTTAATTTGGGGGGACGGTACTAGGGATTGAACTTGGGGACACTTGATCAATGAGCCATATCCCTAGGCCTATTTTGTATTTTATTTAGAGGCGGGGTCTCACTGAGTTGCTTAGCACCTCAATGTTGCTGAGGATGGCTTTGAACTCAAGATACTCCTGCCTCAGCCTCCCGAGCCACTGGGAGACAGTTGGTGGCCCAGCTTAATTTTTAAGTTTATATTTTGAAATAGGATCTCACTAAGTTGCTTAGGGTCTCACTAAGTTACTGAGGCTGGCCTCCAACTTGCGATCCTCCTACCTCAGTCTCCCTAGTTCCTGGGATTACAGACATTTGGTACCATGCCCTGCAATCCCAGATCAATTAAATCCAAACCTCAGTGGTTAGGACTCAGACAACCAGATACTTTTAAGCTCGCAGGTGGCTGCAAAGTTCAAACAGGTTAGGAAGCAGTATTCTATACTGTCTCCCAAAGTTGCCCAGCAGGATTGAATTCATTAATCAGTGTAGTCACTGGTTTAGTAATGTGCCCTGGTTGGGATTTTCTCTTTTTCCTGTCTCACTTCTCTATTTGCTCACTGGTCCTTTCAATAAATTGGTTTTAGGGATCAAAGGAAGTTGAGAATCCAAGGAGGCTGAGACCTAGAAGAGTGAAGTACCTCACCAAAAGCCTCACAGTCAGGACATGGCAGAACCAACACTTGAACTCTGGCTTTCCACGGACCTTGTGGTTCAAAAGAAGAGACAGACACTCAGAAGACTACAACACAAGAAAAACGGAAGTGAAAGATCAAATACATCTTCAAGCCAGGTGCAGTGGCACACGCCTGTAGTCCCAGCAGCTTGGGAGGCTAAGGCAGGAGGATCTGAGTTTAAAATCAGTCTCAGCAAAAGTGAGGCGCTAAATAACTCATTGAGACACTATCTCTAAATAAGGCTGGGGATGTGGCTCAGTATCGAGTGCTCCTGGGTTCAATCCCCAGTAATCTGTCACCCTTACCAAAATACAGCAGTTAGATGTGACTGGGGCTCAGGAAGGTCTTCCCAGAGTCAGAATCATTTGTGCTAGGCAAATGAGAGGGATTTTCCCTAAGTGAAAAGGGCAAGATCATTGCCAATGTGGGATGTAGGTGTTGGGGTCCAGAGATGGAGCCCAGGGCAGACATTGATCAGCTGAGATGTGATGGGAGTTGGGTTAGAAGAGACAGGAGAAGGTACTTAGATGGTCCCTGAAGATCAGGAAGTTCATCTGGTCTCCCTGACTGGAGTCCTTCCTAAGCCTCCCACACTTGATCTCCTTCTAAGGCATGACTAGGTAGGAGTCTTCTCTCTGAAATCTTTTACCACAGACTGTGAGGATAGGGAGGCAATCCAAAGCAATGTCCATGGGTGGGATGGGGAGAAAGGGGAAGATCATGGTCCAGTTCTTTGGGTGGGCCTGGTCTGCTCGTAAGGGAGAGTCATTCCAGGGGGACAAAGCAGCAGAATCAGGCACCCATCTGCTCCCCAACCTCTGAATCTCACCACACTAGTTCTCTTGTGGTCCAAAAGGCTGAGTCTGCTCCTGACACAGGGCCTTGGCTCTGCTCTGCCCCTGCCTTGAGAGCTCTTCCTTCTGATCTCAGAATGGTCTCTTCCCCAAATGTCACTTCCTTAGAGGATCCTTTCTGGTGTCCCTTCCCCTTTTCCTTGTCCCCTCCCCACAAGTCTCTCACATGGCCTCATTTTCTCACTTGATTGCACAGAACACATCTGAAATTTCCCTAAGGTTGATTTCTTTTCTGCTTTACCCTGCCAGTCTCTTTTCAGGCTGTGTGAGAGTAGAAACGACTCTTTGTCTCTGTCGTGTGTGTCTGTCCCCTCAGCTCCTGGAACAGCGTGTGAATGGCCTGGGCAGGCCCAGAGCACTGTGCAGGAAGGGTCTGTGCAGGTCCAGAGAGTGGGAAGGAGGGCCAGCTGTCACAGCTCCACCATGCTGCCTTGGTCACCCTAGGCTGTTCTCTGGCAGCCAAGGGGTCTAAACGAGCAGTTCCGAATGGTGACAAATCAATACAGATAGTGGAACTAAATCAGGTTAAAACCCATCTCTCCTGGGATGGTTTCACACCACCAATGGCCTCACAGCAGCCCAAGGTCAAGAGTGCTGCTTTCCCAGGACTCCCAACCCCCATGGCCTGCAGGGGCCCCTCCCCAGCGCCAGACAAGCCAACCCGGCCCACACGGCGCTGTTGCTCTTCTTCTGCCCGGCCTCTCTCTCATCCCACACACAAGAATGTCCTTTCCTTCTGCATTTTGTTTCTGTGCCTAAGGCCTGAGGTTGTCACGCACACGCTGACATTTAAAGACCCAGCTGAGAAATCAATCAGTGAGATCTGTCCTTCAGTGCCTCAGGAACCTACGTGGCGGAGCCTCCTCTGGCTCACACCCTATCGATTTGTGATGGTAGCTGTGGGCTGCTGACAGTACATGTGAGACCTGCCTTGGGAAAAATAGGTGGTAGCGTAGCAGAATGGTCAGGAGCCACTAGTGCCCAGACTTGAATCTTGGCCTCTGACATGTGCTGGCTGTGTGACCTACGCTACTTGCTCAACCTCTCTGAGTCTCAGTAAATGGGAGATGACTGCAGCATCTACATCATAAATCTGCAGCAATATGGGAGTAAGTTAATAACCACCAAGCATGGGGAATAGCATCTGCTACATCGTGCTCTATCAATGTTAACCATTGCTCAGATCTTTACACTGAGGACAGAAACAGTACCCACCTTCCAAGATTGTTATGAGGATGAATGCACTCATGTATAATCCACTGACATGTAGTAAAGACTCAGTAGATAACAGCTCAGCCCCACCATTGAAGGAGACACAACCTCGAGAGTATAAACCCAGGACAAGGATCCCCTGAAATAACACTAATCATTAGGATAAGAAGAGGATTCCATTTATGAATTCATGTACTACCCGACTTCTCAGGGAGAAGACTCTCCAGCAGAATGAGGTGAGCTGCCTGGGGCTTCTGGGCATCAGGCAGTATGTAGCTGCTTTGTCTCCAGGATCGTGTCCAGTTCGCAGTGAGACAGAAGACCATCTGGGCTGGGGGGTCATGGGTCCTCATGTGACTCCCAGAGCCTGATTAGTGACCATGGGAGGTAGAAATCCGACCCAAGGAGCTCTGGACTCCCAGGCTCAGATACAATGTCCTTTTTATATCTGGGGGCCAGGAGCTGATCATATGCCCGTTTGGATTGAGGGCAAAGGGGACAGAGGGCCGGGAGGGAGAGGATTAAGAATTACCCAAGTCCCATAAACATGACCAGAGACAACCCTCAGGACTGGAATGTGACCAAGTGTGCTGAGTGCCTGGGGCACACTGCTGGTGGGCAGGAGGGAGAGAGGAGCCCCCGGTGGCTGAGTTCTGGGCTGGCAGTTGTAATGCGTTTGGTAGAGCAGAAGTGATGCATCCAGCTGGGCGCGATGGCGCATGCCCGTAATCCCAGCAGCTTGGGAGGCTGAGGCAGGAGGATCGCGAGTTCAAAACCAGCCTCAGCAATTTAGCGAGGCCATAAGCAACTTGGTGAGACCCTGTCTCTAAATAAAATATTTAAAAGGACTGGGGATTTGGCTTGGTGGTTAAGTGGCGTCCCTGGGTCCAATCCCGGGTACCAAAAAAATAAACAAATAAATAAAAAATAAAAAACGATGCCTCCAAAGTCTCACAGATAATAAAAGGAGGGGCTGGGATTCGGACCTATGTTGGTGGATTCCAGGGTCCGTTTGCCTAATGGTGCTGGCTGGCATCCTGATGGAGAAGAGACAAAACAGGAAACCTGCCAAGGTTTACCCAGTCTCTACAAGGAGAGCAGGGCTCCCTGGACAGGGAGATGCTAATATTCCGGTCAGTGGAGGGGAGGGTTTCTGCTGTGGACTGATGTGGTGGTCACATTGTGGACAATGCCACAGGAGGCACTATTCCCGAGGCCCTCAGTCTTTACACATCTTCAGATTACAGTCTAGTTCCCAGGGACTTGTTAGAACATGCACATGTTCCTGTAGCTGCGAAGATCCCCTTCTCATGAGTGGCAGCTTTGGAACCATGTGGCGATATGAAGTAGAGCAAAAAGTCTGGATTCCTGACTCATTAGCTGGCAAGTTCTGAAATTTCTCTAAGCTTTCATTTCCTTCCTCATTTGTAAAATGGGGTTCCCTAAGACCTGCCCTGAGGGAGCTATTGCAAGAAATGCCTAATCCCGTACCTAGTGCACAGGGGCTCAACAACTGTTAGGTATTTTAAAAACCTTGTCATTCTAATTAGTCAATCAGTCTTTTTTGAGCTGATTTCTCAGACATTGGATAATAAGAGGCAAGATGAGCGTTCCATCAGGTTCTAGAAATCTAGACTTAAAATTCTGATCTTGCCGGGCATGGTGGTGCACACCTGTTATCCCAGTGGCTCAGGAGGCTGAGGCAGGAGGATTGCGAGTTTAAAGCCAGCCTCAGCAAAAAAGTGAGGTGCTAAGCAACTCAGTGAGACCCTGTCTGTAAATCTGTAAATAAAATACAAAATAGGGCTGGGGATGTGGCTCAGTGGTGGAGTGCCCCTGAGTTCAATCTCTGGTATACACACACACACACACACAAAAAATCGCTGAGCTATGGGGATGACTTATAAATGGCCAGGTGTGGCTGTGCTTGGTCTTGCAGAAGTCTGAGCCTGGCAGGCCACGGTGGTCAGGGTTACTGGGGTGAATGGATACCTGGAGGGGCAGGAGGTGACCTGAGTAGATGATGAGGGCATAGGAGAGTTTTGTTTGTTTGTTTGTTTGTTTGGTACTGGGGATTGAAACCCAGGGGCACTTAACCACTGAGTCACATCCCCAGCCGTTTTTACTTTTTATTTTGAGGCAGGGTCTCACTAATTTCTTAGGGCCTCACCTAGTTGCTGAGGCTGGTTTTGAACTCACCATCCTCTTGCCTCAGCCTCCTGAGTCACTGGGATTACAGGTGTGTGCCAATGTGCCTGGCCACAAAACTGTATTCTTAAAACATTGTGTAAAGTATACTACTATTTTACATATGTAAAGAATGTAGGTATATTTTACAGGCTTATAATGCCTCCAAAAGGATACATAAAAAATTCTAGTAATTACCTCTGGGGAGAACTGAGGTTAAGGTAAGAAAGGACACTTATTTTTAACTTATACCTCTCTGTGGGGTTGGAATTTTTCTTCATCTTGTGTATGTATTGAGGTAATCATATTAATTAATGCAATTTAAAAATGATTAATTCAGGTGAAATTCACATAACAAAATTAAACATTTTGAAGTGATTAATTCAGTGGAAAGGAGCATATACATAGTGTTGTGCAACTACCATTTTTATTTAGATCCAAAACATTTCCAAAGTAATTCTAAAATAAAACTCTTTACCCATTAAGCAACTTCTCCCCTATCCTCCCTCCCCCTCCCCCTGGCAACCACCAATCTTCATTCTGTATCTATGGATTTGCCTATTCTGGATGTTTTATACAAATGGAATCATACCATATGTAACCTTTGTATCTGGCTTCTCTTATTTGGCACAACATTTTCCAGGTTCATCCATGTTGTAACATGTATCAATGTCATTCCTTTTCATGGATGAATAATATTCCAAGGCATGGATATACCACAATTTGTTTATCCACTCATCTCTTGATGGACAGGATGTTTCCTCCTTTTGGCTACTAAATAATGCTGTGATAAATATGCCTGGACATGGATTAGTTTGGGTACTGTTTTTCAATTCTTTGGGGTATATACTTAGTAGTGGAATTACTGGATCATATGATAATTCCAAGTTTAACTTTTAGAAGAACCAGTTAACTTTTTCACAGCAGCTGAACCATTATACAATCCAACTAATAAAATTTTAAAGGTTCCAATGGTATTGGATGCAAAAAAGAAAAAAAAAAAATCAAGCATTTATGCTGGATACAGTGGCACATGTCTGTAATCCCAGTGTCTCAGAAGGATAAAGCAGGAAGATTGCAAGTTCAAGACCAGCCTCAGCAACCTAGGGAGACCCTGTCTCAAAATAAAAGGGGTCAGGAATGTAGCTCAGTGGTAGAGAGTCCCTGGGTCAATCCCCAGTATGCCCCCTGCCAAAAAAACAAAACAAAACTCTTATACTTTTCTTTTCTGAATTGGAAAACTTTGATCAGTTCCCTGAAATCTCAGTGGGCTCCTGATATTTCTAGCTCATATTTCTGTGACATGAGAAATAGTCAGCACCCTCTGTCTGGCCTGTGTTCTGTGCTGCCTCAAAGCATGGGGGCTGGCTGCCCACCCTTCTCCTGCCCACCTCCCACTTGCCCTTCACAGGCACGCTTGGAACTCTTTGTTACTAACTTCCAATGGAAGTGTTTAGCTGCTCCATTCTTTCTGGGTTCATTGAAGGCTTGTCAATGGACTGGGAATTACAGCCCTGGCTGCTGTTATCTGTATCTGTTGTCTGCTGGCTGATGTGTTACTGGCTGTACTTCCCAGAGAATTAATCCCCTAAGTGTGGATGGCAAATGATGAAAACCTAGCACATAAATAAGGAAGCAGGCAGCGCTCTGCTGACAAACCTCAGGAAGCGATCACCTAGTCCCCACGCATTATACACAATGCTCCTCCATCCAGGACTATTCATCCACAGGACAGACAGAACTCATTCATTCATTCCGTGGACATAAGTGGAATGGAGCACTTACTCCCTGTCAGTGTTCCAGATGTTTGGTGTGAGTGATATCGTATAAGACTTGCAACAGTCTTACAATAGGATGGTTCAAGAAAATGGAGATGTAGAGAAATTTCCCCAAAGTCACATTGTGGAACTAAGACTTGAAACTGGATTCCTCAGGGCTTAGATTATTTAGAATTTCTTTTCTTTTCCTCTTCTTTCCTCTCTTCTCTCTGCCTCCCTTCTTTCTACACTTACTTACAACATGTTCCATGTGCTGGGCATCCATGGTAGGCTCTGGAGATGTTCTGGTGAGCAAGATAGCAGGCGCAAGCTTTCTTGTTCCTCTTCCATTGAGTCCTGTAACTCCCAGGCCTCATCTAAACCCTCTACAATTTCTTCTCGAATGTTCTAATGAACAAATGCAAGACAGTCCAAACAGCCATGACATTGAAGATTAATTAAATTGAGGCCCTGGGCCCATGCTTCCTTGGATACAGACTTCAAATCTCATGGTTCAAAAACATGCCAAACAAATCTTACCCCTTCCCTGCTCCAAAACCTCCCATGACCTGGGGCTCACCTCATATTTCTGTACATGAGAAATGGTCAGGAACCAAGTGGTGGCTCCCTCTAGGAGAATCACATAGAAAGGAGGGGAGATCATTTTCAGAAGTGCCTTTTCTGTGCATAATGTGAAATTCATGGATGGATGGCATCAGCTGGGCATCTAGCCATGGAGGCATTTCTCCAAACTGAGGAGCAAGGTAAGATGGAAAGACCAGCTCTCCTTGAAAGATGCCCTCAAGTCTCACACACACACCCAGTTCGTTGTGAACAGGACCCAGACCCTCCACTTATCATTGGTGCACAGGGTTCATATGGTCAGGTTAGTTTGCACTTAGGTTATGTGTGTAAACATGCTCTCTAGGAGGTAGTAAAGTCGATTTTAGTGGAAGCATTTACTTTAATAGTTTTGAAAATCATACTAGGATTGCATTTATAGCATCATTAAGGATCTGAAGGGGTCACTTAAATGTTTAAGTTATACTTTGTTGTGGGTTTATGGGGAGATATTACATGCTATCAAAGGCAGAAGAGTCATGGAACTGCATCCCGCCTCCTTGTTCCCCCACACCCTTCATCCCCAAGTATCTACATGTTTAAACCAAATGCAGAATTGTAGACAGCAAACAAGGAGACTTCACCAGGATGCTTGTATTTTGTTATTCTCTCATTCACAGTGTGGGAGATCAGAAATCCAACATCAAGGTGTTGGCAGGGTTGGTTCCTTGGGTGCTCTGAGAGAGATTCTATTCTGTTGCTAGCTTCTGTGGCTCAACAACTCTTTGGTGCTCCTTGGCTTACAGATGCATCCCTCCAATCTCCACTTCTGTCTTCAAGTGGCTCTCCCCCATGTCTTTGCCTCAAATCTCTCTCTCCTTTCTCTTATAAGGACACTAGTCATTGGACTTAGGGCCCACCCTAAATCCCAGATGATCTCCTCTTGAGATTCTTACCTTAATCACATCTACAAAGACTCTGTTTCCAAGCAAGGTCACATTCACAGGTACCAAGGGGTAGGACTTTGGATATATGTTTTGGTGGGGGACATGAGTCCACTTACTATAGAAAGAAGAACTTAAATCCTCCCCAAGTGAGTGGGCTAAAACTAACAGGAAGGATGAGGAGCTAAATCAGAATGGTAAGGGTAAGAAATAAGGGAGGGGTCAGGGAACCGGCTCTTAAGTGGTGACATTAGTGGAGTGTGTGTGAGCAGGGTTTCCAAAATGACAAACTGATCCAGACCACTTGTCTCATGCCAGGAGTCAAGAATTTGGTACCTACTGGCTGGCATTGGCTGCTGTACCAGAGACATTGTTAAGAGGATGGATTCTGTAGTCACACTGTCTGGTGCAAATCCAGGGTGCATGACTTGAGGCAAATCATTGAATGCCTAACTTAGGTTCATAGGTTAGCTTTTGGTTACTGTAATAGATATCTTATGATATTCATATTATGAAGAGAAGATTTATTGGGCTTCACAGTTTTGGAGGTTTCAGTCTATGATTGGCCCTCTTGCTTGCAGGTCTGTGGTGAGGCAGCACATCAAGGTGGGGAGTGCCTGGTGGAGCAAGCTGCTCACTTCATGGCAGCCAGGAACCAAAGAGACCAGGAGAAGGAGGGGCTGAGGTCCCATAAGCCCTTTCAGGACACTCCTCCAAAATGGTGCACTCATGTGGCTGATGGGAGGAGGGTTCAGTTCCTCACTACATGAACATCTCCAGAGGCTGCTTGTGTGTCCTCATGACATGGAAGTTCCCATGGTGAACAATTCGAGAGGGAGGATGAAGAAGAATCTACAAAGCCCTTTTTGACTTTATCGAGGAAGCCATACACTATCAGTTCTGCTATATTCTATCTGTTAGAAGCAACGCACTAAGTCCAATTCACATTCAAGGAGAGGGGAATGAAGTTTTTTACCTTCTGAAAAGAGAATCAAATCATTTGTGGAATTTGAAATTCACCACAATTAGCCATTATTAATTTCTATAGCAAGATCAGAAACGACTGTGTCGCCCTCCAAGGGAAATTAGTGTTTGAAAAGTGAACACAAGTGGGCAATGAATGAACCTCAAACGAAAGCTCATTCCAAATTGAAGTAACTGTCTTTCAGAAGGGGAGACTTTCAGGACCCACTATATGACATGGAACCTTCTATTTGCATAACAGCAAGCCCCTCCTGCCCCAGAAAAGTTGTACTTCTCTGGTTCTTCAGTGGAGTCCAAGAATCTGCATTTAAAAACTCTACAGGTAAATCTGATGTGTGGCCAGGTTTGGAAAATTCTGGCATAGACAAATGTTTTACATGTCCTAACACACACCCACACACACACACACACACACACACACACACACACACAATTCTCCCAATTCTGTTTTGCTTGATTTTTCAGTTTCCCAGTTTCAAGTCACCAACGTGGCTCCTTTCAGACGGCATTCTTGTTCTGCTGGGCCAGGGGTTTCCATGAGGTTTTCAGCTTTGCTGATTTTCTTGTCTAGCTCCAAGGACTCTCTCCCTAGCCCCAGCTGAATTTGGCTGACCTCAGCCTACCACCACACCACCAATGGTCCACTCTCTCCTGTCCTCTCTCTATATATATTCTCGCCACTTCTGTTCTTTGCTGTTGGATCCCTTGGTCAGGTCTCCACCACCAGACCAAAGCAGAGGATGGGAATAATTATTCTAATAATTCAGACACTCATTCAAGCAAAAATGATATCCTCCCCTTGAATGATCCAGATAATTGTTTTCATTGTTTGCTTCGATTTGTCTCTGGAGCGCTGACCTAAGAGGTTCTGTGAATCAAGTTAAAGTTTGGTCCCAGTCATAAATATTTCTTATCTAATTGCCTTCTCCATTGTTCCACAGGAGGCTGTTTATGGAGAGAATCTGTAGGTAAATGAGAATGAACTTCAATACTGAGCAACATGAGACTCAAAATAAAGCTGTCACAGCAGACACGCTACCTATAGTCCACTTGCTGGAAGGACCACTCCTCCCTGACACATGCATCAGCAAGGAGCAAATTACCATTTATTAAACTCTAATTATCACTTCTGTTTTTCAATACCATTCTCTGTGTATGTGCCCCACCACAAGCCTGTACTTCCCTGCCACTAAATCAGCAGTATGTCTTGTTAGCATAACATCCATATTTATAGGCAGTGTTGACTGATGCTGTAGTGACATGGTACAAAGTCAAAGGCCCTTAATAGAAGGTTAGGGACATGTCCTGATTCTGGAGTGATCCAGCCACATGGCAGTTGTGGGGGATTTGAGGAGACTTAATAAAGATTCAGGCTGTTTTGAGAGAGTTTCAACCTTTCCTGTGAGTCTATGCAAATTTAAGCAAAAAACTCACTTTCGGGGAAAAGTCCAAGCTTTTTTATCTGTGTGTCACAAAGACTGAGAGGCTGATTGGGGGATAATTTATCCTGCTCTGCTTTAAACTGTCTCAGAACAACAGCTCAAAAAGTACACTGCAAATCCTGTTTGAGCTGGCTGGGTTTGTACCACTCCTCTGCACTCAGGATGTGCAGGCTGGGCATCTGCCTGAGCAACACAAGTTTTATATAAGAGTCTGTAATTACCTCCTATGCTAGGCAACCCTCAAGTGGTTGAGAAAGTAATATGTTATGGTCGGAGTCCTGTATCTTATGGGCAGGGGAAGGTTGGCTGTGTGCTTGGCACCTCGCCAGCCAGGGCTCTTTGATCTAACACGTTGGATGGGTCTGGCCCAACAAACTCAGGTGCACACTGACTCCAAAGTCCACGCTTTCCCAATGATGCTCAGCCTTTCTCCCTAGAAATTCAAAGCAGACTCCTTTATTTTCCGTTCCCTGCCCCCTGAAAAGCTTCATCCTGACTTCTGAAAAATATGAAGATTTCTAGTCACTGACTTGTGACCAAATGCTGCCCAAAGAGGCACAAGGTGACCTGCCCGCTCCACAGGGTCTCCCTTCTCCCGCCCCAATTCCATGGCACTTGCCAGGCGGTCCTCCCATCTGAGAAAGCTGTGCATTTCACTGGCTGCCCATCTGCTCTTCCTAGCCCTGGCAAAGTTCAGATCTCACCTGACCTTCCACTTCTCATCTTAACTCTTCCGATTCCAAATCTGGGGGTAGAAGAAACAAGACAGACCCTGGCCTTCCATTTTCATTTTGCAGCCAGGTCTCTGGTGCCGAAGCAGGGGCCTCCCCTCTCCCCATTTGCAGACACCTGGTGTCCCTTCACCTATTGTTCAGCTTGGGCTGGCAGCTCCCTGCAGTGTAATCACCCTCAGCTCGTTAACAAGCTGCACTCATTTGCATATCTAAATATCCCTGTACATAGAAGGCCACGGATACAACTCCCCCTTATGTATTCACAGGAAAAGGGCAGAGGAGAGACAGATCACACGCTCCTTTCTTGGTCCCTCACCCTCACCTGTTGGCCGGTTTCAGTTTGGTTTTCATTTTTATTTTTAATCAGCCCAGACAGAGAATTGATACATTTTATCTTATAGTCATCGCTTCCCTTTGCAAAAGCTGCAATTTTTCCCCGATTTTCACCTCCCTTTTTTCCTACTTGGCTCTACTTCCAAGAGGGGAACCCAGCCCCTCAACACAAAAACAAACAACAAACAAACAAAAAATAAAACCACACACACACACACACACACACACACACACACAAAACCCACAAAAAAACCTTCCATAGCCTTCTACATCCATCAGCTTTATGCAAATGTGTCAACACACCCACCCTCATTCAGCATGCGCAGAGACAGGAACTGTCTATGTATAGATCAGCTTGATTGCAGTTCATTTTTATACAGCTTCGGAAGCGTGAAAAGTCACAGGCTGGGGAGAAACCAGCCCTCAATCGTCATACAGACGATCATGGCACATGTAACTCGTTTATTCCAGGAGCGCCTCCATGGGCCCCCAGGACCCACCCCTATGGATTTCCTGTCAGTTTATAGGAAAACTGCTGCTCCAGTCATGCCTTCCAGGGCTGTGCCATCTTAATCACCGGTAGACATGGTGCTTGGACGTTCATCTCTGCCCCGCTGCCAGCTTCCTGGGAAAAGAGCTCCTGAATCATGCCCCTCCAGGGCAGGAGGACCAGATCTGAGAGGGAGGAGTGAGTGTGTCTCTGTAGGAGTGGCGCCTGCCCCCAGCTTTGTCACACCACCACTCTGCAACACCTGTGGGGGCCCCCACTGTGTGCCCAGGTACCCACCGGTTCCGCAGTTTTAAAACAAGTACTCAGAAGTGCTTGCTGGGTGCAGGCCACTGTTCTAACGGCTTTACAGTTACAAACTCATTCACTGCTCATCACCATCTTACGAGGCAGGTGCTACCAATAGCCTCACGTTATAGATGAGGAAACCGAGGCACAGAGAGGGTGATTTGCCTAAGGTTGCCCAGTTTATAGACTCCTGGTGGAGTCTGAATTCTAACCCAGGCTTCAGTCTATGCTTTCAGCCATTCTGGGGAACTGCCATCTAGCTAGAACAATGACAGAAGGTACTGATGACTCTTTGCTGTTTTCTTCTCTAACATTCATTGGCTCTTCTTCTTTCTCTAGCACCCCTATTCTCTTTTAAGGAATTTGCTTTTGAGGGTGTTTGGGGTGGGTTTGGCCCATTCCCAGCAGACACAAGAGGTCTTCACTGGCGTAGATCAATCAGCACATTCCATTGCTGGTCATACAGAGTGAGTCCTAAGGATTCTAATGGAACTCCTCAGGGAGAGAGATTCCTCCATATGCCAGAGTGATGTGAGGAGGATGAGATGCTGGGTGGTGGGGAAGTGAGAACGGAATGACTCCCACGTGGAACTTTAGGGTGAGCATGTGGGAGGCAGAGCAAGGAGACAGAGAGACAAATCATGTTCCTGGTAAAACTGTTTAAGCTGCTGGATCAGGCTTTGCCTGAAGCCGATAGGACCTTCAAATTTTCCAGTTGCCTGCTACAGAGTAATCTTTCAATAAATATTGGTTGAATGTGTGAGCTAATAAAAATGCTTTCATTCAACTTATAAAACTTCATACAGTTCAAGCTGAGTTTCTATCATGGACAAATGAAAGATTCCTAACTCACACAGACACATCAGTGATGAACATGAGAAAAATGTATACATAGCACACCCTGACAGAATTTCATCTTGTTTCTATGTTTTGCTGTGCTTGGGATGGAACCCAGAGCTTCGATACATGCCACGTAAGCACTCACCACAGAGCTATACCCCCAGCCCTAATAAATTAATCTTATTAAACAACATTCTGTGAGGGGTAGGCTCTGCCTTGTTTCACCATGAGCATCTTGACTCTGACAGGCGTGTTTCCCTGAGCCTGGGTGTCTATTTATAACAGCAGAAGGTTTCTTGAAGCTGGAGACTTTTCGAAAGTGACAAAAGGATTTGTTAAGGGTAAGTGAGCCCACACTCTGAAGTGAGACGGAGATGTAGAGCGTGATACATATTTATAAGCTATGAATTAGCAAGCTCCACTGTGGTTCTGTAGCAGGTCCTGGCTTTCCAAAGAGGGGTGGTCCTCGAGGCTGATCAGCCAGGATTTGCTTTCTGGGTCCCTACTGCTTTGCCCTGAGCCCTCAGAGCTGGAGCAAACGCTCAGACTTTAAGCAATGTGTTGTTAGCAGTCTCTGTCTGAGGAAGGCTATTTCCTGCTTTGTGTTACCCCAGCTTCTGCCCCTGACTAATGGGCTCTGTTGGACTTTATCTGCTTGTAGTCACATGGGAGGTGTGTTGTATACCCTGTTCCTTCTAGGAGTCACACCTTGCTTGGGTCCAGCCTGAACATGGACCATTGGGTGTACAGAATCAAGGAAGGTGATGAGAAAGCCATCTCTTCCAAAATCAGAAGTCTGTGTCACTTATTCAGCCAGAAACCACATCCATAGCCATGATCTGTGGCATCTGATTTCCTCTGAGCACCGTCTTAACCACTTTCCAGATCTTCATGTCTTCTTCCCCTCACTGCATCTGCTTGCTCTGACTCCCTTGCTTTCAAATGTATATTTAACCTGTTTGCAGCTTTTCCGTTTTCTGTTTGGGATGTGTGTGTGGCATGTGCCCTGGCCAACACTGGGCCCCTGGCCCCTGGGGATCACCAAGCAATTCCTGGAAGGGTGTGTGTAAGCATGGATCTTGGGGTTTTCCAGTTAGGTCAGATATGTAAGAAAGCCCACATACAGGTGTGCCTGGAGCTGGTACCGTGGTGTCTGGGTCAGGCAGGAGTCTTTCTGTTAAAGCTTCAGAACTCTCCCCAGCCCTCTGTTCCCCAGTCCTTGCTTTTCATTCCCCTGGAAAACCCAATCCCAGAGTGGTGCTGCTATTGCTTCTCTCATTCCATGACCAGGACAGACACTGTCAGAGAAAATCACAGAACAAGAATGGTCCCTTTCTGGCTCCCAGCCCAGCATGGCCCTCAGCACCTTCCTAGAGCAGCCTCCACTCCTACCCCCTCACTGATCAAAGAAGAAAGTGTCACCATTTGCCCCAAGTTCCTATTCCCTCTTGCCCTTTTCCATTTCACCTGGGTGTTCTTCTTTCTTCATGAGAAAGTAAGGACCATCAGAGGTATGAGACTCTGTCCCCATTGTTACCTCCTTTCCTTAAGAAAGAACAGGGGGATAAAGAAAATGTGGCCTATATACACAATGGATTATACTCCATTGTGTATATAAAGAAGTCATAAAGAAGAATGAAATTATGGCCTTTGCAGGTGAATGGATGGATCTGGAGACTCTCATGCTAATTGAAATAAGCCAGTCCCCCCCAAATCCAAAGGCAGAATGTTCTCTCTGATATGTGGATGCTAACCCACATAAGGGAGGGGAAGATTAGAAGTTCACTGGACTAGACAAAAGGGAATGAAGGGAAGGGAGTGGGGATAGGAATAGAAAAGACAATCGAATGAATCAGACACATATTTCCTAGACTTCCATATGATTACACAACCAATGTAACTCCACATCATATACAACCACAATAATGGAATCCTAGTTGGAACAAGTTATACTTATTCCATGTATATATAATATGTCCAAATACACTCTACTGTCATTTGTATCTAGAAAGAATGAATAATAAAAGGGAAACACACACACACACACACACACACACACACACACAAAGAAAGTTGCCCAGGGAGGTCTAACTCCAATTTTCTAACTCGTCCTTGTGCCCCACAAAGGGCACTGCATGTGCTACAGTAGACCAAGTTATTCTTCACGTTCACGTATGAGAACGCCATGTACTTACCTGTAGAAGCCTGGATAATATCCATCCAATATCGTCTGCTGAGAATTCATTACCTGGAAAAGCAACATTAAAGCCTGCACACTGGTATTAAAATTTACAATAGGCAACACTTTGAGGGGAAAAAAACTAAAACCAAATAAACCCAGGGATCTGTCCTTCTGCTCTACGCTCGCCTTATCCCTGAATGTCCCCTCTCATTTCAACTCAGGCTTACCTCATCAATTTTCACCCCCCTCCACCTTCAGCTGCTTCTGCTCAGCCTGTAAATATGCAGAAGATTTTTGCTTTTTTGTGAAACCCTCCTTAGCTCAAGACCACCTGCTGCCACCTCCAAACTTGCTGCTTTCCTTCCAGTCGCCTGGCAGAGGTCCCTGTGCCCTCTGCCCCCTCTATGCATCTTCTTCTTTACTCTTTTTTTTTTTTTTAATATTTTTTAGCTGTAGATGAACACGATACCTTTATTTTGTTTTTATTTAGTTTTTAATGTGGTGCTGGGGATCGAACCCAGTGCTTCACGCACGATAGGCAAACACTCTACCACTGAGCCATAGCCCCAGCCCTTCTTCTTTACTCTTAACCTCGGTGACATCTGATTCCAGCCCCAGCCCTGTGACTTGCTGTCCTGGAGGCTGCCCTCCTTCATTGCCAACCCTCCAGGCACTCTTTGGTCCTTAACTGACTAGAGCCCTCTGCTGCACCCGACACCTTTGATTCCCTTACACAGCCTTTCTCATGACAGCAGCCTTGCCTGGTTCTCCTCCTAGCTTCCTTGGGGTCTTTCTCAGGATCCTTTTAATCCCAGGTGACAGAAACCTGACTTGACCTGGATTGCGGAGTTGGAATGCATGAGCTCCCTCGGGAACTTCTGACCAAGGCAGAGAATGACGGACACAACCCCATGACTGAACAGAGACCCTGCAGCAGGTCTCAGCCTGCCTGTTGCTTCTCCTTTCTTCATAATGGTTTTATTCTCTCAGACCAGTCTCTCCACCGGATAAGAGACATGGCCGCCAGTGGCTCCTGATCTCAAATGCCACAGAAAATCTGAGAACCACTTTCCCTGACCCCAAGCTTAAGATCTCAAGGAGGAACTCTGATTGGGCCTGTGCTGGGTCAAGTGCCACACCTGGACCCATCACTGAAATCGGTTAATCACAATTAGTTGTAGTCCGGAAGACAGGGCCTGTAAGAAGATGGCGGTTCTCAAATGAGCCTGCTGATTAGAAGAATCATTTCCAGAACAGCGAAACCCACATGGGCAGGCAGAACAAGAGATAGTCATTTCCTGAACCACTCCTTTTTGTTCTCTTTCTCATTCTTCTTACATCTACCTCTTAAATCCCCTGATTCACCAGGTATGCTCGTTGCGATTAGATAGAGCAGAGAGTAACCAGATAAAGCAATGGTGACAGGAGAAAGACAGCAGATGAACACTCAGACGCATGTCCAGGTATTTGCAGTCCAGAGCTGATGTGGCATCTCTACTTCACGAAGTCCTCAGGATTACAGGCTTCTCTCCCTCCCTCCTTTCCTTCCTTTGTACTGGGGATTGAACCCCACACCTCATGTATGCTAGGTAAGTACTCTATCCCTGACCTCTATCTCCAGTCCTCCTTTTTATTTTTATTTTGAGACAGGATCTGGCTAAGTTGCTGAGGCTGGCCCTGAATGTACAATCCTCCTGCTTCAGTCTTGTCCTAAACAGAACATCTGCAAGCTCCAGTGAGGTTCTGCTTTACACTCAGAGAATAAAATTGGCCAGTTGCAAATGGAAACACAGAAACGTGATGGACAAAAATACAGAGGTACCAGTCATCCTTACCAACGTGACAGATGGGAGGGTGATGCCGATTGGCCTAGCCGAGCCTAGAAGGCTTCTTCCACCAATATATAGACACAGCCTGGAGTTAGGCAATGAGACAACCTCACGTGCTCAGAAATTTGCCTAATGACAATGTGGAGCAGTTGAAGGTGGAGGGGGTAAGAGTGAGAGAAACACTGGCTCCGGGGCTGTTCCTCCCTGTGATGTGCTTTGAAGAAAAATTCCAGTGTGTTTGGACAGATTTCTTAGGTTGTAAAACATCATATCCTCCCATTTCTTGAGCTTTTATAATTGATCCTGTTAGTGCTTCAAATCTTTAATGACTCCACAAGGACTTGTAGAAAGTTTATGGGAGAATTTAAAAAGTGGATGTGAATGGCAGAAACCCAAGGATCTGTGTGAGGTTAAATAAGAGCTTAGGTCTCCAGGGAGGCCTGAGATGAAGACGCATCTAGAACTTCAGAACTGGATTGGGCATTCTCAAAGACTCAGGTCCCTTTACTTTTATAGCTAAAGAAATGAAAACCCAGAAAAATTAATAGTCCAAGGTCCCAGGGCCTGCTTGGGATCCATGCCTCATTCCTGACTAATAGTCTCCCTTCCATCACTCTGTCTCAGAACCAACCAATAAACCAAAAACCAGCAAATACCATACAGAAGAGTGGAAATGTTCCCCGAGCAGAACAATTTTCCATATTTGAGAAAATGGCAGGGATCAGTGCATATGAGTTTCAGTGAGTGAGTCATCCTAAGAAAGCCCCTTCTGGGCCTGGAATGTTCCTCTACACAAGGATATTCCTAGCTAGGTGTGGTGGTACAGGTCTGTCAACCCAGAGACTCTGAAGACTGAGGTAGGACAAATTCAAGACCCACTGGGCAACTTAGTGAGGCCCTCAGCAACCGTCTCAAAATAAAAAAGTAAAAGGATCTGGGGATCTAGCTCATGGGTAAGGTGCCCTGGGTTCAATCCCCAGTATCCAAAAAAAAAAAAAAAAAAAGACATTCCTCAGTCTAGGCTGTTTGCAAAGACCTAAATGAAGGCAAGGCTATTATTGAACAACCAAACTCCCAATCTTTCACTATAATATTTAAGAAACCAGAAAATAAGTTGCCTAGAGATGTCTACTGTCTGGCAAACATAATAAACAAATCGGCATTCTTCTCTGCTAAGTGAGGGTACTCCAGTCTCTTTAGCCAAGGGCAAAAATACAAGACTCACTGGCACGCCTGGAATACCAGCAACTCAGGAGACTGAGGCAGGAGGATTGCAAGTTGGAGGTCAGCCTCAACAATTTAGTGAGTCCCTGAGCAACTTAGCCAGACCCTGTCTCAAAATAAAAAATAAGAAGTTTTGGAGTCCTAGGGTCGTAGCTCAGTGGTAGAGCACTTGCCTAGCACATGTAAGACACTGGATTCAATCCTTAACACTACATAAAAATAAATAAATAAAATAAAGGTATTTTTAAAAAAAGTTTTGGGGATGTAGCTCAGTGGTTAAGCACCCATGGGTT